>NC_071401.1:182069335-182709080 GCF_017976375.1 Cuculus canorus
GTTTGAAAACACATAACAAAATATTTAGTGTTCAGTGAGATTCAGACTGAGCTCTTAAGGAGAGAGAGAGATATCTTTAAATTCCAATTCTGTAAATTGTGGTTTTGTTTGGTTTGGTGTGAGGTCTTTTTTTGGTTTGTGGAGTTGTTGGTTGGTTTTTCATTTTTTTTCAGGTATTTTGTCATTTTGATTTGAGGTTTGTGTGGGGTTTGGTTTTGTTTTTAAAGAAAAAATACTTCAAATATATTCCATATTTTTTTTTTACTTACATGATATCTTAGTAATCTTTTTAAGAGTTTAAAATTTTATAGTGAGACTATTGATCAGTTAGTTAATGATGCTTAGTAAGTAATAAGGCAGTAAGTCAAGTACATAAATAGCAATTTACTGCCTAGCAAATATGAAATCATTCTGAGGAGACTATAGAGGTATTGTCATATATTGTACTCTGACTGCTAAGTGCCATTAAGGAATAAGAGCAAGAATGGTAAGGCTTAAAAAATATATAACATGCCATGTTAATGCTGTCAAAATACAGCAACCACTACCATTGGTGAGGGATTTGGTAGTTTTCATCTTAAAAGTGAACCCATTTGAATCCTGTACAGTTCTTATTCAGAACTTCTCCAAAAACTAGTTTGACAGATTCCTAGAGCTGTCACACAGTCTATAGAATGCGGTTTCTGTATGCTTA
Organism: Cuculus canorus; assembly: GCF_017976375.1. Lineage (NCBI taxonomy): Eukaryota > Metazoa > Chordata > Aves > Cuculiformes > Cuculidae > Cuculus > Cuculus canorus. The sequence goes on from NC_071401.1 coordinate 182,070,030, forward strand.
CCAGATTGTGTTGGAAGGAGATCCATTTCCATACTACTCTTCTCAGTTTGTTCAGTCCAAATTATGAAATATGAAGCAATATATTTCCTACCTAGTAATCTGTATGGGTATGGGGTGCTTTGGGTTTTTTGTTTTGTACAGTCTGACATTTGCTATGTGACTGAAACAAATTTCTGAATTCACTATACTTTAACATTGTAAATATCTCCTTCAGATGTTCGGTTGCTGCTGAATAATGACAATCTTCTCAGGGAAGGAGCAGCCCAGTAAGTACCAGATGCCACATACTCAGCTGCATAAAAGCAAGATGTTTTTCAGTAACAGTTTCATTAAGTGATTTGTTTAAAAAGATGTGTGCTTGGCAAGAGAAACCCTATTATGTGTGTTGTGCATCTTTGATCAAGATTAAATTCTTGGCAGAGATCTGCATTGTATCCTAATGATTAGAACAACTATTTTGGAAATCAGTGACCTGGATTTTAGAACTAGTCTCTGCCTTTTGGTATTGAATTTTTTGGTTTCTTGGTAGATGCTATAGGCACTAAACATCTGTAAGATACTTCTTCCTTAGACCCTACTATTGTATGAAAACATGATGCCTACTGTATTTTATGCCAAAATTAGTTTCATCTCTAAGAATGGAGATGTCTTGCTTAGTAGGTTGCATCTCTGGAATTTGCGCTTTATTTGTTCCTCCAATTTCTATGCATTACTTTAAAGCTTGTGTATTTGTTTGTATCAGGATTCTTTTGAACATTGTGTCATGGTAGTTGAAATCTAATACGAGCTCTGAACAAACCAAGGTGATACCAAGAATTTGGGCTTAATAGATAATGAAGCATTGATATTATTTTTTGATGCGTCATTGCCCAGATCATTAGCTATTTTTTAAATCTCATACAACTACTAAGGAAGAAGATTGTGCTTGATGCAGGCTTTTGGTGTTTTTTTTTCCCTTGTAGTGCATTTGCACAGTACAACTTGGACCAGTTTACTCCAGTAAAAATTGACGGTTACGATGAACAGGTATGAATACCATAAAATGCTTGCAATGTTCCTTAAACTGTTAAAGATGTTCTGGTATTGGAACATATCTTGCCAAGAAAATGAAAAGAAACACATCTTCTGTGCCAAAATATAGAGATTATGGCCCCTCAATAGTACCAGTTCCATAAGCTATTTGGGGCGTCTCAAGGACTTGAAACTTCATTCTATATTGCCCTGAATTCAGCCAGACCTGATTTGGAGCTGTAGAAACAATTAGTTTCATCTTTAGTACTAGGAGATATTCATTTCTGTACTGTACTCTGTTGCAGTAAGAGGATAGGATTTAGGATTTTCTCTGAGTCAGTGTGTCAAGTTAGCCTTATCCTGTCTTGCAATATGCATATTTTGTTTAAAATGTGTGTCTTTGGATATAAGTAAGCTCCACTGAAATGTAGGATATAATTAGATTTGGTGTGGTGTCTTTTTTTTTCCTCTTTATTCAACAGCAAATGCCAGTAACTAAAATTTTATAATATAGGTTTTGATAACAGAACATGGTGATTTGGGAAATGGAAAATTTTTGGATCCGAAGAACAAGATTTCTTTTAAATTTGATCATTTAAGAAAGGAGGCTACTGATCCTAGACCCCATGAAGTTGAAAATGCTATAGAATCCTGGAGAAATTCAGTTGAAACAGCAATGAAAGCATACGTGAAAGAACATTACCCAAATGGTGTCTGTACAGTAAGTACTAAATTATATAATCACCATACCACTCACTATAGATGCAAATCTAAAATAAAAGTGTGACTCTTCGTAAACCAAGAAGATGGGCCATTTCAGCTGCAAAGAACTTAGTCCTGTCAGGGGTTCATACAAGGAAATGAAAGAAAGCTTCAGAAATTTTAATATTTTAGCTACTGGATTACTAGTGGGTGGTTACCGCAGGTCATAGTGAAGCCTTAACTCTCAGTTCTGAAGAATTTGAATAAGAATTTCTTAAACCATTAAGATCTTTTGTAACCTGCTGCAGGTTGATCCCATTGAGCCTGGCTATCTTGCTGATTTAAAAAAAAAAAAAAAATCCATTAGATACAAATTTCTGCCTTGGCTTGGCCTACTAACAGAACTGTCAATAAAACAAACTGTTTCTCTCCATCACATCTACATATCAAAGTGCTGTATTATTACCACTACAATCAGTGGATTCTGATGGCTTAAAGTAAAACCTCTCGTTCTGGACTGAAATAGCATTCATTTGCTGTTAGTTGTCCTGTGACTGTTTAAAGTTCAGCAAACTGATCTAATGAAAGCTGTCATGTGCTTTGTATTAACCTGACAGAAAAATTAACTAGCATAAAAAAAAATAAAATTGCTGGGATAACGAGTTGTATTGGACTCTGAGACAGTCAGATGAGTTCCAGGTTCTGTAAAGGAAACCAGATTTGCATGTTTGAGATCATTTTTAGTAGCGTTTGATTTTAAGGGATGGAGCAGACCAGGGGACCAAACCTACCCTTTTAATCACCTCTTTGTGAGTCTATTAAGGCTTAAATCATCACTTACTTGTAGAATAACTGTTATCTGAAACACAGCTGGTAATATGTATTGTTACAACAGTCACTGCTGTAGGCTTAAAATTCATATAGTTGCAGAAAAATGAGTTTGTAGTATATAAAATTTTAGTTAAGATTCTTGACCTTCAGATATTCTAATCTTATTTTTTTTTTGCATTGTAACACACACTTTAATGTTTCATGGACTGGATATTGTGTAAGAATCATAGTGGTTGTAAAATGAAATTTTACAGTTTACATTGTAATAGTAAAACTAGAGATGTAAGCAGTTTGAGCAAGATGCATATTGGAACTTTAACTCATTTCTTTCTTTGTTTTCATTTCTAATTAGGTGTATGGTAAAACAATTGATGGGCAGCAGACCATTATTGCTTGCATAGAGAGCCATCAGTTCCAAGCAAAAAATTTTTGGTAAGTTTCTGTATGGATACAACTACAGTAAAATAGAGCAAACTGAGTAACTGCAGTAGTGCTAGTACACTGATATTCCTTAGTTCAGAGAAGGAGGTGTGTGCACATCTTGCATGTGGCTCCTTTTGCTCTCCACCCCACCCTAGTTTTTCTGTCAAAACTATGTAGAACTAATCTCTTCCTTTGTGGTAAGTGAAATGGCAGACTGCCAGTGATATTCCAAACAGTTACTTTAATGCTATAGTCTTTGTATTAAGGAAGAGCAAGAGATACACAACAACCTTTTGCGGATGGAGAAAATCTTTTCTTTAATAAAATTATGATCAGACATCTGTGGGTTAATGTTGACCATGTTTCCAAAAGTTTTACAGGTGAGAGTCAGACTAATTCTCATTCTTTGCAAATTTTAATAAAGGAATGTTGGTTTGAGGGACTTGGGAATGGAAGAATAGGTTCCAAGTTAACGAGGCTCCTCAGTTATCCAGCTGTGTGTCTGGATATCCAGCACAAGCTACGGCCAGTATTTATTCTCAAGGTGTCCCAGCTTTTTAGGTATTTGGAAGGCTGGCAACCTACCATGAAAGCAAGATTGTTGGATGATAAAAGACCAATACATGCCAAAGAAAAGTATTCTATGAATTTCTGAAATACTATCAACATAGTAGGACGGATGGCTTATTAAAGAATGTGAAAGAAAAAGAAGGACAGTAAATCTCTTACAAAACATCGTAAGTCAGCAGAGGTAAATAAAGTAATGATGCTTTGTTTTTAACTTGGAGCATTTCCTACAGAAGGATCCTTCTGAGCTTGAACTCTCTTCTCAGAATAGCACCCTAAGGATGAAAAAAGCCCAGAGTGGAAACATTGTGTTCCTCTTTAAGGACCACAAAGTGACTAAGAAGCAAACAAATCTATTAGCTAGTCATGGAATCCTGTGCATCTGAAAACTGATACTGTACCTAAAATGTAGTTCATCGTGTAGGCTTTCTTATAACTAACGGGTTGGTCTCAAGGTGACCAGTAATATTAGTGTCATTGAGTTGGGTAACTCCTTTAGTGTTTTTTAGAGGTTGCAACAAACTTCTGAGTTGCTTTAGTCTGATTTTTCAGTGATAATCTGTAATTTGGATATTGTTTGAAATAATAACAAATGGTTTTATAATTGAGTTAACATTGATAATATCTAAGATATGTCAGTATAGATCCATTAGTAGGTATCAGTCTTAGTCTTTCTCTCCCCTTGTTGAATGCACTGGAGTCTACACCTAACATTAGTAGGATTGGAACACAGAGTATCAAGTTTCTTTCCTTCTTTAACTGCAAAGGAGAAGTTGAGAGACAGCTGCAATGCATTCTTAATATAGCTCTAACGTACTAACCTTCTAATCCACTGACCTCGTAACTAAGTAAGAAAATGTCTAGTCCACAGGAAAGAAATCAGGTGAAACTACAACCTCCCTGTGCTCTTTTCCAGATATCTGAAACTCCCTTTAAGCAATTTGCCAAAGATACTGAATTTGTGGAAGGAAACTGGAAGGAAATAGTTGTCCTGGAACAGAAATGCTAGAAAATCTGAAAGACCTAGTTACAGTTCAGCATAGCAGGAGATCTTGCATGTTACTTTAATGTTCCTTCCATTCAAGTGAAGTGTGACCTTGGCTGATCTAGCAAATTGTCCAGGTCCCAGAAACAAAGTATTGACTATATGTGCCTAATTAATAATAAAGGAGGCAAAGAACACTGGAGGCTTTAGGTATTTTCAGAAGTTAAGTCCTGTTGTTAAAGGATCCTTACTAATAAATCTCCCTGGTCCACATCCAAAACCAGGGGTAAATATTTTGTGAAACTGTTCTCTTCTCGGCTGATTACAGGGCTAAAATCTTAGGGAAAGACTTGGTGCAGCTGTAGTTGCACAGCGTGTTTCATTTTCTGTTTTCCTTTGCCTGTCAATTGTATGTTGGTTTGGTTTTTTTCTTAACCAGTGGGGTGACATGTGATTTCTAATTTATTTTTTTTAAAGGAATGGCCGTTGGAGGTCAGAATGGAAGTTTACAATCACCCCTTCAACCACTCAAGTGGCTGGCATCTTGAAAATTCAGGTATGCTTATCTCAAACTGTGTCCTGATAGTAAAGTCTCCAGTTATTATCAAGGGAGACTCAGGCCAGTGTATCAAGTATTGCAAGAAAAGATGCCCATTCAGTTAAGGGTTAGAGATGTAATTGCATATTTGCCTAATCCTTACAAACACGAGACACAAGATATGTGTTTAATGTAATGATTCAGAAGACTTCAGAAGGTGTATTCACCTTGGCTAGGCCTCTAAGTCTTTGGTTTCCTGTTTCCTGGATTTGTGGTGGCACAAGCCTTTCCTGAGGGTAGGCTCTTCCTGAGGCAGAACATTTTTCTTTTTAACTGATAATAGCAGGATTTTTTCATATTACCCACCCTATTGTTCAGAAAGGTGGGAACCTATTGTTTCAGTCATTCTACTATCCGAAATTGTTGAATCTGGGTCTTCTTCATTCAGAATTTGTCCCTCCTGTTGGCTTTAGTACTTCATTATTTTTTTACAAAACATGGAGTCAAGTCCCCTTTTCTTGCTCTTTTCATGCCTCCATGAGTTTTGCACTTCCTTGCCTCTCAGTGACTTGACTTCAGAAGGAAGATACAATGAAATGTTTTTCTGGCCATAACCTGAGACTTAGGATGGTATTTTAGGATGTGGTAGATGTATTCAGACCCACCCAAGCAGGGGGCCTGAATCCTATTTCCCATTCTGAAGCACGTTCTATAACAACTGGAGTTGATAGTCAAAATGCGGGCAGCCTGTCTTATGTTGTCAGATCAAGATGGTCATGGTAAGCACTATATAAACTTAGAGGCTGCTCAAGGTTTTTGGAGAACCTGACTGAACTGTTACTGAAATCCAGCTTGCAGCAATAGAGGCATATTTTCCACAGCATGCACTTTCGGTTAAATATCTTAAAGAGATTTTTCCTGAATAAGCAGGAAGGTGTCTACCTAATTCGGGAAATTTTCTAGCCCAGTAGCCTGGAAAAATAGCCTGAATAGAGAATTTAATCAGGTTTCAATTGGTATCTTAGTTTGGGCACCAGCTAATTTTGTCTATTACTATTTCACATAATTAATGAAGACAGTATTTACATTTGCTATGTGTTTATGGAAGTGATGAAATTTACTTTTCTTTGTGTGAGAATCATTTGTTTCATCAAGGAATTTTTAACTCAGTTTCAAATTTTTAGAAACTGTGCAGTTTCATCAGTGTATCTGGGAGTTTCCCCTTCCCCCACAGAGAAGTGCTTTGTTGTTTTTTTTTACGGAGCAAAATAATTTTCTAGACTATTAACTCACTGCAACGTTAATGAAGTTTCAGAATACTGAGATGTCAGGGTCTGCAGAATCTTTGACAGCAATAAGGTCACTGCCCTGTTTCTAATAAGACTTTTTATGAATGTGTTGGGGAAAATTCTAGCATCATCTACTGTCTTCAGGTGCCTTCAGTATTTTCAAGGTCACTTGCACAAATTCTTCCTTTATTTTAATTCTAATGTAGGAGATTCTCAACTGTCTTACTCTCTTCCTTTGTTTAATTTTTTTTTTAATTATATCTAAGGCAAAAACTGCAACAGTTGTCTTTTAGTAAAAGTAAGTCCCTGCTGTGCTTGACATGCTCCAACTATGCATGGAAAACAACTGACAAGTGTACTGATTACTAATTTTATCTCTTAGATAATTTGTTATTCTCATCCCTCCTTAGTTAACCTTTCCAAGAGGTTCTGTTCATAAACATCATCCTTCTTGTAGTCTTCTGAACCCAGACCTAGCATTCTAGAAGGATGTCAGCAGTGAGGTATAGTACAGAACAGTTACTTCTCATATTTTGTATAAGGTACAACACATCACAGAAGTAGAGTTGTCTCTTCTTCCCTGTTAGTTTTTTAGGCCTGAGTTTTGCCAAGAATGTGACTCAGTGAGATAGATAAGATGTTTGCACTGATATTGGCCTCAGAGCACCGAGGAGGTTTGGGTCCTCTACAGTGGATTGTGACGGGAAAGGGGGGTGGCTTACGCATCTCTGGGTTCTGCTGTTTCATTAGGAAGTCTCAGGATTTTACACTGATTGAGGACTTTTAGGAACCAGATTGAAAAAGGCTGGCAGAAGTTTCACCTGGTAACATTTGATTTGAAAAGAAGCCTATTTTATGAGTAGGATGATACCTTTTGTTGCAAAACAAGTATTTGACAATAAGTGAGATAATTATGTCAGTTGAAACACAGGAAATATGTTTCCTCTATGAGAAAAACGTTTTCTTTTGCTTGGGTAAAGCTTTCTTACTGTGTGTCATGTTTTCTCTATTGTTTATAAAATTGAGGGTCTCTTGCACACATCATGGTGATATTTTTTATATATATGAAATTGTAGTATTGTATATTAATCTCCAAATTAAAATGTTATCTTACTTAATAAGGAGAGAGACAAATGCCTCAATTTGTCATAACATCAGCTGCATTGACTATGTTGAATTTAAAGATTTTTTACAGTTTTGATAAAGATACCTGTTTAAATGCCAGTAAGCTGCAAACTCTTTTGTATCCACTATTGCCAATGATTGCATATAACTCTGTGCTTCTTATTTTTTAACTTTTTGAGCAGTTGCATTAGAAACCGAATGTTTTCAGGTCCTTCCAAACTGAATTTGAAAGAACTAAAGTTAGCTTGGGTAGAGCTTTACTGGTCTCCTGCAAGATAATCAAGGAAGCTGTTCTATGCATAGAACACTTCAAAAGTAAATATATTTCATTCTGCTTTCCTATCTAACATTGGCAAACTTTGTCTTTACGAGATCTTTTGTCTAGATAAATACCAGCTTTTGTTACAAGCCATAACTAATAGAGGAAAATATCAAAACCATACCCATCTAGAAAGGGAAGCTTAATGTGCGCTGTCCCTAGAAAACAGTCTGAGTGAAGCAAAAAAAACAAGTTCACAGTACCCTGAAGCCTTGTAAAAAGTATTCTCATTTTAAATATATCTTTACCATTTCAAGAATTTCTAATGCAGTTACAAGTAATGTGTTGTCTTCTTCATGATGTTAATCAAAACCTTGGCTGACATTTGGACTTGATCTTAAAGATCTTTTTCAGCCTAAATGATTCTATGGTTCTAGGATTCTAAACTTGCTTGCATGAAATACTGCTTAAGGCCCATCAATGCAAAAATGTTTCCAGAGTAGCTCATTTACTGTTCCTCCTCAAAAAATATCTAACATTTTGATTTTCCTATATATTTTGATTTTTCTGTAACATTTTATATGTGGTTATGATTAATTCATATACATTTGTTATTATGAGAAATACTACAATACTTTAATTTTCCTGCATGTTATTGGTCTGTAAAATTTAATAGGAGGTTTTGTTTCGTTTTCCATAGGTTCACTATTATGAAGATGGCAATGTTCAGCTGGTGAGCCATAAAGACATACAAGATTCTCTAACAGTGTCTGTAAGTGAACTTTAAAGACCTTACATGTATATATTGAAGTGACTTCTTAATTTAAAGAGAAGCAAGCTGAAAAAAAACCTCACAAGTGTGGAGGTTTGTTTGCTCTTCTGCATGAACGAGAATTAATGTTCTAATAGGTACATATTTTGTATGCAATGTTTACTTCTTTTGCCTAACTCATAGTTACTGTTTTAAAAAATAAGTTAAATAAAATTAATGTATGCTTGCATGTAGCTTATCTGAGCTAAATTGACTTTGATTGTAAAGCTTTCAGTAGTTTGCTGCCTTTTGTATTCAAACTTTGGTCTGAAGAGTGACCTGTAGAACTAGCTTTTTGATATGAAGGAGGTCAGAGTTACCATAACCCACTTAAGCACTACAATCTCTAGAGGTTGTCTCCTTTGCTCACTGGGAGACCAGTATGCTAAAAATAGTAAAATGCTACCAGTTGAGAAGCAGGAGTGGGTATTCTCCCTTCGTTTCCTCTCTGTCTGTGACTGGTTCTGTCAGCCTCTTCCTTTTTTTGTAGAAAAAGATCTTTCAGAGATGCTTTGGCTTAAGTTACACACTTTAAATATAAAGCATATTTTTTTCAGCTTCTTTACATTATTGTAATAAGGAGCAGACAGTAAAAATAAAAATTGTTTAGAAATAGTACCACGTGAATCCTTTAAGAGCTGGTAATGTTGCAACATGAACTACTGTGACTTTTGAAATAATGCTGCTTTTGCCTACTGAAGATTGTGTTTATAAACAGTCAGATTTTCTGTTGGAGTAATAAAACCGAAGCCAGTGCAGTTAAACTGCCAAGGGGAAATTGTGAAAGTGAACAGTAGAAGTATTTTAATGATAATGGCTAGTAGTGACCAATTTGACTCAAAAGCTCAATTCATTATTAAAGAACATTGTTTGTTAATATAAAGCAAGGCTTGTTGGCTTTTCAGTTGCAGTAGCATCATAAAGAATGGGGGAGTGTGGTGCCAACTGATAACGCTTTTGGAGCTGTAGATATAAAATCTCTTTTCACCCTCAAGCAAAGGGTTCTGTTCAGTCTTTATTCAACGCGCAGTTGTTTTGGGGAAGATTATATGGCAGAAATTGTCCTCTCAGTAGCTTTTGTTTCACTTTCTATTGGGAAGAAACTTAATCCTGTTCTGCAGTTTAGTAAAAGCGGCAGACCAGTGAGTAGAGAATCTTTTACGTAGCTTTCCTAATTCCTGCTAGAACAAAAGCAAGCATGCTGCTGGTTACCAATTTTTAACCTGATTTTGAGCTTCATAGAGGGCAGAGGCTGTAGAGGTTTTTATTTCTCACAGAAGGAATAGTAGGTAGATTAAAAGGAGCCAACAACTCCTCCTCTTTGTTGTTTGGCAGAGAAGCAGTTTTGTACTATCAATAGATACAACTGAAATAAATGACTGTAGAGTTCTCTTGTTGCTAGAGCTATGAATAATTTTGCTGACCGTTACTTCCTTAAGCCGCACTTCTCTCTGAGACAAATAAGACTTTATACCCCTGAATTCTTCCCTTCATTAGTAGAGCCTTTGAAATCATTGCCTTAGTTCACTGAAAAGTCAAAACCCTTTCATTTGTTCTGCTTGGTCTCTATCTTCTTCATTTCTTTTTGCGGTGTCCAGGAGTGCTGTTTCATTTAAACTTTGAACCAGCTGTAGCTGAAGCTGCCGAAGCTCTCTCCCAGTCTTTGCATTTTCAGGAACAAGGGATCATGTGAGGCGAGAACACTCCTGTCTTGGTCCTTGTCATGTATTGCACCTTCATTTTTGCAGGTTGTACTTGGGGATGTTTTCAGAAGATCAGGTATATGAAGCCTAGTTTTTCCTTCAGCTTAGTCTCCAGAGTCAGAATCTTTAAAGATGAACAAATTTGTTTTGATATTTTGGTTGTATTCTGCATACTTCTGGGTTAGCTGGTGTTCTTGTTTTTCTGAATTTGTACTGGGAATTTAACATGGATACTGTTAATATCCATAACTTGCACGGTTTTTAGAGCCTTGTGTATGTGCATTGTCATATTTCCAGATGCTGTTCTGTTCCATGTGGATTTTTGTCATACCTTAGAATGTTAAAGCAAAATATTTTAATGAGCTTCATGGTATTCTTCGTGCTTGTTGCAGTTGGACTGGTTCTGTTTTTCATATAGTAATAATATAAATATAATAATAATGTGACATACGCCTTTTGGATTAATGTTTTGTGCAGTTTTGATTTAACCACTAAATGGTGATGTGTTCTGTTGGAGTCTACCTGACATCTCTCGTAACTATAGGAAAAAAACGGTCTTAGAATCACAGTGTACATCAGACCTAATTGAAATGTTCTTTTTGTAGAATGAAGCCCAGACAGCAAAGGAATTTATAAAAATTGTAGAGGCTGCAGAAAATGAGTATCAGGTATGTTGGAAACAAACGCTATATTCTTGCTCACGTGTTACCATATTCTTAATCAAAGCTAGTATTCTATAGTTAGCGAGCTTTTGATATTAAAATAATGCATTTCCATACAAAAATAAAAACCTGATATGCTGCTGTTAACTGTATCTGTCTTTTCCATACCTTGTGGTAATTGTTCTTACCTACTTAACATTACATTAGAAGTCATTTTCTCAAGAGCAGAAAAGTCCCTAGCATGCTCAAATATCAACAATTCAAATCTCTTTCGGTCTTAGTGCATTCCTTAAGTGAAACTTCTATACAGATTCTGTTCAGAGGCTACTCTCTTAGACAGCTTTGCTAAATGTAAGTAGTATGCATTTCAATAAGTCATTTTAGAGTTAGAAAAATATAGCTCGTTTACATATCCTCTGCAGAAGTGGTTTCATGTTCATTGAGGTCTTGGATATAAGGCAAATTTCAAACATCATGTTCTATCAGCTTTTAAAAAATGCTCCTTAACAAAAATTTACAAAGCATGTATCCTATCCATTATATTCCATTAATTGCGATGTTGTGGACTGACTACCATCCCCAAAGGAAAAACAGTGGAAGACTGGTGTCTGAAATGAACAATGTGTGAACTATCTATGATCAGCACTTTATTCATGCTGCTGATTATTCATGCTGTGGTTTGCTGAAACACTTAGGCTACAGACAGGTTTATTGCATCTGTCTCACCAATTTTCTTCACATAATTTCAATCTAGATCTAACAGGTTTCTTTCATAAAATAGCATATTTTTATTAAGTCTGCTTAAAAGGAAACAGACTATTCAGTCATTTGACTTTTCATGTAATATCCTGGTTTTGTTCTTCATGTGTCTTTGTTTTGTATGACTTTGTGTTCAACAGACTGCTATCAGTGAGAATTATCAGACTATGTCGGACACTACTTTCAAGGCCTTACGTCGACAATTGCCAGTTACTCGCACCAAGATTGACTGGAACAAGATCCTTAGCTATAAAATTGGAAAAGAGATGCAGAATGCTTAAAGTGAACGTTGCATGACTGGATCATTTTAGTGTTCTTGTATACAAATAAAAATTATTATTGAAAAAAAGTATTTGGAACTGTCAAATCACCCAGTCAGCATGGGCTTTCACCATTGAAAATCACTGTAAGTAGCTTGGTTAGAGCACAAAGCTTAGCAAATTGACTTCTTTCCTTTTTCTTTCTTTTCAGAGGTTTGCAACTTCAGTATAGCTGAATATCTTCCTTTAGAGTTTCTGTTGTACCTTTATTTTTTTATAATGAAGAGACCATGCCTTTAGTTTTCAATCACACTTTAAGAACAATTTGAAAAATATTTTTGCATATAATAACCCTTTCTCTTGCTTTCATGTGAAACGAACAACTTCCAAAATTTGCTGGATTCCTTGTTGAGCTCAGTAATGTGCATTTCTAGTTCAAAGTCAACATGGAGTTAGCCATGGGTGCTGTTTTTGAAATCATCTGTGCTTTCATTGTATGAAAGATTGGGAAAAGCATTTTCTATATTGTTTAAACCTTTCTGAATACTTATTTAGCAGACTCTGTGGTAATTGATTTTTGTTCCTTAAAGAAAAGGCCAAGGTCTAACACTGTTTTAAGATCTTATAATTAAATAAAAGTACTTACTTCAGAAATGCATTTAATGCTTTCCTGACAGTTACTTAAATGAGCTCGAACTCCATTTGCCATTGAGGTTTTTTATCATAAAGCCACAAATGTATTATAACAAGGCATATTGTAATATATCTAATCCTGTACTCATTACTATGTCTATCAGTTTACTTTTTCTTGGATTGAAATGTACTAAAATTCAATGTGACATTAAAATGCAAATTTTCTATTTATTTGAGTATCAGATTGCTTCCTGATAGAGCCTCTGTTGATGGTGTTTCTATATATTTTAAAAATACTGCTTAAATCTGTCAGAAACTTGTTGCCTTTTGGCTATTGTGAGTGTATTTTGAAGATTGTTGTAATACCATCATCTGTTGTTTCCATTTGCATTTAAGAAACAGCTACATGTGGAAGTCTACTTAAAACAAGTATATTTCAGCTTCGTATTGACTTCAGAGGATGGAAGAAATTGCAAGACCAAAAATAGCATGTCTTGAGAATACTTGCCCTGTTCAATATATCTTGTATTGAAAATGGACATCTAAAACCACAGACATTACAAATGCTGTGTAACACTTACATGAAATGCATAGATTTCATTTTTAATTGGGTGAAAACCTGTTTTAATATATGCTACCTAATTATATGCTCATGATGGAAAAGTAAACAGCTTTTTTTTTTTGAAGGCAGATATTTATGCACACTCCTAAACCAGTGAAGCTTACAGAAAGGTTTTATATCTTTGTTTACAGCATGATCCAATTAGTTACCTTAAACTGTTAGGTTACTGCATAGCAAGAGAAAGAGTTTATAAAAATGTACACAAAAAGTAGTTCACTGCTTGAATTGTAATAGCAATACCCCTCTGTTCTGTGCTTCAGTGCTCTCTTATAAAGGGGTATGGGGTTAACTGAAGTTCTTGAAATTGCTGCTACTTTACAGTATTAAACTGTATAGTAGATGAGTGGAATTTGTTCTACCAGTCTTCCTGCAGAGTTGCCCTCTTAATTGTCTTTGTACATCAGCTATTGAACCATATTCTTTTAAAAGAAGGCTTATAAAAGCTGTTGTGAGCTAGTAACAGATGCTGAGTCATTGTCAATCTTAATGAAGATCTAAATACAAACCTCAATTGAAGAATTCTTTAACAAACATAAGAACAAGCTAAAAATAAGACAATGAATGGACAGTTAGGTGAGCTATTAATGGGCAACGATGGTGCAAATAACTTTTCTAGCTGTTAGAATATTGTGTATGATCGGAATCAGCGCTGGCTAAAAGTCAGAATGCTATTTTTCTTACCTGAAATAAAAAGCTAGTTTTAAATATATTCCTAATAAAGAGGTATTTTACTGTGAATTACTCTCTTACTGTGTTTCTCTCTCTGTTTATTCAGTCCTGTGATAGTCTTAATTTCTTACCTTCAAAGAATAGCATCCTGCAGGTCCGATCCTACCAGTAGGGTGACATAAGTAGATTTGTATTACTTATATTTTTTCCTGTTGTGTTACTTTTTAGTCTGTGAGATAATTTTACCCCTTGAACATCAAATTTATTAAGTTATAGCTTCAATAAAGCAATTTATAAGTACATCAGTTATTCTGTTACTTTGTTGTGGTATGCCATATCGTATTTAGGGGTACTGACTCCCCAGATGAAGCTGACCTGAGTATTAGCTGAGGTACATTTGCGTTTGGAGTTCTTTATTTCTCTGAAAATTTAGGATGTCACTTGCACTTCTTTTGTTTCAACCCTTACCCCTTTTAAACTGGAGATCTTTAGAGCTTGCTTGGTAGGCTTAAGTTATTTTGTGTAGATAAAGCACTTTCTCTGAGAAGTTTGATGTGGCAATTGTCATAATGTGAAATACTCTTTGTTTATATTCTATTTTTAAATATAAAGACAAGCTTTGTATTGTGGGATGTTGATGTACTAGGCATTTTGGCTTGTAATATGGAGTTGTTAAATGCTTGTGTTTATGAAGTGTACTACGTCTTATGCATCTTAGTGTCCCTTTATATGAAGAAATTTTTAACCTATGCAATTGTTCTTTCAAACATCTGCAACAGGAGTGGCAATTCTGCTTTCATGTTCTCTTGAGCAGCCCCTTTTTTGTACATCTGCCTTAATCCTGCAGGTAGAATGAAACTTTAAAATCATTGTAATTTTGATTACATCACTACTGATTCTTGAAATCAGTTCTGCTGTCTAGTTCAGTTGAGAACACTGCAATGCAGTTCATTACTAAATAGTCATTCAAGCCAAGGTTAAAATTATCATATGAGACTGAACATTGTAATAGATGTGTTCTCTTTACGGGGTGACTCCAACCACATCTGTGGTAATGATGGAGTTTGGGAGTAAATCCATCTCTCATTCCCACTTTCCACATACTGGTTTGGCTGACAAAGCAGGTTTGGTGCTCTTGGGTTCACTTCCTTTGGGAGAAATCTAAAGTAGGAACTTTGCTCTGGGTGTGCACCAAATGCCCTCTCACTCCTAACGGTGATGTTAGTCCGTAGCAGTGGTTTTCTTCAGGCAGCTTGAAACCACTTATGCGTTGAGGATGTCTGGAGGATCAGACTAAACCTGGCCCTCAAATCCCATACTGGCTACACTGTAGGTACAGAGGTTGAACATCAACTGTTTAAATCTGTGTATTCACTCCTATCTTACTGCATTACTTGCTGACACAAACATAGCTTCTGCCCAGCTTCTTTATTGGAAAGACTGAAACTGTTCTTCCTCTGATGCAACTGTAAACTAAGTTTAGATTAAACTTTGTTTGTAAGCCTCAAGTGTCAATTTCTGTGTGACAGTGTCAACTCTGAACTTTTTCTTTTGAAAGGGGAAAACTTGCATCAGATTCCAGTGCTAAAGGAAGGAACTGTGAAAATGTACTTTATTTCTTCTGTGAAAACAAATGGTTAATACTTGGTAGGTTTTCTTATTAGCAATGTTTTCCTCTGCTTACAGGACTGGCTTTCCTGTAATAGCTGCATCGTTCAGCATGATGTTATCCATGTGCTCATCGCAAGATGGGCAATAATCGTTGCCTTAAAGGATATGTTCTGTAAACATGTTTAGACTTTTCTGTGCATTTTTTTCTTGAAAGTCAATAAAGCTGGGCAGGAGCAAATCTGTTACGTTTGTTCCTCTTAAGTCAAGAGGAACATGTAGGAGCTTTTTCCTGAGCAGCTGTAGCTTGCAATCACAGATCTGAAACAAATTCCATCTTAGAAGGTTGTAAATATGCCTGCTAAAGCAGTATTTGGTTTGGGAGGACACCACCACATGCTAATAATGACCGGTAGTACATTCTTATTTCAGTTTAGTATTTAAATGTGCTTAATATTTTTCACTGTCAAGTGTATACTGACCACAGCTACTGTAGGCATCAGGGGAAGACGTGGGAGAATTTCCTTTAATAAGTAGTTTCCTGGCATGTATCTCAAAAACTTCAGTTACCTTTCAAGATTACTTCAGAAATTACTGATAATGTAGGAGGCTGAGCAGCATCTGGCTCAACACTGTGAACGCAAGGCAAACATGAGGAGGGGGTCAGGAAAAATATGTTCACAACCTCTCTCTTAGAAAGTAAAACTGTCCTCTCCTCAAAGGGACTATCAGTTACTGTGTTAGGCAGGCAACAACCAACTAAGGTGCCAAAGTCACCTCTTGTACACCTGGAACCTAGGCTACTTTCCTCAGAGGTAGACAAGAGAGATTTGGTCTCCATGGAACCAGTGTTCTTAAACCTGTTTTTCTTTTAGCCAGTTATAGCTCCTGTTTTGCAAACAAAATGTTCGTTAATCTAACTGAAAAATCACAGCAACAAGCTCTCAAGTGCAGGAAAAATACTAACCTTTCCTTTTCTTTGGCTGCAGAGGATTGAAAATGTTTTTCTTCCACCTGTTTGAGCCGCCTTCTGACCCTGTGTGCTGGCTTTCTTGGCTACTGGATGGTCACATCTGTTGCAGAAGAAGGGTACTAAAAGTTGGGGCCGATCATGCAGCAAGGGCCCCAAATACCGTTCCTGCGATAGGATGCTGTCATCCTGCCTTTTCCCAGGAATGGCAGTAGTACAGCCAGTCATAACACAAGATGTGTCAGCAAGATTGTAAGAGGAACAAGAATGTGATCTATGATAATTTTCCTTGAGGAAGAAAGATGCTGTGTGTTTCCACTTCACCAAGTCTCCTGGCCAGGCTGAAGAGTGGGAGCCTGGTGCTGCAGCCCTGTGGAAAGGTTCAGTTAAATTAAAGGTGCGCTTCAGGAGCACAGGTCTGATGGAGGCTGTTGGAGCGCTCAGCAGAAGTCACAATGCCCTGTGAGCTACCACTGCTCTCCTGTCTGGTGCAGACACTGCTCCTGAACCTGTGCCTTGCAAATGACAACAGTGTTCTTCAAGTATTGCTTGAGCTGTTCTTCCTGTCCCAGCACAGTCTTAACCCAGTCAAAACGCCTGAGGATGCTGTTCCAAATGCCTCTGTGACCTTTCTGTTAATAACCTGCTGTTTGTATAGTGACCTGGCATCTCTTCCTCTTGTCTGTTGGTCTAACTGTGCAGTCATAACTTCCACATAATTTGGAAATAGGGGAAGGAGGCTTGGAAAAGGAGTAAGCTAATTACAAAATAAATCAATATACAAAAGATGAACAGATCTTTTTAACAAGCTTTCAACTTTGCTGTGACATTTGAGGCTAATGCCTGCAGAAGGAACTGCAATAGAAGTCTGAGCTTTCAAGAGCCATTAGCAGTTTTAAACTAAATGGCAGGAAGAAAAATCTGCTTCCTTCTTTCCTTTTACGTGACATTGCATTGTTAAACCAGCTTTCAGATGCTGTAAAACTGGAAAGCTTTGCTAGTCTTTCACTTCATTGTGAGAACAGGAACATGAGGGAGCAAAGAACATTGGCCCAAAACCAGTTGTGGTTAGAGACTTCTCTGTTCACATATATGACTGGAAGATTTCTGAACAATAGGGGTGGTAGAAATCTTTAAATCCTTGAATCAAAAGCAAAAGTTCATCGTGTTTCTTATTCCACCGTGTGGTGGGATCAGCTGCATCTTGACCATGCATGGCAGGACAGAGACATGTCTGCTCTGAAAGACATTGCTAATGAGAAGGATTATCCTTCCTCTCCAAGTTCTTGTAAGGCTGTGATATTGATAGTATTAAAGTAGATGATTAGGAAAGTTAAATCTTCTTTGCTGGATCTTACAGAACAGCTTGTTCCCATTTTCTTAGCAACACTCTGTGTATTTGAAGAGCATCTTCAGACTATGGAGCTTTTAGGCTAAAGACTGCATCCAGCAGCTCTTAATAATTCCTACATTAAATCCAACACTTCAAGTCATTTCTCTACATCTTGCTTTTTGGGTTCTGTTCATTTTGAGAAGCTTGTTTTTTCACTGCACATTGTTTATTTCGATCCTTGTAATATTGTAGGCTGGCATGATATTAACGTAGTACTTGATTTCCTTTTGCCAGAATCTGGCCCTGAATGCTACACTATTCTGTAGCATTGTCTTCATCAGCAATTAGATGATTTCTGTTATAATTTTAAAGCCCATGCTAAATGAAGGAGGGGGGAAAAGATCCAGCCACCCACTGCTGGCTGTGTTGCCTGTTGTTATCTTTATCTGTTGACAAAGTAGGCACTGGGAGTGTACAAAAATGAGACTGTTTGGCTCATAGCGATGAGCAAATGGTTCTGAGCTCAGAGCATTCTCTCATGAAGAGTCAAGGGCTGCTGCAAACTTGTCCATGGTGATGAGTTGGATCTTTGTTATCTGGGATATATATATGCCAACAGCAGGCAGTTTGTTTAGTGGTATTTTTTACACATTGATGTCAGTCAAAACTAAGGAGGTGAAATGCCCCACCTTCTCTTGTGCTAGGAAGCACATTGTATGCTTTTTTCCTCTCTCTTTTCCATGAGAAGGAAAAGGAATCAATGATCAGTCAGAGTTGATGAGGCAGCCTAAGCTAGGGGGCCATGAGGAAAACTTGTCCTGTTTTCAGAAGCGTAAAAGTGCATCTCACCTCTCCTGCCATACACTGGGGAAGACAGAATGGTAGCTGGTGTAACATCCATGCAAGTATTTTCCTTATGTCTCACCAGTTCTGTGTGTAGAGACAGGCATAGTATCTTCCACCACGCTAGCCTGAACTCACAGAGTATCAGAAAAGCCCTTGTCATGCAAGAGCATATTTTGATTTCCTGTAGGCGTGTACTGAGTTTGAAGAGTCCTTTAGCTGTCACAGATGGCAGGAGCTGGCTCAACTGCAGAAAACTAGACCTGAGAGATGATGCTAAGAAAGTAAATGCCATATGCTTGTGAAGAATTGAAGTGTTGCTCCTGCTCCAGGACTTTGCTGCAAGGCAGAAGCAGAGTTTGGAGCACAACTGATTCTCTGGGTGCAAAAGGATCTGGAGTTAAGGAGCAAGTAAAAGAAGCTGTTAAAATCAGTAATGAGTAGTTCCATTTCATTACTGAACTCGGCGAGCCATCATCTTCTTCTAAGAACTTGCTAAAGAACTCTCCTTGGCTCTTTCAGCTGGATACCATGTGCCTTGCAGTTCTACTAGCAGTTGGTGTGACCAGTGTTACTCTACCTGAATGTAGATGAAAAGGCAGAGTGCCAATACGCCACTTCTCAAAGAGTAAACCAGATACCTGACACTTCACCCTCTTTATAAGATCTTTCCAGGTGTAGTAAAGTTGCTACCCAAACTGTAGCTGCCGACACAGGATGGTGGCCCTGTGCCTGGGGTTGAGACACACATATTGATTAGGTTGAAGAACAGGACAGTAGCAGCCACAACCTTGACAATCCCACAATCAGGATTATTGTTCTGGGAAACATCAAAGCTACCAACAAAGTAACAGACCAAGTGAAAGGGGTTCCAAGGTTATCTGTAACAGTGGATTTTCATTGCAGAAGACGGGTTTGCTACAATCACGTGACCATCTTTGGTTGTGGAGATTGCCACAGAAGATGGAATCATGGTAGCAGCAACCATCACTATGTCCTCTGCTCAGAATTCCTTGTAGTGTATTCATGAAATTGCAAGGAAAGAAACTCTTCAATGTAGCTCTTCGTGCCTACCAGGAAAGCTGGGAAATGCTGAAGAGAGATAATGGAAGTGTGTGTGAAGCTACCTGCTTACCTATCAGGTTTTTCGTCTTGTTCTTCTTCCCCGCTGCCATGCACAACAACCAAGTCAGCAGGGTGATGACAAACTGGCTTCTTTAGCTGCACCAACTGCGTGTAAACAGAAAGCAAAGCAAGCTGATGCAGGAGTCAAATGTAAATGAGTATTCATTGGATGTGCAAAATACGTGGAACTGAGATGGAATGGAATATTTCCTGTTGGAGTAGCAGAAGGGAATTTTAAAACCAGTTAGCCAGAGCAGACTTGGGCTAGCCTGTAGGAGAGGAATACCTAAGGATTTAAAAGCTCCTCAGGACAGAAGGTAGAATGCAAAATAGAAAAGATAAAGACTTCGAGGAGAGTCTGTATCTCAGGATTGAAAAGGCTTAACAGCTAATTTGTTGGAGTGTGGGAGGGCAAGGAAAAATATACAGATACCTCTAGTAAAACCAATGAGGAAAGCAGCAAGGATCCATCTTCTCTTCAAAATGGCTAAATGGCAGAAGCATGAATTTGAAAGAGTCCTGTTTCTAAGGGAGAATGTGTGGAAAGGGCAGGGCTTATTCATAAGAGAAGGAATTGAAAGCCACTCAGATAGCTTCCACCTGCATTTCTTGCTCTCCCTAGCACACAGAGCACCCCTTATGCTGAGTGAGTCACCACTGCCACACCTGTCACAGAGGCTGTGGTGGCAAGGCAAGCTGCCCTTGCGTGATCATGACTTGGCAAGGAGAACAAGTCTGAAAGAAAGTGGCCAGTAGCATCCAGAGCCTCCTCTCACAGGTCCGTATCTGTACAAAGTTCTGGTGTAAGTACTACCATGCTCCATTTATGCATTCAGAGCCATTGCAAAGCGTTTGCAAAGCCTGCTGGCTGGACCTTTGTGCCCTGTCCCAGCTGCGGTGGCACACTGATCACCCTACAGCTACAGAGCCATCACCCTTTTCCCCACACAGCAGCAGCTGTTGGGATATGGGAGAGTTTTGTCTCCATTTAACACAGCAGCAGCTGTTGGGTTATGGGAGAATTTTAACTCCGTTTAATGCTTCTCATAGTTCTCCTTTGCTATGGGTCTCCTTGTGTTCCTCACCTTGGGTCATGCAAGCCCAGAGAAAGCCAGATGTGCAGGAGCACTCGCTGTTTCAAACCAATGTCAGGCTGGAGTTCAACAAGTATGATGTCACAAGATCCCATGTTAGTGACTATATTTAGTGTTATTCTTTTTCCATCACAGCTTTTCTGTTTCCAAAAAAGATTATGGAAAAAGTCCATATGAAGTCTATGAAGTACTTAGTACTGCAGTAGCATCATGAAAGAAGCCATCAGGGAATGAAGAAAATTGTATCTGTAACTGGATTTTAACAAGATGTAGTAAATGAGGCTGAGGATATGTAGTGAATAAAGAGACTGCAGTTATCAATTGCTACTTGAGTACAAAAACACCTTGTTCTGAACAAGCTGTAGGGGTTAATTAGTATTTGAGAGGAAAACTAATTAATAAATAATGTTAGGGAGAAAAGCCTGCTATGAGATCAGTGAAATTTCTTCTTGAAACATGGTTTGGTAGCAAATGTGAGCATCCCACTTCAACACAACGTATGAGGTTGGAACCACAGTTAACACTGAGCTTTCTTTTCGGATGTTAGGCAACGTATGTGTCTGTACCAGTGGCAAACATTATTCTCTCTTTCCCAGACCCATCACCTGTCCATTCAGGGGCTGAGATAAGCTGAAAGGTCTGTCAACTCCAGCTAACTAACATTTCTAACAAGAGATATTTTATGGACAAGGGCTGCATTCCCCAGCCACCCCAGCATGAGAAACATTGCCCATGGGATTATTCTGAGCATTTAGTCATTTAGTATGGATTAGCTTATGTCTTAGGCCAGGCTTACTCTGGAATGTCACTGTACAGCCAAGCCACTTTTACTCAAGAAAAAGCTATCATGTTTTTTCCTTTCCAGACCTCTCTTTGTCCTTGACGGAATACATCAGGGTTATCAACAATCTTTGTTTGGGAGAGATTATTGGTTACTATTAAATACTATATATCAGAAAAAATATGTTTCTCCTTTTTTCCTCAATACTATAACCTAAATACAGTGAGGCAAATGTAATTCAAGACAAATTTCATCATTACTAAAAGAGGAAGTGGGATGGACTGAATGAAAGGATGCTGTGAGAAAGGAATTTGGGTGAGAAGAACTCCAGGGTGTAGAAGAGAGAATGCCATCACCCAGCAAGGATATCGATTAGGCAAAACAGACTGAAGAGCAAAGGAGGGAAGAAAGTAAGGTATGATGAAGTAATGTGTAAATAAGACAATTGTTCTCTAGTTCATATTTAAAGACAAGAGCTCATGGAGACCTTCATCCGTGGAGAGGGAAAGAAGACAGGCGCTCTTATGTTCTGCATAGAGAGGTTTTCTCAGCAATGATGTATTGGATGGATGTGAAAAGGCGAGACAAGCAGACCAAGAAGGAAAGAATTGCATCAGGCAGGGCAAAAGGATATTTTAGTACTTGATTTTGCAAAGGCTTAATGAGATTTGGCTCAGGAGCCAAGTCTAGCTGTGATATAAGGAAATTCAGTGCGCCATTTGGATGCTACCTGCTTCCACGGCAGAGGATGTGCTGCTTGTTCCATCCCAGCCCGCCTAAAGTCAGAGCTGTTCTTACCCTCTGCAACAGTTGCCATAGTCAAGCAGCAATAACTATCTGTATGTGACCCAGCACTGTGACTGTTTGATTTCCTTTATCTGAATTAGGTAAAATGTAACTCCTAAATTTAACTCCTAAATGTAACTCCTAAAATTAGGAGATTAGGTAAAATGTAACCATCAGTGGATTTCTGTGTTTCTACTGATATGTAGCTGGTAAAGATGCTGTTTTGACAAATGATGGGGGAAAAATAAACTATGCTCTCTATATGCTAATTGTAGATTTCTGAGGAGAGGATTTGAGAATTTTTCTCTCTAGAAAAACCTTTGTTTATTAAATACAGTAACGGTGCTCTGTAGATTCAAACCCACTCTTAATATCTTCTTTCTTAATTAAAAAAGACAAGATAGCAAATGGCAAGGAAATTCAATATCTTCTTCATCTCCTGCACCCACAAATTAATCTCTTTTTTAAAAAAGAAAAAAAAAAAAGCAGATTTACCATTTGGCTTCAGTCCAAGGCATGGATGTGGGGAGCTGAGCTCTTGTCCTTTTTCTCGACCTGAACAGGGGAGGGAGAAACCAGCACTGGGTTCCCTCCAGGCTTTTGGCCATCTGTCTCTGCCTCCCCATTTCTCCCATAACTACGTTTGCTTCCCATGATGTACAGAACATGTGTGGATGCAGATGCCAGACTCTGACTTGCCAAGAGCTCTTTTTTGACCAAGGGCCAACCTCACAGCTCGCATGATTCCTTTATCAATCCTAAGCATGCACCATTTTGTACAAATACTGACTTGTCTTGGTCCACCAGCAGATTTTATAAAGGACCTTCATAAAATGCCTCAGTGAATGTGAGTGTCCATCTACTTCATAAAAATATTTGAGTGCTGTTGGGTGATATTGCCACAGGTTTAAAAAAAAAAAATGTAATGCGCTTTAGCAAATGTGTGTGTTTAGGATGAGGCACCTGTCCCACACTGATGCCTAAGTGTGCTGATGGTCAGGGTGGAGTTCCCACCTCATTTTTAGGGAGAAAAGTCATTTGTTAGGCAAAAAAAAAAAAAAAAGTAAAAGAAGAAAAGATGTTTGGGGTTTTTTTTCTGGTTAAGATTTATTTTAAACACTACCTAAAAATATTGGAACGCTGCTCTGAGTTGCACAGTCCATGTGGTAAGACTTTTCTTTGCTCTGTCTGACATTAACATCTGGCTGTTAACAGAGCCAGATCAAACTCAGGTTTTGCGACTTGTCTTGCAAGTAAGGCCACTGGTTGCTTGATTTTCTTCTAACCAAAGATCTTAAAGCACCTTCCCGCTCAGGTGGTCTTTCCTCCCTGACCAACAACTTCCCACATACATTCTACATCACCCTGTTTGCTGGCAGAGTTCCCATGGCCACGGACAACCCTGTGGGTTTAGGGGAATTGGCCTTCTTGTTTTCTCTGTTTTCCTTTGGTTTAAGCAGACCTCTGGGAATCTGGAGATTCAGCTCCTTCAAATCTAGCTCCCCTACTTTTTGACGTATAAAACAGGCAAAGCTTCATCCTTGTGTTCCCACCTTCGTACTGCTTTGGAAGTAATAAGGAATAACATTTTTAAAAGCTTTTTGACAGGTGGTGTTATAGGCATGTGAGTGCTTATTTGATTTTTCCCTCTTAGTAATGGTGGCATATTTTGAAATATTGCTGTCTTCCTTTGAGCTGAAGAATATTCCCATAGTGCTGTAATATCTCACTTTTAACACGGGGAACAGAAACTTCAGCCTGGGCACACTGTTCAGAAGTCTGTAGTTATGTACTTTCAGAGTGTCTTTATTTGAATGCAAACACATTGATTAAATTGTAAATGAAACATGATTATTTATTTCAGTCTTTCTTAGCATATTTTCAGTTCTCTGGACTGTGACTAAGGATCTCTCTGAAAACAGATTTATTTTTTTTTTCCAATATGTTTAAGCCATTTTATTCAGACTTTGGTATGTCTGAAAAGTGTAGGGTATGGGATCCTATCAACTCTCCTCCAGTGCTTTTGTTTCCGTTGGCATGCTGTTTCTCACCATCACTGATTTCAGTTTAGACTGCCACCTCCAGTTCATCCCAGATATTGTTTAACATGCATCTGCTATGTTTAATAGGTGCAGTATATGCATTTATGTATATGTATATAGATACACGTGTAGATGTATGCATGCATACGTGTATTGTTGCTCAATATGTATCTGCATTAAAAGGTGTTTGGCATAACACTGTTTAGCTGGAATCAGTTGCTAACCAGGCATCAGCTGAAGGTCAGGTGGATGTTTGGCTCCTTTGAGCCACACTGATGTTTCCCAGTGCTGACAGATGCCTGGAGCTGATGTGGTTCTTGCTCATGCCCTTTCTGAACATCCTGGCCATCTCTCAGCTGCCAAGAGAGCTGATGCAATCTTATTTTATAGCCAGGCTCCAAGGGGATTGTACATTGTGAGCCTAGAAAAAGTTATTGATCTCTGAAACGTTCAGACAGAAGATATTTTGAGTTTTATTTTCTTTTAAAAAAAAAAGATTTAAAACCCTACTACGTTGGATCTGGACCAATAAAAAGATCAGGTGGGCAGAATTTTCAAACTAGGGTTTTGCAGCACAGTGATTCCATCTTTTCTTTCTTACTTGCCAGAACCCAAGTTCTAGAGCATTTCTTTGTTCTGGAAAAAAATGATAACTTCTTTGTACCTCATGTTTAGTAACTGTCATCCGTTCTACTTCCTGATTTCGTTTAGCAAAGTCACCAACAGTCAGAAGGGAAATTAGGAACTCTGAACTCAGCTTAAGCGTAAGCATGGCAAGCATGGCGAGCAAATTAGTAGTGTTCATACTTACAAGGTATTTTGAGGCAGCAAGTAGGTTACCTGAAGGGTTGTGTGGGAAAACACTTAAGTGAGATAATTGAGTGGAAAATGTTAGCAGAAAGGTAAAAGACAGTTTTCAAAAGGGTTTTTTGTGCAATGATCACTTCAGCTGTGTTCTGTCTTGATTTAGCAAATGAGTGCTAAAATAAATTGAGTCTCTTCATAGTACTGAACAGTTTGCTTTTTTGACTTGTAAAACGCATGTTTTAAGGCTTTGTATTAATACTTGGCACTCCTTTTGAACAGAATTCAATGAGGAGAGATAATTTGTGTTAAACAGAGCCTGAACTGTGAACTTATCTTGAATGTCAGCTTCAGTACTTCTTGAATAGGGACAACAGAAAAGTAATTTGTCATATGAGTGCACCAAGCTAGTCATGAGTCAAGATATCTAATGGGTAATTGCTCTCCACCTTATGCAAACATTTAGCGTTGGAAACATGCCTTTTCTTTCTTGAAATAAAATAAAATAAAATAAAATAAAACAAAATAAAATAAAATAAAATAAAATAAAATAATACTATTATCGGTATTATTATCTAACTGTTGTGCATAGCACCCAATGGAAGATCCATTGAAGGACGCTACCAGGGGCCTGGAGAGCTGGACTCTGTTTGCAGCTTGATTTTTAAATACTTTATGCTCACTGTAAGAACATTGGAGGTCCAGGAGTGAATTGCATAAAATTCCTGCAGAATATTAATAACTGCTGTAACTTCAGGGGAAGAAGAAACAGTGGTGGCTAAAGGAAGAAAGACATAAAATTAATAACTGTGCCTTTAAGTGGTCACAGTCCACAGTATTTTGCTCTTCGAATAATACAGGGGATATAAAGAAAGCATAGCTGAAGAAACCAACACTCCAGTCTTTCAACTAAAGACAGCTCAAGGCAATGAAAAGATGTTTATAAGAAAAATCGTCTAAGCCCCATAAAACACCTCCATCTTTCATACATAAACCCAATTGATCATAGCTTTACACTGGACACAATGCTGTTCTCAAAACTAAAATATGTAGAGGAAAATGTGTATAAGTGAAAAATGTGCTTAGTGTTTCATGTTTTTTACTAATACATAAGAGAACATGAGAGAAATATTTTGATTTATAATTAACTGCATGATGGAATGATACTGACTTTTTTCAGCCGTGACTTATGTGTTGAGCATTTCTAACTGGAAAGGGAAGCTGAAATATTGGAAATGTGGTTTTCTTTGGTATATAATTAAACTATAAATGACCTTTTTGCAGTTTGTATACAGCCATCTGTATAGTCTAATTTTAAGATTTTTGATGTATTAGCAGGAAAAAACATCTGTCATTCCTGCACCAGTATTCTGATATAGGGACACTGGTGCCTTAATCAGCAGATCCTGACACCTTCGATTGCACAAGACATGGCCAGCTTCAAGTTTCCTGGTCCAGTTTAGAGTCCCATGGCATAGCCTGGATGAAAAAAGAAAGTGAATCTTGGTGCTTTTGCTACTGTAAGCAGACAAAGTTAATTTTTGTAACTGCAGATTTAGTTTGGATTAATGTCTTTACGTTTTGTAAACATTCTGGAAAAAACACTGCATTTTTCTGCATGATGAATTTTTCACTGGTAGGCTAGAAAATCTCAGGACAAAGTGGGTATTTGTTATCAGATGGAAAAAAAGTCTTCAGGATTTTTTGTTCTTCTGGTACTGCTAAAGAAATATACTGCCTCTTTCTTAAAATGCTGGAAAGTATTATCCCATTCAATATAGACTGTTGAAACACAGGAGAGAGATCCAAACAAACTGCAATATGCAGATCCTCTACTTAAATGTGTGTAACATCAAAAAAGCAGGGATGAATTGTGTTAACTGGCCTCCGAATTTTGGTCATGTTCTGCTGACAAATGTTGCTTTATGAAGAAATACCTCATTGAGAGAGTCCACGAAAGAAGAAAAATATATTTCAGCAAAGTATAATTGTGTACTTTTGTATGATTATGCTTTACTGACACTCTTTTCAATTGGACACATAATTTCTTGTGCCATATAGTATCTTCGAACTCTATGATCCTAGAGGTCTTTTCCAACCTAGTGATTCTATGATTCCAAGCAGGGGAAGATCTAAAGTTCGGGACTCTGCTGGGCATTGTACATATGACTAAAATTATAGTTTTGTACCTCTGCTATTACCCTTGCAGGACAGTGTAAGAAACGCTCATTCACTGGTAAAATATTGAAAAGGACCAACTCTTCAAAGCAAAGGCAATAATATTTTCATTGGATGTCCTTCTAAAAAAGGCATAACATCTTACAAAAGCAGTGGGTATAGATACTAGTTTTAGACAAAGAACCATATAAATCTTCAAAGAATGCTCATTATTTTTTTGGATTATGCAGCCATGTCCAGAGACTCCCTTCAGGTTATCATAGGATCACAGACTAGTTAGGCTTGGAAGGGATCCCACCACCATCCCTGGAGGTATTTAAAAGACAGGTAGACAAGGTGCTCAGGGATGTGGTTTAGTGGTTGAAAGGAATGGTTGGACTTGATGATCCAAGAGGTCTTTTCCAACCTGGTGATTCTGTGATTCTATGACCCTATGATCTAATTCCAACCCTCCTGCCCTTGGACAGGGACATCCCACTAGAACTGTTATCTTCTACAACAGCTGCATCTTACAAGATAACTAAGCACATGAATAAATTCTCACAGCCCTAAGACAGGTTATCTCTTAATCTAAACCAGCTACATCTTGCAAGACAGATTTATCTGATGAGATAATTAATCATAATTAATCACCAGCTGCAGCTAAACTTATCCATTAATTCTCACAACAAGCAAACTGCAAAAAAACCCCAACCCACCCTCTACGAGCCATTTTCAGGCTCGAAGTCCTGAAAATACGGCCTGAAATTCTTGTTCAGAATCCTAAAGACGTGAAAGAAAGACCTGCAGGGATTTTACCTCCCCATTTTCCTCGCTTCCCCCCCCGCCTCTCGCTGTTTCCCCGCGTTTCATCACGCAGCTCGGCGGCAGCTCCCGCAGCGCCCGGCTCGTCCCTCCCGCCCAGCCGCCCTCGCAGAGCCCCGCCTGAGCTTTCTCGGCTCCCTCTGTCCCTTCCCCAACCTTCTAAGGCAAGAAAAGGTCAGGGCGAGTTGCGAAAAGGAGGTGGCTTTGCCTAAAAGCGGAGAAGGGAGCGCGGAGGAGCCCCTGCACCGCCCTCTCGGGGGGAGAGGGGTGGAGAGGAGCCGGCTTGGGGAGGAGCCATCATCCCACGAATCCACGCTGAGAGCTTGTGGCAGCAGAGAGCAGCGTTTGGGCTTAGGTTTGGGTTGTGGTGGGTTTTTTTTTTTTTTTTTGGTGTGTTTTTTTTTTTTTTCCCCTTTTCCTCTTCAAAAACATGGCTGAAGCTGGGACGGGCTTTTTGGAACAGCTGAAGTCTTGTATCGTCTGGTCGTGGACTTATCTCTGGACGCTGTGGTTTTTCATCATGCTCTTCCTAGTCTACATCTTAAGGGTGCCTCTGAAGATCAACGACAATTTAACCACAGGTAGGACGCGATCATCCCTGCGGGCAGCCCCTCCCCAACCCCTTCCCTTTTCCCGAAGGGAAAAGGGAAGGGGTTGGGGAGGGGCTGCCCGCAAGGGAGACCCTTGCACTGTCCCTTTGGATGCTTCTCCACCGCCCTACCCGCTAAAACCCACCTAAAACCCGCGCTGCACTGTCCCGTGCAAAGCGGGGGATGTTGGGGCAATTGGCTTTTTGGTGCGGGTGGGTTTTGGTTACAGGCGATGTTGGCTTGTGGTTGACTCTTGTCTCGGTCCAGCTGGCCCAAGGAAGGCTGGAAAGGGACACGGAGAGCTCAGCTGAGAGTTTTCTCCTGGATCTGGGAGCCTTAAAGGAGTTTCTGCAGCACAAATGCCAGCGTCACCCCGAGGGGATGTGCGGGAAGATCTTCTGCTGGTGGTTTGTCCCCTTCTCCTGGTTGCTCTGCCTGGTGGAGGGAGGTACCAGAGGGATGCTTGGTCCTTGTGCCACGGTACCCACTTCTACACAGGAGGAGCTTCTCTGTCTCCTGCTTTGTGCTGCCAGTAGAGGTGAGGAGGTCAGGATGACTTAAGGAGAGTAGGGCGAACTGTGGCCCGAGCTGGAGCTTGCTGTTTTCTGGAGTTGTGTTTCACTCTGGACTTTTGCTAAAGGAGACAATATATCAATTTTTGACTAGCAGGCTCCCTGAGGAAAAAAAAAAAAAAGTTTCATTTTCAAGCTTAACCTATCTATACTGGTTTTACTACCTAAATAATAAATAGCAGAACTGCGGTTTTCCCCCACAATGTCATGCTTTTTTCTGTACTCTTGAGTAAAACTGAGAATTTCAGGGGCTAGAGCAAAAATGTGCAGCTTGGTCAGTTCACAAGCCTAAGTCAGGAACAACCAAAACTCATTTACATCTCCTGTGTGCTCCACGCCTCAATTCATTTCCATAACAAGGTTATCTTTGTTGTAGGCGAAGTATGTAAATACGGGCCCTTTTTCAGGTGCAGGGCAGTTCATTCTTTCTGGGAGCTTTCTTAGAAGCAGGTGGCAAATGCAGGTATGAGGGCTTCTGAAAGAAAATTGTATTTCTGGAAAATTTTTGGTTTCTTTGAAGGATGAAAAGGGACAGGTTATGATGGGGAATATGCTTGGATTTGAGCAGTGTATGGAGTGTAATTTATATGTTTTCCTGTACAATTCATATTAAACATTTTATAACAGTAGTAGAACTTTCATTTTTTGTTGTAAAAATTAGATATCAGCTTGTTTTTCTGAATGATAGTAGATAGTATACAAGCAGGTTTGCTGGAAGATTATCAGTGTTGGACTTTGCTTTAAGACTCAATAAGGCCATATACCACTACTGTACTGAATCAGCAGCAACTTCTCTAGTGTCAGCCGGTCTGGCGTAGGCAGTTATGTCTTTATCTTGAAATGGCTTATTTTCCCTTTTTATCTACTGTGATCATTTAATCCCCGCCCTCCCCTGGAGAAGTTTTTTTGTTTGAGGGCAAATGGGATGCAACTCCTGCGGTGTCCCTGTTGCTGGGAAGCTGAATGTTATCTGAGCGTTCTTCACTGTCTCTCTGGCCTGTTCTCATTTGATAAGCCTTTGGCAAATCCAGCATCAAAGGAGAATTTAGAAAAAAAAGAAAAGATTAAGCATACCACAATTTTTACTTTAAGCGTAGGGAGTAAACACATTAAAACCAGATTTTGCATACAATTTTGGTCAAACTTTCTCAATATGTCTTTGAAGAAGTGTCCTGTTTCTTTTGACATTGGTGCACACTCATTAGAAAAGGATGTACTTCTTGTTGCTTGATTCTTAGCAATTCATGCAATGCATAAATCCCAGGTAAACAGCTGCAGGCTGTGATTGTCAAGCACCAGTATCAGAATGTTCTCTATGATAATTTTCACTATTGGAAAAAATTGCTGGCATCCTGCTGACACCTAATCAAACCCCTCTGATTTATTTTTTTGCCCTAGTTTGAACAAACTAATTCTTGATGAACTTTCTAATCTGAGATGTTAGTCCAGCCATCTTCAGCTGAGTCATTGATTTTCATTGGAATGTCCCAAAATACAAGTGCAATGGCAGTATAACATCTGCAAATCAGAGAGATTTTCATACCTGTGCGTTTTAAAGCATTCTGAGGGTTAAAAGGTCAGAAGAAATTACTGTTGTCCCAAAATGTGTGGTGAAAATGAGTTGCCAGGGTAGAACAATAGATGTAGTATAGCGTTTATGCATGATCTGTTCCTTAATGAGGTTTACTAAAAAAATCGGCACTGGCAATAGCATGAGGGGGGTTTATTTTGTTTTGTTTTTCAAAGCTTTTGTGAATGTATTAAATCCAATCTGATTTATTGTGTATTCTTTTTCCCCAGTTGATCACAATAGGATACTGTCAGTGGGTTGAGATTGCACATAATGTACCGCAGCTCCTGACCCCAGATGTGATACTAATTAAATGGATTTCAGTGATGTGAAAATAAAAGTATAAATGTTGCTATTAGAACTTCCGCATGATGTAAAGAAATAATAAGGTGATTAAAAAACAATGACCAGACATTTTCCCAGAATAAGCTGGATCTGTTGGTGAGTTGAAGTCAAGCAAACTGGTTTTAATTACCATCAGACGCAAGCTTAGACAGCTAGAAAGAGACATGCAGTTCTTCAGGTATGATTTGCACCTCACTAAATAGTGATTTAAAAAGGTTTTAGATATCTAGATCAAATGTTTTATCCTGAGTTCACAGTGGACTGCTGTGAAAGAAGGGGTTAGGGTGGTGTGTGAGGGAGAGTACCTGCCAGAGGGACTGGTACTTGGTACTGTTTTGTGATTTTGTTTTTCCGTATCTGATGTCAATATTTTTAAAAGGAAGTTGGAAAGCTGGAGAAGATAGTGAAAAAATGATTTAAGGGCTGGAGAGAAGCATCAGAGTAAGAGAGTTTGCTTGGGAAGTGAGCACATTATAGTAAAAAGCTATTGTCATGGGGGAGAAATAAGTGGCCTTTTAATCATGAAAAGAATAGTAAGAATTGGTGACTGGAAGCAGAGGGCAGACTTAATTTTGTCATAATCGAGCATTAGTTTTTAATGATCCGTGGATCGGTTGCTAAAGGAACATTTGGATTTCTCATGCCTGAAAGTCTTCAAATCAAATGGCAAATACAAGTCCTAGTGCTCATACAGTGTTATACATCCTTAAATAGCCTTTCAGCGGGTGCTTGGGCAGTGGGCTGGGCAACCGTGGCA
This sequence comes from Cuculus canorus, assembly GCF_017976375.1. Classification (NCBI taxonomy): domain Eukaryota; kingdom Metazoa; phylum Chordata; class Aves; order Cuculiformes; family Cuculidae; genus Cuculus; species Cuculus canorus. Next base: position 182,102,081 of record NC_071401.1, read on the forward strand.
GCTCCAGTAATTACAGGGGGTTTCACTGGAGAGTCCACTGGTCACTTCTAGCTGTAAGTTTTATTAAGATAAAGCATGGAGCCTTTTTTCCCCCTGTTTTGATGTGTTAGAGATGTGCACGCCCCGAGGATTTGGTAGCTCTGGTAGTACAAGTCAATCATTCTGTGTGATTCATTTGGCTTCCGGGCTTTAAAGTCCTCACAGTTTGGGCGAGTGTAATTTCAGTATCCTCAGCAGAGTAGGTTACTGTGATAAAATCAAAGGGAAATCTAATCTGTCATATAAAAATACTCATATTAAAGCTTATTGTGGTGTTTCATGGTTTTTTTTGCATTTATTGAAGATTGATGTACAAATCAAGTCATGAAGTCCTTTATGAGTAAGAGTGTTTGAACTATTACAACTATACCATACCATTAGCCAGGAAGCAAGGAAGGAGACTTAATATGCCAGGGTAAAATATCAAATACAAAATAAGAAGTTAAGGAAGCGGATGTTTTAATATTATTCCAAAATATTTAAAATAAATATGAGCCATTTATATAGCATGCTGTATTTTCCTCCCGTGTTGGTACTTGCACAATTTCTGAATGCCACATTAATCTGAACTAAGACACACCTCTTCTAAAAATGTGCAACCCTGCTTGTTTTTCCAGACATAACAGTTTGGCTTTCTATTCATATCCTACGAAGGAGAAAGTCCTTGAAAGTCCCGGTTTCTGATGGTTTTATTTTCCCTTTCAAAGCACAAGAGAAAGATGGATTTAATAACTAAGTGCAACTGACTTGTAATGGGGCAGACAGGTGGAAACCTGGGGGTTTCTGAGGGTAGAGAAATCACAAAAATTTATTTCCTAAAAGTGTGAAGAATACATATATATGTGGGTATGAGCTCAGGGTTGAATCTAGCTCTGTCTCAGTGTCTGCAAGTATTATTAGCTTTCTGCAGGATGTCCTGCTTTAGCTGCACTGGAGCAAGGGCTCAAACTGCTACCCCTTGGGCATGTGGAGAAGGGAGTGTTAGAAACTTGCAGTATAATGAACGTTAAGTAACGTTATTCTGCCCTGTGCTGGAGTCTGGAAGAAGGCAGCTGGAGGAGGAAGACCTCCTTGGTGAGGAACTGGTGGTTGTGACAAAGTTGTGTTCTGGGGAATGTGGTGGCTTTCTCCATTATGATTTTTTATTAGTATTCTGACGTTCCTACTGAAATAGTTACCTAGAATCTTAATTAATATGGGATTTGCCACCATGAAATAGGCTTCCTCTAGAGCTCGGAGTCTGAAACACCGTGCACGGTGCCAGCCATCTGGAGAGGGGAAGAAAGAGGCTGATGTGCAACATTGCTTGCAGCACTGGCCGAGACCAGATTACTCACCCACAGTCAGGGTTTGTGCATGCATGGGCAGGAGGATGGAATAGACATGTTCAAAGTGTTCTGTTCCCTGTAAACTTAGTATAACAATGCTTTCTCTTCTGCCATTTCATTCAAAAGACACAAAACAGACAGATTTTTAGACAGCCGGATGCTATGGTGATCTGGTCCACCTCAAATGCACTGGCTTACGTGCATTGCACAGGCTGCGGTAAATAAAGCGCTTGGATCACTCTTGTCTCATTGAATCCTGCTTTTATGAAAACTATCCAGTATTTAACCGTGTGAGAAAGCTGTGTGTGATTCCATAAGCAGAGACACTGTGGGAGATGGAGCACCCCTCTCAGGTTTAGGCTATGCTGTCTTAGTGTGATGGTTGCTGACTTAGGGTTGTGGTTGCTGTCAGGGAAGCTCATCTTTAAGGCCCCTTCCAATCCTAACTATTCTATGATTCCGTGATCTTGTCTTTCTGATCCTCCCTTTCTGGGCTTCCTGGCCTTGCAGACGTATGCTCAGCCCTGGTTCAGTGTGCTCCAATAGGTTGCAACCTGAGAAATAAGTAACTTTTCATTCCCATGGTCTCAAATTCAAGTAGCAGCAGGAAACAGTTGCCTGTTATTAAACTTTAACTAATGGCCACTTTTTTCCTGCTGGTGATATTTGACCATCTGGAGCTGCGTGTGCGCACCTGTGGTTGTAAACCACCCTTAGGGCAGAAGGTCTTCTGTTAGCCAGGGGTTTGTCCTGCCTGGATCAGGAAGCGTGGCTGCAGGCTCTGGAGCTGGGACCGCGGGTGCCTGCATGGTGTATTTACTGTGATAGCATCTTGACAGTGCGGTCGGGAGGTGTTGTTCCCCTTCATAAACTTAAGTCTGGGAAGCTAATCATGAGGGCTGGAAAACATTAACCTGATGGAGGCCAGGGAATTTCAAATGGATTAAAACCAAGTGAAAGGCTTCTTTTGAGAAGAACTGAAGGATGGTTATTTTTACATCTGTAGACTGGCTGGTAGTTGCTTGGCTTTCTTGCAAAGCCATATTCCATCGTTGTGATAGGTTTCCCTGTAAGCATTTGCTCTGTGAACTACAGAAATGAGTGTGGTGGCATAACCACAAAAAATCTGGAGTGAAATTCTGATGCCACCAAAAGGAGATGGAGAAACTAGTAACTCCCTGCTAGTGCAATGTTGTCAGGTTTTTTCTACGTGAGTTAGACTGTTCAAAGTAAAATTTAAAAAAACATGACCACTTCTGGCAAGGTCAGCATTAATTCTGCTTATGGATTTCACAGAATAAACCATATCAGCTATATATGGATAGCTTGCCCAATGACCCCAAGTCACTTGTCTTTCACTTTTTGTCTTTCTCAGAATGTAAATTCTTTTCTAAATACTGGTCTTATTTTTTTGCAGTCCTCATGGAATTAAAGTAAACAATGTTTTGTTTACTCTTAACCTCCCTCTTCAGTTATATGAGTTAGAGTCCCGTGAAACATTCATAGTGGCTGTGGAGCCTCCAGACAGGGTTTGGACATTTGAGGCTTCTTTGGCCTGCTGCTTTGGGTTTTGTGAAAAATTAGTTGTTACCTGGATATAGGCTAATGTTCAAGAGGTTATTATAAAACAGACTTAAACCATTTTAAGCACGTGTGTTTTGAGTACGATACGCTTGGAAACTCTGTTTTTAATTTTTATGGAAAAGAATATGATGTGCCTGATAGTACTGTGTTATTTTTGACAAAATTCTTTATAAATGTAACTTGGGATTCTCATGACGGGGAAAAAAGCGTTATCAAAACTTGTTAGATGAGTTCCTGATGGATGCAGCATACAATGATACTTGTTTTCTATGGATTTGGGCATTTCTTAATGAGGGATTTTTGACTGAACTTGGTCTTTCAATCCAGCGTCAAATGCAGGAAAGTGAGTAAAGTTTGTAGCAAATGCGAGGTTTTCAGAAAATACTTTTTTAAGAAATTTACTTTCGTACTACAAAAGCTCTAGAAGATTTGCAGCCAGTGTTTCAGGGGAAGTCTGTAAGCCAGAGCCTTGAAAATAATATTTGATAAAATCTTGAATGAGCTTACTGTAACACTGGCTGATACGCAACCACAGAGTTGTATTGCCAGCTTCCAAGTGAAGCCTGAATTCCTCTGTGTGCTGGTGAAAAATCTTCAGAAGTGCTCTTAAGACTGGATATATGTAGTGGGATTTTTCCCAAGCTAGCCACTGAGTGCCTGGGTAAATTTAGCCTGAAAGAACATAAGCCTTGTTGTTCACAGAGGTCATAGGTCCTGGCGGTCTGAGCGGCTCCGAAAATAAAATGATTCTAAATTAAAGGAAAAATTGGGATTTTTTTAATGTCTTTATTTTGTAAATAGAACAAGTGCAAAAATCTAAATTATAAATTTGCCTTTGTGAAAGTTGCAAGAAGTGCTAAGTTGTGTCAGTGGCTAAAGGACTGAAAAAGGAGATAAACTCATCATATGTCAAAGCTCCGCAGCACGTTCAAGACTGAAGAACACGATGCCTGCCTTGAAAGCAACATCTAACAGGAATTAGAATGATGATGTTGGATAAAATAGGGATTTTGCAGGGGATGATATGCCTGTATTTCAAAATGGATTCTGAAAGCTGCAGCGTCTCTGAGAATAACTACCCGGAGTCTAGCCAAAACACATTACTAGCATAAGGAAGATCAAACTGTTTATCTAATCACAGGGAAGCTACAGAGGCCACTTGACAGTAGCTAAGGAGGAGCAAGAGCTTTATCTAGTTGACAAACATATAGTGAGCTTCATAAATATTTGGAGTTAAAATGCATCCATTACACTTGGCAGAATTCAGGCCAAATCATCTGTGGTCTGAAGAAGCAGCGTGGCTTGAGACATGCAGCATTCAATACCTTCACTTTAATAGAAACAAAGAATTGAGGGGTGGCTGCTTACGCTATAAACTACATTGTAGAAAGAAGATAGTGGGTACTGAAGTAACCTTGAATATATGGAAGACAAATCTTACAAAAATGGATGGCTGCAAGCAGGGTCCAGAGGAATTCACATGCAAGATATGTTTCTAACCGAGATCTTTGAGGCCATGTGTGTTTGGACCCAACAGCTGTGGCTTTGCAGCTGTGGCTGTTGTGGTATTAAGACCATCAGTGTGATGAGGATTGCCAAGCTCAATAGAGTGGTAGTGGGAGCAAAATCTAATGGCCTATGATAAAGAGGAGAGCTGACTAGTAAACGTGCTATCATGTTCAGATAAGAAACAACACTCAGCTGTAAGCAATTGCTGATGGTGTGCAGATATGTTGTGCAAGCACAGAGGTTCCAACCGTCCCCGGATATGCCAGGATTTTTGTACATGTGTCAGACTGCCTTCTCCACCAAGTCCAGGGTTTCTGTGTGCAGCTTGGTCAGCTGGCAAGCTCTGTGCTGAAGGGAGAGTTATTTGTCTTGTTGGCAAGTGGTAAAGCAAATAAAACCACCTCAGTGCTGACTTACATTGGATGACCAAGCAGTTTTCTCTGGGCTTAAATCTGCAGAAATGATCATCACTGTCAGAAAATGATGAGCAGTGTCTTTTGTGCTGAAAACACAAGTCAGGATTCAGGGTTTAGTTGTTTAAAAAGATATTTTATATGTTAAAAAACAAGCCCCTGCTCCAGACGTCTGGTGGTGTGTTAAATACAACTTGCAGTTATGTTACAGGGAGAACTAAGTCGCGGGGAAATGAGACCTTGATCCTGCAAATCTTTAATGGCATGACTTGTTCTGCAAGCATGGATCGAGGGGTTTACTGCAAAAGTAATTAATGGGCACGAGTTCTTAACAACTGGGACATAAATAGTTTGCCAAGGTACTGCAGAGAGCCTGTAGCAAAAATTGGGGTTAGAGTCCCCAGTCTCTTCAGTCCAAAGGCTATTTTCTCTCTCTTGTAATTTGATGGTCGCACTTAAGTTTTAATTTTTTTTTATTTTATTGTTTTGTTTTGTTTTTTTTTTTTTTTTTACTATTCAGGAACGTATTGAGGGTATTTGTCAAAGAATTTAAGATAAAACCTAGCTTGGTCCTAAGGCCAGACTGTGAGGTTCTTGTGGGGATGTTGCTCCTCTGATGACTGTTAGAGAGGGTGTCAGAAGGCCCCTTCCACCTGTTTTTAAATTAGTTCTTTGTGGCACTGGGAGCATCTATTGAAAGATTGTATTATAAACTCCAGCTCGGCCTCGTGTCTGTGAAGTGTCATGTGGACCAGTGATGCTGTGTAAATACTAATGAGTGAAAGTTGCTTTGTAAAGTCCCAGCACAGGCTAATTGGATTTTTGTGTGTGTTTCTTATGTGGGCACTGCTGAAGGGCAACCAATTTGAACACTAAGCTTAAGCAACGATAATGTGTTGAAGACGAGAGTTAATGTCATGCTTTCAGCAGACAGAACAAACAAGTTGTTACTGTTAGGCCTGAGGAAAGGACCTAAATTCAAAGTCCAAATCAAAACTTGCCAGCTGCTGTGGGAAGACAAAGATTTATTATTGTGGAGCCTAAACTGGATATTTGTCACTGGGTTAGATTCAGTGCTTAAGTGATTAAGTGCACTTAAATATACCAATTAGAAGGATGAAAGCTATAGGGCAAAAATGAAATGCAGTCATCATAAGATTCCTCTTTTGCACAGTGTGCCAACTGCAACCATGAGATTTAATTTCCAGATCACTTTCTAGAAATAAACTTGGCTTATTAAATGTCAAGCCTGTTAGGTTGATGTGTTAGGTCTTGTGCTCAGCAGCAAGACATTCATAGATCAGATTTAAAGCACAAGAATGTTATAGTTGTCATTGTTTTATTTTGTAAGTCTGACATTTATTTCTCAGGAAAACGTGCTTGTGAGCTGAGAGTGCTGTAGGTGGTGATCTTCACATAAGTAAGCGTTTTGATGGCACTGCCTGATTGTTTTGTGCTGAGGACTGAAAATTGTTTATGCTGTGGCTTGGTCTGATCAAGGTTATATGATCTACTAATGCACTTAATCTTCCATGTGAAATTTGTCTTGCTATTTTTAATTCTGAAGTGAACTTGATAGCAGCATGTGCAACTGGTATGTTTTACGTGAATCTTAGCTTAGACTAGTCATTTCCTTGGTTTTCAGAGAGAAGGTTAAACCAGACCTTGTTAGGAGAGGGGGTGCAGCTGGCTTGTCATACCCTGCATAGGAAGGGGACAAGGGAGCAGAGAGTCTCCAAGTGTGACTCAAGCCACTTCTTGAGCAGAAACCGACTGCACATATGCTGCAGGTGAGCTGATGAGCCCTCCCTGCTGAGGCAAGCTGAGAAGGTCTTGTGCAGGGCTGCGCTGGTGTAGACTTATTACTTGTAGGAGCCAGAAGTATCTCTTCAACAGAGCTTGACTTTATGGGTTTATCTGCCCGCTCAGACTAGGCTTCTGTACCATGCTGCAGTGGGTGGTGTAGAAGTGTCTTCTCGTCCCTATGTCTGTCTGTCCTTCTCTTTGGATTACAGAATCGCAGAATCACTAGGTTGGAAAATACCTCTTGGATCATTGAGTCTAACCACTCCTATCAGCCACTAAAGCATGCTCCTGAGTATTTCATCCATCCGTCTTTTAAATACCTCCAGGGATGGTGACTCCACCACCTCCCTGGGCAGCCTATTCCAGTGCCCAATGACCCTTTACGTGAAAAATTTTTTTCTGATGTCCACCCTGAACATCTCCTGGCGGAGCTTGAGGCCATTCCCCCTTGTCCTGTCCCCTGAAACTTGGGAGAAGAAGCCAGCACCCTCCTCTCTACAACCTCCTTTCAGGTAGTTGTAGAGAGTAATAAGGTCTCCCCTCAGCCTCCTCTTCTCCAGGCTAAACAACCCCGGTTCCCTCACCCACTCCTCATAAGACTTGTTCCCCAAACAAGATTAGGGCAAAGAAGGAGTGATACAAGCACAAGAGAATCCCTTACCAGTAAATATTGTCCTACATACTCTTAACTTGTATTTCCCTCTGGAAATCTTTGTCAAGAGCCTATGGTTTTAAAAGTACTGATCAGAGCTGTGTTAGCAGCAGCCCCAAAAGCCACGTAGTGTTGCGGGGAACACTAGCCATGAGGAGTTCTCATTAGTTCCAGGACTTCTGAAGATGCCTGGACTGCGGGAGTTCCCTGGACCTGGTTAGTGAGGATTTGGTCTGTATTACAATTGAGGACGTTTTGCCAGTAGCTGTGCAAAAGCCATGGTTTTGACCCTTGATGTCCTAGCATAGCTTCCCTGCCTCCTGAGTAGGTAGGAGCTCTCTCTCCTGTTTGAGACTAGAGAGGTGGATGGGGCTCTCTGGGTCCCTGACTCCAGTTCTCATATATATTTTACATTATCTTCCTGTAGACCACTGCACTGAAAGACATTTATGGAACTTGATAGCTCTGATGGTTAGATACCTTGGTCTTACTCCAGCCCAGATGCATTCATGGCCGATTTGCATGCATTTTTCATCATGACAGTTCTCTTTTACTTTCAGAAACTGCATGAGGACTGGCTCCTAATGCACTTACATGGAGTTTTCCCTCCTCATCCTCTCTTGTGAGCCTCAGTCAGATAGGCTGTCTTAGCCTGCTCTTCTAAAATGTCTGGATGTCCTTGATCGTACTAGTAATATTCTACTCTTTCATTTTTTCATCCACTTCTTAATTAGGTAACCAGAGTTGTATGTTGTATGCCAAGGGAAGGCTTCATTAACTGCCTTATGTAGTGTAATTAATCTTTCTCACCTTCCACTGAAATACTTTGCTGTGTTGTTATATGGTTTAAATTGCTTTTTTTTTTTTGTCTGTATCTCCTTGGTGTATCGTAGCAGTATGTGAGTATATAGGTGTGGACCTTTCATGCCAGCTGACCAGCTGCAAGCAGAAACCCTTGCTAGTTCCTTGCCCTTTGCACCATTAAATTTGATCCAGTTTCTCTGGCAGCTTGTACCAGCTGCCTTCTGCATGCTTCTGGTTTTGGTAATGAAAATATGCAATAAGGTTCAGTTGACAGCTCTGTGCGCTCTCCTTATTACCCAGTGTTCCCAGGCAAGCTGCAGGTTTCTCCATCTCTGCCAGTTCCTCCCTCCTCCCCACATCTCCTGTTGTAGCTAACTTCCTAAGGCACTGTCAAATACTTTACTGAAATCCAGACAGTTTAGAGTTATGCATTTTTCTTGGCTAGAAAACCGGCTATTTTTAATAGAGACACATCTGGTTGGTCTGGCATGATTTATTTATTTTGTGCTTTATCCAATTTTTCATTTACCTCTGTTGCTTAATTTATTGTTATCTTTAAAATTCTGAAGTTTCACATAGTAGTGCTTTGTCAGTAGTGCAGTAGCTTGAGTCTGCATATTCAATATAGAAATAGGAGCTATTTGGCGTAGTCTGGGGAGTTTTATCAGTTTATTAGAACTGTCTTGATGCTGGCCTTGATTTTTCAAATGCCAGATTGTTTTTCAGTAAGATTATTTATGTATATTCACTTCATCTCACACTTAGCCAGGTCTTAAATGTGTTAATTTCTTTGAATTATGTCTCTGTTTCTCCTGTCACAATATCTCTTTTCTTGCACTTACTTCTGCTATTTTTTTATTCCACACTCAACAGTTTTGTTCCCATTCAAAAGTATTCATTTTGGTTTGAGGACTATTGTATCCTGTTTCTTACCTTGCTGCTGTCTTATATTTTATTTTGTTGAAGTAATCTTACTGGTTTCCTGGCTTTATTTTGGTATATATTGTTTTTATTCAACTCTTTAGGTATAACTCAGTCTGGCTTTCAGCAGATATGATTTTCTTTCTGTGCCTCTAGTCCTCACCAAAGAAGAGGGGAATCTTTCAACATCCCGGGTCTTGTGGATGTCACTTGTATGGGGCTGACGCTTCATTTTAAAGCTTTGGCTGGTAGATCGGTGTCTGTGAGGTAGAAATGGAATGTAACTTCCCATGATTATTTTGAGAAAGTCTGTGTTGCAGTTCTGGCCTCTGTGAAGCAGTTGGCAAAGCTCCTACTCGCTCTGATGAAATGACTGTGCTGCCCACAGGGGTTTTTGACTTTAGGTCCTGACAGAAGTGCATATTTAGCATGAGTGACTCCTGAACACCCTCAGCAATTTGAAATAAGTCTGCACAGTCACTGTCTTCCTGTATTTGGAACATCATAGGTGTCAAGAAACTGAGAACTGATAGCAGTGCAGGTTAGACAGCATGGAATGAAGATATTTAGTGAGTATCATGTACTTAAAAAAAAAAAGCTGATTTGCCTAAACATAGGCTGTGAGGTTTCTCATGTGCTTTTATGTTCGTAGAGTTTTAATCAGTTATGTTTCTACATGGTGTTTGATGTTCTTGAAGTTGCCAGATAAATTTTCAGTTTTACATGATATTTTAAGCTTTCTGACAATACGATGAATTTTACATGATGTAAGCCAAACCCAGTAATTAAAATCACTCAGCTGAAAATTTTGGGTGCTTCAAGTACTGTTCTACTGTTTTCTAAAACTCATGTAGATCTAAAATTTCCCATTTTTTTGCAGGCCACAATGAAACTGGTCAGGAGTGATTATGGGACAGCATCCTCATTAAGCAATTGGTTTTATTTGGATTTCTGAATAATTATATAGTACTGTCCCCCTTGTTTGAGGGTTTAGGTCTATAAATATACCATTTTACAAATGCTCTGTCACTGGCGTGCAGAGTCAGCGGTGTGCAGGAGTGGTTAACATCATTTGCTACTTCCCTTAGGTGAGCTAGTAGTACAGGCTTGAAATAAATATCCTGTAACATCTTCATGACAAATCTATTCTTTCCTAGATATGGTGGAGTTCCCTTGCTGGATGGCAGAATGTGGGTTTCTACACCTCTGTACTTTACTGCAGGGCCAATTTGTTGGTGTAAATGATGTCATTTTTTGTAATGTGGCTTGGTAGCTGTAAATGCTGACCCAGCTTGGTTCACCGGGAGGGCAGCTGCTGCCCTTGAGATCACCCAGGATGGTAGTATCTCAGCTCTTCCAGTCTAGGTTATGACCCCTTTACATCTTTGCAGTGGACCCTTAGAGCTACAGAGTCATCTTTGGTTTAGCCCAGGGTGAGCACTGGAGACTTTCTTAGTCTGAAAAAAGCCACCCCAACAATCCCCAAAAAAGGCACAGAGAGAATCATAGAATGTGCAAAGCGCTTCTCTGGCTGCTGAGCTCCCTGATGTACGCAGCCCTCTGTGAACAGCAGCCATCCTCTTCCCAACCCGCACGTGACCCTTCTGCACAGGCACAAAAATCAATAATAAACAGTAAATGAATAACGAAAGGCCTGCCAACCCAAACCTCTCTTGTTTAATTTTGCATTACTTTTCCTTCTCTAATCTAATCTGACAGAGGGGCATTTAAAGGAGAAGGATGCCGGAAGCGATGCAATTTTATGAAGCTTTTTCTGACAAACACCTTTGTTTTAGGAGCGGAGGGGCTGGTGGTGTCCAGGGGGCCAATGTCCCATCGATGGGTCTCATACAGCAGGCACTGTGGGCTGTGGCACCAGCAGCTTGGGCTTAGCCCCTTCAGAAGCTCATTGCATTGATGGAGTCAGTAGCAATGTGTCTTGGGTGGAATAGGCTCTGCGGTTCTCCAGATGTATTTTTATTCGTATGTGGAAGCAGTACAATACAGCTGTACCCTCATGAGCTGTACCTCAGCCTGCCTTGTGACTAAGGGCTTTGTCTTCTTCCTTTTACCCCTACCTCCTTCAATTTTTGTCTGCTTTTGGTCTTAAAGGTGAAAATAAATTGGTATTAGAAGTATCTTCTCTGTTACTGTTTATAGTGTTAATTTGGGGTATTTTAAACATCAGTCTGGAATCATACGTACAGGACAATGTTTTCAGAGCACCCATGGTATTTCATCACCTAGCTGCTTTCGTTGGTCAGTACTTTACTTATTAATATGTACTTATTTATATGCCCTTTATAATAAGCATAGTAATAAACCATAAAGTGCTTTGCTAACTGTAAGACTGTCATCTGATATACAGTATAATATGTGAATCTATAATAGCACAATATCTTTTTACTCATATGCTAGTGTAATTCAGTACTGTGCATCGTAGCCACTGACTTTGCAGGAAGTTACGTGATCAGTTTGGAATAAAAGTTAATATTAATGAAAGATATGAGAACACCATCAAATAATAATAAATCAAAAATACCAGTTCAAACAAATTTGGTTGCAGTGTGTTTGCCTTCTCTGAATGCTCTATGTAGTTCAGGAAAAGGAATATCAGGTCCTCAATATGGTTCTTAAGATATGGGTCCCTGTGGTTGGGGGATTGCAACAATGTGTGGCAGTAGATGGCAACGGTCTGAAGTTTGAATTCTGTTGTTAATGTATAGTGAACAAAATAAACTGTGTGTTTATTTACAGACTGTTAACATTACCATTTGGCATCTTGTAGATAAATTTGTTAGAAAGGATTCATTGACTTTGTTTATAAAGGGGATAAAATTATACTTTCAATTCAGCAGATATTTATCATGCAGAAAACTAACTAGAAGCCAATGCACTTGCATTTGGGTCACTTCCATTTCCTAGTGGTTGCCATTCAGATGAGAACACCAAGTTTAAACTTTTGTTCTGCACTGTCTGTAAGTACTTTTTTCTCCTTGTCTCTGCTAGTTCCCTTCTGGTCCTTTCTGTAGCGCTTGAGCTGAGTGCTGCAGCCTGCCTTGCCTTGGCTGCCTTAAACACAATTTGCATTTGATACACCGTAATGTGGGCAGAAGTGGAAAAGTCCCTGTACAGTTTCTGCACTAGAGGGCATCCTGTTAAAGATGCCAGAGGCATCCAGAGAGAAGGAGAGGCCTCTGTGGCCTACAGGGAACATAGTCTGAAAAAACTTATGTCTGTTTGTGTGTCAGAGCATCAGTTTCCAGCTGTGGATACTTGCACACACAGACACAGCCTCATGCGGCAGACTTGTGAATGGGATGGAGCCCTTTCACACAGAAGCAGAGATCCCTAACAGTTAGTATATTGCATCAAAGTATCCACAGAGGGGTAGTATTAAGTTGAACAGAGTCCTGTGATAGATAAGAATATCATTGTAAGACCATCCTACTACTGATGTAACTGTAAGGCAAAGTCACATTCCCCCCATGACCTTCATGAGTCTGCTTGTGAGCTGGTCCTCTAGATTGCTTTTACAAGGTCAGATGAAAGACAAGGTCCTGAGCTTTGGTAAATTGAAGCAACAATGGTGACCACAGTAAAGCCAGACTATCTTTAGTTGGGTGAAAAGCAGAAAACGCGGGACTGGGAGACCGATTGTTGGCTTAAGATGTCTCGTATTTCTCTTCCTGAAGGGATTACTGGAAAATAAGCTAGGCGGGAAGTTTGGAATGATCGTGACCATGGGTGCCACATCCGTGTGCCAGTGCTCCTGCAGACTGAGGACTTAAAAGACAGCAGGGAAAATTGACGTTTTAACACTGAGGAGGTGCCTGCTGCCGGCCAACCTGCCTTTGCTCAACCCACTGCCTCAGACATTGAGGTCGCAAAGCACTCTTGCAGACTCTAAGTAATTTTTAAGGCTCTGGAAAACTCATGCTACATTTATGCTTCAGCATTGGGTGGCAGCCTGCAGTGGTTGAGGTGCTGCCACCCAAACGCGGGGTGCTGCCTGTGCTTTTTGGCAGGAGCAGCTCAGGCAGTGGGAGGTGAGCAATCCACAGCCAAAGCCACTGGCTGCCCTGCTGCAGCGCAGTCTGATCCACAGAAGAATACTCTTTTTGAAGACTGGTACAGAACATCTCTGCACATGCAGCCCGTCCATTGACGATGACTTGGGGTGCTTTCTTATGGAGCCCAGTGGAAGCCCGGTCTGACCTGTGCCCAATGCTGGCTGGCTTATTCTGTACAAAAAGAGAAAATTAACTTAATTCCCTGAAAGTTTGTCTCCTCCCCAGCTGTTATAGATTTCATGTATTTTCTGCCTGAGCACTTTTGCAATACATTCAGAGGTATTTTTTGTTGATGGCTTTGTATCTGTAAAACCAAATTAGAGGTAGTGGTGGTTTGATTTGAGGTTTTTTTTTTCACCTGAAATACAAGTGGTCTATTCAGGCGCCTGTGGACACCGATGCAAGTGTTAAAAATGACCCTTTGACTCAATATAATCTTTATAAAAGAATAATAAATGTGTTCATCACTTGTAGCATTTGCCATTTTTTTATCAGGCAAATGCTTTGATGCTTTCCTTTGATGCTTTTGTCTGCTTTGCTAAAAGAAGATTGTTCATTTATAAATCAAATCAACTAGGTCTAATTCTTTTCCTTCAGTTTATTCCCCGGCTGCTTTATGTTCTTTCTCTGGACTGCCATTGATATTTTGTTTATGCACAATAGCGGTTTAAAAAATATGAGTATGTCAGTAGTTATAGCTGCTCAGACAGTTAAAGCAGACTCTTCAACATCAGATGCCTCTGGAATACTACTCGTCTCCTTCATTGGGGTTTTATCCATGAATTTATTTGGGGAGTTTCAACTAGACTGAGACTCTGGTGAGTTGCCTTTGTATGGCTGTGTATTAAATGCTAGCTCCCACCTTTATGTGATCTATCCACATAAACCAAAGATAAATGTAAGTGATAAAAGATGAAAAATAGCACTTCAGGTATGGTTTAAAATAGGTTGCAAAGTGCTGAGCAGGTGTCAGTGTTTTGTAATGACAGGTCCCCACCTGCTTGGTGGTTATTAAATCGATTTGTGTCTGAGGCTTGTTTGAACAGCTACCTCAGCTAAGGAGACTTAGCAGAGTAGGCACGGTAGGTAGAAGCAATTTGAATACTTTTTGTATACGTTTCGTAGGAGCAGTCTCAGCTGTGATGTGTTTTTATGACAGATGTTCATAAATGGAATGAAAGTATTTACTGGTGTCTTATCAAGGCAGCAGCTTAATTAAGATTTTGAAGAAATTTCAAAAAGAGAATACAAGAAAACAGATTTGTATGGCTACCAGCAACTCACATTGAATGTCAAGGGCATAGGGATAGGTGTTCTGTTCATCTCCTCCATCTCTTCACATAATAAAGTTTTCAGCTTTGTCCTCCCTTGCATTTACTGTGGCATAAAATAGCATGTTAATGGGAAGGGCAATGACTTTTAAGGCTTTTAAGGAATAGCTGCCTTGGTAGGTAAGCCCTTGGCCTTTCCTTAGCTTACCGCATCTTCTAATGGTAAGCAACGATGGCAAAGTCAGAAGAATTAACAGAAGGTTATGTGTTAAATTGCTTCCTGTGGAAGTACTTTAAAAAGCTAAATTTATCCAGTTGTATTGTCTCATTAGAAGCTGTGAAGTGGAGCTTACTGCATATTTTGCATGAAAAACAATTCTTCATATGTAAAGGAAAGGCCAAATAATGTGTAAGGTATTGATTTATTTCTCAGGTGTTATCCTCTATCATTTTAGCATCGAGTTCTCATTTGCTTTCGAGATCTTAAACGAGCGATGACTTTCACATTCCTCCTCCGCTTGTGTTAGAATTTACTTTTCTCTTGCTTCAGCCATGTCGCCATGGCCCCTTCCCAAATTGTGTGTGGCGGAGCAAAGACAGTGATATGGAACAGATTCAAAATCCAGGTATTGCTTTGTTTGTACAATTTTAACCCTGACTTTAGGTGAAAAGCTTTTAACATCTAGTTCAGTGGGGAGAGTGAGAACATAAAGCTCCCTTTCCATACTTGCATCTTTTATGAAACCCTTGAGGAGCCATTGGAACGCTGGCGAGAGGTTGGTTATCTTTTGGGGAGGTGTGGGGTTTTTTTCCCCCTGAGATTCAGTAATACCAGATGCAGCCAACCATGTAAAATAATTCTTAATGAGCGGGTGCTAGTTATAATCTGCCTCTTCTTCATCTGTAATTTACTTTCACTTGCAAGTTTGCCACGTGGCTTTCCTTTTGTTCCTCTACTGTCTAGTTATAATTCCAATTTTGTATTTTGCTAGTTCTTGACTTCAGCTTCGTCTTTTCATAATGACTGTTGCAAGTAAATAATGTGTTTAATGAAAACCTGTTTTCTTGTACAGTTCTCAATTGATCCCTTGTTTTATGGAATGGCTACTTTTTTGCCATTCTACTTCTTTATTCTACATACATGTACATTATTCCTTCTTCTTTAACTCATATGTGAACTAAGCAATACCGATATTTTTTACTCCTATAATTTTTATTTTTATTGTTACATCTCTCTATGCAATCATCTCTCTTGGATAGAGTGGTACTACTCATAAAGTGTAGGTGAACTACAATATATAAAAGAGATTATATATCTGATATTCTTTACCATTCCTAACATCATGTTGTTTAGCTGGTTTGGGGTATTTTCTGTGTGTTGGAGAGATTTTTTTTTCTGATTCTGGCTGCAGCTGTTCATAGAGGGAGGGGATTCTGTTGAGCTGGGTACAGCAGCACCCAGATTTTCTGCTTAATCTATTGCTCTGTATGGGGAAAGAATAAAATGTAAGCCTTGTGTTTTAAATTTAGTAACTTCTAGTAATTTTGATGATTACTAAGATCACTTTTCTGATTATAAATAAACCACATTGTTTAAAAATGTTTTTGACTGGACTGAATTCTGCCCTCAAATTGGAACAGGCTGAGGAAAGTTTGGAAAATAAATTATGGTCAAGTTTTTGCATTCTTAACTGTAAATGGGAACAGAAGCACATTGACTGACCAGAAGCTTTAATTTTATAGCTCATGTAGCTAATAGAAAACATTATTTACTAAAAATGCTGTCAGATTAATTTTGTCATGCTTCGGAGGTTCCTCTGGAGCTCTGTAGGTTGTTGGAGACTCAGACAAACCCTTCCATCTGATGCTTCTGGGGCAACTTAGGGAGTGCTGAAAGCTGGATGTGAATAAGTTTAGTGTCCTCTGGTGCAAACGAAAAAGGTAACTCGCCATCGTTGTCACTGGGAGAGGACAGCCAAGCTGGCAGACATTTTGGAATAACCATGGGTTGTTGTGAAACCAATTTCAAGTCATTGAAAGCAAATTCTGAGAAATTAAATGTTTTCCTTGTCCAAATTGCTAGGAAGAGGCTGCAAAGTTTGATTAAGTAGCAAGGTGCTTAGTTGAGTGAAGGGAAGCTTGCCAGAAAGAAACCCCCAAACAAACAAATCTGGTCACTGCTTTTGTAGCTGTCCTGAATCCATTTGCTTCCATGGTCTAAATTTGCTGTACAGTTTCTTTGCACCGCTTGAAAATCATCCTTCTTTTTACACAATGTTGTCAAGATTTATGAATTGAGGAGAGCGATAGCATGTGGCAGACAAGAAGGTCATAGCGATGAAGATACTGATGTAACTGAACGTGAGGAAACTTCTGGTTTAGTGCTCTACATCCTACCTTTGCCCTCCAGGAGACTCACTCTTTGCTCTCTTCTGTGCACCATGTAGCATCTCTGTGTGCCTGTTACGTGAGTCTTAGGACTGGGAGATGGAAATTAATCTGCTTCCAGTGTTTGACCATTAAACATGATATATGTGTTGGAACGTCACTTCTGATCTTTCATGCTCAGATCAGAAGACCTCTCCTATGAAGAAAGGTTCAGAGGGTTGGGATTGTTCAACGTGGAGAAGAAAAGGCTTTGGGGAGACCTTATTGCAGCCTTTCAATATATAAAGGGGACTTATAAAAATGATGGGGACTTTTTATCAAGACCTGTAGTGGCAGGACAAGGGACAGTGGTTTTAAGTTGAAACAGGTTAGGTTTAGGTTGGGCAGTGAGGGTGGTGAGACTTGAACAGGTTCCCTGAGAAGCTGAGGATGTCACATCACTGAAAGTATTCAAGGTCAGGTTGGACAGGGCTTTGAGCAACCCGATCTAATGGACGTTCTCTTCCTATGGCAGGGAGGTTGGACTAGATGATCTTGAAAGGTCCTTTCCAACCCAAGCCATTCAATGATACTATAATCCTGAAATCGGCCTCTTTGGAAAATCTTTACAACAATATGCTGCAGTGTCTTGCAGTGTTGGGAAATTATAGATAACTGTGGATGTTAAAATTTCACATTGTAAAGTCATACACAAGAACGTTTCACCTGTAACAAGATCTTCACTGTGTGCTGTGGTTTTGACAGTTTATTTTGTATAATGTAGACATTTGATGATTTTTTTTCCATTACTTATTTTCTCTAAAGCTAAGATTAAAGACCTTTTATGCACTACTTGCTCCTTCTTTTGTGGACTTGGAAGAATCCATAACGTTGGAAGATTTCCAAACAGTTGTGTTTGAAAAATCCTGCTTCTCTATATCAAATCAGCATGTAGGGCGCTGTTTTAGGCTACCAGATATTTGCCTTCTTTCTGCTGTTAGTTTAAGTTTTTCATCTTCTGCTAACCAGAAACAGAAACTTAAAGAATCATTTTTACTTTTTAAATTTTTTTTTTATTTACTAGTAAGTGAGAAGCTCAGGAGCTTTTAGGTGTGTTTGTAACCATGTGTGAAATGTTCTGTGTAAGGTTATTAATTCCATTCTGGTGTATGAAAACCACTGACAGTTATAACATGTTCAGAGCATTTCTATCTCAGCACAGATGTGGTACTTCATGGACAGTCAAGGCCAGAGGAGATTTTCTGGCACAGCAAGGTACAGTCTGAACTCAACAGTTTTTCCATACAGCTGCAGCAGTCATTTTCTGCCAGCGAGGCTCACGACTATAGAAAGCTTCCCTGTGCAGTCTGGCAGAAAACAATCATGCTGGTGAGCCAAGATGGATTTCTGCTCTGTGAATTGCATGGACAGCAAGATAAATGCCTTTGAGAAAAGGAGATCCCATAGGAATAGAGGCCATTTACAGTAACTGACAAAAATCAGAAGAGGCAAGGACTGTTGGGATAGGATAAGGTCCAGCTGGTACAGTGTGTTAGATTTATGTTTTTTTTCAATTTTAGACATTTGTCACTAGAAACCATGTTTTGTTTAGCCAGTTTCCTTGGACAGGTTGTCCCGTGTAAGTACAGGTAGGGCAGTGGCACATACAGGCCCCTCTGGAAGACATCTGCCTCAAATACCTGGGGGCTCCAGAAGGCTGTGTCTTGAGCTGTTGGTCTGAAACCACTGAACTCTACTGGGAGTATGAGATGAGAGCCTGTTCGTTAACTATAACAACTAGATTTTCCAAGAGAATCTAATTGCAAAAATAAGTGTGGAGGTGCAGTTGTTTTTCTTATTTAATGTCCTGTTAGTGCTGCCGTCAAAGGTAGATATCCTTGGAAGCTCCATGGCCATGGAGATGAATGTCCTCTTCAGAGTACAGCAGGTACTCAAACAGGGTCTGATTTGTGGATGTGTAAGCTCTAGGCAAAGTCATGCATACTGTTTCCTGCAAATACTTTCTGTCAGGTGCAATGTGTTCTCTAAGAGAAATCGTGTTCTTTCCACTCAGCACACCATGGAGTTGTCAGGGCAGCAAATGCTATAGCTTTCGAATGTCAGACATAGTCCACAATTCTGCCCATGTTGCCTCTGTTAAGCCAATTTTAGAAAACAGTGTGTTTATAACTGTCTTTAACCTTTTAATGGAGTTGAGAGAAAATGCTTAATAGAGGTCAGACCATTGTAGGTTTCAATTACCACTTGTTTTTATACACAACTTACTTAATGTTCCCCTGCAACTATCCTCTTACATTTTTTTCTGAGTGGTCTGACCTGCTCACTGTGGTGTCAGTAGCTGGTATCTCACTGGCTTCTATAGCTAAAAGCTCATGGCAATGTGAGTAAAAGTATGTTTTCATGTTTAGTCATAAATTTGTGGTTTGAGCTAAATTTGCACTTGTTTTTGAATAATGTCATATGAAAAATAGCAGCATAACTTTTGTTATTTCACATACAGCCTATTCCTACTTCTTTGAGTACAAAGAACTTAAAAAAATAATGAGAGCAAACAAAGCCAAAGTAATCATTCATAGAATCATAGAATAGCTTGGGTTGGAAGGGACCTTAAAGATCATCTAGTTCCAACCCCCCTGCGATGGGCAGGCTAAGGTAAAGAAGAAATGTTGTACTTTAATGGAAGTTTATTTGCAGTGGTATTTCCTATTTTTTCCCCTAGCTGCACGCAGTAAGATACCTTTAGTCAATAAATCATCTTATTACCTGCAAGATCTCTAAGTGCAGTGGAGAGGTTAATCTGCTTAGATATTACATGGCAAGAGCACTTCTGTACCAAAGTGTAATGCAGTAAGTAGGGATGAGAGGAACAGTTCCAGGTAGTGATTGAAATTGCCTGCCCAGACTCATGGGATAGCTTGATGGCCTTGGCAATTATAAAATGTTGATTTACAGAAACTTAAAATTTGAACCTGACACTTCAGACATTACATCTGCCCTTCCTCATCATTGACAGAAAACACACTTACCTTTGTTTATCTGTGCTATGGGAAAAAAAGGAGGAGGAATGAAGTAGTTTTTTAGAAATACCAGGCATTTAACCTCACTTCTGTGCATGCATGATGTGCTTTTACGAAGCAACAGGAAATTATGGCATAGGATACCTCTTTCTCACTCTTCCTCTGGGATAGAAGATCTTCGTTAGGAGAACAGGCCAGTTGAGATCAATAAGCATTTGTTTGAGGAAGGCGATGTAGTTTTAGACCTGTATTATCTCCTTTTAAATATTGAACTTTACTTATTTGAAGCAAAACTCCTACCAGGAACAACATAATTGTTTGTTTCAGTAGCTGACCAACTATGTGCCACTGAAATATGGTGTACCTTTCACATAGCTCTCCAGCTGTTTATTTGTGCGGTGCCAAAGAGCCACTATTTATCCAAGTTTTTATTACTGCAGTTTTTTATTATTGCTGAGATTTGAAATGAAGAGCTGTAGACACTTGCTAATAGAAACTCATTGTTTTTTATTCAGTTGCTGTTCTGAACCATATTTCCTGTGAAGGGGGTGAAATATTATGGAAAGGATGACTAAGAGCATTTGTTTTAAGATATGTTACGCTTCATTCTTAGCCATGGATTTAAAAATAAATTGTCTACTGAGGAAAAAATGTTGGGTATATTCCAGTTTCACAACAAAAAGTGGGGGTGGGGTCAGACACTTTGTGCTTGGGCGGAAAAGTGCAGAGGGACTGGGTAAGGGCATTTTATGGAGAGCCAAAGGAGAAGTCCAACTACATGTCTTGCATAAGGGAAAAACTTAACAGACTTTCTCAGTATTTCTGAAAGTCAGTGCAACTCTTTCTGTATAATCAGAAAATGACATTTGATAGATGAAGGTGGCAAGAACTCCATTGTCAGATTAATATTTTTTTTTTTTTAATGTTACTCTTTTGAATCTTAGCTATTTTGTGTACTGAGGTAGTGATACAGAGAATGGAGGGTAGAAAGCCCTTTAATCCTAGACCTTCATAGTTTGTATGATTTTAAACAGGCATGAACACACCGACCTCTCTGGCCTCTGCAGCATTCGCTTGAACATCAGTGGTAAGAGACTGGTAACAAGTGACATAGGTGTCGGTCAGTGGCACAGGTGAGCTATCAGACCAGTTAGTGTCTCCAAAATGATGTTGTTCTGGATTTCCTTCCATGTCATCAAGCATCTAAACCCTATTTTCAAAGTGATGCAACTTTCTAGGAAACCCAATGGTACTTGAATAAAGAGGTTCCTAATTAACTTTTGAAAAAGAAATTGGGTTTCTAAGAGTTTCAGTGACACAGCTGAACCAATGTTTAAGTAAATGAAGGTAAGGCATGAAATGTTTTAGGAAACAATAAGAACAGGACAATAAACAATCTTGAAAGGATGGATGACAGAAAAATAGACCTGCCACATGCAGAGCACGTTGGCATATCTGACTTTGATAGCATTAGACATTGCTCTTTTCTGAGCTGTAATTTCTTTCTGTCTGCAATTTGGGCTTTTCTTACTTCCAGTAAAAATGCAGAGGCAGTGGATGGGATGAAACTGAGATATGTATAAAGATGCTACTTAAATGGAGCGAGCTTTGAGTGGTGTATCAGACTTTCTGCACACCAAAAGAAAACACCATGAAGCAATGCAAGAAAACACAAGGCACCTATCAGAAATGGCTCGGGCTGGGCTGGGCTGTGGCTGCTGCTAACTGCATCTTGGGACATGGGTGCCCCACTTCACATCTCTGCTTTGCCTGGCTTGGGTCACTTGAATTGGCCAGAGCAGCATCTTGTGGGGGAAGAAGCTTTGATCAAAGCCTAACTAACTCACAGTGATCCGAGGTGAAAAAAAGCGGATTGAATGCATCTGGTCTGTCCTTCCCAAGGCTAGTGCTCTGAGCAGGGGTGTATGAGGGGTCCTGCCTGTTCCTCCTGGCCTGCAAGCCTGCCTGGGCTTCCCTTACAAAGTGTCATAGAAATTCATGTGCTTCCATGAAATAAGTTGATACAGTTGGAGAAGTTGCCAGCAGAAAAATCCCTCCTTGTTCTTCAAGGGAGACAGTGAATAGGAGGCTACTGAATGGTATTTATTAGGTCTTATAAACCTGTCATACTGTAATTTATGCTTTCCTCTGTGTAGGCTACAGCTTTTCTGCTGTAAGGATTGTGAGAAAGCATAGAGTGGTCCCAGACCGAAAGAAAAACGGAGTGGCTGTGAAATCCTGTTCTCATACAAATGCTGGGAAAGATTACTTGAAAAATGTGTAGGAAGAAAAATAACAGTGACTATTACAGATAAGAAGAAAACTGTAATTCTTAAGAGGGAATAAGCTTTGCCACATGTTAGGGAAACTTCAAAAAGGGACCCTGAAAAAAATACTTGGACGTATTTTTTTCTAGAACAGTGAAGCTTGCAAAGTTGTCTACATGACCATCACCATGTTCCTTTTCCACTGACAGATCTGTGAGGTTGTACAGGTAAAAAAAGGTGCTTCAAATTCTTCTTCAGTGTTTCTGTTTCCTTTTTCCTTTTTTCCTCATTGTCTTCTTTTTTTTTTTCTTCTTATTTCTGTTGGTCATATGCATCCATAAGGTTCAGATTCTTATTTTTGTCTCATACTAGGGGTTTCTATCCCTTTCCAGCTTTCCCTTGAATTTACAAGTAAGGTCAAGCTTGGTTGTTTAATCAGTAGCCTTTTAAGATTTATTAAGATCTAGTTACCTGAGTTCACGTCACTGTGCTTGGCCGTGTGGTCAATACGTATAAAAACTTCCATGCTGTAGTGCACCCAGAAGAGCACTGCTTCTCATTACTTTAGCTGGTTTTTTTGAGTTTGAACATGGCTGAGGTTGAATGTTTTTTCTTCCATCTTCTGGAATCCTGGGGATGTTACAATGCAATATTGTTCCTGGCACAGAGCGATGAATGCGATCCTTACTGTGGGAAAATTCCTCTGACAGCCGTGCTGGTTCAGAGGAGGTTTGTTGTTGATGTTTTCTTCAGTCACAGGATGTGGCTCAGGCAGCCATAACTGCACAGAGAGGGACAGATGATGCTCCTTGCCATATTACTCCGTTAACCTTCCCCCATCTCCTGCCATTCTTCCCATGTGCTCACACCTCAGTCTGTCCTGACTCTGCTTCTCTATGCAGTGTGTTTTGATTGCCAGGTCTCTGGCTTTTCGGCAGAGCCTGGTCCTTGAAGCACAGCTGTCCACTGTAGTCTCATAAAGATTTTAGATAAAATGGTGCTGCGAATGCAAGTACATCCCTATAGCAGTGAAAGCCTTGGCTGACCTGGGAAATGTCAGTGGTCCATGCAATGACAGTGCTGCACAGCAACCCAGTGATGTTTAGCTTGAGTTCTTCACTATTTGCTGGAAAGGGCTCTGTATCGCACTGCTGTGATGACATTAGAGTCTCTAGCATAGCGCTTTCATTAGCTTATTATTTCTCAGACATGCTTTTGCTCTCCTTTGATTTCTGTGAAGGTGGGATTTTGATAAGAACAACTTGTGGGTAGTTTCTTGTTTGGTTTTTTTTTTAATCTCCTTGCCAAAGCAAAATCAGGGAATTGGAAAAACTGGAATAATCAGGTCCACGTTGGGGCAGAGGAGATTGCCTCTGGGCATGTAAGAAGGCTCATGATGTGAGCAATTTTTTTGGGAGGAGGGTGAGCAGTGGTCTTGATGGGGAGTCTCTGGACCCGGGCAGGGCAGGTACTTGTCCCCTACTGCTTGAGTGGTCACTAGTGCCTTGTATCAGTCAGAGGAAGGCTGTGCCTGTGTAAAGGGCGAGGGCTTGCTGCATAGGAGAACTAATATTTATTGCTGCAAAACTGCATCTGAATACAGTGTAGAGAGTACTGTAGATTTTAAATTTGACCAGCCAGCTCCTTCTGGCAGTGTCTAGAGCTTTTAAACAGAAACTGTACTGGAGCTCTTGGGAAGCTGTTACCCAGGACTGGAGTCTGGAGGCAAGGGATGCACCGGAAGGCCCACTGCACTTTGCTGTCAAGATTTTTGTATGAGTTGTTCAGGTTGTAGAAAGATCTTGAGAGTTGTAGGATGGAAGAGGAAAGAGATTCAGTTTCTCTTTAAACACAGGAGAAATCAGGTACATCTTTTAAAGGACAAAAGCCTTCCTAAGGTCCTGCTGACAACTTGAAGGTAGCAAAGTCTATTAAAAAAAATAAACAGTTAAAAGGGCAGAAGAGTTAGGATGATTGAAAGATGCCTGGTGACCTCTCCCTCTGCCACAGGAATTCAGAGACTGCACTAGATCCACCTTTGTAGGACTATGCTTCATTTCCCTGAACTGCCTTGCGCCTTGAGACCAAATCATGTCATTTGATATGGAGTACTCCGTTCCCATTTAAGCAGCACCTTTGAATTTAGAGAATCTTACATTTATTTCCAAATTTATTTAGAAATTACTTCAGCCATTGCTAAAATGAAAAAGGATGGCTTATATTTCCCATAAGAACTGTACTCTTTTTCAAAGAATAGCTTATACATGTGGTCAGCTGGTATCTAAAGGTTGTTTTATTCAACTGCTGAGTTCTGCCTCTTTGGAGAGTAGTATGTTAGATCTGTTGGTCTTGTATGTAGGGGTACAAAGGTGACCAAAACCTGTATTTTTATTTAGCTTGATCATGACCACAACATTTGCTGCAGTAGAAGTGTTCTAGGTAATTCTCAGGTAATGGGAACCCTCTGATCCCACAGATAAGTAAAGATGGCAGAGGTGGCCGGCCATCAGTGGTGACTGTGTTCTGTTGAACAGCTTTCTGTGGGCAGGCAACCAGCTCTTTCCTGTGTTCCGTTCAGCCAGGACCATTCACAGATCTGGTTCCCCACACGCTGCTCAAGAGACAGACTACTGAAAGCTGTGTTTAAGGAGCACAGACTCACACGGCTTCGATGAGCAGGGGAACAGTGCCAGCGCACAGCAGCATGCAACTGAAGGGGATCACAAACTACCTCTGGTAGAGCCTCTAAATGCACAGTTTTGTGAAGTCTTGATGCTGAGAAATACAGAAATCCATAGCTGGCTGCAGGAGCAATGAAATAGTGCCATGGTATTGCCAGTAGAAGTATGGATTTATTTGACTGTGAAAGAAAATTAAACAAGATTTAAGGTTCACCCTGAGATAAAATCACGCATCTTAAGAGGATGAAAAATTTTGTTCTTTGCCAGCAGTATATGAATTCTTCTGTCAATTGGAAGGAAAAACCTGAAGACTTGATTAAGAAGGTCATCTTTTTCTTTGAGATCAGCGGTGTCTCAAAGAAATTCAGAAAATCTCTATTGTTTCACAGCAAAGGCAAATAAGTAGATTGGTTGTCTGTTCATTTTCAAGAAGCAATAAAAAACATTGTAACTCTTGAAAAAATATAAACTGTTATTTATTTCTGAACTACTACATTTACTGTGCAATACCCCAAAACTGTGTTATAATCCTTGGTTTGGGAAATCAAAGGCTTTAATGATCTTTCTTTATCTGCAGAAGCTTCAGAACTGCCTGACGCGATCTGTTTCATTGGGCTTGACGACATGGAAAAGTTGAGTCATGTCATCACAGCATAGGATTTTTTTCCATAGACTGCAATTGAGAGAGTAACTTCTGTACTATTAGATCTGTAAAACAGAATAATAATCTTCTTAATACTCCAATTTCTATTTTTATTTAAAGATGCTGAAAGAAGTGAAACAAAGACACTGTCTGTGGCTCACAACTGTTATTTATTAATGTACTAAAATATTTTTATTATGCACTCTTAGGCTTAGCTTAGTCTAATCATTAGTGTTATTGGGGTCTTAATTTGGGAAAAGTTATGGATTTTTTGTTGAAATTTTCACTATGAAATATTCCTCACAGAGATCTCTGTTTATGCTTTAGTAGCTCTGTATTAGAAGGAGGCATGATGATGTGCTTTTGGACCCAGGCTTCCTACTTCTTAAAACTTGCTGACTTTATTGAATGTCTTTTTACCACAGATGTGGTGACAGACAGAATACTTTACGTGCTTGAATAGACTTGTATAAATTACAAAAGCCTGAAAGATATTCAGCTGTTACTGCTGAGTATCCATATGACGTTCATTGCAAAGGCATGTGCAAAGAATCTTGATATTTTGATTTTAGAAAAATTCCGACCAAAAAAAAATGTTATATGGACTTTTGCTTTAAATGACATTATTTAAATATGTTGTGCTTCTTGTTGTCTCCTTATTTTCATCCAAGGGACCTCTGTTTGTTTGGGATGGAAGGGTTTGATCAGAAGATTGCAAAGAATGGTAGAGGTGCTGCAGCCTTTGAGGTGGTCTTACCCCAGTGGGGCCCAGTGACAGGACAAGAAGCAACATGCACACACTGAAACACAAGGGAAATTTTGTCTGAACATGAGAAAACACTTCTTTACTCTGAGGGTGAACAGGCTCTAAAGCAGGTTGCCAGAGGGGCCGTGGAGTCTCCATCCTTTTGTTTTCTTCTGAGATAGTTGACATCCAGTTGCTCCTAGAAAATTCATCAATTGTATATCCTAGAGACTCTTCCCTGGGTCTGTGTTCCTAAGGATATCATCCACATATTGCAAGAAAGTTACCTCTGTGCTTTCCTTTTTCTGTCCTTCCAATTCTTTTGCCCGTTGGTTCCCAAAAATAGTAGGGCTGTTCTTAAAGCCTTGTTGGGGAACAGTAAAACACAGTTGAACCTTCCAACCAGTTTTTGGGCTTTCCCACTCAAATACAAGTAGTCTCTGACTGTTTTCTTTGAGTGGTGGACAGAAGAATACATCCTTCAAATCTACTACTGTAAACCACCGACCAGATATTGGTTTTGCCTTACTGATTGTACTCTAGGTTTTAGTGTTATTTAGTGTTATTTTAGTGTTATTGTTATCAGTTCCATGACTCTTGAATGTCCAGGTACTCCAGAGGCCCATGCCAAGGGATTCAGTGTTCAATCACCTCATCAGGTATCCCTCCTTCTTCAAATTCTTGTATCATGTCTGTCTTCCATAGCAGAAACACCTGTGCTTCCAAAGCTTTTTTCTTAGGTATTTCTTCCCCATCAGTCAGAATCCTGATCTAATGTCAACACCATTTTACCTGAGGATCTTCGATCTTTGGTAATTTCTGAGATTTGTTTTGAGGGCATTCACATTTCCAATGCCCTTTCTGTTTGCAAATTGCATACTGATCCCTTTCCAAAAGGACAAACGTATTCCCATGATGTCCTCTCACCTATGGACTTCGAGGCATTCAAAATGTAGCTGGACACAACCATAAGCAACATGCTGCAGCTGTCCCAGCTTGAGCAAGGGATTTGGACTAGATGATCCTCCAAGGTCCCTTACAGCCTGTATTTCTGTCTGGTGATTTAGGAGAAGCTTGAAGAAGAGGATATGGAGCAAGGCAAGAGAAGGGAGTTTTTTCCATGGCTGGAGAAGAGGAGGAACTTGGCTGTCTGCTGGGAAGGGCCGAGTGCTCTCTAAGAGGAGGGACAAACACTAGCAGAGCTCTGTGTTAGGAAGTGCAGGGCAGGCATGGGTTAGATCTGGGAAGAGGAGGGATGAGACCTGGGCTTGGCCCTGGCTGGGCAGGTGGAGCAAGTAGCTGACTTGCTATATTGATATCATTTAGCTTAGATTTTGGCTTGAGTAAACATCTATGGGCATCACTGTCTTGCTTCGTTTCAGCCATCCTCTAAGGGTGATTCACCACTTTGCTATGACTTCTTGCAGAACTTTTTGCAAACATTTTGTCCACTCTATCCATCGCCTGGTCCTGTAGGTTTTTATTTGATATGTTTTTCCTTTGTTTTTACTGCTGGAGACGTAGTAGTCCTTGTCTGTCATCAACTAGTGAAGCACTCTGTTTTAAATAGGCAATATTAAAAACAACAGAAAACAAGAACAGTTAAAAAGACTGATTTTAAAGAAAATAAATGTTTTACCTGTGGATTCCTAACCAGGTAAATACCACTTCAGAAAGTTCCTGCTCTGGAGACATCTCCTGGCTCTGTAGCATAGTGCATGTAAATCTGCTGTGCTTTGTGGTGGAGCTGAACTATGGCTATGGCTATTGCAAGTACAGTATTCCAGTTCCCTTTTGCCTTCCACAGTGAGCAAGCAGCATGTGTCTGTCCACTGCCTGCGTCAGTACTGGCCCTTATCAGAAGACACATAGGACACATTTCAACAAGTACTTTTTAAAATTCTTTTACGTTACTTCAGAGCAAGAGAAAAGTTATTGGCTTTTCTTTAAGTGACTGTTATCTAACGGAATGCATTTAAATTGATGTTAGTTCAAACTAGTAGATGATAATGAAAAGTCGGTGAAGGGTTAGTTTGCTGAGGAAGTACAAATTAACATATGTGTTGTTTACATTTTTGTCTGTAACATAGAGCTGAAGTTGAACCTAGTGAACATTTTTTTCATAGAATGTATTCCATAAAAAAGCAGTGTTCCAGAAAAGCCTTAGCTCTTTCTGCACAGACATGAGAAAGATATTTGAAATAAGGAACATGTTGAGCACGTGACTAAGACACAGTGAGACTTCCCATTGAGGTCTTTTCCCTGGGACCTGGTGCTGGATGCTAGGGGAGACTGTTCATAGCTTCATTTCATATATATATATATATATATATGAAATATGTTCATTTGATATCACAGGTCCTTTTCTTTTGAAAGTACTTAACCCTTTGCTTCTCCCTATCTGTAGTGTGTTGTACCAATTTCCATCAAACACACAGATAAGTAATGATGCCTGGAAGTTTGTTTTTAAAATCTTATAAAGAAATGCAATATTTGAGACTGGGGAAGGTGACATACTTGACTAGGTTCATCCAGTGCACAGTTTCTAGTGATGTTTGGTGCAAGCTAAAAAAAGACGCAGTAGTCTGTGTCATTTCTTTTAGAATACATTTTCTGGAGAATTTTCGTTAAAAAAAAATTAAACTATTTGCACAAGATATACTTTTCATGCTGTTTGACTGAAGTTTAAAGGACCTGTGAGCCTCTGACCTCGGGGTGCCCACCGGGGTCCTGCAGAGCGGCCACGGTGGTGTGGAGCCAGCCTTAATCAGTCAAGCGTGGGAGTTGAGTCACTCCTTGAGCTTGAGGTTGTGTTTTGGCCAACCACCAACCATCTTCTTCAAAGGATAAGTGGTGTCAAACACTACTTGCCTGTAGTGTAAACGGGGGCAGAGGCTGAAGTGGCTAAATAACATTGACTGACAACAAATATTGCTAAGTAGAGCCTGTAGCCATCTGAAGGCTGACGAGTGTCATGAAGCATCAATGAGGGATGCTTGGAGGCAATCTGCCTACTGTGCAGGCTGAGCAGACCCATATGCATGTATTCTTCTACAAGCTGAAGCTCTTAGTCTGGTTTAACAATTGATGGGTGTGTCAAAAGGGCCACTAACCCTACGACTTGAAGAAAGGAATTCATCTCTGTGTTTAAACTTGTTAGGAGGGAGGAATGTCTCTGATTGCAAGGGAGACTGGCTCTTCATTGAAGTGATGTCTGCTGACTTTATCCACCTTGCCTACCGCAAACACTGTGCTCAGCATGACCTTCCTATCAGGGCTGATGAAGTTGATAAACTTTGTGTGCCTTCTACTATTGGACACAAGCCCAATGAATCTTTCATGACACTGGAGCCAGAGAAGTGGCACAGTGCTTCCAGGTATCCAGATATGTTAAATTGCTGGTATAATGGAGATCTATGCAGCTGCAGGGGGGAATAGGGGTAAGTGTCTCAGCTAAACACCTACTCTTTTGGTGACTTGAGCATGCTGAAGCCTGTGAGCTGTTCAGGGGGCACCTGCATGCATAGCAGAGGTCGCAGTTCAAGATAAGGTTGGAGTGCAGGGATCCCTTCATTGAAGAATGGGGCCCCAACTCCAGCATATCCTTCTCCTTTTCCTAAAACTCCAGGACACACAGGAGATACGTCTGTGCATTTGTAGATGTTTGCATGTGAGCTGCTCAAGCCTGATGCTGTATGTGCTTTCTCTGTAGTCAGCGAAGAAAAACAGTCACTGCTAGAGTTGGCAACTGCTGAACTGGCAACTGCTGAACTGACAAGAGAAATGTTTGGAAAAATCAGTGCTTTCTAATCATGCTGCCCAGGACTTCCCTGGAATGGGTGCTGTGGAAGTAGGGAGCTGCAACCTCCATGTCTCCATCCTTTCCTCATACTACTGGAATACAGCAGCTCTCTGGGTACTACCTCCCACCCCTCCAGGGGAAATACCAGGGAGAGCAAGAATACAAACATCCTGGCCTGGGCAGTGTGGTTTGCTCAGAGGGAGGCCCACAACTCCTATCAAGTTTCTGAGAAACCTGAATAGTGTTAATATCTTATCATTTAATTGTCATTAAGTTGCCATAACACTTATTACCACACCCATCTGGAGTCAAGGTTCTACTGTGGTGTTTGTATGGTGACCATCACTAGACAGAAGGCGTAAGCAATAGTTACTGAGGTTTCTTTGTGTTCTGGCAGCATGGGAGTTTGCTGTGAAAGGAACCCTGTGAACCAGTAAGTACTGGGAAGCTTCTAGTGAAGGTCTGCTGTACTTCCTAAAATGAGTTCCCACATGAATTTCGACTTGGGAATATCTGCACTTTTCCTTTGTGACTTGTGCCTGGCAGGAAGGGTGTTGGTGCAGTTGAATCTGCCATGAGGAAGGCAGATGCTATCAACCTTTCCGATCTTATTTTCTTCTACCTATGTAGGTAAGCCTTCTGTTACCATAGCTAAATGCCTGAAGTTTTCTTTAGTGCTTTGTCTAGGAAAGCATTCCCAAGGTGTCTGTCAAGTTTAAGAGTCTACTTGTCTTCAAAGGCAGTGGGACTACCCTTAAGTGCTTTGATAAGGACTTCATCTTCACCATACATTTGTTTCTCAGGCTGGCCCTTATCTGGATAAGCCTTTTTAAATAGGAGAACACTGCATTTCCAGGAGACATTTTACTCTTCCTGTGTTGAGCGTGCAGCAAATGAGGCTGCTGTGTCCAGGCTTGCTGCAGTCTAAGCCTCATCAGTGGATGACTGTACATGCAGCAGTGTGCTCCAGAGGGATTCCCAGCACTAATCGAGTTGCAGGTTCAGGAGAGTCTCTTGCTTGGATCGTTTTTTCAACTCTTAGAAGTTCTTCTTTCTCAAGAAAAGCTATGTTAATCAAGTTATCCAGACATACACTAATTCTTGCGCTTAAGAATTTTTTTATTCTGAGGGAAAAAATTTGCGTCTCCAGTCTGCTGGGCATTGAGGCTGGTTGAAATCTATGGAAAGAGGGCGTGGGACACCACTAAAATGCTTCATCTTGGGAAAACTGAAATCCTTAAATGACTACAGTTTTGTCCAGTTGAAGTAGTGAAACACTTTCCAGTGAACTTGGTTTCCCCTCTGACTCCACAAGTGTATTAAATTTATGGCTGCAATGTCAGCTCGTCTGCTATTGTTACACACACGAGTGTCCACACAGGTCACTCTTGATTGAAGTTTTTTTTTTTGGTATTATGGATTCTTTTATGTCTTGTAGGGCGCATGTTCAACACAGAATTCTCTCAACCAGTGAAGACCTTTGTAAGTTATCTCTTCCCTATCTAATTCCTTGCTGTCTTACAGCATGTGAGATAACTTTGTTTCTTCTGTCCTTTTGCTGAAGTTGGGTTGAAATTGCTGACCAGTTCCAGAGTTCCTCAGCAGGGACACAGGGAACATTTTCGTGTGAACAGCTAAATACAGATACATTCTTACATTGTTTTGTGGGTATTCCTTCATAGGCTTAAAAGTCCTTCTTAATTTTCCCCGTATGTATGATGAAATCATTGCTATTTATAATGTTAGATTTAATATTCTTACTGTGTTTGCTCAGACTGAACAGTGATTTAAATTTCATCTTTCTCTCTCAACAATCAAACTTACTCCTAACCATGAAGTTTTGGCGCTAGATCAGACATTATCAATGCAGATTGTGATGCAATGTTGGCAATGTTTAATTCTGTTCTAAATCTCTCTGACTTATCTTTTTATGCAGATAAATTGGATATTTGTGTTTTTTTCTGGGGCACACATGTTCTGATGCCAGTTTGCATGCAGTTTATTATGACAGCCTTAATCCTAATCTGTGGTCCCTCAATGTTGCATAAAAATGATGGTGGTTTGCTTATAATCAGGTTTTTAATTTGTTATCCACCTCTGTTCACTTTGACATTTGAGGCTTCCATGTGTGCTGTATGTGGCATAGATGTTTAGAAATGACCTTTATATTAGGATACAAAAAACCCAAACAAAAATATCTGGGCTATTTCACGCAGTGTAGAAAATACACGCTTTTTAATTTCTTTTTTATTTTTTTCTTTTAAAAGTACATTTAAATTAGTGGTTATTTAAATGTATTTAACCATACTGCTGATTAGTTGCTTCCTTAGTTTTTAAGTTTTCTTTGGATCATATCAAAAGGGTAGTGTGTTCTGCTATTACCTTTTTCAGATACAGTAGTGGCCCCATTTCATCACACAGTTACATGTGTTTGAGACAAAAACTGCTCTCAGAATTTAATGAAGCCATTACACATGCTCTGTTGAGCCATGGGGCTTGATGTTATTGAAAAGATAATGTATTTAATTTGGGACTGCACATAATGAATAGATTATCACACTGTGTTGGTAGCTTAGATATTTGTGGATAAACAGTTTTATGTTTAAAGTGAAACCAACCAAACTGAAAACCAAACCAACAAAACCGAAATAAAAAAGAGGTGCCTTGTTGTCCTAATCTTTTGACAGTATTATACAGAAGGTGAGCTATACTTTGCAACTTCTAAATGAATATTGCATTATTTTCTAGTCTCACACTGAATACTGGAAGGAAAGTGCCACTGAATACTGGAAGGGAAGTGCTTGTTGAAAATGGGACGTTTATTCTGTGTCCTCTGTTATAGGGAATGGGAATACCTTCCTGTTCTGTTGTTCCCTGTTATTAGACCCCAGGTATTCAAGTAGAGTCTATAGGCTACTACCAGGGGAGAAGCAGATAATGTATTGCTCTCAAGACACTGTCACTTACAGAAGTTCCTGGTTCCTATGAGAAAACAGGAGCCCAAGGTCTGGGGTTACTTCGAGGTCATGAGGCTAGTGGAGGAGCTAACACTCAGCGCTCTGAAGAGAGCTAGACACCTGCCTGGGACTGACAGTCTCAGCCTTTCTCTAGAATTAAGTGCTTAAAATGAGCTAATTCTTTCTTATTTTCTTTATTGTATGCAATATTCTTTATGTAAAGCTTTCTTTGTGTAATACTGTACCATTTCATAACTACTGGAGCTTCATGTCTATTAGATGTGTCCCAGAAGGGTGGCCTGGGAGAGGCAGAACACGTAGAACTTCCTCTGTTAATTGCTGAGCATTTCTTCAGAACTGCCTCTCACTGCCCATAGTGAATAGCTTGCAGTGATCCTCTACAGACCAGTGCTGAAGCAAAGATCTTTGTTAAAACTGAAGTTGAACGGCATTGCTGTAATGTAATGATTGGCTATTATGGTTCATTGTATCTCTTCTTTAAAAAGCAGTCTGTCTTTTGAACTTCATCTGTCACATAAGGACCAACACAGGCATACAAAGATTTTTTGATGGCAAAATTAAGTACTTGTTATTCAATTTTTCTTGTCACTTGTGTATGTGTGTGCATGTATGTGTTTAGTTAAGGAACTTGGCTGTTCCAGGTAATAATTGCCTAAAAATGCTGCAGGAAAAGATTTTTTTAATTGAAATAGGGTTGCATAAATGCAATATATGGACTACATTGAAATATTTAAAAAATCAGCACAAGAGCGAATGATAACAAAAAATCAAAAACATTCCTGCAGTCCATAAATCAGTCTGGTATAAAATCCTATTTCTATATTGAACAGGACAAAGACCTTGGCTTTTTTTTCTGCCAGCAGACTGCTTCCTTTTTGTGCCCATGCAGTAAGAGAACAGCAAGCTGCAAAGAGGGAATGCGTGTGGAAAACCTTGAACAAATAGTGATAAGAGCCGGCTATGAGAAGAACACGTAGTACTTCCAGACAGGTTACATGTTCAGGGATTAATTTCCACTATCCAACAATCCAGTCCTCTGTCCTCCATGTCTTGGCTGCCTGGTGTGGTCCTGATTCTGCCTTGTGCTCTTCTTGCTTCCCAGCCTGACTCCGGGTGGGAACGTGTTTCCACAGGTGAAGCATTTCAGACATTCCTTTCCAGTAGGACTTGCCCTTATTTGCTCTCCTTGGCACTGACTGCTGTGTAATCCAACCCAGCAGACCCCAAGGGACCCTCTTTACAGGACCTCTGCCCTGCTGCCCACTTTGCTGACAGGAAGCGCTTGTCACGGTTGTCCTCCTTCCCAGCCTCTGTGCTCCGTTTTCCCACAGTCAGCCTCCAAAGGTGCTGTTTCTGAGTCAGCAGCATCATTTAGTGAGAGAGGTGGGAGCCTGTTTGTAAAAAATACACCCCCAGATGGATAATTGTTCATAGCTCTGTGCTGAGGACTCAGCATTGTAGCATCAGCACAGGCTATTCAGTTTGGTTGTTTGAGAGTTAAGTTTAGTTACGTGATCCTGTGAGATAAGAAGCTAAGTTGTACCATCATGGTAGATTCACCCTGGTGTCATTGTAATGTCAGCTTTTTTTCACCACAAACATTTGTTAAAATTAGTGAAGGGTCAGCGAAGTTGGCCACAACTACACCAGAGAAAATGTAAAGTCAAGTGTTGCTCAGTGATATGTGCTGCTATTTGGCTTCATTTTTCTTTGGAGCATGATAAAAACCAGTATTTTCTTGGTGTCGTCTCAATCAATAATTGGTGTGGTGGCTGTTGGCAGAGCCAACAGAAACTGCACAAGCTTCCTCCTGAACACCCATCGAAATCCCCAGTCACCCATGCTGTCACTGAGGGTCTCGCTGTGTGTATAGGAGGGAGCTAATGTTCCTAGAGGCAAACCAAATTTGCCTCCAAACCTTTGGAGGGGTGTGGAGAGTGAATAGTGTGGATTAACTACACAGCCACTCAGAAGTTTCCAGTAGCATCTTAAAGGCATGGACACTTTTAATACCTTAAAAAACTTTCAGTGCCCTTATAGAACAGGGAACTTGGAAAGTAAAGTTTAACTACCTTAACAAAAATCCTTACCCATCTTCAAGGGCAATGAAGATTATCCTCTACTTTCCCTGTGAAGGCGACCTGTTCCCTTTCTTCCGGGGGAGACAGATGAGGGGAGCTGCTCAGGGCTGTTGAACAAGAGAACCTCACAGATGGGATGGTTTCGTTTCCTGTTCCCAGAGTTTGTCCTGTGAAAAGAAGATTAAGCTCAAAATGAAGTGTTTCTGCAGTGACAAGAGAGAATGAATATTGGTTCAGCATAAGGCACGTGTACAAATCTGCCACTGTTGGTAGCTCATGGTTTCCTGCTTGCACTATTTTTCTTCAGAGAAATCACTCAGAAGCAGAACTTTATATCTGTATGAAAATTTAATATTTTATTATCCAGCTTCTTTACTAAAACTATGCTTTAGGCTTTAGACATACATGTACTTATAAACCAAAGTAAAATACATGTATTCTTTTTCTGTGGTAATGAATTGAGGAATAAAGAATATCTGCTCAGGTTTGGCGGTGGTTGAGGAGCACATCCCTTTCTCTGAATACAGCAGAGAGCTTCGAATAGCAAATATATTTGGTGCTTTAAATATTTCACTGTGCCTTGTGGAGAAATGAATGGAAGTTACATTGTAAATTAATCTAATGCTTGAACAATGTCTTGTGCCCACTGCAAGCAAATCACAGCAACGCCAATGCCTACAGGAGAACTAATTTGACCTTATCTGTACACTAATTTACACATTCTTCTCTGCTGCAAAAGAGAGAGAAACTTTCTCATAGGAAGAGATTAATTTGTTGACCTTTCTTTGCAGAATAAACCAACAGCAAAACTCAGGGCAGGAAACAGCAATTCCTAATTCTGCTAGCCAGTTAGCCTAACTGTAAGGTTATGGTCGTACAGGAGCGATAAGTCAGAAGCAGATATTAACATTTTCTCTACGTTGTTTTACAAAGTGTTTTAGGTAGACTTGAAAAAATTTCAGAGAAAGTCTTTTGGTGGCCTGTCAAGGGTCACCTTCCCCACAAGGCAAAGCGCTGACCTGGCAAGCCTAATGCTAATAAAATAGATTATTATGAAATCCGTCCACAGATACTGCATGGCTTGTTTAGACTTTTCGACTGCATATGTGCGTCACTGTAACGAAGACTTGGCAGAGAGCCTGGGCTCCGTGACACCTTCAAGGATGTTGTTGGAAAGCCCTGCAATTTTGCATCATCCTTGGAAACAATGCTGTGGGACACTGCGATCTGGTCATTAGAGCAAAACTTTTCTTCAGGCACTGTACGTGAACACTAGGATTTTTGTTTCAGAGGTTTGTGTTTAAAGAATCTAGGAGACTTATCAGTACATAATACATTTCTTTAGTGAACTTGCCTTGGTTGCTGGAAAGCCAAGCCAGCACGCTTGCTTTGCTTCCTGCATCACAGCTTCTTGCCAAGCTGTTACATCTGAAGGAGATGTTACCGGCTCTAAATAGTCAACCAGTTCAGTTCTGGGAATAGCAAAACTGTGGTCCTTTTCAGAGCGTTCATGTCACTATCATTATTATGGTCAAACCCAATTTGGACGTGTCCTGCTGGTACTGAGATCTGTGCATGTGACTGCAAATATTCATTACAATTGAAAAAAAGTGCCATTAATTCAGGTGCTCAAGTACAGACTTGAGGACATCTGGTTAGTCAATGCCTAAAGAATGATTTGAGTCACCATGCACTTGTGTCCTGCTTGTTAATGGAGAGAAAAAAAAGTTGCCTGTTAGTATGTCGTGAGATGTCCTACCCCAGAGTGTGGCCTCTCTCGTGGGGTTCTTCCAGAGATGAAATATAGTGAAATGCTTCCAAAAGCCTGCTGGTCCTAAGTATTCTCATGGTGTGTGCAGAACACAGAGAGACTGTTCAATGTCTGGGGTGGAAAGCAGGGAAACAGTTGAAGCATGTTTTGCACCAACAGGGGATCCCAGGAGAGGAGCTCAGTGTGCCTTGCAGGTACCCCCCACACTCTAGCATGGGGAGGACAAGGTGGTCTGGCTCTATACAGGCTCTTAATCTCTCTTCTTCCTCATAGCACGTGTGGGCCAGGATTGTTGAGGGTCCATAGGGACACTGGTGGGCACGCACATTGTATGATCTTGAGGCTCTGTTCCCTCTCCCTGAGGGCAGAGGGATTGGCCTGGCAGTAGATGGCTGTGGCTCGACCCAGACATTGCTTTCCAGGGCAACGGTGGCCCCAGCCAACACCTGCTTGGTTCGGGAATGATTTAAGCACATTGAGATCCCTGTTGGCAGGTCCTGCTAGCTGTCAGTGTTACTTGTTTTTCCAGCGTATTCTGCGAACAGCACAAACCCCCTTAGCACACGGAGCAGCAGGAGCATTTGAGAGCAGTTAACCCACAGAAGCTCAGAAATGAAGGATGGTTCTTTTTTCCTTAAATGCTCACTTCATGGACTTGCACCTATCTCTTTCCTCCTGATCCAGCAGCACCTTTCAATCTTTGCCATCTTTGGAGCTGCATATACTTGTTCAGTGAGACTTATGAAAGATCTTCTCAGTTTTGCTCCCTCCGGACAGCCATTCCTATGGATGCCCCCGATGTCCGGTAGCTTCCAACCATCAGCTTACTGCTTGGCTGCTCTTGCCAGCACAAGCCAAGCAAATTCCTTTTATCTGCAGAAGGATCAGAAGGAGTCAGCTTAGGGCTTTGTTTCTACCTTTTAAGATTTTAAATCGCTAAGCATCAGAAAAAAAACCCAACCCAAACTCAGTGCACTCAAAAATGCACTCACAGAGGCTAAGAAACACTAGATAAAGAATAAAGAAGGAAATTATTTCTTTGGTTACTAGAATGCCTTTTTATCAGTGAGATCAGTGTGGTTTGGGTTTTTTCTTTTTATTTAGATTTGTGACATTTCTTATCGTTAGAGCATTGCTACAGTGTATTTGGACAATGGATTTAAGTAAATGAGACAGTTAGCTAGCACTGTGATGTGAAAATTAGGACTGACGTGCAGACTAACCCAGGATTTTAATTTTACTTTGAAGGGAAATAATGAAAAGAGTTTGTGATAGAAATTAATGGTTATTGTTAAATGAAATGCCATAAATGGCATTTATTAGGACATTCATCCCCAGAATTTATTCTGTCTGCACAGAAACACTTTGCATCTTGTGCAGATGAGGAAAGGAGTGTG
Source organism: Cuculus canorus (assembly GCF_017976375.1). Classification (NCBI taxonomy): domain Eukaryota; kingdom Metazoa; phylum Chordata; class Aves; order Cuculiformes; family Cuculidae; genus Cuculus; species Cuculus canorus. The sequence continues at coordinate 182,140,251 of NC_071401.1, forward strand.
AATTTAAGGCAGATATTTTCCTGCTGGCGTTGCAGCCCCACGTGGAGGTTTGGTCATTACGGAGGGAAATATATGTCTGGTTCTTTGTCTTCTGCTTTTTGTGACAAAGGAATTCCCATTTGAATTGCTTTGCTCTGTTCGAGCCCCCTCCGAGCCTCTGGGTTAGCAGCAGTCAGTCTTTGCAGTGTCCTGACGTCATCCAGTGTATGCATAAGCTCTGCTATTGTCTTACGAGAGCAGAGGCTGGGGATTGCAGTGTCTGGTGGCTGCTACCTATTTATGCCTGCCGGTACCACGGGAGGGACGCTGGCCTGCCCTTGTCTCTTGGATTTAAAAGAGAAGCTCCTGCATTTTGCTTCCTGAAGAAGAACCTTTGCTGCGGGTGCAAGAAAAAACTATCTGCGGTGTGGAGCAGAGGAGGCGAGAGGCAAGAGGAGAATCTGGCAGCTTGGATAGCCTGGACTGCATTGTCTGGCTTCATGACCCCTGCTGTGTAGCACTCATCCCTACTCTCATACGCTCCCGCTCTCTCTTCCACTATTTTTTCTTCTTTCCTTTTTAAAATAGCAGCATCTGAGGCCAGCCATGTTTGGCACTGAATCTTCATGTAAGTAAATGCATCCCACTTAATTCCTTTTTGTGTTGAGAATAGGGCTTGTTTTATCCTCGCCTGTACCGTGCTTGTGTTCCCTTTGCTTGCTGGCTAAAAGCTGTGGTCCTCGCCTGTTTGGGAAGGGATGAAAGATGCCAGAGGGGAAGCATCTACCTCCCAACTATGGGAGCATCCTCTGTGCGGGCGGGAAGGCGGTGTAGGGCTGTCAGCGCTGCTGAATGCAGGCCACTAAAAGATGGGGACAAAAAGGAGTTTTGCTTGAATGTATTAATTGATAAGATCGCATATGTCAATGATCGGGAGTTGCAACCACTCTGATGAATGCGCTACTCAGATATGTTTTGGGATTGGGAATGCTGCAGTGTTAAATGCATGAGAGCTGGGGGAGAGTCATTTAATCCGCAAGAAAAACTGTCTATCTCATTTGCCTCATTTTGTTTCTGGGAGGAAAGAAGGCTTGAGTGAGATCCCTCCTATAACTGCAGAATCTAAAATTAATTTAGGTGGAATTCTAAACATGAGGGGGAAAATGCAAAATAATAGCATCATTTCTTTGTTTCTTCCTAACCTTTGTGCTGGAAAATCTTAACGGAGGCAGTCTGCTATATAATAGCAGGGCAGATGCATGTCATTGAAAGCAAGCCAGTTTTGCTTCAATGGGAATGTGTTACCTACCTGGCAGATCTGGCTGCAGAGGAAGGCTGGGGTTTTATGTGTAAATAACACTGCTGGTGACGGTGCAGCTGTGTGGTGACCAGTCTGATCTAGTGATTATCGGGTGACTGAAAAATAGAAAACAGTCAGTTTACACTGTGTTTTGTGGACAAGCAGTACTGCATGTTGCAAATGTGTCTCTTTTGAATATATAGTGATGGATTTTTTAGTGTTGTAACATCCAGCCTGGTGTAATGTCTCCATGCCACTAGGCTGGGACCTGTTCTGCGTCTCGGATCTTCCAGAGAAGTGGTAGGAGCATGGAGATGCCTCATAATCATGCCCTCCTGGCTGTCAAGCCCCAGTGCTCCCAAAGGGTTAATTGGTCTTGTTGCCTGGCTCTGGCAGCTCCCTTCCCCCTCCTCTGCCACAACACCTGGTCAAGGTCAGGCAGCATAAAAACAAAATTTGCCTTTATATTTCTTTTGTTTGGGGACCTGTTTTTCATGCATGGTTGTAAACAAGTTTGCAGCTCTGGGTCATCCCAGCGTGAGCAGAGATGCCAAGTGTTGTCACTGCATCTGTTTATCCGCTGCCAGATCTGTAAGCCCCAGCCTGTGTCTGTGGGGTCTGCCTCTGCAAAATGCCTATTAACGTGCTGTGAGATAAAACCAGTGGCTACCTTCTCTCTTGCAGAAAGGATGTGCTGCATACTCAGAAAGTCAAATAATTCAGCCTTGTTCATTTTCGCGGTCCTCGCTTTTATGAGATGCATTAATAAACAGCTTGCTTGTCACATCGGGCTTTTGGCTAAAGTCGCTGGGTTGTACCACCAGCAGCTGTGGCTGCTTTTGTTTCCATGGTTCCCACAATTTAGAGAAGGGTGATGGGATCTTCCATAACAGCCACTACCTATTTCCCAGGAGGGTCTAGCAGTATTATTTGCTTTTAAAAAAGGGGTTAAACGCAACCTGGCTAGTTGCCATTGATCCAAGCAGAGGCTGTGGCCAGTCCCTGCCTGCAGTCTACGGTCGATGAGGATGAAGGCAGCATTAATGGCCTCGCCTTTGTTCAGACCCCCATCCCAGTGCCTCTGCTCAGGCCTGGACTTCGTACCAAAGGGCCATCTGGGACACTGGAACTCCTCTTCAGGCTGGACTGGCTGTCCTGTTGCCTGCTGCTGGCACATGGGAGGAGAGTGGGGTTTCTGGCGATGCCCCCCTGCATGCCTGCCTGCCTGCCCTTGTGTTACGACCCTCCCCACCCTGCTGCCGAAGGAACTGCAGGTTTGCTTTCAAAGAAAGAAAAATGTCAAGATTAATTTAATAAAATGCAGCTAGGGATTTTTGGTCTTTACCTCTTTTCCCATCTTTTTCATATTTCCAAGCTGTCAAATGACAATAGTGCAACTAATTGTTAATTCTGTCTAGCTAGAACATAAATAAAATAAAACAAATTAATAAAACTCAACATCATCTGGTCCTTGAAAACACAATAGAAGTAATTTCTGCTGCTGTCCAAAAAGCATGGAATGAGCAGATTACTGTTTTTTTTTTTTTAAACCTGCTATTTACACTTGGTATTTAGCCTTTTATTTCTTTTTTCTGTGTTTATAAAACCAAGAAAAATGGCCAGAAGCAAATCCTGGTTTAGAACCTTTATTCTATCACTCAGTATCAAAATATTTTAAACGTCAAATCAGCAGTCATTCAGCAGTCCTATTTTTTCTTTTTGCTTTTAACAGCAGTCAGAAGGGCAATAAAAGGTAGTCTAAGGGCCATGGTAAGAAACACAGGCATCTGCTTATTGCCTTCTGCATGCAGGGAAAGACAAACAGCAGGCGACACTGGCTTGTAAAGGGGGATAAGGCAGCAGGCAATGCACAACCAGCTGCTTACGCTCCAGCACGTGATGAGCGAGGAAAGAGTATGCAAAGCAAACCCCACCATGGGAAGGGTTGCACTGTGGAAGGGTAGTTGCTGTACTGTTGTGCTTAGTATTTTCCATCAGTCATGTGTCCTCTTTATAATCCCCATGGGAAACATATGCGCTGGAGACCCTTATCTTTGGTGCTTTTATGCTGATCCAATTGCAGCCGCACCGCCAGGTTGGTGTTGGGGGGCAGTGTGCGGGTCTGCATCCCATACCATCTCTCCAGCTGACCACACAGATGTATCTGCTCGTCTTAATTGTTTCACATTCTGTAGGGGGTAAATAAAATTTGATTTGATACGGTATTGGGTTTAGAAGGCAGTCTTTTTGAAGGTGAAATGCTTTTGCATCACTGCAGCAAAGTGGGGAAACTGTGGGGCTCTGAACAAGTAATAAGCTTGTGCCTGCACAAAGGTCACTCTTGGATCAGGGAGGAGAGATAACCTCAAGCCCAGGGGAAATAACTGGCAAACCATCCCTCTTCTGACTCGTAATACTCGCAGTTCCAGACCTACAGGAGAGACAACACAGGCACAGACTAAACAGGAATGTGAAAGCAGCCACAGTCATTGGGGCTCAGCGGTGCTGGGGCCATCAGGGCGACATGGCTCTACCAAATCTCATGGTGTAATGAAAAGAAATTGGGGCAGGGTGCAGTTTAGAGCCTGTCAAGTGAGCAAAGAAGCACTCAGAGAGTCATTTCACGTGTCCCTGAGAATGTGCACCATGTGTGCTTCAGCTACCCCACACAGAGTAACTCAGTAGGAAGCTGCAGGGAGGGAACAGCACACACACGTGTATGCCACTCACCCCTTTGCTGTTGAAAGGACCCAGATGTGTGCTGTGAAAGAGGTGATGTTCTTAGTACTGCTATGCTTGTTCATAACAAACCTAGCAGCAACACTAAACTGTTAGGGTTATATGGGAGGTTCTCTGGGAGGTGCTATTCCAACCTGGACCGTTGAGGGAGATGCTCATGGTGGTCCTTGTCTAGTACATCAGCAGCTGCATTCTGGAAAGCAGAGACTCTGAATCGCATGAGAGTTGACCACAGGGCAGGAGAAATACAAAACCGAGGGGCAAGTGGAACTTTCCACCGCCCTGAGGCTAATGCTGGAAGGCTGTTCTTCACAGGGAGGCTGGAGGGATGCTGTGGAGAAGGGGAAACCCTGGCCACTCTAGCGTGCCAGGGAGAAATGCTATGCTTGTCCCAGGCTCACTGCACTGTCTTCTGCTCTGTCTGTTCAGAAAATACTTTTGTTCATGGGCATTTTTTTCCCCCAAACTCTCTTCTAGCCAGAATGCAAAAAATGGGGAAGACTGCATGGAGATAATTACTTTTATGGCATCAGGAAAGTAGTTTTACGAACCCCTGCAAAGCAGCAGCAGCCAGCAGTGGACGAACAAGAGACCATGGCATCAGATATTAAGTGCCATTTCTAATACTTTACAAGAGACAATCTCTATGAAGTGGCTGGCCAAGTGCTGCTGTGAAGCTGAAGTCCCCGTGCTGTGTTTCATTAAAGACAGAGGTGCCCAACTCTACAGTGGCACAGGATGATCTGATTGGCATAGTGCTGCCATCCTGGGCTGGTGTGCCTGCCTCCTCCTTTCCCCTGCACTCATCCCTACCTGTGGGAGAGCTAGCCAAAAACTTCTTTGCTCACTTCTGCAGGTAGTCAGTTTTGAGCGTGTTGGGTCCGTAGGCTGGTTCATAGGGTGATTGGATGAGCAGCAGCACAAGAGAGGGTGGGACATGGATTAAACTCTGGTGGGATGGCAGCCTTGGTGAAAGCAGGCTCAGCTGCACCAGCAGATGACCAAAATGCTCCTTTCTTGAGCATAAATAGCCCACTGCCATCCTGAATTGCCAAGACCAGTAATAATGGTAAGTACATAGTAATAGTAAGTAGTCAGATAACAGCCACAATTTCACAATGATATGCAAGTTTCTCAGGCAACTCTACATTGAAGAGATGCTACAGAAATGTACCAGAAGCTGTAACTTTAAACCAACGTATTTGGCTGCTGAGATTCCCACTGTTCCCTGTAGAGTCAGGATTGTTGAATAAATTGCAGAACCAGGTCAAAGAGAGGCTTGGCTACAGCAGCGCCAAATGCTAGAGTAAGCCTGGATTATGAAAGCAATGGAGATTGCAGGAGTGGTAATAAAGTTGACAAATTCAGCAGTGAAATTTCAAGATATGTGAAGGAAGAATACGGTCCCACCTTCTACTTTAAAGTAGATTTTGTGGATTTACTGTGTGTTATTGTTATTTTTTAAATAAATCCATTCTTTAAAAATATAAACGTGAGATAAGAGAGAGCCCTGCAGCTTCTGTAAATTCCTTTGGCTGTGATACTGTGTTAGATGCCTGAAGTGCTGTCTCCAAGGGCTTGGCTAGTTGGGTGCTAAGGAGGTGGGATCTTGAAACTCAGCTCTCCTGCTCAGCTAGCAACAACGGCAGTTTGAATTTGCTAGGTTGGGCTGTTTACAAGCAGGCAGCTGTTTGGAACGTTTAAGTGCATCTTGCCCTTTTTCCCTCCCCAGAGAAAATGTGAATGGACACATCTTGCAGGCCAGGTTTGACTCATGCATTTGACATTCTTAGATGATTTGGCTCTTGCAGCCCTGGATCACCTTTCCTATCTCATTGGTTTAGAGGTTGCAAGGAACTGATGTAAAGTTACTGAGTACAATTGTAGTCTCCGATGCAGTTGCATTCACACATGAACTGTGAAACAGGGAAGGAATCTCAAGATACAGGCAGTGAACAGGGTAGCCTTTTTCTTCAGATTGTCACATTTTATGGTCTCTGCCATAGCTAAAAGCGTGAGCTAAATTAGTGGAGAGACCTGTGATTGGTCAAAGGTGACAAATCATCTTTCAGGCTTAAGACAAAAAACATAAGATACTTTAGGTTGAAGGGACCAGCCTCTCCCTCAAAGCAGGACCGACCTCCAAGTTAGTGACAGTGAAAGATACCATCTCAATCCATCTGCATGTTTGCAAAATGGTATAGGATCAAAACAGGCTTCAACTTTGACCAGTTTAATTTGGCAAACCAGAAATAGGGATAAATCTTTATGCCCAGTGATGACTGAAAGATTATTTGGACTGTGTGACCCAGATAGGAAGCACGTGCAGCGAGGACTGTGTCATATTATTTGAGCTGGGGTAGAAACAGTAGAGTTGCATGTAATTTGGGGTAATTAATGGGTATGCCCAGCAAAACACTTACCTAAGTTGTCTCTTTTCATCTTAGCTGAAATAACCTGCTTGATTCCTGAAGCACCAGGGAAAGGTCTGTAAAATGCTATGAAAAGAGCATGTGGGACTCGGGGAGATAGACTATCCCAAGTTTCCTGTTTGGTGAAAATACTGACGTAACATCACTGTTTAGACGCTGTCATACGAAGGTCACTATTTATAATTAGAGATTATATCTCTCTTAATCTTAGAAATTCCATTGTGTTCCCTACTGTAAAGGAAAGGATGCTGAAGCTCTAGTATAGGGAAATAAGCTATACAACTACAAGGAAAAACACTTGCTACCCAGAATCCAGTGTAGCTCAGAGGAAAATTGGTTGCTGTGTTTAATCAATGTGAAGCTTATGCTGAGAGATAAATTTAAGATGCTCTGAAACTGGGAGTGCAAGTGAATCCATATTCTACCTAGGCCAAGAAATGTGCCATTCCTTCCCAGCATTAAATGGGAAGTTTTTTAGGTATTTCTAGGGCTCTCTATGGGTTACATTTGGAAATGGCATCTTGAGGTATATCAAGTGTTTTGATCGGTAGTACATGGGGAGTAGAAGGGAAATTCTTTTGAGACTACAAGACGTCGATACAAAATTAAAGTCTGATATGCTTGACTTCTTTGAGGATCCTCTTTGAGGAATCCAGTGTCTGGGAAGATCTTTTCTCTGTGCAGTGAAATGAGGGATGCTGAGGTGACCCTCAAAGCATGCTAGATAGTGTTTCAGCCTAAAGCAGGAGACTAAGGTGAAAATAGTACGAAGTTGGTGAGCTTTTCAGAGAAAGTATATAGCTGTAGCTATAGCTTTTGTGAAGGGTTGACTGATCAGGGATGAAGAATGAACGAGTGGGGAGAATTAGCTCTGGAAGCTTATGCCTCGTTCTCAAAAGGTCTGTAGCCTAAGAAGCCATGAGGAGTTTCTGAAGATGCCCGTGGAAGGATTACCTATCCCCCTTGGCTTCTGATGTTTAGCATGCCACTCATTAGCCCAGTGATTTTTCAATCTACAATGACATGATGATTTCATATATGTCATCACTCCAGCAGGTGCCAATTTATATTTTACTGGTAGGAATGAGTCTCAGAAAGCTAGCGTGGATCTGGATTTCCTCTTGCACTCACCTGAATGTGGATGTACCCATCCTGTGGTGCATAAGGAGTTTTAAGAGGATATAGTCTTGATGTTCATGAGTTGTGGTTATGCAGTGCAGCAAAAGGAAAATGTATTCAATTACAGATTTTAAAAGTTCCTGGATGAAAGTAGAAAAAACAGATCAGGTGTTTTTCATTTTATGTGTTTGCTGCATTTTTTAGTAGTAGTGAGAGTTCGTATGATGAGTTCACCACTAGAAAGCAAATTCTGAGGGGAAAGGTATGTATTACAGCTCTATGGAGCTCAGAAAATGACAGTTGACTCCACTTGTAAGATCTCTGCTACAAGAAAAGGAAAAACTGCCATAAGAAGATAACATCCCAAGCAGAACCTGAACTGTATAAATCACTGGCTTACCGATACTTATAACATGAGGCACACTGACTCTGAACTGACAGCACAAGCTAAAAACTGCTGGTCACAGATATTAAAAATTAAGTAAATAAAAATAATTATAATTAGCAATACTGAAAGATGCTAAAGGGTATATTTAACATTCAGGAAAAGAGCTGAATGTGGAAAATATTAGCACCACTAAGGTTTTTTCCTGTCAACTGCATTCATTACTGGCATTAGGCAGGTATCTAAGACTGTCGCAGTGGTAGTAAATTGTGCCACTGTGTTTGCATAGAGGTAATAACCAGTCACCCAAACAATCCATCTGCTGATAAAATACTCTCAAGCTTTGATTTAGACTATCAAAGAGAATACACTAGATCAGAAACATCAAATTAGCTGGTGAAGAAATGTGTTGAGGTGTGTGTGAAGATCTCTTACTGTGCTTTGTCACCCACAAGGACATGAGCCCAAACAGTCCAGCTAAAAAAGCCCTAGAAATTTTATAGGCAGTGAGTGGAGCCAAAGGTCTGCTAGAGGGTTAACTGAGCTAGGGGAAGTGTTCCTGTAACTCAGCAACACATATCAGCCTGGTTATTCTCTGCCCTCTGATGCTTGCGTGGTCCACGGTGATAACTCCAGATAAGCTGTTATTATTATGTACAGAGCAAAGAGGGTGATGATCAGGCTGCCTGTGCAGATGGGTGGAGAAAAGCTCCGAATGGTGGAAAAGAGCAGCCAGCTAAAAACCAGCAAGATCTGAGCTGTAAGCATTGCATTCAGGAATGAAGAAACTACCCATGAGAGGATATGGTCCTTTGTCACAGGACAGCAGAGAGGCTCTGTGGCAGTGCAAGTCGAAGCCAGATTCCTCAGTAACTGCTGACCTGCTAGTCATGTCTTTCTGAGGCTTCAGCTGGAATGTTAGGATAGCACAAGGAGGTGGCAGTGGTGTGAAGAATTTCTCACGTGTATTAAATAAGACATACTATATCCTTTTCTATGATTCTATGATTCTCTTTAATATCACGCATGCTATAGAGGGACTGCTGGGTGTTGCCCCAGCTCATAGGTATTCTACAGCTACAATGACCAAAAGATTAAGGTACCTGCTAGGGGTAAAGGACTGCTGGTCTGTAATGGCAGAGAGGGGTCACACAAAGAACAGGCATTCAAAGGCCTTTACATGGAGCCTTTACATGAGGAGTTATCTTCATAGATAGAAATATTTTCACAACTGGGGTTCTTGCTATGGTAGGATACACCTCCATGCCTGGGAAGGTGGTGTTGAAGTGGGTATCGTGTGTCACAGCCTGCAGTGACCTGTCTGGATGAAGAGACATTGGCTTGATCGCTCTGGGCATTGCATGTATGCTAATGACTTGGAGTCTCTGCAGGTTTTGGCTGTATGTCAGAGAGGAGGGAAGCTGTAGATTTAGCACCAGTGCCCTGTACTGCGGGAGTTCAGTGAACTACGTGTCTGTCATTTAATTAGGTTGTGTCTTGTTTGTGAGTCTGTAGTGACATTCGGTTAATTCATCCCTAAAATAAAGTATAGATAAATGCACAGAATTATGCGAAAAAAAACCCTCAGAAGAATAGGCTCATGTTTGGACTTGCCATCCTCAATAATATTCCCTTCAGCACAGAGGCTTCCCTGTGGGAACAAAGCGATGTGACTCTCAGGAGCGTCAGCGTGGCCACTGTCACTGTAGAGCGAGGCACTGCGGGCGGCAGCTGCTGCCTGCAGTCTGCAATGAATATGCGGCGTCTGCATTTTCAGTTGTTCTCCTTTAGTTCACTGATTTGTACGTATTCCCAATCTGGTTTGGTTTATACTAGGAAGAAAGAGATGGTTTAATGTCACTGAGCTATCTAACTACAGATAAAGGAGTTTTAAAATCTCCCTGGTTTTACCTGTGTATGTAGGGTTTGAGGCTTTTTTTGGGGGGGGCAGGGGAGAGATGTTGTTTGGTTTTTTTTTCACTTTGAAAGCTGTTGAGAGTTAGAACTCCAAGTGCCTTGTTTTACTAGGATTGTAAACAGGCTAGTTGACCAAAGTTAAACCATTTTTTTCCTAGTGAAGGAATACCCTGAAGCTGTTTCCCGTGTAGTGGAGATGCTGATGCAAAGCTGTGGTCTTAGTGCTTCTCTCCAGAAACTGTGAATTCAGTACCGTGGCAGCTAGTAACTCTTGATACCATATGTAGGGAGCCCAAAGTTTACATGCCTCTGGAGACTGAAGTACTTTCTCATTTCCAGAAGCATTGCAGACATACTGACAGAAGAGATGGAGGTGTATCATGGGCGGCATGGGCAAGCCTGCATTGCAGCTGACTCATGTGCTGCCTTATGTACAGGTAAGGGAGGATTATGCTGCCAAGTTTTCTTCCACAAACTGGAATTTAATCTCTGAAAATCAACTACTGGAGGCTATTGATTGCTTTGTTGTTTCTTTTTTTAGTAGGCTAAAATCTGGCTGTTAGTCCTGTCTTAATTTCAGAAGTTCAGTCTAGAAATGCCTTTCAATGGGAAAGATGTGCAACTATTAACTCCTGAATCTGAATCATAGTCATTGGGCTGTGCTTCTGCTTTCTAGCATGCAAACTCACAGAACTGGTCTGATTAAGTAATTTTGATGAAGAAAATAAGGATAGCAAGTCAAATAATAGCAAAAGTTATCATAAGTGGATATAGTCAGAATGAAATAGAATCAAAACAAGCTTGTGATCAGCAATCTGAAACACTAAACTAAAAAATAATTGATGAATGAGATAAATCATGATATGACAAGAAATATTTTACAGTATTTTAAAAGATCACCTTGTTTCCAACATTTCCTTTCCTTTCATCGTTTGTAAGAAGAGTGGAGCGCAGGCTATGAGCAAAAGTAGAGGTAGCTTCCCTTTTTCTTTGTAAAGTTGCTTTTTCCAGAGCCTCATACATAAGCCCAAGGCAAACACAGCCTTCATGGACTCAAGTTTTATCTGACTGCCTCTGTGTAAGTGCTTTCACACCAGTGACTGCAGGATGCTAATGCCCAAAAAGAAGCCAATAACAGCAGTTGACTTATGGTAGAAGTCACTGCAATAAACTGAGCTTTGGCCATTTGCAGCTGGTCACCTTTTCTTTGGGAACACTGGGTCAGGATGGTTTCCAGTGATGAAAATTTTGTCCTGAAGAGGTGTGGCAAACCTTTGTGCTGGTCTCTTAAAAGCTTAGGCTGGTGGATGAGATCCGTCTTTTCTGTGATTACTATTCTCAGAAGTAGTGCATGAACTCTTACAAGGTCTGTCTGTATGTGTCTTTACTTAGGTTTAAATAAAGTGTAAATTTTTTTAACAAGGTTAATTAAGCTGGTACAAAAAATCCTACACAGATTCTCAATTAGGACTATTTTGAGGTAACAAGGTATACGATTACCTGAAATAAATTTCCTTAGCTGAAGTAAGAATGTCCATGAACTTAACATTGTGTCAAATTGTGGGTGCAAGTAGGTCAGTGTATTTTAAATATTCATATAAAAATGTCAACATGGTTTATTGTTTCTGGTTTTAAGGTCTTTCATAACACTTCTTGTAGTTTTCAGAAACTCAAAATATCTGCTTGTTTGCTGTGCTCTCAGATTTCTTAACAAGCATGAATGACCTTTGATAAAGTGTTTGAAGTTCACATCTGCTGAAGGGGAACTACAGTTTCTAAGCATAACAAATGAATAACTTTGTGTTCTTTGATCTTGCTGCTGTGCATTTGGCCCTTTAGTGATGATTCTGCGAGGCTAATGATAAGTATTTGGAGGATGCCAGGAAAATAGATACTAGATAGTGTTAATTGCCCTACCTGTAGTTATGACCATGCTTCCTTGAGATGCTTGCTTGTAGGAAGGTCAAGAGACATTTCTATCTATTCTCAGTGGCAAAGCATCAACAATTCTGAGAGCAGAGGTGAGAAGGGTCTTAAATTTATGAGAACATTATCTGTAATAGCTCAGCACTTAAGCCATTGTCCAAGGTGGTATAAAAGTTAGTCTTTACAGCAAACGGCCTACAGTTTATGCTCAGTTCTTGATCTAAATATTAAATTGAGCTGGTTTTAAAACTTTTGAGATTCTGACAAAACCAGGAATTGAGCACAAAATATATTTTGCAAGCTGTTGCAAAAGCAAGTATGGGCTAGATGCGCGACCTGTGGAGACTGAAATAAGCTCAAGAGTAAGAACAGTTGGCAATCTAAAGAACAGTTGGAAACCTGAAGGAGGAGGTCAGATCATCTTCATTCTTGAGCAGTAAGAAAATTAAGGAGGTGCGATGAGCTAGAAGAAAGAAGGAAGTCTGCAACATGGCAGATCCTGAAATAGTAATTTCTTGAATTGTGGGGGATTTGGAATGTGTGAGAGCTGAAATCTTATACACGGAATAGGCAGCCGGAGTATGTATGAGTAAGGGAGAGGGGAGGATGAGAGAAGCAGTAGGAGAGGTGGTGGTGGAATGTTTAATCCTGCGCACATGACCTTCATGAAGATCTACAGCCGTTCTCATGAAGAAATCAAGAGGCATCCTTAAGATGGAAAATGGAAATGGTGGAAAATGCTGGAAAATGCTATTGAAGGTATTCTAGTAAATGAGGCCGTTTTAGAAATTAAAATCAAGACATCAGTCTCCCTTTACTCCAATATGTAGATGAAAAGGTAGGTGGTAGATAATTTGCCATACTAACTGACGTCACACAGTCTTTGACTGCTGTGTGAACAAGAGTTTATTGTGTCCATGGAGCCAGTTTCCCTGCTCCTGCCCAGGGTGGGAAAACAGGGCAGCATCTCTAGGACTGGAGTGGCAAAGCTGCGACAACCAAGGTGATTTAGGGTTGAGGGGGTTGACACAAACCCTACTTTACTTCCAAACCTTTTTTGCATTTTGGAATGGAGGCGGGCTCTTTTTTTTTCTTCCTTCACTTTCCAGTGGCTGCTTTTGTCATTTTCTCTAGGTCTGTCAATCCCAAATGCACCCTCTTTTACTGAAAGCACCAATTAAGTAGCCAAGCATTTGCTCTTCCTCCCAGATGGTTCCCTCCTCAATATGGGAAGCAATCTGTGCTGTAACAAAATGGGCAGGAGCCCAAGCTGTAATCTTGTACACAGATCGGTGCAGCCTGCCGTTTGAAACGGAATTAATAGTGGGATGTGAGTTAACGGTGTAGTTAGCAGGAAAGAGCGGAACCGGGGCTGAGTGTGAGTGGGGGAGAGGAGAAACTGCCTGGTGCTGTTTTGTTTGAGCCTGGCTTGCTCCTAATCCTGCTGGCCATTCAGCCTTAATGGTAGCAATAAGCTTGAGTACCAGCTGTGCCTTCCCATGGACTGCTGTGTTATTTTCAGCTCCTGTGAAAATGAGGCATTTCCATTTAATTTGCATCTTTTTTCTCCTTCTCTTTCTCTAATGAACAAGTGAGTACAGCAAATGCATTTATGCCCTCCATAGTGATGCCTCCCCTCCTTTCAGCTGCATCTACTGTAAGATCACTTTCAATACATTGCTTACTTTAGACCTTGCATCTTGTAGTTTAGAGAAAATAACTGAAAGTCTCTGCTTATTGATGAGGTCTCCTGCAGCCTCCAGCTGCTCTGTGGGCACTTTTGTTCAGAACTCTATCTGAGCATAGGCTTATTCACCCATTCAGTATCACCAGTATGGCCCCACGGAGATTTTCCTTCGCTCTGAAAAATCTCCTATTTTCTGAATATATATTTGGAACTTACTGGAAGAGCTATCTTGATTTTCCTCCCTGTTTTTCAAAATTCTGAAGATGGCAGTGTAGAAAATCACTGGACATGCCACTGTTTCATGTGCTGTTTGATCACTTCCAGCAGTCAACGTTTCACGTTCTTCCAGGAAGCTTAGCCTTTACAGTCCTCAGCTGTAAAAAGCATGATGCTTTCCTTTCTTTCACAGCCTATACAGCACAGGTTGCCTGAGTATAAAAAGGTGCACCAAATTAATTCAGGCTATTTCACAGTCTGTAGTGGAAGGACCAGTTTTAGAGAGCTTAGTCTGCTGGAGAGGGGGCCTAGCTAGGTCTCTGGCATGAGCAAGTCAAAATATCCAAACCATAGGTAGCCAAAAGATATATGTGCATTTTCAATTAACAGATAGGCACTGAGTATTTTGAAAGCAGATATAAATCTCTTCTGAAGCTAAAAGACGTATTCTTTTTTGATAGAATCCCTAGAAGGGTAAGAAAGATAAGATGAAAACAAGTTTGTCCTCCTGGAGAAGGGAAGCAAACAGGCATCTAGAGAAAATAGTTATTGTTATCTATGACATGGCCTTCAGTTATTTGGCTTGGAGCTGTCGCTCATATTTTTATCTTGAACCTGATGCTTTTTCATTTGTTGCTAGTGAGTGACTCCCAGTATTGCATGTGGTTTACTAATCAGGCTCAATGTGATGCACAGAGCATCTCAGACACAAGAGTTACTTATTTTGTCCACCATAAACACATCTGGCTGGTCTTCAGGCTTGTTATGCCCACTCTGTGATTTGTGTAGTAATAGTACATGAATTTTGCTTGGAAACTGTTTGGATTTTGTTAAGCACTTAGTGTTGAGAGGAGAATTTTCATCAACTCTTATTAGGTAGTTAAGGTTTCAGCTCAATGAGACTTTCTGGTCTCGGAGTAGACTGACAAGGGTCACCTTCAACAGGTAAGAAAAGGAATTTGGCTCTTCAGCTACAGCTTCACAGCTGGAAGAACTTTCACCCCAATACACTTCTGCTTAATGCAATGTTTTTTTCCAATTTCAGTCACTAATTCCATCTGCTTTGAGCAAGATTTAAAAGCTGTTAAGCAGCAAGTGCCTGGGGTGAGTGGAAGGTAGCCGCTGTGCTCGCAGAGCTGCTTTTGCTTGAAGCAATGGCAGAATTTTATATTGTATTTATACCCCTATTTTTGTGTTCTCTGTGTGTGTGTGTGTCAGTTACTGGATGAAAGAATAAAATCTATGTATCTTTATGTAATAAGCAAGCTATGCGTTATTTTTTCACATTGCAACCTCTGTGTAACACACACAGTGCTTCAGGGAGATGGCTGGCTGTCGGCTGTGGATTTGGGGGTTTCTGTTATCAAATTTAGTGCTGGGATATAAGGAGAGGAACTGAGTTAAGACTGTCAAGTGTAGTAAATTTGGAACTGAAAACAGCAACTTTAAATGCAGTAATTTCCCAAGCAATGACATTTTAGTCATATTACAATCAAATTGTAATTGCTGAATTCTACTTTGATTCTCAGTATAATTTGACATTGAAGGAAAATAGTGATTTTGTCATTAATTTGATCCTATTATTTGAAGTAAAACAGCAAATTACAAAAAGAACCAGTTTTAGAATTGGCTGTTTGTTTTAAATAATTACTTTTGAACCATTCCTTTTAATTCCTTAATATTACAGCTGGGCATGAATGTGAATTCAGTCTAGGGTAAGGGTTAACCCCTAGATTTAGCTTTGAAATAGTGACATAGGTGTTGATGGCCCAGGTTGGGGTCATTTGCTCCACTGATCTATATGACCTAAAGATTTGGTTTGTTGCTCTGTTGTCCATTTCCAGCAGCAGAATGCTCTGGGGTAGGGACCTGACTACATGGAGTCTTGAAGTATTATTCTTTAGCATATGCTGTTGTTTGTCCTAACCACATCTTTATTCAGGCTTGAGCACTGTGTTTACAAGATGATCCTCTTGGGTGAAGGTCTTCAATATCTGCTTCTATAAAGAAGGAATACTACATCTTTAGTCCTTGTGAGTGGTTTAAGATATGTTCCCAACTATACACACTGTAACAGTTGTACAGTTGTACTTTTATATAGGTGTTTTTTAATATTAATACTAACCGATTTTATTGGTGGGTGATGGAGCTGAAGAACGTAAGACATGAAGAGGTAATCTGGGGCTCAGATAGTTGCTTAAGTGAGACATCTGGAGCTATTTCACATGCCCTAAGACATATTTCACCTGGCCTCCAGCTGTTCATGCCAGGGGTATTCTGTCTGTGCCTTGTGTCAGTGTATCAGCTAACCTGTGCATCTCCAACAGCTTTGGATGCCGGTGCTTAGACAACCAAATCAAGCTCTTTTTGTTGGCAAGGTTTGTCATTCATGTAATCCTTAAGAGATCTGATCACGTCAAGTAATGTGGGTATCACAGATTCCTGAGGAACTGCTAGGTTTTCAGGTTTGTATTGTTTTGTTTTGAGCAGTAGAGAGTAAAAGTCACAATGATGATGATAAACTTGGACTCTGGCAAGGTGCGTGTGTCAACTGCTGCTGTGATTAACACCAGCTGCTCAGCAGCACGGGCTCGGGGCTCGGGGAACACGCTGTACTCAAATTATCTGGCTTAGAAATGCCCTCCGCTTGCCACTTGAAAGCAGGGACAGACAGAAGACAAACATTTCTTCCTCTAAATGTGGGACTTGTTATAGCTTAGTTGCTTGGCAATCCACTTGACTGTAAAATAAGCAGACTGTTAAGCAGTGCTACTGGTTTCCTTCCTTCTATGGCTTTGCAGGATATTCTGTGATCTTTGTACCGTTACAGCCTTTGCAACTGTCTGTTTAATTACAGCAGAAACTATGTACTGCTGCCATGGGTCTGTCTTTTGGGGAGAGAAAGTCGCTGCATTTTCAGGTGTTCCTCCTGTTGTATTTTTTTTTACATGACACTGCATTTCTATTTCTGCCAGTTCCCTTTCTCCTTTTAAGCTTATTGGCAACATTTGCTGCTGCTATCTATAATTACACTGGGCACTGGGAAAAGGGGAGACACAGATCACAGCAACTGCCTGTAGGTATTCAAAGTCATGATTAATATGCTGACATTTCTAGATTCCTCCATCATTTATTTCCACCTGATCCAAAACAAATTATTCTCTTTCAACTCTGAATGGACTACACCATAATTCTACTTTCTCCCTTGATGGGGAAAATCAGAAGCAGCTGCTGTCAGGAAAAAACCACCAGTTTCCGTATTGGATTCTATTTATACAGCATATAAATATATCTATATTTTAAATTATATTTATATTTATCTATGTAGCTATCCTGTGACTGAAGTAGTGTCAGCCACATGTCAGACTTGCAGCTCCCTGAAAGATGCAAGTCTATTTTTGATCCCAAGTCCATAGCTGTACTTCCTGTGATCAAAATAATAATAGTAATTTTTAATAATTATTAATAGATATTGCTATGAATAATAGTTCTGAATAATACTAATGAATGCAAATAAAAGATTTCAGGTTTCGAGCAAGGTTTGTCAGGGCCATTGGAAGAAAGGTGCTTTGAAAATCTGGGTTTACATTCATAATAATTACTTTAGGTTCTGGTGTACTTTATCTTGAGATGCCCTTTTCCTACTGTTTAATATTGTGAGTGACCAGAGCATAATAATTTAAGCAATAGGTATAGGGAAAAGGAACGGAACGGAATGGAACAGAACAGAGCAGAACAGAATAGAACAGAATAGGCAATTTCTTTATGTAGCTAACTACAAGATAAAGAATGACAGTCTCATTTGGTCCCAATTCACAGTATATTCTGGTATATTTGATATTTAGAGTTGAAAACTTGCTTTAATCTCTTTTTTTTTCATGTCATGTCATTTGACTTTCCTAGCCAATGAGCCCGGAAATGTAATTACAGTCACCACAGGAAGTACTAAATGAAACAACATTCAAATATGGGAATTAGTAGAATTGTGGTTAGCTAGTGACTGCAATACACTTGGTAAGCAAGGCATGCAAATTTGAGTGGGGCAGCATCTTGAATCTCTTTCACAGTAGTGGGGAAAACCTCCAATTCATCCTTCTTTGGTACTCAGCCTGCTGATGTGTATGCACCAAAGTCCAGGCCATCTGTAGGCTGGTGTTCTGGTCCAGTGGTGTGGGAGAGCAGGCTGCTGTGGTCCCACTTTAGGACAGAAAGCCGAACATTCTTGAATGTAGAGATCAGGGAGGGTTCCCGCAAAGCACCTTTTCAGGTCTTACACCAGCTCTGTGAAACCAGCGGTAAGATAGGCAGTAATTATCTCAATTAAATACAAAATCCATATAATTCATACACATGCATAGATTGTATAATGTGTATTGCATGCATTGAATTTACATACAGAATTAGTATCATTTCTACTTGCTGCAGTGTTTTGCTCTTTAATACCAGAAACAGATTGACTGTCAGAAAAGAGGGAAAATATAGGCATACTCACTGTCTACACATATAAAATGCACAGAGGGAGTCCTACATTAAACAGAATTATAGATACCACTTTTCAAAGAAACCTGACTTTAATGAAATCTGTCAGATGCCAATTGTACAAACATGCTTTGATGGCTTTTAAATGATAGATCATTATTTTTCCAGAGGGGAAAAGCATATCCAGAACACAAATTTTAATTATGCCTGAGAAGACTGAAATTTTTTAACATTTCAAATAAATATGGATGTGACATTTTATCTGAGTTCTTTTATGGTTTTGGATACAGGCCTCATTAGATTCAGCTGCTGCTTTCAGCCTGCAACAGTATATTTAGCTCCAGAAAGCTGAAGATAGGAATTTAATATAAAGGTTGAGGGACAAACTGAGTCAGCATGGGGTTTTGTCACTGAATAAAAGAAGCTAAGGTTTTCCTATGATGAGCATGTCTGTAATGTGCAGTGGAGAGAGCTTCAAGTGAGCTACTGGAGTAATACTAAAGCAATATTGTTCTTCAGCACTGCATTCCAGCTGTCAAACTGTTTAATAAGGTTTTACTGCTGTCTGGTTGAAAATGAGCATCTTCACATGGCGTTGTTCTGTGGCACCACATGGGGTTTCTGAATCACTAAGTAGTCATTCGGGGTGCTTTGTAACACACCTTGCTGTAGCGTATAGATGTTCCCTCCATTTTTCACAGTGTCAGGCTTGTTCAGATCCATGCTAAATTTATTTCTACCAGTAAATGGTCTACCATGAACCACACCCACCCCTCTTTTTTTCTAAACCAACTCTCAGTGATACATTTTAAATCCTGTTTTATTGAGTGCCTTACCTAGGACTTTGCAAAGGATTATATTGAAGATGTGCTCTGTTACTCAAATTGGAAGTGTTTAAAATGCCATACTTTAAACCTCTAAAATTATAATTTATTTTCAAAAATCTTGATCTGTTTGCTTCTTTCTGAAGCAAATGAGAAACATTTTCTCATCAAAACATACTGATAATTTGCTTATTTAACTAGTTGGTTTTCATCTAATTTGCATGAGTTTAGATTGCCACACAGTTATAAATGGAATAAGCATCTGAAAATATTGGACAAGCCTGTATTTTGTTGTTCCTCCCATGGGAAGAAAATCTGCTTATATCAGTACACTGAGTGAGAGTCAGACCTCTCAAATTCTAACAATTGTTTTAATCTAACATTTCATATTTTTGGTTGCTGTTACTGCACATACTTGCAGTTCACCCCAAATAATATAATTCTTACTAGTATACGGACAGAAGACAGTATTTGGAGACAGACTTTTTAATAGGACCTGTAGTGATAGGACAATGGGTAATGGTTTTAAACTAAAAGAGGGTACATTTAGAATAGATAAAAGGAAGAAATCTTTTATGATGAGGATGGTGAAACACTAACAAGTTGCCCAGAGAGGTGGTAGAAGCCCCATCCCTGGAAACATTCAAGGCCAGAGCAGATGGTGCTTTGAACAACCTGATCTGGATGTAGATGTCCCTACTCATTTCAGGGGTTGGACTAGATAACCTTTATAATGGTCCCTTTCAACCCAGAGCATTCTATGATTCTATGATTATTTTTAACTAGAAGAGGTGTAATCTTCAAATAGGTTGAGTTAGGGCCAAGAAAGTCTCCACTTTATTTCATCTGTGTATCTAAGATCCCCTCTACAAAAAGTGTCAAACCAGGACGTTTTTAATAGGAGGAAGTTTCCATAAGGGAAAATAAGTCTTCACCAAAACCAGAAGCTCTGATCAGCTTGGAGAAGCATTGCTGCATTTCTCAAGCATCTTTTCTGAAAAAGGTGTGAGGGTGTTTGTGCCCTAGTCAACCAAGCTGTTCTCCATGAATATGAAAGAAGACAAGAAATTAAGTTCTGAAGGTGGAAAACAGCCTGGGGAAATAAAAAATACTTCTCCAGTCTATTTGTAGTGCTAACATACCACATAGAGATTGGCAGGAAGATTCTAGCTTGCAGTAAAGAGAAGATTGGAGGAAAATACTGGGAGATAAACTTATTAGATGTGGTTAGAATGCTACAGTTGCAGGTCTTGGTAAAATAAATAGGCTTTCTAAGCTTTTTTGCAAAGGCATCTTGGTATATTGTTTTCCAGCATGTGCTACATGAAACAACAGTTAAATACATACACAAACAGACCTCAGGCTTTCTTTGCTATGAATAAAGACATCTTTCTCCTGTGTGCCCATTAAAGATTACATATCAGAGGACCACTTTTCCTAGTTTTTTGGTTAGGTAAAACATGTCTATGTGATCTTAAAAGTCTGTTTTGCAAACTTTTGACAAAGACAGCTGTTTGAGTGTCTCCCAAGGACTCTGACTGATGCCCTGACTAGGGTGGAGAAGGGATTTTCCACGGGAGCTTCATGACAAAGCAAAGCTTCTGAGCTGCCCTGTGAGCCCTGAGACATCCTCATGGAATGCTGGATTTGGACCTATAGAGCTATCCACACTTCACCAGGGAAGTGGGAAATTCCTGCCTTTTCAGCAGAACTAGGAAGGCGTGAAGTAATCTTAACACATATCTTTGGCTTTGTATTCTGTATTGCTTATAGAGGAAAGTGCATCAAAAAGTCCTTAGATCCTTACTAGCATACAAACACAGTAAACAATATGTGGTGCTTTCCTAATATGTTACAGAGAAGGTACGTGAATAACTGTACAGGGTATCTGGGCTCATTCCTGACCAGCCGTCATTAGCCAGCAGCAAATATCAGAATTGAACAGCATGGAGTGTTCACCCCCTGAGGACAAGGGGAGCTAAGCAGCCATCCTTTCACTAAAGCATTACTGTAGACCGCCAATACCAAGAGAACCTTGTCTCCAATAGGTTGGGCAATGTAAAGAAGTTAGATGATGAAAATTGAAGACCAAGAAGCTTGAAAATGACCAAACCAAGCCCAAAACACACCCAAACAAACAAAGAAGTAACCTGCAGCTGTCCCAGTTTGTCTTTGATGTTCTCTTCACTAAGGCATACATGGACTTACATTCACACATCAATCATATAATAAAAATCTATATAAAATTGGCATAACAATTGCATGGGGAAACAAGAGTGAGCAAAAGGGAACAGAAGAATGGTCCCATGGTGGCATGAGAGGACTTTCTTTAAGCAAGGAGCTCTTGCTCAACCAAGGAAATTATTCTTCTTTTAATAACTATTTAATTAGTAAAAGAGTCTCGTGAAGTAGCATGTATTAACAACAAATGAAATTAACTGAGCACTTGTACAAAATGTAATAGGCTCAGAAACAGATGGATTTTGTTTTATCGGGTCTACGTTCCTGGGTGCTCTTAGATCTTTCTGGGTGCTTGACAATAGGGCCCAGATGATGCTTTCTTTTGTTCAATGTATATAACTGTTAATCATAACCGATGTGCAAGGGAAAAGGTATTGCCCAATAACTGCATTCTGCCTCAACCACTTAATCATCCCCCTACATGGCTTACTCTACAACAATGACAACCTTCTGGAGACAAAATTAGCAAAATGGCTTTACCTGGATGAGATTTTTGCACAGTTGTTAACCCTACCAGGGAAGCGGCAGAGGCATCAGATTGCTGTGGTGAAATCCTAGTCCCGCTAACATCAGTAGCAAAACTTCCCTAGGCTTCAAGGTGGGTAGATGGATTACCCTGTGATTCCCTTCTGAGATCGACCACTCATTCAGTGTTTACAAGTGCTTGTCTGCATCTAAGTTTCCCCTCTAAAATATTAATTTAATTCACGCTCTGTTTAGCAATGCAGTTGGACAGCTAAGATGGAAAGGACAATGAAGCAAATTTGATAGAAGGGATAATCTCAGACTAATTGTCACAGCTGATAAAAAACAAATAAGGTTGCAGGCACACTCTTTCTGAAGCAGAAGTTGTGTCACTTATTCTGGCTCCGTCTTTCTTTGAGTTATAGGAGCTTTCTTTTGGATAGCAATTTTGGTATCTTCCATGGTTGTGGTAGAAAAGCTTTTATGGTTGTGATAAAAGACAGAAACGAGGCTGAGGTCTGGAAGAATTAGTAATCACAGGGAAGGAGGGTAGAAAATATAGTAAGAGACTTGAACATAATTGGAAAAAGCAAATTGGAAAAGGTTACAGTCACATCAGTAATTCTTTACCAAGTGTCATTCAGTCCATTCAGATACTGAGGTCTGTTTGGATTTTTCCTGAAATTACCCTTTTTATTTGGTGAAAATAACATTCCAGATATGGGTGGCAAACTGCAAAGGGTTATAAATGTGCTTAGTATGAGCAAAATGAGTACTAAGCCAAACACTGGGAAACTTTGGTTGGCAAGAGCTGGTGATTTCCATTCATTACTTTCTATACCTGCTTTTAGTCCTGTCTCATGATAGATATGTGCAATCCGTGTACTGAAGATGTACAAGACGTACCTTGCATGCTCTTTTTTTCATTAATATTTCATGTTGTATTGTGAAGTAAACAAATACCCACAACCACCAACAACTGGAATGCTCTGGCCATTCCCTGGAGACCCAGATTCCCTTGCGAGGGACATGCTTCTGTCCATCTGACTTCATTGATAAAATCCCTTTTATTATATATACAGAAGTTCTTCTTCTATTATTTTCATATTAGAACGTACCATCATTCTGCTACACTCTAGCAGCTGCAATTAATCCCACTTTGAGCACTGAAGAAAAGATACAAGTGCAAAAGATGTTTATTAGTGATTTACAAAATCCTCATCAAAATGATGGCTATCCTTGTTTGCTTCAGGTTTTCACGATGTTATAACTTACAAGCTGAAAACGATATCTATGTGAAAATGGATAACAGAAGTCTAGTTTATTGGAAGATATTTTTCTTGTATTGCTGTGTGAAGAAAAATAGAGAGAGTGTTCAGCTGAAAACTTCACCCAGAAGAGATTCCAGGCCAACAGAATAGGGAAGAAAGTAACACCAGTAACATAGATTGTCCTCTTCATTTAACACCAGGAGTTCTCAACACAATCTTTTAATCCTCGCTGGGAGAAAAAAAAAAAGTGCCAGTTAAGAAATTATTTTAGGCTGACAATGTCCCTTTGTCTTCAAAGAGGACAGTAAATTATCCCATTGTTGTGGCTCAAAAAAAGGGGGGGAAATGCTTCCCGAGGACATGAGCCTAAAAACCACTGGGTATCTGCAGTCAATAACCTGCCTGTGTTACTAGGCTTAAAGCTGTCTTGAAGGTTTTGCTGCTGGGTCAAAGCATAGGTTAGCTGCTTGGAGAGTCTGTGGCTCAGCATCTCTTGAAAGTGGGAAGTGGGGAAAGGGGAAGGATTGCTGGAGGAAGCAGAAAAAAATACAAGAAGTGAATTTTGGTTTTTCTAGTATATATTCTAGCAGGTACTCTTTTCTGGTATTAGAAGGTGATTTATAATAAATCTTGCTGTTTGAATCAGTCGTGAGTCAGAAATGAAGTTACATAAGGTGCAGCACATGTGATTGATGACGTGAACTCCAACTGAGCTGTTGTGTTTGCTCAGAATGGGGAATACTGATACCTGCAGCTCTGATGCAGAGCACATCCATTCCTGGCAGACCCCCCCGTGACAAAAGGTGCTGTGCCTGGGACACGATACTGCGCGACATATGTTAAGGGTGCAGAGTTAGACCTTGAGACCTTTGGCACTGAACTGGTTTTAACCTCTTTCTTAGTCTTCTTGTTAATGCCAGAAGGAGCGTGATGGCTCTCTGATTCTCTGCTAGTGCACCAGAGGAGCTGAGTCTGTCACGATGAGATACGAATGGCAATACTGATAGGAATTTAACATACATGTGGAAAATTTAGGAAGAGTAGGTAAAAAAAAAAAAAAAAAGGCATCTGCCTCTTAAAACGTATGGAAAGAAGCAAAGGTCAACAGAAGGTAAACTTGGATTTCTGTGCCCGTGGGGTTTTGGGTCCAGGGCATCATAACCTATCACCATGAGGCCAGATTTCCCAACACCACTTGCTCTTGCCAACTGGGCTGCCTGGGCAGCTCTACTCCCGTTTTAACAGGACCTTGTGCAGGGAGGACCTGCATTGTCCCTAGCTTGAATTTGGTTTATTTTTTTCCACTCAATCAATCTTATCAGTCAGGATTTGGCAGAAATTGCTTGGTTCCATATGAAATAAGTATGAAAACACGGGATAAAGATTCTGTTTCCCCTTTGCAGCCCAGCTGAAGGCAAGCTTGGCTCTGTACGTCAGGGAGGTCCTCCAGCCTCTGAGAACATCCTGAGCCATTTCAGTGAAGAGGCCTCTCCTTAACCACTCTGCAGGGGCTTATTTTCAAACACCCAGGCAATGCGCTGGAACTCAGAAGGGTGCACTTCAATTATTCATTTGAATTTCTGTGCTACATGTTTGCTTCTAATTTTGCCTCAGTGATGCTCATCTACCACTGCTGCCTGCATTTTCCAAAACTTCAGTATGGGAAAAATGTCTGTGGCATTTTGTGGCACTTGAGTTCTCTTGACATATATGGATGCATTTGGCATATTCTCACAGCAGTGATAGCTTTTTCTTTTCTAAGCAATGTCCTCTTGCCTTCCTTTTTGTTCCTTTGCCTCATAGGAGCAATCAAGCGTAGGATTAAAAATGATTCCTTGGTTTTGAAAACCAGAAAGAGCAACATACTTTAAATCGCAGCAAAACCCACAAAAAGTCATCTGCCTTGTGGATTTCGAGCTCTGGCTTGAGACTGAATAATCCTTGAAGGATTTACCTATTTGGCAGTACTAAAATAAATTTGGAAAAATGGACAATATTAAATTAACTTGGGAAAACTCCTACAGAACAACAACAAAAAAAAAACCAACCCATCAAAAAACAGCTTTAGGGAAAGGATAATGACTCTGTGGCATTTAGTTAATTACCCAAATTAGGAGTGTACTTCATGAACAACAAACTTCGAGTAGTTTCCTCAGGGGTCTGACTCCTTAGCAAAAGGAAACCACCACTTTGGAGAAGTCTGAAAACCTTTTATAACATTTCCAATTCAAGAGGTACATTTTCTTCCACGAAGTCATGCTCATGATTACCAGGTAAAAGAAGACTGGATGTATTTATTTAATCTAAAAATTAAATATCTTCAGATTAATGAAATATTTTTTTATTGATGCATTCATGCAGAAATACACAAATCTTACTCTGCTGCATATCAGCCAAATACATTTTTTATTACAGCTACAAAGTGGTATCATCTCTTGAAACTATTTCAAGCTTGCAGACCTATTGGCATCTCCTGCCTTTGGCTTCTGCTGCCAGTATCAACTCTGGGCTTTGCTTTGCTGGCGAGCTGTAGCATGTACTCAGGCGTTGCGCGGTTTCCTTCAGGCAGCAATGCCTTAACAAGCTCAGATGGTTTTCCTTAATTCCCCTGACTGATGATCTTTCCTATTTTAAAAGTTTGAGATCCTCTGCTCAGTGGCAGCACTGCACCATGTGAAATATTAATTCCATAATATGAAAA
This sequence comes from Cuculus canorus, assembly GCF_017976375.1. Taxonomy (NCBI): domain Eukaryota; kingdom Metazoa; phylum Chordata; class Aves; order Cuculiformes; family Cuculidae; genus Cuculus; species Cuculus canorus. The sequence goes on from NC_071401.1 coordinate 182,165,932, forward strand.
AGACCTCTTCAAGGGACCCATTCCTTAATAATTCTAATGTTGCTGGAGCTTAGAGGACCCTCCTTTGGGGAGATGTTTTTCTTTTTAAAAAGTAACAAAGAAAATAGGGATATGGTAGCCAAATACAGGAGACTCAAACACAACACAACAGGTTGTATGTAGTCTTCATTTTTTTTTTGCTGTAGGGAGTTTTTAAGACTGCAAAGCTGTGTTAGTTTTTTATTCTATTTCCCTTTACATACCCTCTCATGCTCTACTTCACCTTCCAGCCCCTTTGTATCATAAGAGTGGGCAAGTCTGTTTCATGGACCACCATAGCTTAGACTATCATGCTGTACTGAGACAGGTTGGACCAAGATCAGGTCTGCTGGAAAGCACTAAACAAAGTAGCTTTCTTTGGATATAATCAGACATTTTCTATAATGCCTTTTTGGTTGGAAGGATGGTAGTACCAGAAACGGACCTCAGAGAAGGCCAGAACAATTCACTTTGATGGTGTTGTGGGAAGGTACTACACATATGTGAAGAAGCCAACAGGGGTCTATAGATAACTGCCAAGATATCATCCACTTCTGCACACAAAATGTTACTTAGGTCTCTTTGCAGAGCACGGGCAGGGAACCTGAGCCCCAACATTCTGCATTGAAAGACTTGAGGGCAAGCCAGCCATGAAGCCGGGAGCAGAGGCAAAACTCTGTTGCAAATTCCATGTTGTGCTGCTGGTATTGTATATCCCTAAGTGCATTTCTCTAATGGGCACTTCTAGCCAGAAAGTCAGCTCCCCTTCCCTCGGTGGTATTTCGTGCTTTCGATAATGAGCAATAAGGGTTTTGTTGGTCATTTAAATGCTACAATTCCAAGCACTTAAACACACTTAGAAGGTTCCAAATCTCTCTATTTCTGAGCCAAATGGTATTTTGAAAAGCATTATGTTAAGTAGTCTGCCACAATAACTTTGCATTCCCTCTCTGAGCTTTCTGTACCAAAGCACACTTTGAATGTATCACTGTATTGGTTTTGGTATTCTGCCATTCTCAAAGTTTTCATCTGGATTTTTCTGCTGAAGTAGTTGCTCATTCAAAGGGGAATCAGCTCCATGTGCTGCACACTTGGTGATCGCTTTCCAGTTGCTCTTCTTCAAGGGCCAGAAGGGAAACAAGTCCCTAACTACATACGCAGGGAAACCTGGGAGTGAATGTGAGGTCCCCTGGTTGTTGAATCTTTTTGTCGGCATTCCCTGCCCCCAGGAAAAACCCAGAAATTTCTGCTGCTACATTAAGAAAAAATAATGTAGCTTTTAGCTTAAAAGACAGTTTTTCCAGGATAGTCTGAGTAAGTCATTTTAAAGGACAGCAGAAAAAAAAATCCTAATGCAGTGATTATTGTAATTAACCACCAGTATCTGAGGATTACCATGGCCATGGTTACTAGTCCAAGACAGATTAACATGAACAGAAGAGGAAGCAGATGCAAGAAAACCACAGCAATTTGGTGGGCTGTTTTTGCGGCACAGCCTTCTCTGGTCACAGAGAAGAACACAACATTCAGTTGTGTTTGGAAACGAGTACAGGCAATGGTCTCTGGGTTTGCTCAGTATTCGGGTCTTACCCACCCTCAGAGAATGGAAAGCCAAGCTTCTGAGGTTTGTCTCACCTCAGTGACTCATTGCCTGCCTGTCTGAACTTTGAAAACCGATTTCTAATTGCAGACATTTGACTTGAGCCATTCTGGCCTGATTTTTGAGGAACTCAGAGTTCCCATAGCTCAGGTCAGAGTCAAGAGGGGAACTTGCAAAGAGGATGTACAGCTATTACCTGCCTGTTTCGAGACCCTGCTGCAGTGGAGGGGAAGGACAGTGTTGCTGACTGGCTGTGCTTCTGGCATGCGACCCCTTTAGCTCAGCATCTTTCTCACAAGGTGGTGCACAAAAACTAGTGAAAAAAACAAGACATAGTATGAATTTTCAAGTTAGAGCCCATACAGTATCTGTCTGGGTCTACAATAGGAGTGAGAACAGAGGTTATAGTAAGTTCCTGTGCTGGTGTTATTTCTCGTGCAAGCTTCTCATCTATCAGGTGGGCCATGTTTGGCTAATTAGGCAAAAAAATTTTCACTTTTTCACTTGCCCTCCGCACTGCTTGGCTTTAGAGAAAAACAGATCTGACAGTAGCTGGTGGGTAACACAGTGTGCTGGGATTGTTTGTGCAGTGTTTCTGTGCAGCCTGACTGCTGTGCAGGTAAAGTGACAGCTCTGTACCGTGCTAACGCAGTCCTGCTGAGTTCTGCTTGCAAGTCCTGTCCCACTCCTTCTGTGGTTCCTTCTGCCTTCATGAGGATACCTGCCTCTGAAAAGATGCAGTAATTTTAAACAGAAGAAAGGAAAATTAAAGAAGATACTATTGGACAGAATGCTATTTCACAGTTGCTTTCAGCCAGGTCAAACACAGCTCATGTTTGGAATTAAAACCATCAAATATTCAGTAAGAAAAGCAGTGGGTGTCCTGCACTGCCTTTTCTCTGGGATTTCATCAAAGGCTAGATCAAGTAATATAATTATTTTTAATGTTAATGAGGTAGTTTAAGTGGCATTTCATTTTTCTTCACATGAAACAAAACAGGCTTTAAAACTATGGACAGTTTTGTCTTGTGGACACATAAAACCTTTGGAGCAAGTCACAGTGGAGAGAGACTCACAGCCTGAGGGACAGGAGGACCACCCTAAGATGATTGTGTTTTAAAAGTCTAACTGCATGCTATACTTTCATAAGGCCGTGTGAGAGGGGTGCGCCCTCAGCTTCCACTGCACCATTTGCCGTGCATTTGGCTGGAAATTCTTTCTCTGGAACTCTCTCCATTGAAAATCTTTATTATGCAAAATTCTCCCCCAAAGTTTGTCTCTCATCAGTCAGGCCCTGAATGCAGATTGCAGTTCTGTCTATGGAGTTACCGCAAAGCCTTTTCCATTTTAATAAGTTTTGGGTGTCCCAAGAGACTGTTAGACAATGGAAATTGTACAGCACTTGTCAAACCTGCTGCTATGCTTTTTTTGAAATACCCCAAAATGGAGGCAAAGAGGTAAAAGTTTTCTGCTTGTCTTCTTTTCCACTTGGTACTATTACTGTGTGAGTCATTCACTCAGCTTTAAGAATGTTTAGAAGGGGAAAGTTGATTATTAGATACATAAGAATAATGAATCACACTCAACGGAAAATTCATTTTTGCCTTCTTCTTGTGCCACATTGCACAGACCATCAATTACTGAGGAAAAACAACCTGCCTCATATAGGAAGTTATCATAGGTAGAAGTTTCTCTTAGGAGAAGAATGGCATGAACACACTATTGATTTTGTGAGTAGGAAGCATAGATGAGTTTTAAATGCCAGGATAATGATATTAGCTATTGCAGATCTCCAGGGAGATTTCATGAGGTTGTCGGCTCTAATTATGAAAATGGTTTCCAGTCACCTCTATTCCAAGAATCACCTTGCAATTTCTTGTATGCAAAGAGATCCGCATCTTAGAGACTCTCAAAATAGATGTGCTATATAGAGTGAGGCTATCAAGGTTAGAACAGAAATGTCTGGAACAGAATATTCCTCCAGAATTTAAAAAAAAACAAAAACAACAACGTATCTGAAAAATAGTAAAAATTTTAGTCAAGATGCAAATTTCAGCTGGATTTTCTGATTTTTTTTATTCATTGCTGAAATGTTTTTTTGGATACACAAAACATGATGATTGTCATCTTTGTATGCCTACAAATGCAACACACAAGCAAGGATGGAAGATGCAGCACTGTTCATATCTATAGGTTTACTGCTCATATCAAATCCTCCTTGGAAAAAAAGGAGACACAAAATGAGGCTACAGGGCAGCTGAGGGTACTTTGTCCATGTGCCTGTTTTTATCTTAGCATAGAATCATAGAATCAGTAGGTTGGAAAGGACCCACTGGATCATCGAGTCCAACCATTCCTAACAATCCCTAATCCATGCCCCTCACCACCTCATCCACCCGTCCTTTAAACACCTCCAGGGAAGGTGACTCAACCCCCTCCCTGGGCAGCCTGTTCCAGTGCCCAATGACCCCTTCTGTGAAAACTTTTTTCCTGATGTCCAGCCTGAACCTCCCCTGGAGGAGCTTGAGGCCATTCCCCCTTGTCCTGTCCCCTGTCACTTGGGACAAAAGGCCAGCTCCCTCCTCTCCACAACATCCTTTCAGGTAATTGTAGAGAGCAGTAAGGTCTCCCCTCAGTCTCCTCCAGGTTAAACAACCCCAGCTCTCTCAGCCACTCCTCCTAAGACTTGTTCTCCAATTCCCTCACCAGCTTTGTTGCTCTTCTCTGGACACGCTCCAGAGCCTCAACATCCTTCTTGTGGTGAGGGGCCCAGAACCGAACACAGTATTCGAGGTGTGGTCTCACCAGTGCCGAGTACAGAGGGAGAATAACCTCCCTGGCTCTGCTGGTCACTCCGTTTCTGATACAAGCCAAGATGCCATTGGCCTTCGTGGCCACCTGGGCACACTGCTGGCTCATGTTCAGTCGGCTGTCAACCAACACCCCCAGGTCCTTCTCCTCCAGGCAGCTTTCTAGCCAGACTTCTCCTGGTCTGTAGCACTGCACAGGGTTGTTGTGCCCCAAGTGCAGGACCCGGCATGTGGCCTTGTTGAACCTCATGCCATTGGCTTCAGCCCAGCGGTCCAGCCTGTTCAGATCCCTTTGCAGAGCCTCCCTACCTTCCAGCAGATCCACACTTCCACCCAGCTTAGTGTCATCCGCAAACTTGCTAAGGATGCGCTCAATGCCTTCATCCAGGTCATTGATAAAGACATTGAACAGGGTCAGTACCGAGCCCTGAGGAACCCCACTTGTGACTGGCCTCCAGCTGGAGTTAACTCCATTTCCCACCACTCTCTGGGCCCGGCCATCCAACCAGTTTTCAACCCAGGAGAGTGTGCGCCTGTCCAGGCCAGAGGCTGACAGTTTCTGAAGCAGAATGCTGTGAGAAACTGTGTCAAAGGCTTTACTGAAGTCCAAGAAGACTACATCCACAGCCTTTGCCTCATCCAGCAGTCAACTCGCTTTGTCATAGAAGGCGGTCGGGTTAGTTTGGCAAAATCTGCCTTTCGTAAACCCATGTTGACTGGGCCTGATCACCCAGTTCTCTTGCATGTGCTTCATGATAGCACTCAAGATTACCTGTTCCATGACTTTCCCCGGCACTGAGATCAGACTGACGGGCCTGTAGTTCCCTGGATCCTCCCTGCAACCCTTCTTGTAGATGGGCACAACATTAGCCAGCCTCTGGTCCAGTGGAACTTCCCCAGTCAGCCAGGACCGCTGGAAGATGGTGGAACGGGGTTTGGAAAGGACATCTGCCAGCTCCTTCAATACTCTTGGGTGGACCCCATCCGGCCCCATAGACTTGTGGGTGTTTAGCTGGGCAAGCAAGTCTCTAACCGCTTCCTCTTGGATCATGGGAGCCTCATTCTGCTCCTCTAACTCCTGGGTTTGTACACAGGGGGAACAATTTTCCTTGCTACTAAAGACTGAGGCAAAGAAGGCATTAAATACCTCAGCCTTGTCCTTATCCCCTGTCACTGTTGTTCCTTCTGCATCCAATAGGGACTGAATATTCTCCTTAGTCCTCCTTTTATTGTTAATGTATTTGTAGAAAGATTTTTTTATTATCTTTCACAGACTTAGCCAATTTGATTTCTAGTTGGGCCTTAGTCCTCCTGATTTTTCTTCTGCACAATATCACCTCCTCCCTGTAGTCTACCCGAGACGCCTCTTCCTTCTTGCAAAGTTCATAGACATTCCCCTTGTTTTTGATGTCCATCCATATCTCCCTACTCAACCAAGCTGGTTTTTTCCCCCGCTGGCTTCTTTTCCGGAACATGGGGATGGCTTGCTCCTGAGCTGCTTTGATTTCCTTCCTGAGGAGCGCCCAGCCCTTGTGGGCTCCCTTGCCCTTAAGGACTGTCTCCCATGGGACTTTGCCAACCAGCCTTCTGAACAGTCCAAAGTCTGCCCTCTGGAAGTTTAATGTGACTGTTCGGCTAATCCCCCTCTTCATCTCACCTAGAACTGAAAACCCGATCATCTCATGATCGCTTTGTCCCATGAGACGTGGGAATAGGTCCTTGGAGAGAGGTTCCCAGATAATGGGAACCCACTGGATATTTTCTCTTTTGTGGAACACCAAGGCTTGGTGGTGAAAACTCCTTGCATGATTTGTCTGCGTGGAGTAGATTCGCCTTTGTTATCTGTGGCACTGGAATTAATCACTGGCAAACTTTTATTTTAGGGTATTCTTTAGACAGCTAATGAACCAAAATAAAAGATTTAATGGAGCTGCTACCTCCCTGAGTGCTGCATGAAAGAAAAGCGCAAAACTTACCCTGTTCCACTGAGAGAACTGTGCTGATCTGGCACTTGGAACAAAAGCCATTAATTGTCTTAAATGACTCCAGATAATGAGGTTTAGTAATTGGCTTTTGTTTTAATACAGCTTTGAAAGGCTAAACCACATAAATCTGTGTAATGCCTCAGAATAAGCAACGGTAAAGGTAACAGGTAGGTTTGACATAAACAGTGCCTGTCCAAACTGGATAAAGCCATATCAGATCAGTTGATGTTAAGAATAAATTTAAAATGTGGATTTGTTTGAACATTTTGGGGTGCAGAGTGGAAAATAAGGTCACTTTGTTGCAGTGCATTTTTGCAATGAAATACATTGCTATTGATTTTTAGTAGAGCCCAGTTGATGAAACTTAAAAGTCTTAAAATCATCTACCTGATAAACTGTGCTTTGTGCTCCGAAGAGCGCAGTATACTTCGGCTTTCCTTACAAGTGTGTATCTAAAAGAAGGTGGAAGATGTCTATACATAGTAATACACATGAGAGACCATGCGGGAATGCACCCTCATTTGACTGCACCATCATACTGGTATTTCCCCCTGCTTTGTGTTGGGGAGATTGCTGATACATGTGTGATTAGAGAAGGAAACGGCAAGCTAACTGCGAAGGTGCCTTTTCCACTCTCTGGACTCGTTCTGCCTACTAAGATACCTTGTTGTATTGCACAGTGAAGGCAATCCTCCATCACAAACCTGAGCGAGCGCTTCCTTGTGCAGTGCAACACTTGTTAAAATTAAGACAAGGACTCATATGTTTCTTGAAGCTTTAAAATCTGCAGGGGAGATATGTATGACAGCATTTCAAATCAATTTGCGAGCAGCCTGGTAGCAGAAGAATTGAGGTTGAAAGTCTTGCAAGAGAATTTGACTAGGAACAAAGCAACAACCTGATTTTACACATCCACATCTCTAGAAACCCAAATATTAATATCTCTACTCAATACATCATTGCTCATCCTTTGTGCCTCTTTCTTATTTGGCCCAGCTTTGCCCTTCCTCTTGTACATTATTAATACCAGGAGTCTGCTTTTAGCATTAGGACACTGTGACAGTTGTGAAGAAATGCATAGTAGTTAATCCCTAACAGCTAAGGGCTATAGATCCCAGGAAATGGTTTCTCCTTTGTTTTCTTCTTCTTTAAATGGAACTGTTGGGGGTGTTTTTTGTTTTTTTTTTTTTTGTTTTTTATTTGTTTTGTTTTGCTGTATATTATTTCTTTTTGCTGCCAATATATTAGCAAATCTTAAGTGTTCATGCAGTATGCTCTGCAATTAACAGGAGCTGTGTAATTAACATGTGTCAGCACTGCATTGTGACAGCAAGAGGAAATGTCCCTGTGCCTTGGCAGGGGCAACTTATGGCAGCAAATTTGCATTAGAATAGCTGCTTTCATGAGAGAAAGTTGATCTTTTTTCTCCATACTTTTATTCTCCCTATATCCACAAGGTAGGGAGTTAATGATCTCAGACAAATGGAATAACAAAATACTACACTTGAGTCTAGTTATCATAAGTTGGTTTTAGTATTTAAAATCACAGGAGAGAATGCTTTTCTTGGGCTGCCTATAGTACATCCTGTGCCTGTACGTCCAGCCTGTCTGTTCCTACAGGAAAGTGTAGCAGCTGACCTTAGCAGAAAAATATAGTTGGGAAGGAAATCATTAGTAGCATCTTGTGTTAAGTGCCTTAGTTTGTAAGACAAGGCTTTGGGGATGTATTTGATACCAAGGAATAACATGTTGACAGCACCTCTTCCAAAATGACCAAAGCTATTAGTGTTGGCAGTTTTATTTCTCACACTGAAAAGATACTTCAGGATTGCAAACCATCTTTTGCTAAAGTAAAAATAGCCTTTATTTACATCCGTGCTGCATGTATCATTTCTGCGTGTCTTTTGCTTTGCTGTTCTTGTCTCTATTGTCTTAGTTCTATACATGCTAATTTTTATCAACATTCCATTTTTTCATTTTCTTTTAACTCATCTGTATTATACTTGTCTGTCTCTAATCTAGTTTTCTTTTCTTTTCCCTTTCCTAAGTCACACTTTTGTCCAAGTGTTTTTTCATCTTCCAGATGCAGCTTCTTTGATTCGCTTGAATGTCCTTCTGCCTTCAGTTCTGCAATGGCTCTTGTCTCTTATCAGTTATATTTCCCTGTATATTATTCTCAATAGGGATGCGCAATCATACTGTCAAACAGACTGAATGGTTGATGCACTCTGAAGGACACAATGTATTCATGTAAGTCCCAAAAGCTCCAGAGCCAGCACAGACTAATTTTCTAGGACTGAGACAGAATTTTGACCGATCTGTTCACATCTGCACATTATAACATGAATATAGACCTGGTGTTGAAAAGCAGGCCAGCACTGTTTGTTGTGTCACTTTGGTTTTCTGATATCTAATGTGTTAAAATATTGAGGAAAATGATTAAATTGAATTAGTAATAGAAATCATCGGGCTGGGTTGTTTGGGAAAAGATGGACTGAATTTGCTAACATTTGTTTCAGTTTTCTGTGTTGGACATAATTTGCTCAGTGGGTCACGAAGTGGAGAGAATGTTATTGTCACTGTCTGGAACCTTCAAAATTCTTTATTTTTCAGTTTTAAGTAAATGAACTTGAATGTTTTTAACCTGGAACTAGTACGGTGTTATTGTCTTCCACTCTTTCTTCTCTTTGAGCTGTGTTTTGTGGCTGAAAAGCCTCTCCCATGATAACAAGCTTCTCTCTAGAACAGACCATCCCTACTCACTTTCCCTTTTTATTATGGTGAAGGTATGCTGTTGAAAGGGAAAACCTACATTTAAGGTGTGGGAACATGGAAGAGAGAGTGTGGTGGTCTTCAGAAAGTTTTATTTCACTACTTAGAAATATCTGTTAAGGGCAGAACTTGCGCAATTATGTGCAATTATGTAGGTAATCAGAGTCATTATTTATCTGAAGTAAGAGGCAGCTTTTGGTACATCAGCATTTTCTCTTACCTGGGCTCTGGTCCAGCATTTGCTGACCGCAACAGACAACTTCACTGGCCATTAGCTTATGCTCCAGACGTTTGAATGTGGCTGTCATTCAGCCTCATGCCTTTAGGACAAGAGTAGGTGGTTGAACAAAGTGAGTGGGAATCTGGATTTCCTTGTGACAGCACTGAGGCACCGGCTGTTCCTGCCTGGCATGGATGGGTCTTTGTTTCTGAGTGACAATTTTTTTCAAGTTCTGAAAACAGATCTGTACAAAGGCCTTATAGAATTAAGTTGACTAGCATTTGCTACAAGTGCAAATTAATCTCGCTCTGCAGTGTTCTTAAACTTCAGAATGCTTACTTCTCCTTTGGTAATTTCTTCAAGAAGTCTGAAGAAGTTTAAAAAAATTTTGTTAGCTTCCCAGGGAAGACTCTGGTAAATGGTAAAAGATATTCTTTCTGAGACAATACTCCATGCTAGCTTTAAATCTGATGGGTTTCATATTGATATTTGAGCTGGGGGCCATCATAGCATATAATGCATCATTCAGCTTCCCAAAAATGTATTGTTAACTTTCTTACAAGGAATGGGTTGAGGGTTCAAAACAGTTATGTATAAATAGTTCAATTAAAGTCAAGAGTATGCATTGCTTCATACTCAGAGACACATTTATTAAAAGAAGTTTATTGAACTTTATTTTGCCCTCTTTGCTGACAGTTTGGTAGAAGAGTTCTTCACTGCCGCAACAACTTGGAATCAGGGAGCTTCGTTAATCCATGCTGAGGCCCCTGTGAAGTAAGGCAATCACTGCCCCATCCTCTGTACCATGTTTGAAGGCCAGCTTGAATGGATGGTTGCAGTGAAAAGAAGCTGAATTGCTGTGTCAAAGGTCCTCAACGATAGTATTGCCCTTGTCTAAAGGATTTGGGCTTTTGTCACTGGTGTTATAAGAATTTGCATTGGTCTGCATACCAGGCAAATATTATGGAAACAGAAAGTGTAGCAAAATTTTTTAGTGACACAAATATTCTAGCCATGCTGACTTAGGGACCAGTAATGCACAAGAAGGGCTCAGTGACTACAAGCTTTTCTGTGTCTTCATAAAAGTTACTGCTTTAACCCAGTAACCTTGTCTCGCTTAGGAGCATACAGATGGTGGTGCAAAAAGAGCTGTGCCTTCTCGTGTATTTCAATATATTTGGATTGTTTATGTTTGATCTTTAATTCTAGGTCTGTAATGCATCTTTTTATTTATACTAAGTTATTTATAACTTAGTTATTCATGTATTGTATATATTTATCTGTGCTTTAAGATTACATTCCATCAGGGGAATTATTTTTCCTCCTAGAAGTGCCATAAATGATGCAGTCCTGTCTTTGCTTAGTCTGTGTATATGATTTATATAACAGTGCTATTACATTTTTATTTGCACTTTACTGTTCAAGATACATAGCCTCACATTCAGAAGCAGATATGGTGCTGTAATTTTAGTAGATCCACATGTGGGAACAGCAGGTAGTTTGCAACGCTCCCTCCCTTTATGATCTTCTAGTATAATTAACTGATACAGGAGCACAACGATACTTTGAGCAGTTTAACCCTAGTATTTACCCCCTACCGTAGTTTCTCACATGCCTGAAACCTGAATACCACAAGTCCTTGAAGAAATTTGTAAAGCAACATAGTGCTTTATAAATTAAACTTTATTTGAGGATTTTGTCACTTGAAAAATATCTGGATTTTCCTCTCTTGTTTATTCCCCTGTTCAGAATGAATCACAAGTATTGGCAATGAATAACATATATAACAGGAATGAAACATCATCAGCTTTCAAGAACATTTCAGTCACCTCTTTTGATTAGCCTCAACAGAGAATAGTAGATGTGACTCGTGTGTGCTTTTTTAGCTTGTCTGTCATTAATTGAATTGGATGTAAATTCATCTCTGTGAGCATGCACAGTTAACAATGAAATAACAGCTCTTCCTCAGATATTATACAGCAGGATGGGATGATTTATCAATACAACATGGGCACCTTTGGAAATTTAAATAGTACCTTAGTCTGGATGACTCAAGCATGATTTAAATGAAATCAATAAAGAGAAAGGAAGAAAGAGGGGGGGTAGGTATTTGTAAGGCCAGAAGCTTCTCATAAGCAAACATGCTTGGCTTGTTTAGACAGAATTTATAGGTCATGCTGATTTTCTTTAAATAAAAACAGGCTGTGCTGTATTTCATCATCTCTACTAACACACCTAAAATAAATCATTCATTGTCAAAAGCCTGTGGAAATAATTGGGATTTAATAGTAATTCAAATGAGTAAGAACACCAGGCAAGTTTCTCTCTCTAGATACTCATTAGGATGCCCTTTCTAAGTCCTACCTAGTTAAAGATAAGAGATCATACTCCAAGATGTAGTATCTTCCCTTTATGGACAGAATTAATTAGGCATACACTAGCATGTTATAAATTTAGAGGAAAGGTCATGCAGTACCATCTTTTGCTGGGGATTGTACGTGGCTTCTTTATTCAGCAGTCATCTTATGCCAGTATATTCAGCTCTCATTTCTAAGAAATCTCTCTGGTCCTGCTATTTCATCAAGTTGAAATAGAGAAGAAAAATACTGCTGTCCAAATTAAAGCAAATGGACAGTTAGCATTATCTAATGGTTTTAGTTTATTGCAACACCCTGAAGGAAACCTGCATACACTACAGGATGCAGAGATTGGATATGATGATAGTGATTTCTGCAGTATCAGGATGCTGACCGTAAAGAAATACACCTATTTGGATAATGATACATATCAGAAGACCCAGTACTGGGCTGATTTTTCCTTGGGGATTAATATTATGAGAACTGGCCCTTGATGTAGTTTCCACTGAAACAATAACTGAATTCTGATTGTCTTCAGAATAAAAATAGTGTGACCACAAATCCTCCAGTGCTTAGTTTTACTGTTTTGGAGACATGTTTCTTATTAGAAAATGTTTGCTTTTGTTAATAATATTTATGGAGACAAAGGGGCTGGGAGGACAGATAATAACTGGCAGAAGCTGATAGTTTCATAATGGAAGAGAGATTCTTATATTTAATGAGTGGAAAGAAGAGTGGTAAAAGGATTAGAGAGATACAGTTCCAGTAAGCAGCTCTGGTGGTTGAGTGCAACTGTACCAGATCTACTGAGCTGTGCCAGTTAGCTGGGAGTCGGGCCCACACCGTCTGAAAGCATCCAGCGTCATACCTGATCACCTTGCTGGTTCCCGTGGCTAAGCTGTAAAAGTGAAGAACTGTAGCAGCCTATAGTAAAGAGCATAAAGGAGCACCAGTAAGCTCGTACATGCAAGCAAAGAAAAAGCAGTAACACTGATGCAAATGGCAGATAAATAAAATTATATCTCCATTCAAATCAGAGGGTTTGTCTATGAATCAGTATAAATTACTTGTGAAAGAGCGGTGACAGAGAAAAGCTAACAGCATTTCTTAATAGCCTCATTCATTCTACTCCATTGATGAGCTCCATGGAGCTAATTAGTTGAGAGGGCTCTTCCAAGGGAGGATGAATTTCCCAAAACAAATTTTATTGGTGGTATTCAGTAATGGCAAGTGAGTATCTCATCACTGCTTAAGTAACTTTGGGTTTTTTTGCAGCATTTTGTAGTGAAACGGGCAATAGGAATTTGAAGCAAATAGAGTATATCCTTATTCAATGGATGTCCTCACCTGGAATCTTCTAAAACACAGGAGACTTCAGTGGCTTCACAACTTTAGGAATCAAATTTCCTCCAGGGTGATGGGAAAACTTTTCCAGTTAATCGGAAAAATTCCAGCATTCTACAAGCTGTGAAGCTATGGTAGAGGAGTGTAAAGAGAAAGCACCTTTGTGAAGTCTTCTGCTGCCTGGCTTTTCATGTCACTGCAGTAGCACTGTGCTACATGGGGGACATAGACATCTCTATCCCATCGCAGTACATTATCTCAGGAACATCCTGATGTAAGCACAGGAAGTAATTTCACTGGCAGTCTGAAATGTCCCCAGTGACACGGTTTGATTATGTCTCTGGCTTACGTTTGCATTCCAGAATAAGAAATGTTTCTTCTAAAGGACTATTAGGTGGTTTGTAGAAGCCAAAGCTATTTCAGTCTCTCCATTCCTTTTCCTGGAGCTGGAGAAAGCAGGGACTACTATTGCAAAGTCAGACTGTATTAGACATTAAAAAAAAGAAAGTATGAAAGAATAGGAACAGGGGGAAAAAAAAAAAAGATAGATGTGTGATAATCTCAACTACTGAGCTAGAGCTGGCATAAATCACTGTAGTTGTGTTGCACACAGTAAAATTGGGGATGTTATGCTGATTTATACTAGCTGAGAATCTGACATCCAACTCATTTGTGAAAGAAAAATTACAATGGAATTAAAAAACACCAGTCCAGGTCTTTACTATATCAGCTTGGTGCTTAATGCCACTCCAGAAAATGACACTTCCATTTTAACAGTTTATGACTTTCTCAAGGAAAAAAACATAGAAAATATGCAGCCAAAACACAAACAAAGCAGCTGAATTGCAAGGTTTCAATCTCTTTTAGTGACGCATTTCTGGAAAACAATTTTCTGTTTTACTGGTCATGGAAAATTAGTCATATATTTGATGATTTGTATCCTGCTGTTGTTGCTTTTCTTCATTTTTTTTTTGCTTCATATTATTGAATTTCAGTAAGTGTCATTTTTAAAGGGAACAGAGTGAACTGAGGTCTTCCCATCTATGTATCCATTTTTTTTTAATCAGTATTTTGTAATTACTTGTTTGGTAGTCTACTACGAGCCTTTCAAATATACCTCCTAACTATTGTCGGTTCCTTCTTTTAGTCATGGCTGCATGTATATATACAAATATACACGCATGTATATTACATATATGTATATATTTATGAGAAATACCTTGGCACTGTTTAAGGATGAGATTAGTAGGTTTGTTAATAGAAGCATGACTTCTTGGTGGTTCTCTTAGCAGCTTCCAAAACGTGATAGAACTAGAAAAGCCCTTTGGATTTCCAGAAGCCCATACAGATGGAATTGTCATTCCTTGCAGTTTGTCAAGCTTTGCTTGTGCCCCAGATTCCAGATAATCTGGACAGCTATCATGATATTCTGCCCTAATTATCAGAGAGCCAGTTAGGTCTTTTCTTAATCTGCTTTATGCATTTATGCACTGTTGTCACACTGAGTGGTTCACCAACTTTAATGCAGTGGAATGAGTTAGGGAAATGCTATTGTCTCCTCTTTTAAAAGCAAGAAACCAAGGTAATAAGGAGTAAAAAGCTTTTAATTTTGGCAATTTTTTTTTGTCCAGATAGTTTCACCAAGATCATGCATGACATTGACACAATGTTGAATGCAGGACATTGAGATCAACCCCTAGAATTCCTAACTGCAATGGAGTAGCAAAGGCAGTAGCAAAGTGTCTTCTGTATATTGTGGGGAATCCTGAATCTGATTTCAGTGGAATGCTGACTGGAATAGGAAAGATCCAAACATGTGTGCAACAGTTTCCAATAGCCTGTGATTGACTTGATTGTGAAAACAAAATTTTGCATGTGGCAGTCTAATGCTCTGCTTTATCACATTAGGAATGTTTTTTAAGATATGTTTTTAATAAGAATTAAGGTAATAGCTTATCTGAAATTGGAAAGAAGTTGGGAGGAGGAGTGGGATACATGTGGAGAACATGTCCTGCTCTTGTACTCATGGCTTCCTCTCTTTTCTTTTTCAGTGAGCATGTTTTTGAACACATTAACCCCCAAGTTCTATGTTGCCCTGACAGGCACTTCCTCATTAATCTCGGGACTTATTTTGGTAAGTACTAGATATATTAATATTACTTTACAATTTTATTTTGTTAATGAAAACAGAATTTCAGGCTTTATCCAGATTAATAGGTGTCGTCTTTATTTTCTTAAACTTAAATTTCTGCACTACACAGAATTTGTATTTATGTGTACTTTCTGTGGGGGGGAAAAAAAAAAAAAAAGATGTTTCAGCACTATGGTTCTGAGGAAAAAGAGTCTCGAAGAACAATGTGCCCCAACAACAACCCTATAGTAATTCATAACAACCATGTGCATGTTAAGTATTTCCATTAACAAGTACTACAGAAATACAAAGGGCAGTAAAAAGAAGAGGAGCAGCACCAACTTTCTCAGCTTGGTATGGTCTTTTTAGAAAGTTACGGCAGAACTTATTAGAGAAACAGCAAGCAGAATATTAGCAATAAACCCATTTCTGGTGCCAAGGGACATGGTCATCTTTTAGTCATGGCTGCATATATATATGTACAAATATATATGCATGTATATTATGTATATGTATTTATGTATGAGAAATACTTTGGGGCTGGTTAAGGATGAGACCAGTAAGGTTCCAAGGGAGAATTATTTCAGATCTTCACTTCAAAAATCTTTCTCAATATGTATTTGCCTATTCTCTTGAATATCTGAGGAGTATTTTTAAATCATTCAAAGCCTGAGGGCTTTGTTGTGCAAACTGATGCAGTGGATTGAATCATAATACCATCACAGTGCAGGAGTCCAAAGCACAGCATTTGTTCTGGATTTTATTCAGTGTCTGCATAGAAACAAAGGAAGGTAAAAAATCTTAAGAGTTTGTGTGGTGGATATAGGCTATTAGGCTTACACCATGCTGTTATTTTTCCTCACTGCTGAGAGTTATCTTTCAGCTTACAAAAAGGGATAGAATAGGACAGGATAAGACAGGATAGGGTAGGATAGGATAGGATAGGATAGGATAGGATAGGATAGGATAGGATAGGATAGGATAGGATAGGATAGGATAGGATAGGATAGGATGGGATGGGATGGGACGGGATGGGATAGGAACGGAACATTTCAGTTGGAAGGGTCTTACAGAAATCATCTAGTCCAACTGCCCGAGCAATTGGCAGATGAATGAAAGTTAAAGCACATTCCTAAGGGCATTGTCCAAATGCTTCTTAGACACTGACAAGCTTGGGCCATCAACCATACCTCTAGGAAGCCTGTTGCAGTGGTCGACCACCCTCTTCGTAACGCACAGCTTCCTGATGTCTCATTTAAACCTCCCGGTGCAGCTTTGAACTGTTCCCATGTGTCCTATCACTGGATACCAGGGATAAGAGATTGGCATCTCCCTCTTCCCTTTGCCTCCTCAGCGGAAGGTTGTCTTTGGTTTAGTCTTGTTTGTTCAATCAGTCTTAGTTCCTTTATCTAAAAACACCTTGGTTCGACTGACCTCAGAGAAACCTGAGAGCCCAGGATCCTAACTAAACTCTATCAGTTTGGTGTGGGAAATCCACAGCTCTCACCTCCACATTGCTTGTAGCTGATGTAGACAAAGAAACAGCATCCTTGACTCCTGAGTGCCTGTGAGACTCTCATCACTTAAATGATTTCAAGTATAAAGCATCAGGTGCACTGCTGCTGTGCCTTGCTCTGGGGTTTCCCTGTAGCAGAAGGCAATTACTTAATGTGTGCACCTTGGGCATTCATCATCTTTGTATGGATTGAGCCCCAAAGCACAAGACAGAGCTCCAGAGACATCAGCACAATCGTTTAGAATGCATACAGGCCCCAGACCTGTGAGACTTGGATTCAGTTCAGCACAACTCACTCAAATGCATAGGATGAAAATAACTGAATGTTACATTCAGTACTCTCACTCAGAAAGGAGGTACCTTCAAAAGGCCAGAAGAAAGATCAGAAGGAATGAGAGAAATAACATGAGCTCCACAGTCACAATTCCTTATTTGTTGTTGAAGAGTGGAGACAGCAGGAGGAGGTGGCAAGAAAAAGACAGTTTGTGCCATATGGAAATACCTTACAGTATCAAACATGAACAAAAACCTTAAAAAGAGACTAAATCATCTGTAACTAAATTCTGTTTATAGCATGCTTGCTTGCACATGTAGGTACATTTTGTACTGCAATCATGAAGGCAGTTTCTGAGGAATGATCCCAGTATGAGACTTGTGAGCAAGAAATTTCTAAGTGCTGTACTTTGATGGAAAGTACAAGAAGGAAGTGGCATGGAGTGTTCAAGACTGTGATCTGAAGAAGAGGGGAAAGGGCACCAACAGAAGCCTCCCAAGAAGAGATTAGACTGTATCAGCATTAACTGAAGAAGTTCACTAAATGCTGCATGACAATGCCCATTATGAACAAGTGGAAGGAACAGTGAGGTGATGGAAGTGTAGACACAGAGTGAAAGAAGATTGAAAGCCTTTTTAGTGGACCTTCACTACTGCTATCAGTTGTTGTCTGCTGTTTATATGTCACCATCCTAAATATGAAAAACATTTATAGCCCAGGCAGCTAACAGCCAGGAACCCTGGCTTGTAGGGATTGGTGTCTGTGCTGAGAGGAATATGTGGTCTGGAAACTGGATGATGGAAACAGAACTCAGTAGACATGGTCACATGGAAAGAAGAAACTATGAGCTGAGCAGGCCATGCATCAGGAAAGACAGCTTAATAAGTTCCAGTGAGGTAGTGCTAGCCAGTCACTAGCCCAGTTGTGCTTCATATTAATTATTTCTTAGTATTTCTGTCTAACAGTGGCGCTATAACATGCTGAATTGCCTGCATTACCACCCACTTACCTGTTACACTACACTTTTATAAAATAAATATTCTCTTGTCAAATCTATATCACTGAGGTATTTTTCAGCCTAGCTGTAGTAATATTCCTTGGAATTTTCCACCATATGGTCTGGCAGATTTCTTTCCATTATCAGTTGGCTGCAATTCCTAATCAGAAGGAGAAATCACAGCACTGTAGGTTATGAAATGATGGAAAATTCCATCGTTTCAGAAGTGTGGTGACTGATGGGAAAGTGAATGCTTTTCCTATTTCATATTTGGGTCATGAAACGACAACTCTGTATACAGTGTTCAGCTTTGGGCAATTGCATGCTGTGTGACTCCTTTGTAAAACACTCTCCCATCTTATTTTGCTTCTTACTTTGTTTTCATTCTTAGGTAAAATTCTGGCCTTGCTGTAGGCAATGTGACTTAAATGAAGCAAAGATTTCAAATCTTTTTTCTGCTCTGGATAGCTCAGAACCATACAGAAGACTTTTCTATCTCCAGCATTCTCCTTAATAATTGCTTGACTACAGCACATTGTTTAAAATGAACAATTTATCCCTGCACTATTTTAGGCATCAAAAATATGAATCGAATTAAGTCCCAAGCTGCATTAGAAATATTGTGTTGGAAACCTGGTTCCACCACATTCACTTTTAATCCAGGAAAAAAACAGGGTTCACAGGATACAATGAGCTGTATTGTATTCGGTGTCTGAGAGGCTGAGGTAAGGTAGGGTAATAAAACTGTCATGAAACACAACTGATGTCCAGTGAGTGCTGTGAACTGGAACTATGTAAATGCCACTGAGATTTCTAAATTAAGGCCATGTATTTAAAGTGAAAGCTGGTTAGCAAGTGCAGGTGGCATTTGCACTGCAAACTGATGGACTCTCGGTTCTAACAAAGCGCTAGCAGAAGTGAGCCCCAGTCTTGAATCTCCACCAAGAATGCCTTGTTATTCTTCTTCAGAGCTTGAGAGACTAATAAGAGTTTTCTGCTACACAATGAGAAGCATTCTACAATGAAAAATACCATGTATTTCAGAGATAAGAATTTCAAAGCCAGTCTACAGAGGTAGAGAATTGAGTGCTGAGCCTATACATGGGCTAGCATTGACTGTATAGTATGTGAGAGCCCTAGCCTTTTGTAGTCAATACTGCTAGTACAGGAAGTCTAAGAGAGGACCTGAGTAACACAGAAGGGACTTGTGTTATTTTCTGTAGGTATTAATTGTTCTTCTGCTTGATTTGTTACCTTTGTGTAGTCTGCTGCAGAGAGGCAGAAAGGTGAATGAATTCTGGGTGTTCCCACGGACTCCAGGAAAGTCTAACAATTGTGCAAGGACAACCTTTGGCAGCTGAAAAGCAATATGTGGTAATTGTTCAGAGTTTCTGCTCTGCTCTATGGAGACTGACAAGTTGGGGTGAGGAGGCAGAATCCTTGTAGGGAGTTCGCAAGGAACTGGAAACACTTGCCAAGGAGCAGATGAGAGAGGAAGGGTCTGTAGGAAGGCAGGCTGTAACCCAGTACATGCACAAGAAAAAGATACCATAAGTAGCTGGGTTCTACCCAGTGTTGAGAGAAGTACTATACTTAGTCCAGGCAATCTATTATTTTTTTTCTCATTTCTGTATTTCCAGAGGTAGATGAAGTATAAATAGCTATTAATTTTGAATAAGATGCTCATTAGAACTGCAGGTATCTTCTCATGCTGTCTGCTTGAGAGAAGACAAGTCAGGGTTCAGTAACCAGGACCAAAGTCTAACAGGAAGCTAAATTGGTATATTTTGTCCCGAAGGAATGGGGCTGCATAGCCTTAAAGACTGAGATACTGAGAGAATGGTCAGAGGTGTACTGTTGCCTGGAACCAGGACGGGCAGGACTAGAAGATCTGTTTGAGTCACCAGCTACTCCTAACAGCTAAATAAAATGGACCAGGGGCTTACTTTGTTGGAAGTGCTATTTTATAGTCATTCATATGAATAAACAATCCTGCCTACTGAAATAGGATGATCTTTTCCATACTGTCTACTGGAAACAGCCCCTGAGCTATGATATCCCTCAAACATGTCCAGTCACTGCCTGGGAGAGTTGGCACAGGCCAGGCACCATGCTAGCAAACAGCACAGATGACAGAGCCAGCCAAACCTGTGCTGTGGTCTTGTTTTATTTATCAAACAGGCCTAACCATGGAATCAAGTTCTGCCATTGTTATCCAGTTCCTCAAGAGACCAAGTTTCATTTCAATACATTTAATTGGTTGTTGCTACCCTTTGTATTAGAAGAATACTCCAAATCTTAGTGCTCTGAAGCTGGAAGACTCATTACAAGACTAAATGAGAACTTTGACCTGTGGAAGTTGCCAGCAAACAAAATCCTTTAGTGCTTCTGTTGAAGACTCAATACACATACAGTAGGAGAGGACTACAGAGTGTGTTTGCTGCAAGAGAGGATGCCTGTCTCAGAAAGCAGAAACAGGAAAGCATAATTCAAACTGCTGATAGACATCAGTACTTGGTCTAGTGAGAACCACCATCAAAACCATCCCTTGTGAACTGATGCATTTATGATAGAATATCTGTTATAAAAAAACAGGCGGGAAGATCAGATATCCAGGTGATGCAGAATAGATCTGTTGCTGCACAAAGATCCAGGATTGTCTGTATGTGAGAACAGAGATAAGAAACAGGATGATTGTTATGTTTTCATTGCACAGGGGAAGAAACGTACTTGCACAGAGAAGCAAAAGCAAAAAAAAAAGTTCAAAGCAAGTATCTGAAATGCATTAAGAATTATGAGTTATTAACCAGCTCTTATGTAACTCAAATATATGTCACCTACAAGTTGCTTTTTTCATAGCCATGCATTTCTAATAATCATCAATAAGGGTTTTCCAAAGTCAAATACCCTTACATTAAGCATTACCCATACCAGCTTAAAAAATAAAAATTCTAGATTTGGATTTCTAAACACACAAAGCTGGAAATGTTCAGAACAGGATTTTAACTTGGCCTTTGTGAACAAAATGATTTCAAAGATCCCGTGAGGTTTTGGATTGCTGCCCTGTTTCAATTTGAAAGCACAGGCACCAATTTTATAAGAACACAGAGAAGTTTGCCACTGCTGTGAAGGGGACAAGGTTTGTGAAGATGAGCTCCCCTCCTGCTGGATATATATGACAGAAATGAGGTGGCCTTTCCTTTCAGAAGTGCTGCAGAAATGGTTGTTTGCCTTAATTTCCTCTCTGATCCAGATCTCTTTCAATGGGTAATTAAACCTTATATTCAGATATTATTCTGCGAGATGATCTCTTATCTGCTGAACTGTCAGAAGCTTGTTGACTTCACATTGCTTTCAAAGTGTTGGTGCAGTTAGAAATTGAATTTGATTTATAGAAATCAGGTTTCGAAACAGCTGACTCTGTTGGAGAAAGGTGCAAAAATTCTGCAAAGGTAATTTATAGCTTTGACTTCAGTACCAGATTACAGATTACCTTCTCGTACACCCTGAACAATCACTCCAACCAAAGGTTTATTATGATGATGATTTATGGTTTTAATTTCTAAGAGACCATATGCATTGAAATCTAGCTGATGTTTCCTGGCACTGGATTACAAATACTTTTCAAAGCTGCCTTGAATAATTTACAAACTCTCACGCCATTTTGAAAGTAATTAATGTATTTGTAAGTCTAGGCAGGCAGACTTGCTGCCCGTTCCTGTCACTCAGCTGAACTGTAGTAGTGACCACGTATTTATACATTCTTTCTGCTTGTGCTCAGTTTCATTGAAATTCAGTGTGACTATTTTCCATTTGTGCAGCGCAAGTGGGCTCAAGCATACTCTTGTGCTGCTCGCTCTCCTTTTCTGGGTTTTACTGACTTTTGATTATGATTGAAATAATGAGCAGGAATTTAGTAGCACATTTTGAAAAATCTATTTTTTTCTTCTCTTTAAGAAAGTGTAAAGCTTGTTAAACAGAGTCTATAACTGCCAGGAGTTTTGAGCAGCCAGTCTGGCAGCTGTACTTCAGTCCCTGACTTATGTTACACCAATACTCTTACCAAGTGTCCCTTGCCTCAGTCAGTACAAGAATCTTTGATTTCCAACAACCACTCCCTCTGCGGACTTGGACAGGTAAAACTGTGGCTGTGTGCCTTCATTTGTTGAAGCTTCAAAGTTTCCAAAGGCAGAACAGAAGCGGATGCTCACAGCAGATCTGTGACTGTATCTTACAGCACAGTCTTTCTCTCATGGTCAGCCACATGCTGCTTGCTTAAGTTATGATGATCTCTTAGATCATAACATTTAAATTCTAAACCCTTTAGGAAGTGGTGTGTGCCTAAGAGCACAAGAAGAGCTAAAACCAAAGCTGGCTCACCTGTGCCATCCCCCTGTCTGCCATCTCCAGCATTCATAAGCAGCAGTGCATGCCAGGGGAAGCGTATCAGCAGCACGAGCAAGCGCTGAGTGATTCTGCCTCAGCATTCTGTCCCTGGCTCCCAAGATTCCCACCCTTGTGCTGCTGCAAGTGCATGCTGATGGAACGAATACAGTGTCACAAACATACTATGAAGCCTCTGTAAGGAGAATCTATCCATGCTGTGTGGGTTTTCGGTAATATGCCTCGGTCATAGAATTCATAAAGATCTGTGTGTGTTTATGTTCTGGGTTTTTTTTTTCCATGACCATCTCTTTCATCTTCTTGAGTGCTTGTGACCTTTATGTGTTCACATAGCCCTTCTGCCTTCTCCTCATCAGACTGTTCCATTTTTTGTTGATGTCTCCTAGAAGAGCCATTAGATTGTTCTGGGGACTGAGCAATCTCCAGGGCTGCCACACTCCTGTGTGAACTTCCCTCAAGTGGCCAACAGCTACATTCCCACTCCATTCCAGTGCAGCTTGGGTCAGATTCCTGTGTATGAATGCTGTAGATGCTTTAACAATGCAGATGAATTTAGGGGAAGCCTCAGTGCAGAATGGATTGGAGTGTCCTTTGAAAAGAAACATTTTCTTGCTATACCAGAAGGTTTCATCCCCTATGAAATGGTTTACGGGGGGGGGGGAGGGGGGGGGAAGTATATCTTGTCTACAGGCAATCCCATGGAGACAGAAGTCAGTTAAATTTATATAAAGAGCTCAAGAGAACATCAAAATGAAAAAAAATATTGTGAGAGGGAGAGTGTGGAGCCCAGCCTGAACCTCTCTGTGGCAGGTACACTTCTAAGAAGCCTTCCTGAGAGACCATACTGTCTCCCATCCAGTCCACTGGAACCTGCTTGACAGCACATGGATGGTGTCAAAGGCGTGAATGCAGTCCTTTCACTTGTCGCTGATTGTGCATAGTTGTATTAAGAATTAATTGACGATGGGTTTTTTTTAAAGCTGTTCTAGAAGCTTTCAACAGTGCCATAAAACATGGAGATACTGAGTAATATAGAAAGGGCAAAGATCGTTCATTCACTATTTTTAGTGAAATCAGTAGTACAAAGTACTGCCAAAGTTTTCAAAGCCCCTTTGATTTGCTTTCCTTTCAGTGGGTGTATAGATGTTTGGGTGATGATTCAAGTGCAAAATACACTCATTTTACATACTCATTAAGTGTGAGTGCCTTTACAGCTTTTACAGTCAAAATCTTTTCCCTATTCATATGAGACCGTCTTCATTTCCAGGTGTATGCGGTTTCCTGAAATACATGTATTGTTATTCAAGAATATAATTTCCCATTGAAAATACCACAAATGCATATTTATGTATATAATTTAAATTGTAAATGGTTCTTCTAGGCTGTGAAATGATTTTCCAAGTAGAACTCTGTAGATAACCATTTTTTTCTAGATTTGCTAGCTGAACCAAAAGCCTGAAAATAAAATTCATTTGGAATCAGCCCAAACAAAACAAAACAGTTAAGTTGGAGAAAATGTCCCAGAAGGACTAGGATTCAGCTTCCTGGAGTTTGTTTGGTATTTTAAACAGTTTTTAAATTAAACTCAGTAAATTCCTTTAGAAGCATCCCTGAGAAAACAAACGACCTGTGATTTTCCTCCCTTCCCCTTGCCTTCAGAAGGAGCCGGGGAAAGCTGAGGTCCTGACTGCAGCATCCCATTTATGTTGTTGATACCAGGATGGAATTGGGCTTTCGTTTTTTTTTCCCAGAAGTCAATTTAAAGGAATGCTTCTAAGAATTTTAAAAGCCTCTCAAAGAAATTTGATTTAAAGTGCTTTAAGTATATATATATATATATTTAAAATCAAACTAAAAAGGTGGGGTTTTTTTTACAAGCCTGAGGTTTTTCGCCTCCTGCAAACCAGCTTTTTAAAGCGATTGGCCGGATTCAGCACGAACTTGGATCAAATTGCCCGGTGTCGTGGGAGGTGACCTGGTTGGAACTGGATGATCTTTTAAGTCCCTTCCAACCCAAACCATTCTATGATTCTATGACATTTCCACGCCCCGTAGATCCGCGGGGAAGGCGCTGGGAGGTGCCCCCCTCGGGGTGCGAGGGGGCAGCGAGAAACCCCCCGGCCCGGACTCGAACCCTGAGGGCTCTGGGGCGGGCGAGGGGCAGGGCTTGGTGAGGGGCGTGGCTTTGCTGGGGGCGTGGTTTAGCGGGCGGTAATATGTTTGCTATACGAGGGGCGTGGCTTGGCTGACGCGCCGCGCGTGTGTTGCAGATCTTCGAGTGGTGGTACTTCCGCAAGTACGGGACGTCGTTCATCGAGCAGGTCTCGGTGAGCCATCTGCGCCCCCTGCTGGGCGGGGTGGACAACAGCGCCCCCAGCGCCGCCAGCGCCGCCAACGGGGACGCGGACTCCAGCCGGCAGAGCGTCTCGGGTGAGTGGGATCTTCCCTGCGCGCTGCAGAAGCTTTGCGATCCCCTCCGTACAGGGTGGGGGATGATGTGATTGAGAGCAGCCCTGCAGAGAAGGGCTTGGGGTGCTGATTGATGAGAAGCTCGACATGAGCTGGCAACACCCGCTTGCTTTCCAGAAGGCCAACCATGTCCTGGGCCGCATCAAAAGAAGCGTGGCCAGCAGGGCGAGAGAGGGGATTCTGCCCCTGTTCGTCTCTTGTGAGACCTCATCTGGAGTATTGTGTCCAGTTCTGGACTCCTCAACGTAAGAAGGATATGGAGCTGTTGGAACAGGTCCAGAGTATGGCTACAAAGATGCTCAGAGGGCTGGAGCACCTCCCATACAAGGACAGGTTGAGAGAGTTGGGGTTGTTCAGCCTGGAGAAGAGGAGGCTCTGAGCAGACCTTATAGCGACCTTCCAGTACCTGAAGGGGCTAGAAGAAAGCTGGGGAGGGACTGTTTACAAAGGCTTGTAGTGATAGGACGAGGGGCAATGGGTATAAACTGAAGAGGGGAAGATTTAGACTGGACATTAGGAGGAATTTCTTGACAATGACAGTGGTGAGGCACTGGCACAGGTTGCCCATGGAGGTTGTGGCTGCCCCATCCCTGGAGGTGTTCGTGGCCAGGTTGGATGGGGCCTTGGGCAGCCTGATCTAGTGGGAAGTGTCTCTGCCTATCGCAGGGGGTTGTAACTAGATGATCTTTAAGGTCCCTTCCAACCCAAACTGTTCTGTGATTCTGAAGGCTGCTGTGTGTGGGACCGCCCAGCGCGGGGGGAAAAGCTGTGACACACCCGAGGAGGGACACAGCGCAGGGCAAGGGTGCTGGGTGCCACCCTCCTGCCCCCAAACACCCCATGGGTGCCACACTCCACTTCCATCCAGGCATAGGGTAGAAGCCAGGCACGCCTTGGGCTGCGGTGTGTAGAGCAAACGTCATCTCATGCTGAACCCTCAGACCTCATAAGGCTGCCTTTAAATTTGTTTTAAAGTAAAAGGCAGAGCTGTTTCATTAATTGCTTTGGCTAATTATGCCCCATCCCTGGAAATGTTCAAGGCCAGGTTGGACAGGGCTTTGAGGAACCTGATACAGTGGGAAGTGTCCCTGTCTGTGGCAGGGGGTTGGAACCAGATGATCTTTAAGATCTCTTCTGACCCAGGCAATTCTATGATTCTGTGATAATTATATCTTTCCAAATTCACACAGTGCTTATTGCTCAGGCTGCGTTGCCAATGTGTCTGTTGCCCTATTACTCTGAAAGCCCTTCTAAACTGCACGTGCTCTTTCTGCAATATCATTTCTAAAGACAAGCAGCAATTTTATTTAAATGCTTTTGAATAAACTAACACTGCTAAAAAAAAACTCAGAAAAAGGTGTTGGGAGTGCTTGTTTGCTTTTGCATTGCTTTATTTTTTAGACAATATAAATAGTATGGAAATTACATTTGGATTTCACTTCAGTAAATGGAAACACAGTGGCTTTTAATAACCTAAGGGCTTGTTCTGTTCCTGACTCTGCTACCAATTTGATCTTGTGACTCTGGGCAAGTCATCATGCAGTCAGGTTTTTAAAAAAGGCCTCCAATTTAGGGGGCCTGATTTCAGACGTTTAATGAGCATCAAGACGTTCACAGCAACTCTTTTGCGTTTCAGAGCAAAGAGATGGCACTGCAAATCAGGCTGAAAGTGTCTGACTCTAAACCATTCAAGCCTTAGAAGTTGACCTTAATACTCTGGGGTTTCTTTTCTAGTGCATATGATTATTCTGAATGAAGATATGATAGAGGAGGTGTTTTGAGAGCATCACATGAGTGTTAAAAATATGTGACTGGTAATTTTTGTCAATTTTGGACTGAAGCAGCTTTAGTCCTGTTACAGCTCTGCTGTGGGAGAACTATCCCTGCAGGTCACTTTGTTCGTGTCACAGGGCTTGGGATTCTGCTGAGGCACTTTGAGTTGTGGGCCTTGTTGCCTGGGGATGGTTCCACTGAAAGATAGGCTAGCCTGCCTGAAATGAATCAGCCCCCCAAGTACTGATCTTCATGGACTGAAGAAGAATCTCAGAGGAACTTGTCTCTGTGCTTGGGTGACTCAGCTGCCTGAAGGGTAGGAATTGAAAACTCAACCCATGACTAATGAAGATGCTGAGATACTATTACTTATGGCTTGTGTTACACACTGTTTAAAGAAAGCCGGGACAGGAGCATCTTGGCTTGTGTTACTCA
Organism: Cuculus canorus; assembly: GCF_017976375.1. NCBI lineage: Eukaryota > Metazoa > Chordata > Aves > Cuculiformes > Cuculidae > Cuculus > Cuculus canorus. The sequence goes on from NC_071401.1 coordinate 182,193,037, forward strand.
TCTCTAAAACAAAGTTTACCTGTTTCAGCTCTGGCTTGGCATAAAGGCCATAATATTAATATTGGAAATTAATTCAACTTTCATTAGGGATATTCCTCTAGAATCAGTTATGGTTTCATTAAATTTATTTCCTCTGCAGGCATTTAAAATGTATCAGAATTAATGAGTGAGGAAAAGTGAATGAATTAAAAAAACCCAAACAAATTCAGTTATAGAGAAAATATTATTGTTTGGCCCCTGATGTGCCTATGTCTGTACCTGGCAAATTTTATTTATGCTCTTCAGAAGGAAAAATTAGCTTTGAACTCACAAGTTAAATAAAATAGCTGATCCCAAAATACCTTGCTTCCTACTGAGTATTTCTACTTGATGAAGCCTCTGTATAGCACAGCAAATTCAGCTGTTGTCATTCCCGTCTGATGAGAGGCTGTGAATAGCAGCACTGCATGGTCCAGGATATTAGATTTTGATGAACTGGCAGAAAGCATGGGATGGCTTGGAAACACCTGTGGGCATTCATCGGTGTCCTCAGTCACACTTCAGCACCTCTGAAATAACTCCCACTGTTTTAAGGCAGAAGGCACAATATTTTGACTAATGAGGGTCACCCAAACATCTTGACTTTTCTGATATAAAGAAATAGTCAAAGAGTGTGCTTGCTTTCGGTGCGGTAGCAGTCAGGCCTATGAGTTGGGACTCTCACAATGTCTCTGGGTGCTGTGTCAGTAGGATAGCCTGTTATTCCTGCCTTCAGAAAGATATTGGTGCTCAAAATGTGATTATATAAGATAAGGAGTTGAAAGATTGATCTTCAATTAATCCTAATTGCTTATATAAGATAAAGACATAATTATCTTATTAGTTTGTAATGTAACAAAAAAGGCAACCTTTGCAGTTTGCTGTGCATCAACACTGGGATGGTTCTTCCCCAATCCAAAAAGGTGGATATGGCTTTTTCACTCAGCTTACTGTGTTTTCCTGTGTAGAAGTTTGACTATGGTAGAATATTGCAGTAGATATGTTGGTCTTCAGAAAGGTCAGAGGAATGGTGGTTGCACTGGTATCAGCAGATACCAAGACTAAAGGAACAAAGAGCGCATCATGTTTAACTATTACAGCCAGACATGCCAAACTTCCCCCGGAGCAGGAGGTGGTAATCAAATCCATTCTTCACCTCCTGTTTTTGTTCTCCAGTTCTCTCTTTCCCTGCTACAGTGCTGAAGTACTGCATACCAAGTAAAGTATAACCAATTAAGTTAAAAAAATTGAGCAAAAAGAATGGTGCCACTGTAATAAAATAATTGTTGGTTGCAAATAAGAGTAAGCCAAGCCACTGAACCGTACCTCTAGAACTCAGAGGGTTGTGATTTAATATTTACAATGGTTTGATATTCGTATTATGTAAAAGCTGTCAGATTGAAACTTGTCAAACAGTTGCACCCTCTGGCCGCACAACAGAACGACTGAATGTCAATCAAACATTTCTGCTGAGTGAACCAGTGGAGCTTTCTAATACTACCTACATACTGAAGTGGTTAGTTGAGAGAGGCAGATGTTTAATCAATGCTTTTTTCCCCCCAACATTTTCTCTTTCCCGTGTCTCTGTTTCGTGCACATGTTAGGTGGTGTAGGCACCAAGCTAAGGGCCCACCTCCTATGCTACCTGCCTAGTTTTTGTGTAGATGTGGGTGTCATTATGTTATTGCAAATAATTTATGTAAAAATGCTTTCTGTCTGTGCCGCTTTGGCCTTAAACTCAGAAGTGGGAGCTAGGTCCATGGGAAAGGACAAGAGCTTACCTTGCTGTTCTGTATTTCTATCTTTTTCTTTAATGAGACAGACATAAAGGAAACAGGCGTATACTTAGCAGTGTTGTATAAAGTAAGGTACATAGCCAGCTGACTCAATATCCTGCTAGAGAAAACTGTCGCTGTGTTATCTTAGAAATGATGTCACAGAATTTCGTAGGGAAAATGTGCTGGTTAACTTTTAGTGATGGAAAGCAGCTGGTGAAGTGCTGCAGGGCCAGTGTTACTGATGAATTTTTGCAGAGCGCGATGTGAGGGGTCTACCCAGTAGTAGATGTGTGGTGGAATGGCATGCTGCCTCTCTGTGAGTCCTTGTCACAAATGCTGAGTTTGATTCTGGTCCTACCTTCAGCGGAGTCTTTGTTGAAATGGAGAGAACAAATCTGGTGTTTAAATAAAGGAGGAAAAGCCAGAATCAAGACCTCACCTTTCCCAAAGCTATAAAAATGAATTTTATGACTTTTTTTCCCAAGTTCTGTTCTAAGCTACATTGTGGATTTTTTGTCTCTTCATACCTGTAGAGTGAAGAATTTGCATTCCCCACCCTTCTGCCCTGAGATAAATGTATGAAATGGTTTTAGTGTTCCTAAACCTTTGCAATGCAATGAACTTTTCTCTGCCAATCAACATTCAGCATCTTTTGTCAACCCTGGGATCCTTGTAACTTAAGTAAGGTCAGCAGATGTTGCCATGGATTTTTTTGACTTCACAAGCTGGAGGAATTAAATTTGGCAGCTGTAGCTGAGATTCTTAGTGGTTTGCAGTATTAACTAGACAGTGAAGTTTTCTGTAGAAATAACAAGTCCATGGGGACTGAGTTAATTGCTGCTTTTCAGTGCAATAACCCAGCGTGATCCCTCTTAAATTCTGCATTTTGGTTAATGTGAGTCCTAGCATTAATCGGTATTATCTTTTTATCTGGCATTTGGAGCACTGTTAGTACATTTGTCTGGAATGGTAATATTTATTGACACTAATTTATAATTATTATTTCGAAAGAGAAGAGCAGTCTGGTTGCCTGCATCTCTATGCTCTTGATTATTTTTTTCGATTTGCACCTACAACAAATAAGTTGTTTGATAAGGTTCATTGGAAGGCGACTGATGTTTCTGATAAACCTTAAGTACCATTGTAATTTAGAAGAGATTCATTATTGTGTGTTTCTATTTATGACAGAATGCAAAGTCTGGCGAAATCCTTTAAATCTGTTCAGAGGAGCTGAATATAATCGGTAAGTGCTACGATGTTACAGTTTCAGACACAGTACTGGGTTGAGGAACTTATTTGTACTTTTCTATTAATCTAACTCAGAGATGGAAAAACAAAATCAACTGTTGACCCCTGTTTGTGCTAGGTTTTTCTGTCATTTGTGCAATGTTTTGGAATTAAAAGGCATTTACATTCATGCTTCTGCAGTTGTTTCTGAAACTTGTTGATCTTGTGAATGAAACGGTGTGTGTACTTTCCAGCATCCTCATCAGCCTAGTTCAACTACTGTTGCTCTGTCACAGTACAGTGAAATGCATTGTCAGTTTGTTAGGAGATTGGCTGGGTGAACTTGGTAGGCTATGCCCATCTCTGGAGTCTAGGATTCTTTTCTAGATTCATTTTTCTGAATGTGACATCGTTAACCAAAATGTCTCTTTGTTGGTATGTTTGCAGGTATACATGGGTAACAGGGAGAGAACCTTTGACTTACTACGATATGAATCTTTCAGCACAGGATCATCAGACATTCTTTACATGTGACACCGATCATTTACGGCCTGCAGATGCGAGTAAGAGACCTTATGAATGACCATTTTTGCTAACAAGTTAACGGTTGTTCTAAACTGTTGCTGAGGAAATGCAGTAAGACATCAGTTCTCTCAGGTAGATAAGGAGAGGGAGAAGTTTGATCCTACCTACTAAGTTATTGCTGTTGGATTTGTAGTATTTGAAATCTGAACAAGTAGCTATGTAGGTTTAAACAGTCGAATTTCTGTCACTATTTTTTCTGCTTTCTTGCTAACATCATTCAAGGTACCATTTGCAAGTGTGAAGACTTGTTTTTTCCTCCTGTTTCTTGCAGTGGCTTCAAACATGTACTTAATTTGCCTCCAGCTGCAGTGTAATGTGCGGTTACATTATCCAGGTCCCATTTAGTCTATGCTTGACAGAAGAGCTTATGTAAAACTTGAGTCCTGTGTTTCATGTAGTTAGAAGCTCTGTTAAAAAAAAAGGAACTGCGCGTTTACAACAGAATTTGATGTAAGCAGCTTTAGTTGTATTAAACCATTACTATGAAGTCCATGCACAGACTTTGGTTCTTTTCCTAAAAATGTGCAATGATTTTGATCATCAGAGTTTGCCACTGAAAAGCCAAATCGTCTTTGTATTTTGGGAAAGGGTAGATACTGAGAGTTGGGCGCAGCCTTCTGAGGGCGTAGTTACAAAGCAGAATGTACTGTGCTTTTTGACACATGATAAACATGAATCCTGTTTTCTTAGCTCAGTGGGCTAATTATGAGTTGGTCTGATTAGTTGGGGCATTGTTGCCATTTAAGGTTCACCTAAAGCAACAGCACAGTAAGGAACTAGAATAAGAATCTCAACTATCATTGTATTCCTTTGTGCCCTGTGAAATCTTACTTCCCCAAGAGGGAAGAGCTGTTTATCACCTCTGTATGTGACACTGCAGATGGCATGATCTCTCAGCCAGATTTTCCCATGGAAAGAAGTTTAATTAAATGAAACAATAAAGCTGAGTATTTGGGGCAAAAGCTTGTGTTGATTATGCATCTTTTGAGTGATCCCCGAGCTCTTTGAAATGCTCCAGAGTAAGTTAGACTGAGAGCAATAAATTTGTTGTTATTATAATGCAGTAGATTCTCCTTGTTAACACTGTAATGACTGATATACCCCTGTTCTGTTTGTTTTGTTTTTTTTTTTGATTGAATAGTAATGCAAAAAGCCTGGAGAGAGAGAAACCCCCAAGCTCGAATTTCTGCAGCACATGAAGCTTTGGAATTGAATGAGTAAGTGACAACAACATTAACACTTATTTCCTGTCATTTAAAAATCCATTTGATGATAGCTTAAGGCAGGGGCGTTGCTATAGTAATTTTTAACCATGATTACAGGCTTGTCACAGGAAGGCCTAAGTGGGAGGAAATAAGCAGAGCTGCATGCTGTGCCAGCTACCCAGATCCTTAGGGCAGTGATGACAGTGGGAGTCTTCCCACTGATGTCAGCAGACTTTGGATCAGAATAGCAGAGTATTAATTAAGTTGCCTCCTGATGAGCATAAGAAATATGCATTTATGGGATGAAGAGTTCCCTCTTGGATTTCTCGGTCATCCTGAACAGTGGCAAGAAAGAAGGGACTCATAAACGCCTTCTGAAATATTTATCTTATAGTGTGAGATGGTGTAATTTTCTAGGACTATTGGTCTTTTGAGTCCGTTATTTATTTCCTCAATGAGAAGTGTAGTATTCTGAGATCCCACGATAAACTCGATGGTGTGATGCTTTACTGGCATGACAAACTATAAATGTTGGCAAAGTCCATAAAGCAGAGAGAGTCCCTTAGGTTGCTGACAGAGATTACTGTGTCCTAGAATTCCATAAACTGGTGCCTTACGATTGTCCTTCATGTGTCTCATCAGAAAGAAAAAGAGAATTGTTTGTTCTTCGACAGCAGTTTAACTGAGAGAGCATGTAGCATAAAAGACTTTTGCAGAAGTGAGCTATAAGGCTCTGCTGTTCAGTCTTCCTGCTCAAGCAGGGCCACCTACACATGTTGCTCAGGACCATGTCCACATGCCTTTTGAATACTCCCACGGAGGGAGACTCCACAACCTTGCTGGACAACTAATGTGCTAATGTTTGTTGACTCTCACAGTGAAAAAAGTGTTTCCTGATGTACAGACAGAGCCCCCTGTGTCTTAATTTGCATTCATTGCCTCTGGTCCTGTCACTGGACACCACTAAAAAGAGCCTGGTTCCATCCTTTTTTCACTTAAGATATTTACAAACCTTGATGAGATTCCTCCTTGAGCCTTTTCTTCTCCAGTGTGAACAGTCCCAGCTCTCTCAGCCTTTCTTCATACGTGAGATGCTTCAGTTATTTTCATGGCCCTTTGCTGGACTCTCCAGTACATCCATGTCCCTCTTGTGCTGGGGAACCCAGAACTGGATGCAGCACTCCGGGGTGGTTTCTCCAGTGCTCAGCAGAGGGGGAGGGTCAAATCCTGCAGCCTACTGGCAGCACTCCTCCTAATGCAGTTCAGGACACTGTTCACCTTTTTTGCTGCAAGGGCATGTTGCTGGCTTGTGTTGAACTTGGCGTCCATCAAGACCACCAAGTCCTTTTCTGCTAGCCTGCTTTCCAGCTGGGTGGCCCACAGCAAGTACTGGCACCTGCAATCTTGTTTTCACCTGAACTTGTTGTTTCCTGTTCCTCAGCTGACTCTGTGAAAGGCAACTAGATGCAGCTGCAGCCTAATTCTGTTTCTGTATAAAGAATAATCTTATCAGCCACGTGCTTTGTACTAGAAAGTCAACAGGCTATATCTTACTTAACTTCAGCTGCTAAAAGTGTGGCCATTAATTTTAAAGTAGTTGCCTGGGCTCCCTCCATCAGCAGCTCACCCAATTCCTAGAGATATGTTTAAACATGGTAAATGAATGGCTTTGTAAAGATGTTCCTTGATGGAGGTAGAGGGGTGCAGATAGTTAAGAGGTCTAAATTAGACAGCTGAAAGCTGGATGAGGTGCCTCCTACCATGCATTTTCACCTTTCTGTGTATTCTTAAACCTGCTTTCCTGTTTTGAGGTGGGTTTCCAGGGGGTTGTGTGCTGTTTTTTCATCTCTACAATTACATCTATAATCTCTTCTTTGCATATGGGAGGTGTTACAGGTCTATCAATTGTTTTCATACCATTACAATAATGCAGACATTTTGTGTTAAAACAATAGTGCATGAAACTAGTCTCAGTTTCCAGAAGAAGTTTTAGTGGTGTAGGCCATGATTGATTGCTTAGCGAGACAGTGCTTTACTTTCTGGGGCAGTTGTCAGTAGTTTTACTGAAGTAGCTGAGTGATACTATACCTACAAATGAGAGTCATGGTCTGGTTGCCAGAGTATTTATTCATCAGAATAGTTAATCAGAAAGATTTATGGACAAAACTCCACTGCCTCTGTGTTTGGTACATCCTCTTCAGTCTGCTTGGCTTTGTGTAGCTTTTAATTCATGCAACTTCCTCCTGGTTTTTCCTCTGATATTTTTGCAGATGTGCTACTGCCTATATTCTCCTGGCCGAAGAAGAAGCAACAACAATTGTAGAAGCAGAGAAGCTGTTCAAGCAAGCTCTGAAAGCTGGAGAGGGCTGTTACAGGCGCAGTCAGCAGTTACAGCACCATGGTGCCCAGTATGAAGCCCAACACAGTAAGTTTCTTTGGAGGCAATCGTCAGTTATAAAGGGAGAAAAGTGCCAGAGAGTTCTTTGAGTTTTAGTTTTGGGTTTTTTTCCCGCTCCGATCTATGTACTCAGTATTTAATGCTGCACTGGAATATGACCTGAGAGCTGGACTATTCTGTTTTAGTGTTTTTGCTTGATTCTGTTGCTGAGCTAGGAATGCTCAGACTACAGATACACCTTTCTTTGTCGTGGGGGAAAATATGGTAGCATGCACTTAACAGAAAAGAAAAAGTAGCAGAGCCGAAAGAGATCTGATATTCAGAAAATGCTGAACACTGTTTTAGAAAGTTGCACTAAAGTGCCTTTAGCCATTTTGAAAAGATGGGCTCATGTTGTGAAAAGGCAGTAAAGAGTGATGGAAATAGGAGTGAAGTGGTGCTTTGACAGTTTTTTTTTTGCATCAGCTGTGAGGGTAGATATGTACATCACATTGTTATGTGTAAAAGTTAAAGAGACCTATTAACCAGTGTGACATTTGAAAAGTTAGTTTCACACATTAAGAAAGGTCACAGAAATATAAAAATTAACAACTGGAATAATGCAGTGCTCTAATTGAAAGCCTAGATTTCAATAAGTTTTTTTTTTTTTTAGTTTTGAATAAGCAGATTTAAATGCTGTGGTATTTATTAGATGCTTCTTAAACTTAAGAAAATACATGAGAGTTCACTGCCGGTAAACGAACAAAAAGATAAATAAAGCAAACAGCCTAGGCTATTTGTAGTCTACAATGGCTACCTCGGGCAAAAATATTATCAATTCATTACATATGTACCAGCACTAGCCTACCTTGGGCCTCTTCAGGTTTCTTAGGATCTGAATTCACAGCCTCTGGTTATGTCGTGTGGTCTGAAGATTGCTGATAAAAATTGTATATGGTGAAATTGTCTTTGATCTTTAGTTTCAGAAGTGTACACAAGTCTGTACCTGAAAACCTGAGGTTTTATAAAGCCCGGGGATAGTATTTTAAACTTCTTGTTCATTATAAAATTATATTTAGGATGATTTGATTATTTTTGGTGGGAAAAAAAACGTAGAGCAGCTGAACCCTTGAAGCAATTTTCAGGCTCTAGCAGACTTACAGTTTTCTGTGAAACCTTAATTTGTGCTCTCATTCCATCCTAAGTGCAGGGTATAACAGCAGTTCTATGAAAAATACACCATAGGAGTAATTAAACACTGTCACAATGCTTATGTCCAAAATAACCTGTTAAGTTTGTGCAGGCAGATATAAGTATGGTATCTGTGTAACCTGTGTGTGCTTGATGGCTACTCTCATCGTCACATTTGACACCCTGAGCCTTCACTGTTGCGGCAGAGAAAGTAACCAGTTGAATCACAAAACTAAGTGCATTGCCTCAGAGCCGAATGGCTGAAAAGTGACTGACAGCTCTGACTGTGGCTTCAGGGGGGCCTAGAACATCGCCCTTCTCTGTACCACCCAGTCTGTCCTTGAAAACATCAGCGCGCGCCCACAGAAGTTAGGGAATTTCCAGCCTCAGATGGTGCCTTGGACACGGGCTTCAAGTAGGATTCTCTTGTTTATATGCTGGATTTCTGCATGGTTAACAAAAATGGAGAGGTCAGCTCTCTTCAGAGAGGAAGGACCATGGACAGATGTGTTACAGCTCAATGGTTCCGAGATGTCTGTCACTCCATTTCTGGTCCTTGAGGTTGACTTTGGGATGAAGAGTGAGCATTTCATCTTTTACAGCTGAAAAACACTACATAATTTCTTGAACAATAGCATATTGCTCTATATTTCTGTTGATTCATGTGTTCCTTCTCCTTCATACGGTATATTATATTTGACCATGAATTTTAAGAGTGAATAATAACTTTGAGTACCCAACTTAACCTATTTCAAAAAGTGCTCTTTTATAGGAAGAGTAGGCAGTCTTCTTTTTAAGGTGGTTTGTGTTAGTCACCCCAAATTGTTAGTCACCTCAGAAATTCTGTCCTGAAAGGTTATCTTGGTTTATCATAGAATCATAGCATCACTTGGAAAAAGACCATTGAGATCATCAAGCCCAACCGTATCTGTCCACTACCAAATCATATCCCTAAGCACTTCATCCACCCGTCTTTTAAATACCTCCAGGGATGACTTTTGACCATTTAGTCTGAAAAGACTGACAAGGAACTTGGCCTGAAATGTATTCCTCTTAGTTACCATACATAAACATGTCGAAACAGATGTAACTAATAAATTATTTATTAAATATATAGCAATCAATACAGAGATAAAAAATCACATAATATAAAATACAGCTAAAGAAATTCCTTTCATCCCATATTTATTTTTATTTCTAAAGTCAGACCTTTCAACCTGCTGTTTAATCTATCTGAAAATTGCGATCACAGCATTAAAACAATTTGTACACTTGGAGTGTTTTCAGTGCCCATCTTGTTCCTATTATGAAAGACTTGAAAATGTTTGGAACACACTAAAATCTTGACAGACTGTATGCTATACACAAAGGTACTTTGCAGCAGGTGTCTCATCTTTTCATGATATGGTAATTTTATAGATGATTAGCTGTCTGCTCATTTCCTTTTTGGTCCAGAACTGTGTTAGGAGTCCACATTGGGATTAGAGGGAAGAGGATGAGAAATGAAATGACTAAGAATTCTCCAAGAGAATAATTATCGCGGCTGTTTGTTTTCTGTCATCTTTGCTGTTAGAGCACCTTCTAGCACATAGGACTGTCGTATCTGAAACGTGTTAATTTGCCATCCATAATTAGTGATGTGTGGAATTTGAAGATGATAATTGGTTAACAAGTAAAGGCTCCTTAAAAGGAAGATCAGGGAATAATTCTTTTCTTCTAATCATTGAGAAAAAGACTGTTAGAGGATGAGGATTTGTTTTGCTGCTTCTCCTATATGTGTATGCAGGTACAGTATAACTTACAGAAAAGTCAGGATATAACATGCATTTTCATGGATGCCCTTGTCCTTAACATTTATGTCAAGTGGTAAGTAATTTAATGCTCTGTTGTGACTACAGAGTTTTGTGCCAATGTTAACTTCATAGGGATTTTCCTTGCCTCAGTTGATGGTCTTCATCCTGTAGTGTTCTATGTACCTTTGGATCTGCTTATATTACATAAGTGTAAGGCCAGCTCATGGGTCCTTTTTTGTACCACAGCGTATCTAGAGTGATTCCACTGATTTTGGTGATGTTACGCCACATCTAAAACAGCAGAATTTGGTAATTTTTAATTAAAATCATTGTGAAAGCATTGATGGTAGTGAATAACAAAAAAAAGAAGGCAAAAAAAGTCTGTTTCCTTTTGTGTTAGAATGTTAAATTAATCTTTGTTTTATCTTTTTTGTCCTAATGCTGGTTTTTTTCTTCCTCTTAATACAGGAAGGGACACCAATGTGTTAGTCTATATTAAGAGGAGGCTGGCAATGTGTGCAAGGAAGCTGGGCAGGACCAGAGAAGCAGTGAAAATGATGAGAGATGTGAGTTTGGATTTGTTTCACATGTGATACTTTGGTAATAATAGCATAGAAATGATACACATTTGCTTACAAGTTAGCATCCATTCCTGCTGCATGCAGCACTGCTGATAGTAATTTTCTATGTATAATGTACATAAAGATTAAATTAAGAGATCATTTATTTATAAGGTTGTGAAAACAACACTATGAAGTCACAAAATACCACATGGACAGTTGCCCAGACATACAGACTGAATTTCCCGTCCTCGTACATGTGCAATGGAGTGCAGTCTTTAATTATTTGATCATGAAGTTGCTAACGTATTTTCTGAAGCTGCTGATAACTTAATAAACTAATTTTAAGTATTCTTCTTCCTCTTTGCAAAACTGTATTTTGGCTCTGTGCATTGTTTATATCACACTATTCTGACCCGAGTGCATTGTTATTTATTCGTGCAAAACCTTTTACTGACGAGGCAAACCCAAGTGATTAATCTATAACAAACTGATTTCCCTCTGAGATAGGGTCTGAGTGTATATCCCTGTTTTGTAGGCAGGAGAGCTACAAATGGTCCTCCAAACATTATCTATTTTGGGATTGCAGGAGAGGCAGCTCTTCACATAAGGCACTGTATATGTTCAAAGTATGTAAAATGCTCAAGTTTAGAGATAGCTATGAGTGCCCAGCGTTTCTTCAAGTGAGATTCCCTGGGTGTGGATTAGAAACACAGTTCTTTGAGGAGATGATGTGCCTCACCCAAGGTAGCAACTCTGTGACAGCAAGAGGAATGGAGCCCTGGAGCTCTGGGCAGATAATGGTAAAACTGGTTACCAGTTTCCCGTCTTCTCCTTTCTTACACTTAGTTTTCCAGCTCCCACAAAAATGAGGTAGAGATGAATCCAGCAAGATACAGAGTTCTACAAGTTAGGCTGAAGGACCTAATTTTTAAATACACAAAATGGAATCCCAGACCGGAATGAAGCACCTTTAGGCAGCTCAGTTGAATGGTCCTGAAACCTGGTGAGTGAAAAGGGAAATTCTCACTGCAAGTCAGCGGGAATTTTAATATAAAAAGGCAAGTGACTTTCTCTGGATCTTGCACCTGCATCAGTGGCAGTAAGCAAGTATGTCTGCCAACATGGAATCCAGCACCCAGCATCTTCTGGAGCTGGGGCAGCCATGAATAGTTTCTGAAAACATTGGGTAGAGTTCATTACGGTAGTGCAGGTCCTTGTCCTAAATAACAGACTGGATGGCAAGCAGCAAGTAACATTATTTCCTGTCTCTAGCTGTGGTTTTACAGGCACACAGCTCTCACTCCCTGGAATCACTAAGCTGACAGAGAGAGGTATTGAAAAAGAACTTGTCAAAACCCCAGCCATTATACAGCTAGGTGTGTGAGAAAGAGGGGTGAAGGAGAAAGACCTGGTTTTGCAGTCATGTGGTCAGCTGGGAGAACATTGATTTCAAAAACATTGGTTTCAGTCCAGTCAGCTCCGCTGATTCTTCATGAATTTTGTTATACAGGCACTCTGGGACAAATACTGAAATGTTGGGGGACAAACATTGGAATTCTAAGCTCCAGCGTTAATATACAAGAAAAAAAATTCGAATTTCACATTCAAACGTCACACATCATAATTATGACAACTTCTGGAGCTTACTGTGGGCTGAATGTGTTTTGTGATTTGGATATGTGGCTATGTGGAACAGATACTCTGTCAAGACTTCTGCTGCTGCTGTCAATATGTATGGTTAATTGTGTATGCAGAGCACTGGATTTAGAGACTTGGATGGTCCAGCGAGTCCTAGGTTTCTTATGCAATGTGAGACCCAGAATGAGTGGCTTATTCTGTCACTAGAGAGAACATTGTGTGTTGTTGAAGTTGAGTGCAATGTCAATCTCAAAAGGCAACAATGACGGGGAGACCCAAATCATTGTTTGTTAGACTCTTGAAAGATGGAAAAAACTCTCCTCAATAGGAACAATTTACTAAAATGAAAGGACTGGATGCAAGACAAAGGAGGTATAAAGATAGAATTTCAGCTTCTAGAGCTTCAGCTCAGATCAATGCAGTCTGTATTCTTTCCCCATACAGACACTAAACCAAATGCTCTGAACTGGATTTAGATGCCTCTAGAGCTCTTCATTGTGTGCAAGCAGAGATGAGAATTAGCAGATTCCTAGATGAAATATAAAAGCAGCAGTATCTCTAGGTCAGAACTCGAGTACCCTGGAAGCAAGAAAAGGGTCAAGTCAGCTTTGCAGTTGCTTTTCTTAGACTGACTTGGAGCTACTTATTTCTGATGAATGCATATTCTCTGTTTCTTCATAGAAGATGTAAATTATGTACTTATGAGGAAGTTTGAAGAACATGAATATGTCATTGAAGGTTTCTTTGTGATTGATGAGGGAGGAGATGAATTTATTCACCTTAAGAAGAATATGTTGGCTGGGGAGCACTGAATGTAGCATCAGGGGACAGAGGGTGGAGGCCCTGTTTGTGCTTGAAGGATTGAAAACAGATTTCTCAAGACATGGAACATGATGGAAATGAAGTGTTAAGAGGTTCATGACACCATCTGGGAAATATGATTGGGATGTAGTGAGTCTTTGCCACTTTCAAAAAATAAAATATTTGAGAGTGTTTAATTCATTGCATATATAAGGCCATCTTGAGGATATTACTGATAGATTAATTTGTCTTACTTGAATTTCCTGCAAGAAAAGACTGAGATCTTGCTTAAAACACTTTAATGGAAAGAAAATGAGTTGTTAGAGACTTAAATTTAAGATTTTGATTTTATGGTTATATACACTGCTGATAGGAAAATAATATTCTTTAATATTATGTGGAAGGTGTTTAAAACAGTTTTTTTAAAAACTGTTCAAAAAACTTTAAAAATGGGGGTTTAATTTTAAAAATGGGTAGAAATTTCTGCTGCTTCTGTGATTGATTTTGGTATAGTATTTTGTTACTGGCTTTGCTGCTTGGATGTCATATATTTAGCTGAGTTGAACGAGAGTTATGAACCTGTAATTTTCTTGGAAGCATGTAATTGAATCACACATAGGTGGTGTTTTTGCTTGTGTTTCTGATGATAATTATTTACTATATTTTGCTATAGAAACCAGCAGCTGTCACTATTTGTATATATTGAGTTAAGTTATGATCTCATTTTGATTAGTGTGTTGTTGGAATAGGTCCAGTCAACAGTTATTCCAGTTTTTATTCCTGTTTACACAGAACGTGATATAGTCTGCGAGGGAACAAGATCTTTTTTACTGTCCCTGAGGAAAAAGTCTACAGCACTGGTTGTTTTATTGTTTTATTTGTTGTGCTGATTATGTTAGGAGAATTTGAACTAGTGTGTTCTAAATGATCGTGGAAAATTTGGTATGTGCAGAGGTGAAAGTCCCTAATGGTCGTTGTGGGAAATCTTCACTGTACCTTCATATTGAATTTTTATTGTGGACAATGTTGTAAGCTGAGTAGCTATGTAGTATATGGGCAAGGATAGCCCCTTGTAGGAGCTTGTAGGAGGAACAGTCTGTCTGTTCTTCTCTGATTCCATCACCTTTACAATGGAAGAAAACAGAAGTGTGCTGGGTTGGTGTTTCCAGCTTCACATTAATTAAAAGTAGAGAGGGTGTGGAAGGTGTGCAGAGGCACCTCTCCCTGTATTTTGTGAGTGACTGAATCAGTGACTGATTGTACTATTGAACTCGGGAGTGGACTGACATGGTAGTTCCATCACTGGAGCATCCAGGTGAAAATGTACTATGCACGAAAGTTACTTGTCAAATTGATTTGAGCTTCTTGGGTTTATTCTGGAGAACATTTGGACTGCAGAACAAGCTTTCATTGAAGGGTGATGTGTGTTTAGGAAAGAGAAGGGTGGCAGGCAGAAGGCATGCTAGTGGACAAAGTGAATGGAAGCTCTTAAATGCTTCCTGTTTTAGAGGGAAGATGAAAGAAACTCGTTCTAGAGTTCACTCTACCCCACGACCACTGTGAGCTTCCCTGAAGACTGCTTTGTTGTCTTAACAAGTATATGTTTCTGAGACACAGAAATTGCAGCTTGCCCCATGATCTTCAGTTTTGTTTAGAAACAAGTGAGTTTTAGGGAGAGAAGAGACTCTCCAGGTCTTTCCTCAGCTCTTGAGAAGAAGAGAACCTCAAACACTTTTTAAGGGTCAGAAAAGTAAGTTTTATTTCTGTGGTCAGTCATACCTGCTGAGAAAGTACTCTGCAGATCACAGTAAAAGACCTAGAAGTCTACTTCTATGTACTTAGCTCTAAGAACCTTGCTGAGAATATTTCAGTTGGTTCTGTTTGTGCCTATCTCGACGCCCACCTGCAGTCTCTAAATGCATATTTTATGCCATGGGAGACACTAAGGAATTACCAGTATAGCACCTTGTATTGTTAGAGTGCTGCATGCTCATCTATGGACTGCATGAGGATGTTCTTTAAACACTCAGCCTGCCCTGAGCATTTGAAATTATTTAAGAGGTTAATACATTTGAAGGCTTCAAAAGGATATTCAACTGTACTGAATCATCTTTAATGATATGGGTAGGTTGGGGTTTTATGATGAGTGGTGTTAGTGATTTTTGCTGGTATGATGGTTCTGCAAATCTAGCATACTTTCTTGACAACCTGCTGGGCTTCGAATAACGTTTTCAGTTCAGTGTTCTGTTGAATTCTCTAGTCTTATGTGCATTACTGATTTGCTCTTAAGTAATAGGAATGCATAGCCAGGACAGTGTTTTGCACCCTGAATTATCAAGCTGTGTGAAACAGAGAGTACTAATTGCTAATAAAGATGTTATGATCCCTAGCAACTTAGCAACACAACTTCTGCAGCTGCTTGCATCAGCAGCTACTGTCTGTCTCTCCCAAATACTTCTGTGCTTGCCGCAAGGATTAGTGAGTCAGATTCTTTGGCTGGTGTTACACATGTCAGGTTAAGCAGGCTGCTCTGCCTTGGGTGGGATTCTAGCTTTATTAACATCTGTAGCAGATACCATTTATTAAAATTTGAAGGAAAAGCACATCCTAGTTAAATGACACCAAGAGTTATCTCATTAATTTTAGAATGCTACTCTTGTGAATGGTGACATTTGCCAGTCTCCACCATAGAGCAGTATCTTCAGTTAATTCTTGTTCTGACACACAAGTGCTGCAGTAATAGCAGGTGATAAATGACAATTTTAATAGTTCCATATGTCTGTGTATTCAAATGTGGTTTGTTTTGTCACAAATTCACATAAGTAAGTGGGAGCGTTGGGAATATCCCTCATTTGAATAGGCCCTTAAACAAAACTGAGACTCCTGTGATTCCCCAGAGGGTGTTTAACCCTTCCCTTTAGCTGCACATGACTCAGACCCCCCACTTTTTGTCATGACTGTGATCTGTGCAAAACCCTCAAAAACTATACATTTGGTGACTTTTATCTAAACGTGATAATAATGTTTTTCATACAAGTTATGGATTTTTAGCATTGTGGTGTTATTAAGATGGAATGTAGTCTTACAATATAGTCACATAGTCTTGGTAGGAGCCCTGATAACTTGGACTCCTTCTTGTCTGCCTTCTTGCATCACTCCATGTTTGGGAGCTTTGTATGGTTCTTTAATTATGCTCTTCCATCTCTCTGGAATCTCCTAGCTCATTTTTGAGGCAAAGGCAATTTCCTCACTTCAATTTCATTTAAATATCTACTTCTAATAATATGGCAAAGTTTCTGCAAAAAGTACTTTGGGATGATGCAAATAAAGGAGTGTTTTTGAAGAGGGCTAGGAGTGATGACTGTTTTCATGCTTTATAAAGTTACTAATATTTGATGTTACAAACATTATCCTAATTTATCACTGGTACTACTTCTATGTGATGTGGTTATTTAGTAGTAAATGTACATCTGGAACAGCTTGCACCCCCTGGTTTCGTGCTGCAATTGCCTTTAGAATTCTTTTTATTCCTGAAATACATGCATTTTTACTGCACGGTCCAAATAACAACATTTACATAATTTTATCCCTTAAAGAACTTAAGTCATACCTTGAAAACTTCAATCCTCTAATTAAGAGAAAACATAAAGGCTGCATGTTCTAGCGTATTTTCTTACATTAGCATATTCGGTAAGATGTTTTTCATTTTATTGACTCATTGTTAATCCTCCATTGAAGAGAAGTCATATTATCTGTGAGTATTATGGAACGCTACAACTAAATTCACTCTTGACAAATTAAAAATGGAATGTTGGCAAGTTGTATGCCTGTGCCATCCCACAGTTAGTGTAAACTTGATCTGTGTCTCTTTTACGACATTAGAATTCAACCATCAGATGACATGTCAAATTCCCTGAATTCCACATATACATGAAAATAACGTGGCTCTTATAGCTGAACATTTTCAAGCTCAAAAACAACAGGATCTGGCAGTTTTGGCTTCTTAGTTTCTACCTTCTCTGAGCTGTGAAAGAGTAACTGTGGAGCTGCTTCCAAATAAAACTGGTTATTTGCAGGAATGCCACACACACACAGGTCCATTACATGACAGAATAAATATATATATATTAAAAATATATATAAATATATATATGAAATAACAGGACTGTCCATACTGTGTGTCTTATTCTTCAGTGGTGATGAACAGTTGCACCTGGAAGATCGCAGCTTCTGTCATTCCTGTTCTGTGAGATGAATTTTACCATTTTGCACACCCACTGTAGAAACAGATGCACTAGGATTTAAGTTTATAACAGTCTCACTGTTTGCATTGAATTTCTCTTGTTTGCTTGTTGTTGTTTCTTCATTTTAAGCTGATCTCACTTTCCATATTTAGGCATGAACTCAGTTGAATACATTGATCTAAAATGGTTTTATTTGTTTGCTGCTACTCATATCTTCTCAACAGTGAATGGTTGGATGCACTGCCCATAAAATAGGTGACTGTGCGTACAGCCATAATGCAAATGGAGAATAAATGTGTCAACACCAGGTTATACATAAGGTCATTCATTTATGCACCTCTGTTATTCCCTTGAGTTCCATGGTCTAGTTGTAGGCATAAGCTATAGCTTAGAGCTGTTTCTTGCGCAAATAATGTATCATTGCTAATTGATGCATAATATTAATGTCATCACAGGGAGAATAATGGATGCAGCGGTTAAAGCTACATTCCTTAAAAAATACTTCAGAAATTAGCTCTAAATGCTGATGACTGAAATACTCTTGGAGAAGGGAGTCCTCTTCATCAAACTGTTATTTGGGAGATAAAACTTGTTTCTCATACAATAAATCAGATGTGGACTTCCTTGTACTATAAACCATTTTTTTGTGATCATCACATTTTCATATCCATCACAAAATCATTGAACCTACACCCTACCATATGGATTGGGGTGAGTCTGGAAATACGGCCCTCCCAGGACTAGTGACAAGATATCTGATTGTGTCAGACTTATTTCCAGAATTTTTCTGTGAAATTATACTCCCAAAATATTATTTATCTAAAAAAAGTAAAAATTGTTCATGATCTGCAAAAGCTACCATTTCTGTATATTTGCAGTATACCCAATGAATCTTTCAATGAAAAGCAGTTCCACTTTTTACATATGTGTCTATTTTCCTCCAGACGTGCAGAGCAATTAGAACAGAATACGGGCTAACCCAACTGCAGGTCTGAATTTCATCACTAGGAAGTATTTTGACCAATAGCAGTTCAGATTAAAATCATCATGAACAAAGAAATGGTACGGTATTTTCAATAGCTGTTTGGATATCCTGATATTTTAAGGAGGGCATATGTTCATAGCTATGTCATGTCTCTTTTCATATGATACGAAAATAAGCTCTGCTCAGCGGAGCATAGCTCTTTTGTACCAGCTGAGAAACCAGCTAACTGGAATTTTACACTGAAACTTTTAGTCCTAACTAGTGTTTATGTAAAAAGCTCTAGTGGCTCTGGTGAGAAATCTTGAGAGCTGAGTTTGATGACTCTCTCTTAAGACCTTAAGGTTGGGAAAAAGATCATGACAGAGCCTTCATTTTTTCCTTAAGTGCAGTGCTTGCCACTCAAATTGAAACATTTGTGAGGTTACAGTAAAGCCATAAAGAGAGTTAAAGTTGATAAGTCAAATGATTTGGCAAATGTTAGTATTTAACTTCACAGAAAATAAATCTTTGAGTGCAAAGGGAGGTCTGTGCCTCACAAATGAGAGTCTAGATTAGAGCTGGATGCTGCACGGGTCTGGGGAGCTGAGCTCTAGGGTGCATTCTTCATCTTGTGTTGAGGGATAATGTGCCCATCTTTACACCTCTGTGTGGAGTCTGAGCCAGCCTCCCTTTCCATCTGCTAGGGAGGGGAGCTGGCTCATGGTCTGCTCTCCGTTGCTCTTCGGCTTGACACAGTGTTTGGCCTGCTCTGCCCAGCCAGCAGGCCTATGTTGTAACCTTTCTGGCATTGGTTTTTTTGTTCCCTAGTGGCTGCTTTCACTGTGAGCGTGAAAAAAATAACCTGTCCTTATATGCTTACATCTAAGTGGCTTTACCTTCAGAGGAGCTTCTCAAAACCCATTTTTTTACTGTGACTGAAAATTATTTGCAGTAAAAAGTTATACTCTGTATCCTGAGATGACAGAGAAATGAGTTTGTGTTCTCTCTTCTTTTAGTGTTCTTTTTTTTTTTTTTAATAGCGAACGTGCTGTTTTTCGTGCACAGTCAGTGCTTGAATAGCTGAGTGACTGTTTAGAGGTGTTTTATTTTCGTAGCTACAATATCAACTGAGTTCATTACAACTGGGTTGAACTTATTAACATTCAGCCTTTCCCAGATGAAACCTTTATTAACACTTGTCAGTTTGGAGGCCATGGCAGTCTAGACAGTGACCTTTATTCTGTTGCTGTCTTAGGCAGGGTTTATCACTCTGACAGAACCTAATTAAAACAGAAAAAAATAATCAGTGAGTGATGTCAGTGAGAAACAGAGAAACAGAGCTTTTATTGGCCACAGTACATCTATAACTAGCTGCAGTTCTTCCCTTTTCCTCACTGATAGAGGGAATGCTATTCTGCCAGCCATTATTCATTCTCAATGAGCAGGGATAATCTTTCTTAATCCCTTGGAGGGTTTTTTTTGCAATATGTTCGTTCTGAGCTTTAAATCACAATTTACTTAGGGCCAGATTCTGTCATGCTTCTTCCTGCCAAATAGTAGCTTCCTCTGTTAAAAATGCAATAGTGAGTAAGGACAAGAATGAAGAGAAGTAGGCTTTATGTTGGATCCTTAACTGATGAATCCAGCTATGTGGATTTTCACCTGCAGTTATTTTTCTTCATGATCAAGGACTTAAATTTTTATTTTATTGACAAATCCTTCTGCTTACCTAAATGAGCACAAGGGGCAGTGGTCCATTTATTTGGAAAACTGGAGGAGAAAAGCCTACAAACTATGCAGGTTTTTTGTGTTCTTTTTCACAGGTTCAGCTCCTGCCATCGAAACTAGGAGCTTGTGCCCATCCCCATGCCACTAGCATCAAAAAAATCAGTGAGCTCTTTCAGTCGCTGTCTCAGTGGTCATCTCACCAGAAATTTATATAATCAGTTAAATGAAACACTGCTTTCCCTGCCTTTCATATTTTAATAATCCTCAAACTGCAGCATGGTCAGTACTGCCCACATAGCAAAATTTAGGCAGACTTATTCCTTAAGGTCAGAATAATTCTTACACAAGTTTATGACAGACCATTAATACAAGGAAGAAATTCTCTGCATGTTGCACCTCTGCTTACCTGTTAAGGTCTCTTCCTTAACAGAGTGAAGAAGCTTTAGTGTATTGCCTGTTTCTCATTTTCTGAAGTTCTTGTTTCCATCCTGACTTATTTCTGTTTATGCTACCTGTTCGTGAGATTAAGATTTGCTGGCTTTTATCAGCTTCTCTATTTATATCTTCAAAGGCAGATTTTTTAAATGACAAGAGTTTTCAGGTCCAGCTTACTATCCTGAAATTGAGCAAGGCTAACCTTGAACCATTTTCTTTATTTGTGTTGTTATAGCATTTCTGTTCTCATAAACCATCTCAGAGAAATTTTAAATGATAGCGTTTCCTTGCAAGTTCCTGAAGAACAGCAGTAATATCAGCTATTATAGTTCTACACGGTGTGGGACCTTTTTGTGCTGAATGTAGGTCATGTAGCCAGTTAAGATATAAAAACCATAAAGAGGACATGAGGAAGCAAGCGTCTTTTAACAGTTCTTTAGAGAGTCACTGAGTCACTCTGACAATAAAAAAATACTGTTTAATCAATTCTGTAGTAAAGAACATGGATGCTTCTAATAAACGTAGCTTCACAAAGCAGGTACAATAGAATGTCAGCTTCAGTCATTTGAATCTATGCAGACACTGAAACTCAGGATGTCCCAGAACAAAAGCCTGGTATTTCTCAAAAGGCTGGTTTGTAAAGTAAAGGCACATACATGTAAAAGGATTAAATTATTTTAACTATGCTTTTCATTGCGTTTGTCATACAGGATGGATTCTTTAGTTATAGTGCTAGATTTGTATAAACTTTACCTTTTCTATTGTTGGTACCTTTTCTTTCTTTCTTCTGTCTTTCTTTTGGCCACAATTGCAGCTGTGCTCTAAAGTATCCCTGATTACAAATCCTAATATTGCATACTTGATAGTGTAGTTGCATATATGTAAGCTTTTTTTTTTTTTTATTTTATTTTATTCTGATTTTTATCAATGCATTCTGTTTTTCCTACTAAGATACCAGAGAGGTGCTGGATTACTTACTGATGACACAGGAGCTAAGTTGTTGAAGATTCTTTTCCAGTATGATAAGATAACTCTTCTTCACTTTGAAGAAGCTTATTAATTGAAGGAGAGTTATTCAGGCAGCTGTGTCCTTGGATTTGACTATTTACATCCTATGCAAAGCGTATCTTGTGAAGAAAGCTGACCTAATGCCCATTAAGAAGTCAGCAATTTTTGAGATAACAGAAAACTCTTGAAAAGAGCCAGAAACAATGGGAACAGAGGGATTTTAACTTGGTGTTGGTTATTTCAATGCATTTTGATCAAGAAACTCTTTTCCGTATTAATGATCTAACATTTTCATATGTTATTGATTTTAGCTGATGAAGGAGTTCCCTCTGCTCAGCATGTTCAACATCCATGAAAACCTGCTAGAGGCTTTGTTGGAACTGCAAGCGTATGCAGATGTCCAGGCAGTCTTAGCAAAGTATGATGGTAAGTCCATACCTATTTATATTTTCTCCATATGATTCAGACCGAAGCTAAGTTTTTGACTCAAACTTTTAAAATTTAGAAGCACTATAATTAAAGCGATTAGCACAGGCTTTGTAGATTACACAGTCCTTAATCCATAGATTTTAAACATTGCACATTTTTTCTACCAGCCCATACTTAATTCATTGTACAGGGTAATGGACTTCATTTACTAACAACTCTTCAGTGCTGTCTTTGCCTTTTGTTGATGTTTGAGGAACAGCTCTTTAGGTTCTGCAGATTTTTATCATACGCTATTCAAACATTATCTAAAGAAAGCATTCTCATGTCTCTCATGGACTTTTGTATGAATGTTCACTTAGTAGCATACAAATGCTTAACAAGCACTAATTGATTTAACTTCACAGCAGTCTAGTGAGTAACAGACTTAATGTCTTATGGGGAAAACTTGGAAATCTCAGAAGACTAAGTGAACTTTTTGCATTTATTTTCAGTATTTTTCTGTAAACATTGGTTTACGTAGCATTGCATCACTCTTTATGTTCAAGTCACAGCTCATGCTGACTTTAGCCTTTTGTACTTGAATTCAAGACACCAAAGTCTCAAACAGAGAAAGGACAGAATAAGAAGTGCCAACTGGCATACTTTATTCAGTTTAAGTTAAATGTGTTTTCCTTGTATTGCATAGAAAATTGTGACAGAAAAAAGAATACAATCCAGTTCTCTTGACCAGCATTCGTCAACCTGTATAGTGCCGCTCATCATCCTCTTCCTGCAGTCCCTGGCTTACTCACTGTCCACATTCTAAGTTCTGCAACAAGTAAATCAGGAATTCCACAGCCGTCTGTTTCCTGTTCTGTTACTACACAGTCCTCATTCATCCTCAGAAATGTCTCATTCTGTGCACTGGAATATGGCAAGAGCATTTATGAAAGGAATAGTATATGATCGTGTAACTAAAAATGAGGTCACAACATGCATGAATTAAATAGCTGGAATAAATGAAACAGGTAGCCTTAATTTTGATGTTTCTTAACTCTTTCTCTAGACTGGCCTTGTAGTCTTTAAGATAGTCTTAATTACTAGCTCTTACAGGCTTTCTGGTGTTCTTTGAGCCGAGATTTTAAGGCTTTTAACTTCTGAAGTTTTTGAAAAGATAGAGGCACATTATTTGAGGTACTTGGTATAAATGGCTACCAGTACAGGCTCTGGAGCATATATCCACTCTTTCTCTTTGATGGAGCATATATCCACTCTTTCTCTTTGATTCTTGGAAGAAATTGGCCTCTTTTCCAGCCTGCCCCTAATTGAACTTCTGTCACATTTGTCTACTGAATTGTCTTCCACTTCTCTTTGGTGTGGTCAGTTTCAGCTTTCAGTTGCTCCTAGTTACTACCAGAGGCTCCTTGTTCAGCCAGTGCTGCTCGTGGTCAGTTCTATTCTCCTGTCTCCTCCCACTACCTATCCCAGTCTTCTTTTCGGGGCAGCGATGGTCATGATGCATCTCCTTGCCAATTTTTCAACCCCTGTCTTACTAGACATCTTATCCATCCACTCTTTTCGCTATGGCTTCTGGCTCCTCTTCATTTGATGGTCTCTGATGCATTGCCTGGATGCTAAAAAGCAGAACAGTAAAAGCCCCTGCAGACAGGCGCTTCTCACTGTCAGCCCCAGTATTTGGCCCCATGTTACCACATGAAGCAGTAGCAAGGATATGATGTGTAAGTTTATTGGAGTACTGAGATGTGTTTACTTGATGAGCAAATAATGTTTGGAGTGTATAACAGAAAAAAAATGCAGAAGCCACTGAATATGTGCTAACTGCTTTCTTCTAGCATCTTATAACTTAGGATATTAAGATAAATTTTGATAAATCTGGCAGTAGACCATTGGCTTGATCCTAATAATCATACTGCCAAATTTCAGACCCTTGCAGTTGGCTGTGGCAGAGCTCAGGTTGTTTAACAAAAGATAAATAAGCAGCTGATTACGGATAACGTGAGTGATAGTCATAGCTACCAGTGTAGCCTGGAATCTTTTCAACTCTTTCCAGTGTCAAATCATTCTAAACAAAGATCAAGATGTCACCCAGGCCCATGAGTTTTGCTATCCAGAAGCGGTAATGATTCTGGGAGAGATCTTAATTGTACTTAGTCTGGTCGAAAAAATCTGCAGTTAAAGTGGTAACATCAGAGTCCTTTTTGTAGCTCTTTGTATTTCAGTAATTCCTGTAGCACAGGATTCCTGTGGACTTTATTTTGGTACGTTAAGAAACAAGAAAGTAGAAATGCCCCTGCACCACAGGATGTTGGCACCTTCTAGTCTTTTGTGTTATGAGATAATAGTCCTGAGAGATAGCTAGCAGAGCTGTGACAGTCCCATGCCCTCCCAAATCTCAGACTAAATTCCTGTGCAAGCTCTGCTTTTGCATGTGAAAGCACTGATCCCTAGTATTTAACAATACCATAGCTGCACTTTTTGTCATGGAAGGTGATAAAACTTGAAGGTGCGGTTTATTTTCTCAAAAGAATCTGATGGAGTCAAAACCGAGGTCATAGATGGCTTATTCAAAATAGAATTCTTCTTACTTTCTGTGTTTCAGCTCATGCTTTGCCATATATAAACAAAGGTGTGTGCATACGTTAGGTATGCACAAGGACTCAGCAAACACAACCTTAACCAGTGTAACCCTTACAGTTCATGAGTCTCAGCAGGCCTGTCTCAGGGAGTCTCAGCTCATTTTAGAACTCATCAGCTTCATGTGTTGTAAGATTTATTGGAATATAAAACAATGAACTCATTTATACTTTCCTATCTGCAGTCTCTGTTGGTCCCACTCCACTGCCTTTTCTTGACTGAGACCAAACCTGATTTATTGTATTTTGATAACATATGAACAAACTGTTTCCTTGAGTAGTCTGCCCCCACCCTGGGCTAAAAAGTTGGATCACATTATGTGAAACCTCAGCCTCTGCAAGCAGACACACTGCTTTACCAAAAGCCATGTGTTAAATTGTGTTTATGTTATGTACCTGGCAACAGAGCTGATGTCCATACTCATTATTCATGGAAAAAAGGCTTCATTAGTGGGAGAGCATGCACTGTTGCTGAGCTACATCGTTATGGTTTCAGAGTTCAGTGTCTGTCAATAGAGTGCAGATGACCTAAATACTGCTGAATTGTGAAAGGATTTTTGGCTCTGATTTAACACTTCCATGTTATTTCCAGAAAAAATAGTTATGCCTGCTAAAGAGACTGTTCTTGATGGAATAAGCTTCTGGTATTCATACTAGATAAAGTTTCTCCACTTCTCTTTCCTTGCTTTATAAACAGATTGTTTTCCAGTGGAGCAGATCTACTCGTGATGCTTAAAGCAAATGATTTATTAACTTCCCTGGGCAGCCAATTGCTCTGATTGTTGTTAGCTGGTAACTTGGGCACTGTGTGAAAACTCAGACCTTTCTGGCAATTGAAAGTGAGATTTAAAAACAATGGATACCTATGTATTTAGTCATAGTGATGCAGTGGTTCCTCCCTAAACCTGTCCTTGCTGTCTTTATTTTTAAAATGACTGTTTCCCATTGAGACTGTAAGCCTTCTGTTTTGGAGGAGGAACACCTTGTATAGATTCCTGCTTCAGTCACCCCCTTGCGAAGGAGAAAGACCACGTAGACAGAGTCCCAAATTCGGAGTTCTCTCGAGGAGATGATTAAGGCCAAAGGATACATAGAAATAAAGTGGGTTCTAAGTACGAAAGGTCTCATTCTTTTCTAGGCTAGGAATCTTTTTTGTTGATAATGGCTTACTTTGAAGAATCCTGCTTTAAATTGGTGTCAAATCAAAATGCAGGCCTCAGAAGAAACACTTTGAAAACAGACTCTTCTCTGTCTGGAATACTTTCAATTCAGAGAAATCTAAACAGTTAATGTAGAGAAATTAGTTCTCTAAAATGTAGCAGGGCTATTCTCCTTTCTCCGGTCCCACTCTGTTCAATTTCTTCTTGTCCTTAGAGACTTAAAAAATGGGTAAATTCTACTTACATTGAACTTGAAGGCATTCCTTTTGGAGAGGGTGGCAGACTGATGAACCAGTTGCGTGGAGTGTTCAGCTATATTAACTGTGATCTCCTTTTTTTTTGTGTATATGTATATATTTGAGGTCACAGCTCTACTATCAGTTTCGTTACATGCCACAATCATGTTTGGTATTTTTGAGATGATGTTCTACCTGGTGGAGCTAACTAGGTGTTAGTGAGGCTAATAGGATAAGTGTTCTAAGTGCAAGAAAGGGTTTTCTTCTGAGTTAAAAGTGTAGCAAGGTGCAATATTGAAACAATCATTACCTTATGCACATTATTTTATAATCATTTTGGTTTTTTGAAAGAGAGACATTAAGGGAAAGTTCCCTCTAGTTAAGGTCATACCAAAGCCAAGACTACCTTTTCTAAGAGATGAAAATCAGGTAAGACTTCCAATTTGTGTAACAGCAGTATCAAGAGACTGATTTGTCATTTTTCCCCATTACATCTGTTTCAGCTTCTGCTTTTAAGTAGTAGTTTTCTTAATATCAAAATCACTTGTCACTTCAGCTAGGTCTCTGCTTCAGTTCTATGTCTATTCATACCATGTGGTCTCTTTTTTTGCCATATGATTCTGTGGGTGTTTTGTTTCTTGTGATTGTGCAAAGCACAAGAAGTCTAAACTATTTCTACTAATCTTGATCTTTCTAATCTCCTATAGGAGAAGTTATTCTTTACCCTCTATTTGAATTTAGGATTGAACTTGGTCAGATTAAAGGGGTTGACACCTGCCTAGTCACTGAGATTTTCATCTCAGCAGGAGTTGCGTAGGAAGTGTTTACAATCAGCAGCGACCCTCAAAATCCTTCCATAACTGAACAGTTTAAGTTTTAGTTGCAGTGATGGCACAAACCCAACCCTTTTAGTTTGTACTGAAATGTTTTTCCCATCCTATCAGGGGACCAAAATCCAGGCCTTAGCATACACAGTGGCTATGTGTTTGTGTTTGATTGGGGTGTTTCCTACCACTGAGGAAGAATGTCAAAAGGCCAGCAAATCAGAACTACTTTGTTTTGCAAGCACAAAATAAGCATTAGATCATTGTGTTCATAGTTTTGCTTCCTCCAGCATGTTTTCTACCACATTTTGTGGAAAAATGCAATGACTATTCTCATGAGAGATAATACTAGATATTCGATCTTTTTGATAAAGTGTTTTTCCCCAGAGATTTAGTTCATGCTTTCCTGTATTGAACTCTATTTCATTACTCTTGCCGTCAACCATTTGTATCAGCTTAATTCACTTTCTTCCTTAATTTTTGTGTTTTTATAGATGACTGCATCTTTCTTATGTCATCACTCATCCAGCCTGCACATATTTCTTTGCTAGAGCACTTGCAGTCTTTCCAATAAGCAAATTTTCTTGCCACCTGTGCAAGAGCTGCCAATCTAGCCTGCAGGTGCAGAGAAACAGAAGAGTTCTGTGCTGACAGGGCAGTGTTGGCCTGTTGCTAGAATCTACAGACAGGCTGAAGGAAAGGAGATGAGAGATGGGATTCACCTCCAAGCCATTGCACAATGCATGTCCTGCATTCCACCTTTTTTTTTTTTTGTTTTACCTCTTCACATAACTTCTCCCAGTTTGTTGATCTACTTTCAGTTGCATTTGGAAATATGTTAATGATTCCAGCAGTTTAATGTGGTTTCTCTCCAGCGCTGTATGGAGAAGAACTAGCAATTTGACTGGCAGCATCTTGACTGGTGCAAATTATGACCCAAGATCTCCACCTTATTTCAGAAAATATTTGAATCCTGTTAGTGTTGATAAGACTATTCAACTGCCTGAAACTAAACCCATATGTATTGTTGACTTGGGAATAACATACACCTTGGGGTCAAAATAAAGAATAATTTCTGATTAGTGACTTAGATTTTGTGTTTATTGATGACTAGAACAATTGCAGCATGCCTGTCTCTTTGCATTTAGGACCTTCTGATGACTAAGATAGGGGATGTTGCACCATTTCATATCCAGATTCATAATTTCTTGGTTTATTTGCTATTTTATAAAAGCAATAGATCCCGTGACCTATTTAGATGCTATATGGCATATTCTGGTTATCACTAATCGGAGAAGTAGTGATGTTATGGTTGCAAGTGTCTGTCCATTAGTTAACTCTCACAAGCAACCACTTACGAAGCAGATGACCTGTAAGAATTCTCTTTCAACTCTTTCTGGTATCATATCATTCTAATTGAATGAAAATGCTTATAAATTAAGTCTTAGATTATTTTGTATTCTGTTTAAAGATACAAGCCGTAAGGAGGAAGGGCACCCTTGTTCAGATTGACACATCAGTTCTTACTAGCGAAAAATGCCCTGATGGTTTTGACAACAGGACAGCAGTCACATCTTTCAGCACGTTATGGGAGCTCCACAAGTAATGACAGGAGAGTGGGAAATAGTATATGTGAAGAAATTTTGCCGGATGTCTCATGGAGCTGGACACAGTCATTTATGAAAAACTTCACACTGGCTTCTGACAGAGGACATCTCTCCTAGGGCTAGTTTAGACTTCATTCATTGCTAAATTCATGTTGTAACCAGACATTGGTTTATGCATTTTTCTCAACTAAGAGAGTCCAATTTTGGAGATGAAGCCTAAATTATATGAGGATTTTAAAGTATTTTAGTGATCAGACCAGAATATAGCAGAACCAAATACTTATGGTCTAATATGGAACAAATAAAATTGAAACACTTCTGGAGAAAAGTGGGCATGAACCTACTAAGGGCTATCTCCACAGCAACATAAACGTGAGCATTTGGATGTATTTATTTCATTCCCAAGGGATTGTAGGTATTATCCTCAAATAATTGCTGCTCGCTCATTAGGAGCATAGTACTGGAAGAGGCCTCCTGGGTAAGTCAGTCCCCCACTGTTGCATTCAGTACATCATATTATCCCTTCCATGAGCTGAGCAAGCTTCGTCCTAGAATTAGCTGTTTTGTTTGCCCTACTTGGAACTCTGGCTCAAAACTTCAATTCTTGGAAACCTTCTAATCTCCAGCCTAAATATAATTTTGAACTGTTTATTCATGTGCCAACATTATCCTTTACCTAAGCAGCTCTTCTTCTTTCATTATATTCCTTGTAGGTATGCCTAGGAAACAGTTGTATCTTCTCTCAGACTTTATTTTGTTTGTATTGTTAGAAAGAAAATCCAGTGTTTCTGTTTAATTTTGTTGGGTTTTGACCATGAGTGATGAGATCTGACACACAACATTCCTTGACAAATCCCATTTCTTCTGCAGAAATGACTCAGATGGTGTACCTGAGCCTTACCTTATCGCACCACATTTTCCTCCATTACAGATGCTAGTGGTCCATAGCAGAGCATCCTGCAATCTGTATGCACAGATGTTTCCAACTCAGGAGAATTTACTGCCTACTAGGAGATATTATTTTGCCATACTGTGTTTTGTTTTATTATGTTTGATCACATATCAAGCATATTTCCTACTGTATGATATCTTAATCTCTTAGCCAAGAATTGTAATCATCTTCACAACTTGGTCCATCCAACTTCTCCCAAACAGTGTCCATTCAAGTGTGAATGATCTGATGCAGAAACTAGCCTTTATGTATGTGATTAGGGTTTTTTTTTGGTGTGCGTGAGTGATCTCATTGTTTAACTTTGTAGATTTTGTATTAATGGCTGAATTGTCATTTTCTTGCTGCCATTCTGGCTTTTGGTGGTATATCTGCTTTCTTTAATGAAAGCGAGCTAGCAACTTTCATTGACATAACAACTGTTTTTACTCTGCTGCATCAGTTACATACGCTAGACCTCTTGATTCCTCTTAGCTTTCAGCTCCTTCAAACAGATATAAAAGTTAAGTGTGCTCTTCTTGCTTTATTCAAAGTAGTCCAGGCAAACACTCCTTTCTTAGTTCTTTTTTATATATGGAGTTTGTCTTTTGCCTGAGAAAATGTATTTCCAGGGACTTCTAGGTAAACTTCTGTGTCACTCATGCAGAATTTTTAGGGGGCAGATCCTAAAACCTACTAGGTTTGAACTGATCCGGGGAAAACATTTTCCATGAGGTAGTGCTGGCTTGATGGCCCAGAGAAACACTTACAGGTAAGGGAGAATGAAGTGTTCTATTAACCAATTGAAAACCTTATAAATGACATCACTTTGTTTGGTTTTTTGGGTTTTATTTTATCTTTTCTGTTCCTCTACCTTTCATTCCATTTATGAATGAGGTTTATACTGAAAGACAGAGACCAGTATGTTCTGAAAAAGGTCATTTCTATTTACTGGAAATAACTTTTAACTCCTAATGTTAAGGAAAACTGGGTATAAGCAGGCTTATTGAAGGTACTTATAAATATTTTCTCCTCCTGTCATTGAAGATGTGCTCATGTCTTGTGTCTGTAGCTACCTTCTATTAGTGGAGTAATTAACGTATCTATCACCCAGGCTGCTTTGCATGCTGTTGATTTTAATTACTGTAGTCACTACAATTACATACTCCAGTGAAATTAGCATTGGAATATATTATAGGAGAGCCTCCAACAAGATCTTTACGTGTCATACTTGAAGTGCAAGTGCACAGAAAGACAATAAAGAGGGTTTAACAGGTAGTATTTCCAAACTGCCTCAGTCATTCTGGCAATGTTTCCTGTCTAACAGAACAACGTTATGCTTGGTTGCTGGTTGTTAATAAATGAAGGATGGTGACTGCTGATATATGACTTGTTTGTCCTCTGTAATTCCTTTTTGGAGCCCTGTCTTGCAATGCACAGGGATCCAGTAAACCACAACTTTACTGACAAACTGAGGAACAGATAGTTTCTTAGAACAGTAGTCACAATACCTGCTCTTGACTTTTATAGTGGGCCTACTCCAGTGCCTTGTGTTTATTTGCTATTTACTATGAGAAACTAAAATATTACAGTGTGTAGATGTGTCAGCCTTTAGTGGGGATTGTTCTAGGTTTTTTTCTATAGTTTGGCCGTAAGCTTTAACTTTTTTATGCTGGAATATTCTGGTCACTATATAATATTTGTCTACTGGGTACGTTACTAGTGTGGAAGTCAGTTCTTCTCTGTAACAGTGGGAACTAATCTGTAGGTCAAGTCTGTTAAGTAGCATTTCTCTCTGCCCTTTGGATGCTTTGTGCCAATCTGCAGGTAGAGAACAGGTCTAAATTAAGTCAAACTAATGTGTTAAGCCAGGTTTATGGCTCCTGTGTCTCTGAAACATAGACTGCCTGGTGAATATTTTGGTCTAAGATTTGCTTAAGAGGCAAAACATCTTCTTTTACTGTTGATCTTTATCTGAAATAAATCTAATTGTTGTTTGATTTCAAATCAAATGCATTGTTATTTTAATAGCTATCTTAACTTGTATAGCTGCCATACGTTTATATTAGACAACTGTTTCTGAGTGAAAACAAGAAGAGTGAATAAGATAGCCATCAGCTATTACTTAGATATTTGTGAACTGTGGAAAAATTAATGTGTTCTGGATTACCTATACATTTATATATGAAGTAATGATTTCTTTCAATATGTCTCTATCATGTCAGTCTTTGAATTAGTTCCCTACTGAACCCTGTTGCTGCTTAAATCACAGTTCCAGTGGTCATTGACACAGGTTTTAAAGTCTGTATATTGGGTGGAAATTTAAAAATCCACGTGACATGGGAGTACAAGCCCCAAGATTAGAAAATGTTCTGAATTCATGTAATAATTTTGCATATGCCATGCATACACCGAAGTATCAAGCACTTTTCTTTCTAGAGACTTCTACATTTTCAGATGTTTACTTTTTTCTTTCTTTTCAACAGATATAAGCTTACCAAAATCAGCAACAATATGTTACACAGCTGCATTGCTCAAAGCCAGAGCTGTCTCTGACAAGTAAGTGCATAAGAACCACTGTCCAGCAAAATTGCCGATTTAACTCAAGATTTCTCTTAGTTGAGCCCACACCCTAACAATCTGCTGGGTTAGCAGGAGAATTCACTCCTGCAGTAAATTCGTAAAATGACTTTATATGTAAGAAAAAACTTGCAGTGATCAAACATTGCACTTCAAATATTACAGAAGAAAAGAAGATAAATGGCATAAATACAGTTCTTGTTTCAGTTTTGTGTATACTGTCTGGGTGAGCTTTGGCTTTCTAGATAGTATAATGAAGATGCAAGTAAAAGGTGATGTGTGGCTGAACTTCTTCAACTTTGTATAAACCTGACCACAAAAAGGTAATAAATAAGTGTGGATGCATTTGTAGTAATGTTATTTTACAAGTGCTGTCAGAAAACTGCTCATCTACTTAAATAGCGGCAGGTGGATTTAGCATTACTATGTCAGGGATTCTGAGAGGTAGATGACACTCATTTTTAGAGACACAAATATTTGCTCATTCCTGTTATGGTTTTCTCTCGGATCTCAACCTTCCAAGGTGCTGAGCATATCTACTTGATGCCTGTGGATCTGAGACCACTGGCCTGTTCTGAAAGGGGGTGCTCAGCTCCTTGTGAGATGGAGCTCAAAAATCCCGATTCTGCTCTCAGATGCCTTCACACAAATCCCAGGCAGAGTTGTGTCTGTGCACCTGAGGGTCGAATGCCTCCCTAAAGTTGGAAAGCAAGTAGAGTGGAAAGCCATTTTCTTGGCTGACATCCTGACAGTTTTTGCTTTTAAAGTGTATGTACACATCAAGATCTAAGTAATTTTCTTTCATTCTTTTTATCCTGTAGATCGCCAGTACCTACTGCAACATCTTTCCTCCCTACACAGCGACTCCAGCTTGGGAGGGCAGGGCTAAGGTTGTCACAGCTTTCCCTGTGGTGTCTGCCTGCCAAGTACAGCTCTGGAGTTAGCCGTGGGGTGTGAGGTGAGAAAGAGATTGCATGGTCTGGTTTTTCATTCACTGGGCAGATGATTTGCCCACAGTTTGGGCATGCTACCCTCAATGGTGCTGCGGCCAGTAGACCACCCACTACTGCTGCTGCATCGTGCTTCCATCCCAACCTGACCCAGGGGCATTGGGTTGGGAACGTCCCCAAAACCTCCCCAAAACTGTTTTTAATAGAAACTCTCCAACAATAATTTGGCACATTTTTTTTTCCTTTTCTTTTTTCTGCAGCTTCAGTCTTGACTATGCCCCGTAGCAAGGTGCCTAGAACAAATTTAGATTAGTGACAGAGAAAGGACTGTATGAACTGACTTTCTGCCATGATTAGATGTAAACATGCTTTCCACTTCTGCTGGGATTTTCATTGGCCTTGGTGTAATAGACTGCTCAGAGTTTCCACTTACTATGGAAGTTTGGAGAGCATAGGAGATTGACTCAGTTTGGTTACATGGGCCCATGTTCTAGATTCCTTTTCTAGCTTTTTTCTCTTACTAGCATTTCTGACCTCATGTGTTTGTTTCTTTGCTTTTGTAGATTTTCTCCAGAGGCTGCCTCAAGGCGAGGGCTAAGCACTGCAGAGATGAACGCAGTAGAAGCTATTCACAGAGCAGTAGAATTCAATCCACATGTGCCAAAAGTGAGTATGGAGAGAGCATTGTTATAGCTTTAACACTGCTGAGGACTTAACTCCTGATTTCTGTGCTAGGTTAATGAATGATATTGTGGAAAGAGGAGCAAACAATGGCAAGGGGAAGAAGCTGAGAGTATGCACATTTTTTTCATTTGATATTTCACATTCAGTGTCTTCTACTCCAGACCATGCAACTTGAAATTTTAGCTGAAGGAAGTCTTCTATGTGAGCAACAATTACATGGTGGAATGCAGTACTAGACACCACCAAATGTTACGCTTGCAGGACAGAACCATGCATAAAGACAGATTATTATTTACAAAATAGCCATTGAAGATCTAGTTCAAAAGAGGATGTTCTATTTGTTTTGGTGATTACGTGTAAGAATGTTTTTGGCATGCTATACAAAGGAGCCTATGTTTGGAGTTCATCGTGTACTTCATATAAGCTGCATTAGTAATTCCTTATGCAGCACCCTGTCATTAAGTTCTGAAAATGCAAAGCTCAGATGAAGAATTGCTGAGGACTACAAA
Organism: Cuculus canorus; assembly: GCF_017976375.1. Taxonomy (NCBI): domain Eukaryota; kingdom Metazoa; phylum Chordata; class Aves; order Cuculiformes; family Cuculidae; genus Cuculus; species Cuculus canorus. Next base: position 182,227,132 of record NC_071401.1, read on the forward strand.
GTAAGAAAAGGGATTTATCTTCTAATTCCCTAATCCCCTCTCTAGATATGTATCTCAGCAGTAAGAATCTTGCCCAGGGGCTACTAAAGGCTAATGCATTTTATTGTTTCATCACCTGATACTCAGTATTGCAGTCGGTAAGGTCATTGTAAAAGCAAACTAGAGGCAGATGCTTTTTGGCCCTTTGAATCTGCCTTGGAACCTCACCCCACAAACCTTTGGACCAGTATTACCCCTTGTAAGTAATCAGCCTCTGCTGGAGAGCAGAAGACTGGTGTGTTTTAATGTGGGGATCTTATTCATTAGGTATAGCAGAACACCAGGTTTGGTGAAGATAAGCCTCAAACCTGTCACATCTGTGCACATGGATTGCAGAAAGTTAATTCTCAAGAATGCTTTGCAAGGATGAAATATTTTCTCTATAAGGTGTATCTGTTTTGCCAACCACTAAATAGCATGGTTAAGCTGTCTGAAAGTTAGGCTGTTTGTTTAATAAAATCATCTAGACTTCCTCTACAGGCAGTGGAAAGAAGGAACTATCTTAGACATCTCTAGACAGACTTTACCTCCGAGGTGCCTGTTTCTACATTGACTATGAAAGGAGCAACTATTTTCCAGTAAAAGCCTGATTTTTAGACAACAAGATTTAGGTGAGATGAGTCCCTTTGTATTATTAGCTGATCTTCTATTTTTGTGCCAAGCTATAAAATGAAAATATTAAATGAAGTTTGGTTCCAGGTCTGCTTCTGTGGAACTCTGTTTACTTTCTTCCATCCCAGTGATTCTTGCACCAACACAACCATTGATATTTCTCTTCTGCCTGGTTGCCTGTTCAACTCTTTTCCAGTCTTGTTCTGGGTAAACCTTTCTGAATCTTTTACGGAAGCCTGGTTAGAGTATTCTGTCCTTTGCCAAGCAAAGATACCAGTTTAGCCTGTCATGAGCAATCCTTGGGAGCCTGTTCCATTTTCCTCACTTACCTCCATGCTTTTGATAACACTTTCTATCAAAATCTTTTTTAACAGTTTACACCTTAATGATTCCATATTAACACATATTGTTTCCCTCCTCTTTAAATGAATGACGTTGCATTCATTTCTCTCATCACTGGATCACTTGATTCTGAGTGGGGATCTTTTTGCTTTAAGTCAGTTATGCTAGTCTGGCTGTTTCTTGCACTGGTTCGTTCACTGTTCAGGGGCAGAGATCATTGGCTGCAGTGGCCTCCACTTCTGTACCTGCTCCTAATGTCCATCCTGCTGTTGTCTCTATGCTCCACACTGCCACAAAGCTGAAGATAAATATTCATTTACTACGTTTTTGCTCGTTCTTTTTCTGTTTATGCTTAAGAGATGTTCTTTTTTTGGTTTAAATTCCTTTGCAAAACCTACCTTACTGTAAGCTGTGGCAGTTGCTCCATAGCCCACTGCACTTCAGACCTCCAAGATCCTGCTTTTCTAGTAGATCAGTACTTTGATTCATTGCATGTAACCTCTTTCTCACTAGCCACCCTCTGTTTAGGTGGCTGTTCAAGATTGAATCTCCTTTCTGACAAGGATCGCCATGTGTGAAATAAAGTTGGGTGTGTTATTTTCAGTACTTTTGTTTTAAAGAAATTCCAGTGCTCTTCTTCACTTAAGTTCCTGAGCTTTTCAGTCAGTTCACATTGATAATTGATTCACTCAATTTTTCCAAGTCTGTAATTTTGAAATTGAAAGCCTTTGTGAAACACATAAATTATCAGAATAAAAAAGTAGTAACAGGAGCAGACTCTAGAGTTTTTCTAGTTTATATTTTAACATTAAAAGAGTGCAGCCTAATACAGCTTAGTATGCAGCACTGCTGATTTCACACTTATTCTTTCTGTTCTTAGCTAAAGGATATTAAGGTTGCAAAAATACGTATTTGGTTATAATTTTATGCACAGTATGGATATTACACCTCAATTTTGACTCAGTTATGATTGAAGTAATATCCAATTTGTTCTAAATGAAGTGGAGATAAATTTTAGCGTGCAGCATCACAAGAAATCTAACAGTGCCACAAAACTAATGTATCTTCAAAGCTTCTTTAGGATTTAAGCACTAATGAGTCTCCAGTTCAGACTGAAGAAGAAATAAATTACAAAAGTGACAAATTACTGAAGGCATTAAATTCCCAGCAGAAGCTTTGAAAACAGGGAAATGCACTATTAAAGAGAAAAAAAATTATTTGATATGTTTCTGGTTTGAAAGGAGATCTTACCATTTTTGGTGCGTATCATTAACATTTAGAATTATAATGTTAAAAGATTATTACTGGATATGCATTTTCAAGACATTTAACTGGAAACAGCATATTTTTGCTAATGAGATTCTGAGACAAAGGAATGCAGGGAACACACTCTGAACATGCTGAGAGATGCTGCTGAGCTGGATTTAGCAAGAAAGGAAGACTGGGTCTGATTTTTCGCTAGGAGATTATGGCCAGATTGCGGTCCAGCGTTCCATAGTGATGTTGCAGAGGTCAGATATATTCTTATGCTTTCTTTTGAATGTCATCTAAACATGCAGGAACCACTTAAGAAGGAGTTTAAAAGTCCTAGATTTCCATCTTTACATGGAAGTGAGAAAACCTGCAAAAACACCTACCTTCCACATAGAAACCAGTGAAGACATCTCATCTGTAAAGAGGTTTCTTTGCTTGTAAGCGGATTATTTTTTTTAAGCTGTACCAGAAAAATATCTGTTAAAAGATATTATGCCTAACCTCAGTTTGTCTCGTTTATGTTACTGAAACAACTCTGTTACAGCAAATTACAGCTTTATACTTTGGCAGAGATTACCTATCTAAAAAGAAAACATTTTGCCAGGCAGTGTTTTCAGGGTTCTTTTTAGAAGAAGAAAAACATAACCAGTAGCAGGTTGCAGTCAGCAACGCAGCAGGAAAGAGAACAAAGCAAAGAGCTGTGAATTTCACTGTTATATCACTTGTTTGTGAAGATTTGTCTGAATTTTTCTCAGCCACGAGAGTCTATGAATGAATATCCTTTGGTTTTAGCGTAGTGCCATGCACTGTGGAGTTTTGGAAGTGTGCTGACACTGTTAAAAAATTTAAGAGTTAAACAGAAAGGTTTTTCTTGGCACTGAAGAAGTTGGGGTATCACTGTAACTATGGAAAAGAGAGTAGTATCTCTGTCATGGAGAGTGCATAAGTAGACTGGATGGGAAATAAAGTATATGCGTGTAAGACATACACGATTTCCTCACTATTATTTATATGTTGTGTTTGGAGCTTCCCCACTTACATTTAACACATCTATCCCAAGCTAATACTGATAAACTACTACAGCTGTTTCTGGGACATTCCTCAGTTGTGGAACACCCTTTCTGAACTGATTTGCAAGGCTCCCTCCCTGCATTAAAATGCAGACTCCTCCTGAACAGCACCCTCCCTGCTTTTTCTCTTGATTTATGAGACACAAACTATTCAGTAAAGCGAAAGGGAAGAGAGAACAGATGATAGTCCATATATCTAATTGTTAAAAGTGAGTCAATAGTGTGCTGCGTGCACAGTTGTTATAGGCTTGCTATGTAAGCCAGAAGCTGAGCTGAGTACCTGCTGAAGTTTACTGCATTTGAATTGGACAACTTCAATATTGATATTACTTTAAAAAATGCCAATTTTGTCTGTAAGCAGTTTCTTGAAAGGACGTAACAAACCATTGACTTAAACACTTTTAAAGATTTATCTGTTCTGCATTTCATCCCTTCTCCTGTCTTTTTTTTTTTTCCTTAATAAGAACTGCATTTGTCTGTATGCTTTATGGGGTTTCTAGTAAGTGGTAGTTGCTAATAGAAACAAATAATGCAAACAAATTCATATACCAGCTGGGAAATGAATCTGTTCCGCACACCCTATGATAGTACAGAGAAACTATTCCAGACATGTTTAAGAGAGTTTTTAACTATTCGGTGAGAGAGTGATTTGTTTTTGTATCTCCAGCAGAAAGGTGAAACTTCTTAATTACTATCGATGCAATGAGAACTTGTAAGGTGACATAAAAGTGGCTTCTCTGGGCATGTAGAAACCAGTATTTGGGAACTGTTTTAAGCTGTGCTGTTCATCCTACTGGGAGGAGGAGAGTTCCTGTTCAATCAATGTTATATTCTTATATTCTGGCCTGGAGGGATGCTGTCACAGGTGCAGGACTGACTGTTGCCCATTTACAGCCTCAGCTGTAATTTCAGAGGCAAATTGCACAATTGAGGAAAAGGAGACCTGCCTGAGATAGGTTGATTTATTTTATAAAAGGGCACTGAAGTAGCTCATTAATGTGGAATGTGAAAAGCACTCACAGCAGAGGAGTATTGGTAGCCAGAGTGCTGTTAGCAATGTGAAATAAATAATGTATATACAGTCAATTCAAATAAAAGAAGTACAGGTTCCACCATGTTGTACTTCATGTGTACAAGGTCCATCGCCATCCTCCAAATGCTTGTTAGAAGGTAGATTCCCATGTGTGTGCAGAATGGCTATAGCTGAGCGGTATCTATCATAATGTCATGTAACTGGCCTAGAAGCGCTTTGTGTAATCACGTGAAAAATACTGTTACCCTTGTTGTAACTCCTAAAATACTGTGGTTTGACAGGAAAAAGTTTGGGGTGAGAGAACAGAGAGACCAGAAAACCAAAAAAGACAACGAAAAAAATCCAAGCCAAACCAGTGCGGTGGAGAAGGGCTGATTGAGCCATGTGTTGATGACAAATGATTGCACAACTTCGGTATTCACTCATTACTCGATTAAAACCAGGTCATTCTGGCTGAAATACCCTAGACTCTCTTTTCTGAGCTGATTCATTTTTTAAAGGAAAATGATAACCCCAGACGGTGGCAACATGCTGTTTCCTGTTCTAGTTAAACTTTTATTTGTCATTGATCAACAAGCGCAGTTGGAGATGTACTGGGCTTGCCACCTCCGTTTCCTTCATGATGGCTAGTTCTTTGCTAAGTGTCTTATTTAGCCTGTTATCTGACTGTCACTCTGAAGTGAAACCCCAACTGGATTCAGAGCCTCCCATCTTCCCTGCACATTCAAACTGTTGAAAAGGTAGTAAATTTTTATTACTTAAATACTAAAGATTGTGGTTGAATCTGAGAGAATGCTAGTGTATCACGAGTTACAGTTAACAGGGAGTCTGTCAAGATGTTATGTAGTTTATTTTGTTGTATAGCAAGCTGGAGTTCGTACTGGTATGAATTTTAGTGGCATGATAGGATCGTGTGTTCGTATTAGTCCTGTAACAACAAGGGCTGTGCTCTGGTCGGAGGCCTTTGGCAGTGTTGAGATATAAATAATCAGATTCCCACCCTGAAGTCTTTGGTGGCTGAAGATAAAATGGTACCTGTCTAGTGTAGTGTGTTTGATTAAGCGCAATAGCAGCCTCTTGGAAACTACAATCAGAAGTCTTCAGCCGATTTTTTTTACTAAGAGCTGGAGGTACGTGTTTCGTGCAGAATACCATCTGGACTGTGATCCACACGTTGTATGGGCACTATGGGGGCTGCAGCTTATTGGGCAGTTATTGAAGATTTTTTTTTTTACCTGGAATTTATCTGCTTATCCTATCCAAGATCTTTCAAGGGGACTGTGTTGATTTCATAGATAATCTGCTAGAAATGCAGCAGATTGCTGGGGCTCAGTTCTTCCTGTCAAGTATCTGAGTGCCAGTAGCCTGCAGTTACCATAAAAGAGGGCTGCCCTTGGCTGTGCAGTCTCCTGGCAGACCCTGAGCCCTGTCAGCAAAACCTCCTGGAACCTGAGTGCCCACTGGGCTCTTACACTCTCCTTGGAAGTACAGCAATGCACAAATGGGTTTGATATTCGAGGACATCAGGACATGGACAGTCATATCTCTCCTTCTGTAATAATCAAGGCCCATCTAGGTACTTTTTTGGTACCTGTTACACCTATTTAAGAGAGGATAAACAGATGGAGGCCTTCAAGTGCCCTCTCCCAAAGCAGACTTGCCATTTCTTTGATTAGTTCTATTCTGTTCTTGTAGTATCTGATGTTTATGTTTCCAAAAGTGCCTGATGAGAACTCTAGGGAGTATTCCAGATGAGGTCTTTCTGCGGCTCTATACAATTAGCATTTCTGATGGAAATGCATCCAGAATAAATTCATTGACACCCTGTATGCCCAAAAGGTGTGGCTGACCTTTTAGCATAAACCAGAAATTGTTATGAGGCCCAAATGAGACCTGAGCCATCCATCAACTTTATGTGTGGGTCTCCTTGAATATCACCAAAACAGATTATGGACGTTTTGTTTGAGAAAGTAGCTGTGATGGGAGTAATGAGGGAGGAATGTTTCACATTTTTGACCTGAGGGACTTTTAAAAATAGTTTTTCTTCCTGAAACTGAGAAAAATGCAGACTGAAAAGTCAACACAACTGATTGAGGACTAAGAATGATTTCTAAATGTCAAGCTATATCCTTACATCTGGTATTTCAACTCAATTTATTTTTAATCATTGATAACAAGTAATACATAAGAATCCAAATAACGTATTTTCATCTCCATGCTCCTCAAAATAGGACATTCCTTTCTGGTTATTCTTTTTCCACAATTAGTGACATGGCTTTGGGGTTGATTTTATTTTACCTTTGATTGAAATATTTAAATATTGACAACTTTTGAAAACAAAAAAAAATGGAAATGAGTTACAATCTAAATTAACGAAACATAGAAACCTGCAACTCTTGCAGCTTTATTCTGTTCTGCTAAACAGGTGTAATGTGTGTTTTTAGAAGGGTGGTAGTGAATAAGCAGGTTTGCTGTATCTCTGTAAGCCTGGCAGCTGCCTTCCAGCAGTTTATTCTGTTCTCTCTGCCACTCTTAATCCCCTGTCCTGCCCTCTAAATTGCAGCTTCCTCCATTAATCCATCTGCTCTGCAGCTTTCTCAATTTTTTTTCTGAAAGGCTTCAGTGAAAATCCAAGTATCGCACAGATTACTCCTACTGCTAATTCAGTTTCTCCTCCTTTAATACTGTTTACCTGCATCAGAAACACATGTGATTTCTCTTTCCTCTTTGAAGTATTTATCTGTTTCCCAGGGTTGACAGTTCTCTCCTTTGATCTCGATCTCTTCAAATCCCTTACCTGTTTGCTAGCTCCTTTCAGGCTCCTTCAGGCAAAGGGGTAACTAGCTCTAGGTTGCTGTCCGTGACATCAGTGTATTTTGTCCCCGTTTCCCCCTGTTCTTTCCCCTTCCCTTCCCCAAGGCTGATTTTCAATTCTTATTTATTTCTTTTGCCCTCTTTTCTCACATAGTGAGTGTTCAGCAGCAACCTGCACGCTCTCGTTCACAGAAGTCAGGGTTTAAGAAGACCTGTGGAAGGTTAACACCACCCATGCCTCTGTTTCACCTCTGGTGTTAGGTTGTCTTCTCTTGGGTGCTGCACTGGGTTGCTGTCAGTCTCTAAGTCCTCCTTCTTCTGGAGTAAAGCAGAGACCGGTCTGTAGGGACAGAGGCCTCAGTGGAGTCAAGGGGCTGCATGTTCACTCTCTGCCAACAAATAACCATAACTTTCCTTTCTGAACCTTGTATTGGTGCCTGACGGTCTACTGCCTGACTCACCTGCCACCTCTTGTGTTAAATAGTCTGGTGGGGAGAACATTTGCTCTTGGGCATCCTGGAAGAGAGTGACCGTTTCTTTATGCTTTTGAGGAGCAGTCAGTGCATATCTGAGAAATGTTACACTTCTTGGAGAAGATCTGACAATCAGGAGTTGATTTGGTAGCCTGTGATTTCTGTCTGCCATTCCATTCCCTGTAAAGCATGCCAACAAGGGATCTGTCTTGCCCTTCAACTATACCTTTCCTCTCCACTAACTGGAATGTAGTAAGAAGAGCGATGAAATAATGTCTGCTGAACAAGTAGTGGTCTAGTTCATGGGCTGGGGAGGGAGGAGAAAACACCTGCTTGAATAATCTACAGGTCTTCTCTTGTGGCATGGACCCTCTGGCATGTGTCATCCACGTCTGTTACGGAGGATCCAGTAACAGCGAGAATTGCTTGTGTCCTTAGTCAGTGGTGTTTTTTATTTTCATAACATTTTCAGTATGTGAAGTAGCAAGCTGGAATATCCAGTACTTGTTTTACCTGGAAATAGTGTATTTGTTACATTTTGTAACTTTTTTTGACTTTGTAACGTGTTGGTTGCCACTTAGGGGCTGCCAGCCTGGAATACTCCTAGACCTGGCAACCAGTTGATGGCAATGCAGTAAAGCAGCCTTATAGAAATCCTCATAGAAAGACTGTATGCATTTATAATAAACACTTTTAATTAAAAAGGACCTATAATTAGATTATCTTTTCTGCTTTGAGCCTTTTTTCTGTCTCCTTTGATAAGAAAGACATCTCATTTTCTCTGTAGTACCCCTACTACAGAATGTTAACCATCTGTCAGCCTATCTCGGTCTTTGGGAATAATTCAGTAATTATCTTCAAGTGCAGTTGGTGGTGTTACAGTTTTGATGAAACACTTATGAGGGAAAGTACTTTAGGGAAATAGACCTTTCAGCGTGCATTATAGAATTGCAGGCAGCTTTTTGTGGTTTTTATTACCTCTGAAATAATTGTGCTCTGCTTTTTTATTGCAGTATCTGCTAGAAATGAAAAGCTTAATTCTGCCCCCTGAACATATTCTGAAGAGAGGGGACAGTGAAGCAATAGCTTACGCTTTCTTTCATCTTCAACACTGGAAAAGAGTAGAGGGGGCATTGAATCTCTTACACTGTACATGGGAAGGCAGTAAGTAATTCTGTTTCTTACAAAGGAGCTAATAAAATATTTTTATTGAATATCCTGACAAAATAATAGCTTGGTGTGAAGTATGGTGTGTGGGAATTATGGAGGTTAGTTATAGTCTCACCAGCACTGGAATATTTAAAGTTAAAACTGAAAATGCAAACTTCATTTAATGAGGAAAAGGGGTTCTGAAGTCTTGTATTTTGTTTTCTGTGAGAAGTACCCATCTTCTTTGTGACATATTTCCTTACTTATGGATGAGGGAATTAATATTTTACCTTCCTCATTTCAGATTCATAGAGGCTTGTTTGTCATTATTTGAATGTTTTGATATTGAGAAATTAGGAAAGTGCTTTATAAACAGGAAAAAAAATCCATCACCAACAAAAAATACTGTTTTTTTTTTATACTAGTCATTAATATTTAATTGACAAACCAGAGTCTAGTGGAGGACCACTAGTATATGTAGGGGACTGGAACATGTGATGTAGGAAGAGACACTGAGGGAGCTGCTTTTATTCAACTTGGAAGACTTCTTGTAGGTGAAGGGGGGATCCAGTCGCTCTCTTCGTCTACCTAGTGCAAAGATAATATGGAAGACAGAGTCTTGTCAGAAGGGCACAGTAGAAAGACAAGAGGCAATAGACACAACCTGCAGCAAGAGAAATTTCACTAAGGTGTAAGGAAAATATTTTCAGAATTAGCGTGGTGATGCACCGGAACAGGTTGTTGGTAGATTGTAGGATCTCCATCCCCAGAGATAGCTCACAGCTGAACTGGACATGGCCTCGAGCAACCAGACCTGACTTTGAAAATGACTCTGTTTTGGGTAGGAGTCTGGAATTGTAAAGTAACCTTCTAATCTAACTTACCCTGTCTTTGAGATATGCTCTTTTCTGGTTCAAGGGAATTAAAAAGTGCCATTTAGAATGAGCCTCTGTGAGCTTTTTTAATGTATTTTTTTTTCTATAATCTAGTTCCCCTTTTCTGCTTTGCTTTCTTCTGTTCTCTTTTAGCCCCTCCATATGTTAGCATACCATTATTTTTTCCTTAATCCATTTGCTGTTCTCATTTGGGTTTGTTATAAAAGATACAGTCACCGTGATAATTCCTACAGAAATGCACTTACTACCTCCATTGTGAAAGTGAATTACGGTCTTATTCATGTATGGAATGGTCTCAACTTGCCTAATTTACAATGTAGGCTCCCTGAGAAAGCAGTGGCGTTATTTCTAGGTGTACAGAACACCTTGCTCTGTAATCCATACAGTTGTCACCTGGGGGTTGCTCTCCTGCATTGTTCTCTGTCCTACCTGCTTGCTCTTTTCCTGTCATTTCTCCCAGTGTATTATTTTCTCTGTTATGGCTTTCTTACCAGTGGTTTATGTTCAGTGGTTTGCTTTTATGTCATGTCTCTTCTCTTCCAGATGCTTGCAGAAGTCCTTTAGCCCAAGGCTCATTAGCCCGTCATTATGGAGCAGTATTTGGCAGGGAATCATGAACAAATCTTCTTTTGCTTTCTCAGGCTGGGGAGTCCCTAAGGGGCTATTTACAAGGACCAGCTTTTGACACAGGAGATTGGCTGCGCTGCAGTCCTCCTACCAAATAAAGAATCTAGTCATCTGTGCCTGAACACAGTGTAGGGCATTCCCATCCAACTGCCTTAACTGATTCCTCTCCTTATTACCTCCACAGCAATCTGAATATGTGCTTTATTAGCTAATACTTGTATAGTAGCGGGTAAAGATGTAAGTTGTTATTGTTGCATAACATCTAAAGAAAAATCCATAGTTATTTTTGCTCACTGATTTTGAAGAGAGATGAACAGTGCACCAGTCCTCAAGATTTTTGCAGATTTTGCTTACACAGAAAGACTCATGTGGGTTTTAATGGTTTCACTAGTATCTACACCAATAATCATACCTTTTGGGCCATATCTTAATCTGGGTAATATTCTTTACTGATGTAGTGAATGGTTTGTGTCACTCTTATGTTCTTAATGTAAAAAGGTGTCCTTGGCATATCTGTGCAATTATAAGTGAAACCAAATATAAACATGACAGAGAAATTAAATTTAATTAAATAGTACTTCTAATCAATAGTCTACATACAGCAAATGGTCAGTTGCCCTCTCTTTCTTTCTAGGTATTTATGTACTTGCCATGTCTTCAAAGTGTGATGTTCTATCAGTGTGCTTAAATAACCACAAGTCTAACTTCAGTAGCTTGTATGTAGCAATTTAATGCCCACATGTGTACACTATTCAGTTCTAACTGTGTGGGAATCGGGCAGAATTAAGTACGTTAAGTCGGTCACTTGGGGAGTACATTTTGAATGCTTCTGAGAGTAAGGTCACTCCTAATTAAGACTGCTTCTAACAAAATTTATGCAGAAATGCTGCTGTGATGTTTTAAACCTCCAAAATTCTTACAGAGCATTTTTCCCAAATTGCATTCAACGGTTGAGAAAAGTAAAATTTTGTAAAAATAATGATCATCTTCAAACTGGAATGTTGGTTGCTTCCTGCTCTGTCCTCGTTCAATCAAAATACAGTTTCATTCGTAGTATAGCTAAAAAAGCCCAAGTGACAACACGAGAAGCATTGCTCTGGGTTTGGTCCAGGCGCTCTGTACAGAAGGTCTGTAGGTAACCACATTTCAAAAGGATCTGAGGTGCTTGTTTGTTGCTATCAGTTTCTAAACTTGTGTCGTGTTTCCTAGAGTTTGCATGAAGAAGAAAAACCTAGTATATACTACGGTATATATATGTAAATACTGTGGTAGCTCTTATGATGAACAAAGGGTTGATGGCATACTGCCTCTCTGCTACCCTAACTGATTAATGTAAAATAGCATTAGATAATACTGTGAGAGTAAGGCAGAGAAGTATCTACGTATGCACAAACTGATACAGATGAACCAGAGCACTTCCTTCCATGGCTGATAATATTGCTAAGTAAACTGTTTTGATGTAAATATTCCATATGACTGGTTGGAGTCAGTTAAATCACTTTTTCACTTGTTTTGTAACTTTACCATCCCTTTTTCTTTTGATTAGAATCTTAATACTGCTGTGATTTAGGGTAAGGCAGAAGAATTTTGATTGTCTGTTTAAATATTAAGCCAGATTGGAGGAAAAACTTGTGTCAGTGATTCTGAAGCAATGAACATTGAACATTCCTCCATATATGTTTTTAGACAGACACTCGAGTTGTTTGTTGCTTGTGATGTTCATACAAACCTTGGATTATTGTATTTGTACTTGGCTTTTTGGGGTGCTATGGAGAGGGAGATTTGATATTGGAAGAGTGTTACAGCCCAGGTTGGTTTGCAATCTTAGAGGATTTCTACCTTCTTTACTATTGTTTAAAGCATAGTAATCGGAAACAAATACACTCATATACACACAAAAAAATACAGCTAACGTTACTTTAAATGCCATGTACAGAACTGAAGATGTTGTGGTATTGTGTATTTTAAACTAACTCCTCAGTTGCCTTGTGAGCAAGAGATAATGGAGTGTAATCACATGTCCCTAACATCTAAAATATATAGTGCTTCTAGGCCATCTGTTGAGGAAAATATTGCTTCAGTGACTGATGTTCATAGAACTAGTGAGAATAACATGTTGATGACATTTTAACAATGAGGATAATATATAGGATAATGGAAAAGGATGCCTCGATTGCAAAACTATAATTCAGTCAAGTATTCTGATGTTTCCATAAACCACATTCAGATGGCCTATTACATCATCACCGTCCAGATTTAGTAATCCATTTCCCTCCCTCTCTGTTATTATTTTTAATTTTAAAAATGCATAAGATTAAGTATTATTTAAGCCATGACCTGAAGATTTATTTTGGAAACCTGACTTGATCTGCTACATTTATAAAGAATGCATGTAAGGAACCTGGTTTTAATAATTCAGTATTAATCTTTGATTGCCAAGTATAAAATGAAAACATGACTGTGCTGGAAAACTGATTCTCTGGACTTGAGTCATCAGTGTTACCTGGTTTGCTTGAGTGTGATGGGGAAAAAAGTAGTGTGCTTTTTTTCATTCAAAACTTTTATTAATGCTTTACACACAGGAATTGTGAGCATTGGCCTGAATTCACAAGGTTGGCTGGTCTTTTTCTTAGGCTGTACTTGTTATATCAGATACACTTCTTTCCCCTGAAATTTTAAAAGTCTGCAGCCTAAAAACCTAAGACAAAATGTAAATTTAGCTATGGAATTGTAAGCTTACAATGGGCTCTGATCATATAAACTTCTAGGTATGTACCTATAATGTGGGCTCACTTGAAGCTCATTAACCTTCTCACAAGAATAAACATGTGTTTGCAGGATTAAAAGCAAGGTGTGAATTTATATTTTAGTATTTTCATTAAACAATTTATATGTTGCTTCCAACTAGATATAAATGTTATGTTTCGTCTATGTTTGTTTTTCAAGATTGTAGATATAATTAAGTATGCTCAGTGACTGCCACACTCACAGTAATATGTGTATGGTGTTGGTTTCTTTTCAGCTTTCAGAATGATCCCCTATCCACTGGAAAAAGGACATCTTTTCTACCCTTACCCTATTTGTACAGAAACTGCAGATAGAGAACTACTACCATGTATGTTCAACTTTTCTGTTATTCTTGACATAAAAAAATCGTTTACCTGGGTCTTGCAAAACTGCTCTCCATTGATGATGCCTTTTAAATTGAATGCATGGGATTAGAATAATCAAGTTGACAGTGAATCTCTGGAGCTCTCTTGATGATTTAAGAGGCAGCTCCTAGCAATAGTTCATAACGATTAACTGTCTTTATCGTTGTTGACAGTGTAGGGACAGGGAAGGAGATTACTGAAGAGATCTAAATCAGTTTGATCTTGCTATTGTCTCTTGCCAAGACACTGGAAAATATGTTTGATCTTTCATATAAGGTAACATCCCATCAAACCAGAAGCACAGTGGCACAGCTTTCTTAGTCTTTTGTAGACACACTAGCTACTTAAATTCCAAGGCAAGATCCAACCTGCTTGAGGATGGCGGGATCATTAACGCAGCTGTTATTCTGCCAGGTCATGCTGACGTTTTCTGAAAAGCAGCGTTAATTGTTTTCTTCATGTAATGATGTGTATGCTGTTGCGAAGAAATTGATGTGAAATTACCTCAGTCATTTATTATATATGTTTATGTTATGTGTTAGCAAAGTGCCGACAGTGTTCCCAGTGCTCTACAAGATGCAGATGTAAAGACAGATAGAGCCCATGGGAAGCATTGTAGTCCAGGCTGATGGGACTCCTTGCAGTGCATGCAGTGAAGCACAGGAATGCAGAGGAAGAGCCGAAGCAGCCAATCTTTCAAAGTTATGATTAGTTCCCATGTTTTCGCACTGAAGTTATTGAGACCTTGTGTGAATACAAATGGAACACAAGGAAGTGCAGAAGGGTTTGCAGGTCAGGGCAGAGGAGGCAAATACAAGTTGATACACGGAAGGAGATTCTTCTTTCTCCTTCTCTATCCCGAAGAAGGAATGAAGAGAATGTTCTCTGGAAATAAGTAAAATGTGACCTGATTCTGCTGTGAAGGCTGGTTTAGAGGGCATTTGCACTCTTTGTAGTCTTCCATTCAGAACATCTCTGGTTTGGGCTGAAAAAGGTGTTGCCACTTTTTATAAGCCTATGTAAGTAAACATTAGGTGAGAATAATACAGCGAAAATCCACTTATTGGGAGTCTCTCCTTCACAGTACATTCTCGCTGATATTACACAGAAATCCTTGGCAACTGACAGTATCTCCCCACCCTATTATAATCACCCTAATTATAACAACACCTCTTAGAGTATTCTGCTTGCTTTACTCAGAGGGATGCTGAGCTGTGGAGGGTGGAGTGTCAGGAGATTTAGGAATGACTAAGTCACGCAGAATAGCTCAGCATTCTCTTTTTAGATGCAGAGCTAATCGTTCTTGTCAAAGATTAGAAGCGAGGGACTCTTTAACAGCATATGCAGACAGTCGTGTTCTGCTCTGGACAGTTATGGGAAACTCTTTTCACTGCAAAATCTCTTGGGTTTGAGTATGGAAGGGTTTTAACATACTGTGACAGACACAGGTCAGCTAGAGGAGTTTTGCATACCTGTCCACACAGGTATTTTTAATTGTGTGTGTTCTTTAAAGGAGAGTCAGCTGGAATTGTATCACAACACTGAGATCTAATAGGCTATCTGAATTCAAAATATCAATCACAAAACTTTTGCCATGACTGGATAACAGACCAGAACAAGTTTGAGCCTGTGCAAAAAAAAAAAAAAGTGCAAAAAAACTGAGCAGAAGAAATCTTAGGCTTATAAAGTCCGTAATCTGGTATTTCCCAATCTTAAATTTAAACTTAAATCAAATAGAAGTGGCAAATTATTTGCGGTTTCCTTTTTAAACTGAATTAATTAGCAGACCCAAAAATAAGACATATTTTTGGTTCATAGTATTTTAACTTCAACTTTTACAAATTCTTGCTGTTGGTTTTGGAAACCACTCCACTCTAGATAAAAACAGTCAAGGATATTGTCCTGTCATGTTGCTGGACTACTCTGTTTTTATGTTGCCTGCAAGTATGATGAAATAAGAGGTGGTCACTGAAGCAAAGGAAGTAGACAAAATGGAAGAATAATGTTTTGTGTATATAAATAGTCACAAGATTTGAATATATGGGAAGCCTTGAGGTCGGTCCTGTATGAGAAACAAAATGTTTTGAAGTTTACATTAATCATGACTATATGGATTGAATGAGTGAAGCAGACTTTTTCCAATGCAGCCAAATTTTCACCTTGAATCTGAGCCACCGTAAAAGTTTAAGGGATATGTTCTGCCACTAAAATACTCATTATCTTCTTCCTTCGTTGATCCTTTTAGTCTTCTCAGTGCTGCTTTCTCCAAAGTCCAGTGAGCATTTTTTCATACCAGAGTTGAGAAAATATCTGTATTCTTTTTTTTTAATACTAACAAAAACCTTCAAAATTCACTATTAATTTAAATTTCAGCGTTTAACACATGGAAAGTTGCTTTATTGTTATACAGAGAATTCTAAAGTTCTGAATTTAAAGCATATGTTTATATGTCCTATTTTTAAGATAACTTTCTTGGTGCTGCAGCGTAAACCCTTTACTGTTACAAAGGCTGTAGTTTTACTGGTGTGTAATCATGCTTCTGCAAGGCCAGTCTCACCGCTGCTCCCAGGTGCATATTTCTGTGCTCTCTGTATCAACATTAGCTGACATGCAGCCATGTGGCTGTCAGTGACCTGCATAAAAAACCCAGATATTTTATTTGTAGGTTGGTTCTCTGGCATTAGTTGTTGCACAGCTGCATTGTAGTTAGTGCTGACAGAAGGAAGGCAAAAGTACCATGTACATAGTACTAGAATAAACCAGAAATATGATCTTTAGATGAGAATTATTTGGCAGTGAGATGATCAACACAACAACAATGCTGGCCTTAGATGTTACAGATGTTCTATTTGTTTCCTTCTTCAAAAGCATCTTTGAGTGTCTCTGACTGTTTGATCCAGATAAGAATGTTAATTTGGTTTTGGTTGGTGTTTGGGATTTTTTTATGGATAATGCACCTCCCTTCCCATCTTTTTTTTTCTACAGCATTTCATGAAGTTTCAGTTTACCCTAAGAAGGAGCTTCCCTTCTTCATCCTCTTCACTGCCGGATTATGTTCTTTCACAGCCATGCTAGCCCTCCTGACACATCAGTTCCCAGAGCTTATGGGGGTCTTTGCAAAAGCTGTGAGTATTCTCTACTGCTGCTCTCTTCTAGTGAATAAAGATACAGATGCAGGAAGAGCTGAGCTAGATATTACTGGGTGTTAAATATCTGCATATTCAGCAGTATAAGTAAAACAGTATAAGAGACGTCTCAGCCGGGGGACAATTGAACAACTGTTAAGGGAGCTAATCAGTAACACACACTACTATATGTCTTCTCTAATTTATATGGCTCTTTTGTTAGGCTAGATCTCTTGTGATTTTGCCAAGAAAGGTTCGGTTGGAGAAGGAAGTATCTGTATTTTCATATGCTGTCCAATAAAATAAAGTAGTAATGGTTTGCAGAACCTCTCCATTTTGTGCAGAGTTGTAATGACTGTGCCATGCTTTCCAGTGCAATAGAAACTCTTCGTCTGAGCAGAAGTAGAGGGTACCATTAACCAGAGCAAATATCTGCGTTCTTTCCCCAAACTGCCATGAAGGAAGTAGTCTCAGTATTTTCCTTATAACTTTTCTTAACTGCATCCATGGAAGTCTATGTTAATTCTGCTTTTTTAATCCACCAAGTATTAATAAATGCTGGAGGATGAGAGAGAAAGGCCATGAATTACGCTAAACCACACTTTTTTTCTTTGCAAAACCAAGAACATCACTGCTGCAGTGTGTGAGGATATGAAAGATCTACTTACAGAAGAGTTCTAGGATAATAAAAAACTATCTCCTCCAAGAAATCATCTGTTATATCCTCTATTGTAGTATATTTTCTCAAATAGATTTGTCTCTCTTGAGGGTCTTATGTTTCCAAAATAACCTCCTGGCCTTGTGTTTAATGTCTTTGGTGCTCTTGATTGAGGGGGTGGGTGGAGGAGGCAAGGCTGAAAGTCTTTGACAAATTTTGAATTTTAAGTACTTTCTCAAACTCCTTTGCAAATGGCAAGAGACCCCCTTTGTAGGTGAACCAGGTCTTCTACCACCCAGGCTTGTGAGTGATAGAGGTGTACAGCAACAGTTTTTGCATCAAAAATATTTATTCATTAGCACTAGAAAATGGAAAATTAGATGAGCTATAGCAAAAGATACCATTTTATCAGCAAAATGTGCTGAAACGTAGCTGAAACGTTACTACTTTCTCTTGTTTCTTGAGTATATATGTAGGCACCTGGAGGACAGTAAGTGTGTAACTCAGGCATATGATCTTAAACTTATTTCTAGGGCTCTTTTTCTTTTTTTTTTGTTTTGTTTTCTTTTCTTTTTTCCTTAAATCACTGAAATGCGTGACCCTTGTTTGGAGTCTCTCTTAATATAATCTGCAGTTTTCTGATACTGTCACAGTTAATGACCCCAGATCTGTCCTCATTAGCATTGTTCCTGTGCTTGTCAGCCTTGTTTGCTGAACAAAGAATATGTCTTCAGCTGGCAGCATGGTGAGACTTTGTACTTAGTGCTCCTGCTACAGGTAGTGAGCTACTGGGACTGGAGAAAATGGGTAGTATGTTTGCATGGGCTTAACTCACCTGGCTTTCTTTGCTGAGTGCAAACAAGCAGAGATATCAGAAGTTGCGCTGGTGGTGTGTTAGTAATCATTTCTCTGTGGTTTGGAACTTGCAGGTTCCAAAGTCATTTGGGGATTAGAGTCAGACCAGAAAGATCTACTTCCATGATGAGTCAGTGAAGCTGCCATTGGAGTTAACAGAACAGATACCCGAAGACTCTGTGTGGTTATTAAGTTCTGTATATTGGAACAAGTAAAGCTTCTAGTTAGTAAAATTAGCACAAACAATAGAATTGAAATGTGGGCTGTATTACATGCATGAATTTGGCAAGATTAGCCAAGATCTCTGAACCTGTATGGATGCAGTTAGAATGCCACATAGCATGTTTTATAGCTTTAGCTACATCTTAATCTTCATAAACTACCACATGCAGCAGCTGAGTTTTTGTTGTACACAACAAGGGCAAAGTTTAAGCCTGTGACATTTGTTTAGTAGCTCATAGAAAGGCTTTGGTTCAGAAGGCTCATTTGGTTGTTTCTTCTGGGAAAAGTAATGCAGGTGTGTGACATTGAAGAAAATTGTGGCAGACATCTCTTGGAAATGCAGCTATATCAGAAGAGAGTGGAAGAGGTTGGCCAGCTCTGGCTTTTCTCTTTCAGTTTTAGGGAAGATCATTTCATAAATAACTAATTCCATAAATAGCCAAAGATGGAACGTGCTGATTGTTGCTGTGGTTATGTGAATTGAATTACTTGTTCTTGTATGGTTGGTACTTGTTGTGATGTGGCATATGGCATTGTGAAACTGTGTGCATATGCTTTAATTTTAATAGGTTGAAACTATTCCTTCTCTAATGCCTGCCAATCCCAAAAGCATAGAACCAGACTTAATATCACCATCATGACTCACGTTTATGTTACTGCAAGGTGAAGTTTACTGTATTTCAGATAAACCGAATAGATTAGCATGATTGGTTGTTGGGAACGGGGTTTGACCTGTCCTTCAGGTAGCAACTTGTACATTTTCCATAGCCCATTTACCCAGACCCTGGGTTCTTCAAGGCAGAAAAATCCCCTGAGGGCCTCCTCCATGGGTGAGACTGTCGAAGGTGGCCTGTGCCTCTGTGACAGTCCCTGCAGCCAGCATTCCCCACTGGGTGCAGAAGTTAAAGCTATTTTTCTCTTCTGGGTAGTTCAACATAGGATGGAATTCACTGAACTCCATCAGTGCACCCACGTTTTACAGCCAGAACCTGCTTTGAACGCTGCCTGCCAGCTCAGCTGCATCCAGCCAATTCTGTAATGTTGTACCTGGAAGTAAGCTTGACTTTTCCCATAATGAAACTGGAAGAAGTCTTCTTTGTTCTGTCAGACTGAATATAATTAACTTTAAAATGACAGTAGATCTTAGTGTTTTCACTCAGTTCAGAAGCGTGTTCATAGCTTGTGGTTTTAATTTTTGCTGGACTTGCTATAACAAAAGGCTTTTGATGGTCACTTAAGATATGAATACAAAGAGAACAAATTTCTGATTGCATGGCTTGGATAGAATTGTCAGTGCACTGTAGATATTATGAAATTTTTCTCATTGCCATGCAGAAATGTAACAATATCTGGGAAATTGTTAAAAAATATGTAAATGCAGATCCTTTTGTAGGGTGGTAGCAATAAAAAGGTACCTGAAATAAAGCTTAGAGTTCTGTTAACAAGGAAGTCACTGTATAATTTGAGTCAACAGTTGTGTCTAGAAGTGCTAATGCTAGATAAATTTTTAAGATGAATGGAACTTCAGAAAGAGTAATTTTTTTGGTGATTTGATTCTTTTGTTCACCTGAGAACACTGATATGGTCTGTTTCAGTATTTCCTGTATGATGGATGAGACCTCAGTTCAGCAAGCAGGTTTGCCCAGGGAGATTTTTCATTTGCTCAGACCTCTATGAGTGGTGAGGTAGGGAACACATAGCTGAAATCACAGGGACTAAGCAATAAATAGTCAATTCTTCCACATGAACACCAGCCACACAGTGGAAAAGCTTACAAAGATAATTTTGCATATCTGTTTAATTCAAATGACACTGTTCGGAAGGTGCTCTGAGAAAACTGCTTTCTGCCAGGTTTGAAATAGCCAGGTTGATAGTTTTCTTTTAAAATACAAAATAATAATAGCAAATTTTTACAGGTTTCCCATCACCAGTTCTACCACCTTGAATTCTTACTCTACTGCTGGCACTGCATTTCCATGTGGTAAAAAACAGTCAATATCAAAGGGAAAGGAAAAAAAGAATAAAAATAAAACAATGTGCCATGCAGACTAAACCTTCCTGCCTGCTGCCATGTAGCAAGCTGGATAGGCATCTGCCAGTGGTGTCTGAGGACAGGAGCACCACGAGCTTTCTTAGGGCCAAATAGTGCCAACATGAATGTTGTTTACATGCCTTGTACAAGAGAGCAGTTGACATCCTGATCCTCTTGCTGTCAGCAGTGGTTTTGCTTGGACTTAAGTGAAGCCAGGCATTGGTATCCTTGGATTTAAATGTGTTTTGTAGACCAGTGAATTTTCTAGGTGAAGAAAAACTTCAATCACTTTAAGCTACAGATTATTTGCTGAGTGTGTTATAAGATACAATTGACTACTTCAGCAACAAAATTCATATGAACTGCAACAAAACTTACTGTCAGGCAGATTAGTCTTGTTTCATTGATTTAACAAGTATGTGATTTGCACTGGATACAAAGCTGATTTTTCTCTAAGTAGATATGGTGGTCGAAGCATACCGCATAGATCAAATGCTATTCAAAGAGCCAAAAATATCCTCTAGTGAGCCTGTTACATTGGGCAAAATTTAAGGCAGGTATTTATTTTAACAGTTCACAGCTTAACCAGGGGGAATGTTTCTATTTGGGCTAAGCCACTTGAAGTAGTAATAGCAAACTGTAAGGTTAGGTAGGTCAGCATTATATTAATTCAGCTGTGAGTCCTGTTATACAGTTTGGCCTTTAGCACTACAACTGAAATACTCCGTTCAGCCTCAGTTAGAAGAAGCTTTTGTTTCAGCTTGTGCTTATGACGAAACTGATGGTGTGGTGATGGTGTTACCTGGTTTTCCTGTGATGCACAAGTTGCCCATGATGTGTCTGTATTGTATGCAAACATGTCTAAGAGGAAAAAAAGAGTCTGATGGCTTACAATTGCATTTAAGATGCATAAACATTGTAAACATAACACATTTTTACAGTTAAAGTCTGCAAGAGCCCATTTTGGTAAAGAGTGAAACTGCAGATATTTTTTTTGTTTGATATTGTGAAATGGTTGTACTGTCTGGCTGTTGGATATAGAAATTATGAATACATTTGCCATATAAAGCTGTGCTTCACCAGCACGCAGACCTGTAACAGTTTTTGAAATTGCGTTTTCATAGTTAATTTAGATACTTAGGAGCCTAAGTTAGAGACCAAGGACATATCTGTATTAAGTAATAAAATATTGTTCTGGCTCCAAAGGCAAGTGGCACATCACAGTTCGCTTCTGTATCTCTAACCTCTCCTCCCTTCAGAGGCAGGATGGATCCATCCTCGCTGGCTCCTGGGAACTGTTCCTGTCCTGCGCTAGCCCCAAACTCTGCCTGGGCTCCTTTGACGAGAAACTAACTGTCACAGGCCAGAGCTGTGTCAGGAGCTGTGGTAGCAGTTCAGAACTGTGGCTGGGTTAGGACAGCACCCTGCACTGTGCCACAGTTCTCCTTGCTTTACGGGAGAAGACAAAGCCCAGCCACGCTCTGCAGCTTGGCGCCAGAGACATTTTCATAGGACAGTTCTGGTCTTGGGATGTGTAGAATTACTCTCAGGTAGTGCTTAGTTCTCTTCAATGATTGCAGGGGGACCAGACTCCCATGACTGCCTCCATTAAATACCTAAAGATATATGGGACAAATTCAGAACATGAAAAGGGATATACATGTGTTTATATCTAATTGTGTTTATAAAGTCTGATGCTCTCTTTTATCAAGAGAGTCTTTGGGGCAAAAAGTTAACACATCTGGATCCAGATTTACTTTAATGCTGACCTGCCAAGCAGATCTCATATACACAGCGATGCAGTTAAGCCAAGTTTATATGTTTTGTGCTGAATACAGAGCAGTAACTGAAATGCAAACCTCTTGTAGCATTTTGCCAGTCAGTTTTAAACGGAACTGTCTATTTTTAGCAAAGTGACATCAGCATAAATGGTTAGAAGCCACTGGATTCACAGTCTTGAGGTGGATATTATTGTACTCTGTTATACACATATTGTGCCCCAAAGTAGCTGTACGTAATGTGTGCGGTTGATGTAAAGCGCAGTTAATATGTATTTTCCAGAATTTTGGGAGTGCTTTGTGTGTCTGGGTTCAGAGACGTGTAACTGACAACTGACAGTATTTTGTTTCATGTAATAAAATGATCTCTATTCACTTGATTTTTGTCACATATGCCCATCCTAACATTAATCTATTGAAACGTCTTTCAACACTGCTGTGGTCTGTAACAGAGAGAGGAGGTTAAGATAAATTCTAGTTAGTGATGCCTCAGTGTATACAGCAGATCTATAGATTAACCAGAACTGTTTTAAATCTGAATCTAACAACACACTTTTTGTCTCTTGAGAGGTGGTCTGACAGATTCTGCAGTTATGAAAAAGCCTCCCCTTCTGTAGGTTTGGGGTTGAGCTTTTAGTGGTTTCAATATGAGCCTGAATCTAGGATGTAAGCTGTGTGAAAACTTTCGTAGTTCATCACCTTGGTCTTCATTAAAAATGGGGCTTTTCTGGAAAATCCAGAAGTTGTATATATGCAAGGCTCAGAATTTGGCAGGAAGGCTTTATACATGAACGATATAATTTTTATCATGCTGAGGGTTTTATAGAGGCCCACAGCAAGAGTTTCTTGTCTTCTTGGGCAGCTTCTTCTTGAGGTGTATTCGTTCTTGGATCTTGATCTGAGTGTGTATCTGTCTGATTTCTTTGCAGTTTCTCAGCACCCTCTTCGCCCCTTTAAATTTTGTGATGGAAAAAGTAGAAAGTATCCTGCCCTCCAGTCTGTGGCACCAGCTGACGAGGATCTGAGGGAACACGCCCACTGACTGTCATGACATCATCTGTGCCAACTTTTTGTTGACCACAAGAAAGCATGATAAAAAAGGGAAGCAGTTCTAAGACTTAAAAACTCTTCATGGATTGTCTGTTCTCATATAAAAACGGTTTTGTTGTACAAAATACATTGATGTTAGGTTCTATTATATTTTGCCTTCAGAAAAGAAAAACTTAAAAATAAACTTTTGTGTATTGCAGCATTGCTGTCTTTTGGCTTCTTCTTCAAAGCTCAGTACGCTGTGTTCTTAAACATGCATAATGTATCTGCTTCATCACAGCAAGAGCTTGGCTTTCGGTTCAGATAATGAGAAAGCACTAATAACTTTATGATTAAGCAGTGGTATTGCTGTCTTTACTTACAGAGTTCAAGTAGGGGGAAGCCCTTACTGGAAGTCTAGGCGAGGCTTCTGGAGAGTTAAAGCTCTTGTTTAAAGCAGATTTAGGCTCTCCAGGCAGTTTGGATGGCACATGGGGCTTCTGATTCCCATCCCTGCACAAAGGTTGGTTTTATCCTCATTTGAATTTTCAAAAAGGCCACGCGTGTTACAGCTTTTATTCACACTGCAGTTATTTCAAGTATCATCAGAAGTGCTGTGCTTTGTTCTCTGCCTACAGAACAAAGCTAAGTAGTGGCAGAGAATTGAAGACAGATTTACCCGTAGTGAGTGATTACTGCATTCGTGCTCTTATGCATTTCTTGCTGAGTTTTCATTGCATCACTACTACTTTTCAACTTTTTCCTGTACAGATTAAATATCAGCGTTATAAACTGTTGCTGGAGACGAGAAGCTCATTAGCAGAGTTGGTGTTAGCTCATGCACAATTAATAGAGAGGTTGCTGTTTTGTCATTAGTGCTTACCTTACCCTTGGGCCATGAGAGGTTTAGACGAAGTGTTCATTTATAACTTAGCCACTGTAGCTGGCTTCCCACAGACACCTCTGCCAATGCACGAGGCCAGCTCTAAGACCAAGAATTTAAACTGGAAATTGAAGCAAGTAGTCCTGATTGGCAAGAATTGAAAGTGTATCCCTATAGATGCCTCAATAATTTTTTTTTCCAACATAAACCCAGTGCAATGGATCAAAAATGCCACTTTGCCAGTTCAATGCTGCCTTTTTTCTAAAAATGCTGAGCACCTTGAGGGACTGTGATCAGCAGCAGGTAAGTTTGTTTGTTTATCAGTGAGGAGATGAGTGAGAAAAGATAAAACTCCCGTTATTGGAGTTGGTATGAGAGGAGAGTGTTTCTTAACAGCAGGGGATGCATTACATTGTTTTTTCCTCCTCTTGATCACAGATGCACTAGTCTGTGTAGAAGAAAGATTTTTGTCCGAATGAACAATGACAGAACTTTAAAACAAACACTGCTGTGCTGTGATAAAATGTCAGCCTCACACCAGGAGAAACGTAACAATGAAACCTGAGGGAGGACATGGAAGAGCAGAGCGCCCCACGGACGAATGTTAAAACTAGTGAGGTATGTGGTGTTGGGGATTTCCACACAGGTTTTTAATCTCTGGCCATTATTCCTGCAAAACAATTCACTGCAGTACATGGCATGTGAGATGAGGCATGAGATGAGAGGTAGTGGGTTGCTAGTGGACAGCGTGTGAAAGGGGCCAATAGCTGAGTTCTCAGCTTTGCATCTGCATTGCTGGAGCAGCCACAGAGAAACACCTTTATAACAGATGCTCCTGTGTGTTTTTTGCTCTGTTAACCAATTATATTTGGTTGTTTACTTCGCACTGTCACAATTATTTAAGGTTAATGAAAATGAGAAGATTTGGGCTTATTCTCAGCCACCTCAAAAACATTTCAAAGCTGATCTATGCATAGCCTACATTTCAAAAATAACAAATTGCTGTGATTAACAGTCCTAATTCATAAATGTGTTCACATATCAGTGTATTCCTGCCTATATACGAATGTCCGTTTTTGTCAGCAACTAAAGTAGTAGTTTGGCCTTCTGTTAGAAGAGATAACTTGAATTATGATCTGTGGGGGAATTAACATCTAATAATCGGATAAAATGGAGTGCTTAACTCTTAGAAGAATCAGATCCTTCCCTTGAACTATGGGGAACTTCTAGGAACTCAAAAAATATCTTTATACAATTGTATTTCTACTATTTCTAGTCTCCATCTCCCTTGTAAGCTGTAACGAGCCATGGATTTTATCTAGAAAGTATCTCTTTAATTATAATTCTAGGCATCTGGGAGACGAGGCAAGTCAGACAAAAGGATTTTCTTTTTTTATTGGGGAGAGTTTGTTGCCTTAGGCTTTTCTGCCTCTGACATGTTTCCTCTGAAGTTCAGCATGGCTTAGATCAAAAGGCAAACACGGCCTGTGATTATAATGATGGAAAGGCTCTGGCTTAGTGCGGAGATGAGGCTGCTGGAAATCTCGTGCAAATAATAACTCATCTGAATCTTCATTTTGCAGATTTATGGAGGGAGTAGCTTTTAAACTCCAAATGTCCACAGTTCCTGTCTTTTCCTTAAAGACAACCTAGTATAATTTGGATGCAGGCTCTCTCTCTTTACACTCTAAACTGCATAGAAAAAAAAAAAGGAGAGAGCCCTGGGAGTGTCAGGGAAGTCAAGCTGGCTGCCTTCTGCCCATCCCACCAGGCAGAGGTACAGCTCCTCCAAGCGAGAGCCCTGCTCAGGGAGGTGA
Organism: Cuculus canorus; assembly: GCF_017976375.1. Classification (NCBI taxonomy): domain Eukaryota; kingdom Metazoa; phylum Chordata; class Aves; order Cuculiformes; family Cuculidae; genus Cuculus; species Cuculus canorus. The sequence goes on from NC_071401.1 coordinate 182,252,992, forward strand.
GTGATACACGAAGGGGAAGGCTGCTGTTTTTTCTGGTGTTAATCGTTTAGGCCACACCTCGAATACTGTGTTCAGTTCTGGGCCCCTCACCACAAGAAGGATGTTGAGGCTCTGGAGCGTGTCCAGAGAAGAGCAACGAAGCTGGTGAGGGGGCTGGAGAACAAGTCTTATGAGGAGCAGCTGAGGGAACTGAGGTTGTTTAGCCTGGAGAAGAGGAGACTGAGGGTAGACTTTATCACTCTCTACAACTATGTGAAAGGAGGTTGTAGAGAGGTGGATGTTGGGCTCTTCTCGCAAGTGGTAGGTGATGCGATGAGAGGGAATGGCCTCAAGCTGCGCCAGGGGAGGTTCGGACTAGACATCAGGAAAAATTTCTTCACTGAAGGGGTTATCGGGCACTGGCAGAGGCTGCCCAGGGAGGTGGTTGAGTCACCATCCCTGGAGGTATTCAAAAGAGAAGTAGATTAAGTGCTCAGAGATGTGATTTAGTAGTGGACAGGTACAGTTGGACTCAGGGATTTCACAGGTCTTTTCCAACCAAGCAATTCTATGATTTTCTGTCACTTGATGTGAGCGCTGAATACACAGGCTTGATTTTTTTCTGTGGGATAGCACAGAAGTCCTTACTCCAGGAGAAGCAACAGAAAATATCAGGAGTTTTCCTACGTTATGTTGCAGAAGCCTACAAGTAGGGAAACATCCAAAGGAAGCTGCACCTCTCCCTTACACACGCACCCCTCTCTCCATGCTGTTGCTGTCAAGGCACAGCACGCAAGGTAGTGCCCAGCCCTGAGAGTGGCACGCAGAGAGGCACCTGGGAACAATGGAGGGAACCAATCAATACATTGATTCCTGTACATTTGCTTCTTTCACCCAATTAGTGGTGGAAAAGAGAAGATCATCTATGATGAAGCCATCAGAAAATGAGCTATTACACCAAAAAAACCCCTCATGTTTTGTGACTGCAGCCCATGAAGAGCTTTCAGATAATAATATAAGCTCACTTGTGTAAACAGAAGCGGCAGGAGAAACCTGCAGGCTCTTATGTGTGACCCCAACAGTTGGCTGCTTGCCAAAGGCGCGTGTGATTTGGGCATCCAAGCTGGATGCCCTTCAGCAGCTGTGCAGCACAGTACCAAGAATGCAGAAATTTATTTCTAATCCATGTCTGGAAAGAAGGTCACAGAAGGGTGAGATGCAAAAATCTGGTTTAGATATTTTTGCAGTGAAAAAAAAAGGCAGCACAACAATAGCTCAAGCTGCAATACTCATGTGCCTTAACATACACCACCATTTGCCAAGTCATTCCCCATTTTCCATGCAGTAAAAGAAAAATTATATTTTATTCATGAGATTTCTCCTAAAACAGCTCAACACTTTCTAGGGTTAAGTTTGTTAGAAAAGGAAATCGTGGGGAGGAAGCAATCCCCAACACTTGGCAGGCTAATGGCATTTCAGATTGCTGCTAGATTCTGATTTCATGCAGCAAATTAAAGGGAACTCCCTCAAGAAAATTGGGCTGCATATTTTCAAAAAAGAATCATGCAACCAATCCATCTAACATTGTTCTGACACAAGAGCGTCTACCTAGGGACAGCTGTTTCCTCTTCATGACTAAATACATCAGTAAATTTATTCCATGGAATAAAATACAGGATTATTTCTTTTGCCTTTCCTGATTTCTGTTCCTTCTTCTTCCTCTCCCTTTGTTCCCGCCCCCTTTTATTTGATTAGCTGAAGGTCAGTGAGGTGCTTTTCCTAGCAATATTTACATCTCTGAGCATCGCTTCCCACTAAGAAATAGCAAAAGCTCCCAGGAGTCCTTTCTTCATAGAAGAAGCAGCAGAAATGCTTACAGCTGTAAGAAGCCAACCTTGAGTCCTTAAAAAAATTCATAACTATGGCAAAAAAATTAATCAAATAATTGGCCAGCTCAGCTGTTACACATTTGTTGTGCTGCAAAATATTCTGGTTTTCCTCTGGTGAAGTTGGTTTGGTGCAGGGATTGCATGGCAGCTTGTTAATACGGCACTTGTGTGGAACATAAAATTCCTATAAATTCCTAATAAAAGCCTGCTGTGCACCTTTGGTGGCCCCACAGCTAAACAGAGCTGGTGATAAGGGATAAAAAAAAAAAAGGCCAGATACTCAACGCCACCACGGTCCTGTTCTTACTGACCACCGAAACACAGACCAGGGGGAAGTCTGTCACAAGATGACATACCTTGGTGGAGGAGGACTGGGTTGTGGGAATAAAAGTTCCACCTTTAAAGCAATGATCCCAAAACACTTTACCTGGGACTGCAGACTTCAGGTGGGTTTGCTTTCTGATGTATTAATCAAGCAATGGAATTAAAAAGGTGTCTGATTTCATTACCTTTTATTCAATCTCCTAGAACAAGCTCCCTCATAGGAATGAGGCTTCCTTTTTTCCCAGAACACTGAAATATTTTCTGCATTATTACATGGTGAATTTGTGAACTCCTCAAAGAGTTCCAGACTCTTCCAAAACACCTGGTACGAAAAGAAAAAAATAAAAATACTACACTGCTTTTAAGGTCTTCAAGTTTGAGGCTTAAAATGTGGTATTGGTCAGGTTGTGAACTACATGCAGATTTTATTTCATAATGAAAACCTAATAAAAATTCTACTTGGGACTCACCTTTAAATATAATTAGGAGTGAACTTCTCCAGCCCAGAGCCAGAATTGCCTGCAGTAATGAGGCCAAGAGTCCAACCCCAGAACTGAGCCTGTCTCCACCTACACACACTGCACATGCTAACAGGGCTGTTCCCAACAGCAGTTGCTTTATACCCAGAAATGTGATTATTCTTACTTCTAGCACGATCAATATATTAATGCCATGCACAGGAACTGAAACATTATCTTATTGTCCAAATAAATACACCTTTCTGATCCTCCTAATCTTTTAATGCCAGCTGCACCTTCTGGAGGTGACTTGCCCATTTGAATTAGACAAACTTTTTCCAGAGACTTTCAGATGTAAATGACTGCTCTAGCAAGACTCTTGAATGCAAAACTCCATTCTTTTAAATATTCTTTTAAAAAAGAACAAAAAAACAAAAAAAACATAACCAGAGCACTCCCTTTAGTGCCACAGCATGCTACTTGTATATTACTTTTTCATCCACTGAGGTTCCCGCTAAGGTTCCTCTTTCTCCTTTTCATATAGAAATCTTACCTGCGTGTACAATATGTTCTATCACCCCTTCAACCTCCTACATTATTTTTTCTTTTTTTTTGCCTGTCTTTGCGCTTCATGGGTGATTTCCAAAGCCTCATTAGACTTCCAGGCACAGGACCCATCTTTCATCTTGCCTCTGTTGCTGGTCTCTGCTCCGAGTAGAGGACTGGTCCCTCTCTGACCCAGCTCCTCTCCGGTGATGCTGCAATTTCTGGCCCTCATGAGTGTGCACATCTTTCCAGCACTTTGTTGTCTTGTGCTGATCCAAGCCCAGAACATGGACCTGGCGCAACCTGTAACTGCCTCCACAAAAAGCCGATGCACCCTTCATCACAGGTGTAAGCTTTTGCAGAAAGTATTCAGAGTAAAATCTCATTTTGGAGTCCCCATCTGTATGGAAAGTATCATTTTGAATACATTTAATAGATTTATTAAATTTAATAGAACATAAAAATTAATAGATTCTTTAGAAATGCCATCATTACAGAGACAAGATAATTCCTTCTCCATCAACTTTCTGCAAATGTTTTTCTGTTTATGCAGTAAGTGAAAAACAGGAAACCTTATCCTCAGGTAGTTGAGTGGTCTATACCCAGCTCTCAACAGGCCGGGAAACAAATCTCTTCTCTTTGATCCTTCAGATCACAAAACACCCTCAGCAGTTAGTATTAATGACCTTTTAAAAGCTTCTATGGTAAGTTTTCACAAATATATAACTAAGACATTTGTTTTGACTCTTTCATAGTTTATGAATATGCTGTGGTTGAACACATCTCGTGCAGTTGTCTTTGCTTCTTTCCATGGGCAAATTTCTGCCCCATGAGAAGCCACAGGGTGCTAACAATGGTCAAAGTGGCATCAGGTGGCCGCCTCAGCTTGCCACCTCATTGCAAACTTCAGTCCTCCAGGGATGGACAGACACCCCTCTGATAAAACTTTTCACCCAGGCTGGATGGAAATTGTCTCTTGTGGAGGAATCACCAACTGGTGCTCAAACTCCCGAGCACGCCAGTAGCCAGGGCACAACTGTGACCAGCACAAGATCCTTGGGAAGACACATGAGCAAGCTCAGTCCATGCAGGTGGCAGTGGTCTTACAAGAAATGCCCCATCTTTGCATCTTGCTGTGTTCCCAGTGGCAAAAATGACTTGACACAAGAAGTCCCGAGGAGAGTTGCAGGTCAGTTGGAAGACTACTGGCAGAATTACGTCCTTGCAGAGCGGCAGCAGTTCATGCACAGACAACTCTGCAGCAACACTGTCATGCAGAAATGGGAGGTAAATGTTGCAGAGTTTGTGATTATTCAGCAGCTTCTGTGCAATGAAAGACAAAAGGCAAAACTGGTATAAAAGTAGAGAAGACCTCTGACACATTCCCCGTGCGGACCAGGAAGGGCAAAGGCTGTGGTCCTCAAGCATCAGTAGCCTGCTGCATCATGTCTGGGAGGTCCAGCCAGCGCTCTTCGGTGCTTTGCAGGTGTGAATATCTACCACTTCCAGGCAGTCCTGGCAGCGCACAGCACAACACCAATGAAATTTGCACTCGCATTTTGTCATTCTACTGACACGGGAGGTGTCGTAGCCTCTGCCGCAGCACATCACTTCACAGCTGTCCATGCCGCGGGAGGTTTGGTTACAAACTCGGCCAGCTGTCCCAAGGGACCCTACAAAGGAAATACAGTAAAAGTTAGGAGGGGGATTTTAAGGAAGGACAGAAAGCATATGAAAATGGGTATAGGAGCCCTAATTTGCAAATGTATTTGATCCCTCAACATCATATCACCTGGGATTCAACATCAAGCCAGAGAAATACTTTTCATAAGGTAAAATTGCTTTAAATTTCTCCTAGAAATCAGGTCTGGAGATGAGTAATAAAATGGATAAAGTACTTCAAGGTTCTGCCTGATTCTGTTAGTATCACCATGCTTTGCCTCATCTTTCTGCAGCACCTCTCTCCTCTCCAGTGAGCAGATACTCTCTCTGAGGGAGACGTCCAGTCTCCCGGGGCTATGGGAAATGAGGCACCCAAGAAGAGCACCCTCACGGTGCTCAGGAGCTCATGGGCTCTACAGGGGAGCTCTGGGTGGACACAGGAGGGCTGGGAAAGAAAAGACAGCTAAATTTGATGGCTGCCAAGGCACACAATGGACAGAGCAACTGTGCTGGCAACAGTTTTTAAAGTATTGCTGGAGTGAGCACAGAAGCACCTCAACCACTCAGCATCACTGCTGCATCCACCCATGTCCTCCATGTTCACCAGTTCAAGTGGCAGCTGAAGATCGGCTCGTGCCACGTCCCATCTCTGTGGGGGTAAGCACCAAGGGTTCTTTCTCCTCATTTTTGACAGAGATTAGAAGAAACTAAATTTCAGCCTGCTGTGGACAGAAGGAGGGGTAGGGGAACACACCCCACCTCATCCTATTCTTCCGGTCTCTCTGGCGTGGCTGAAATGCCTCTGCCCATCACCCCATGGCACAAAATGGCTCTTTAAGGCATGTTTTAGCCCAAACAGCTAACATAACACGCAGAAGCTGCTGCTCATCTAATACAAACTCACCTTAGGGCTTACTTTCAGATCTATATCACAGCTGTTGACATCTGAAAACTTTATGAATACTCATTGCTTCACCTAATTTTTTATGTATTACTATTATAAATCAACTTCGGGTATATCCATGACAAGAATATTGATTTGATGTTCTCCCTAGACCCGATTATAGCTCTGTTATTCTGTTCTTGGCCAAAATGGGATTTCCTAAATATTGACTGCCGTCATTAAAGTAACTGGAAACGTTTTACAAAGTGTATTCACAGGTGTGCTCCAAACATGAACAATTTACCTTCTTAAAGAAGCTAAAATACATGCAGACATTAATTCAAATTTGCATGATCTAGGACAGCAAATCAATCTTAATTAATAAAAATGAAGCTGGAATTATTAAAAATCTAAGCTGTGTTAATTCAAATTGTCTTTTGGGTTTTTTTCCCCCTGCTGTATTTATGGTTTATTTTCCACTGCTACTGCATTGAAGCACTTCACAATGTACAAGCACTCATTCTTCCTCTGTCCCCCATGGTCCCCAGCACCAGGAAGCCTTCATGTCTTTCCCAGCCTGGGCCTGAACACGGAGGCTGCGAGTGGTCCCAGGCACTTGATTAAGTCACTATCTCAGACTGTGTTTTTTATTAAACCAACCTGCATGAAGAGCAAAGTGGTGATGCCAAAAAGCCTTTCCCAGATCCACTTTTCAGGAATCATTCTGCACTGGAGGACACAGACTCCCAGTGGCCCCTGGTGCCCCTGATCCAGGCAGGCTGATAAGCCAGGAAGATACAAAGCTATGTGATCCACACCTTTGGTCTCACAGGAAGCCTGTGGCAGAAAAACAAACCAAACCCTGCTTCCTCCATCTGTAATCCTGTGTAAACAGCTGGGACATCTAAACATAAGCGTTGGTGCTTGTGTCAGTCCACAGCAATATCCATCACATCCCAGACTGGGCAAAATACAATGGAATAACCACTTTTGTGGGGGCTTGTTCTGATGTCTCTGCTCAGACCAAAAATAAAGGTACAAAGGCCAAGCTTGAAAATATGATTAACATTCTGCATTGTCAGGAATTTGGTACAAGTTCCTGCTTACCTCCCTGCACCGGCTCCCCCTCAACTTTCTTGCTCTGCCTGCTGCAGATGGGGTGAAGTGCCTGAGCTGTGTAACACAGCACACCAAGGACAATGATTTCCAACAACTTGGAATGATTTGGGTTAGATTTCAAACTACTTGGTGCTTTGCTCTCTGCATGTGGCTTGTGTGAAATGAGCTGAACACTTGACAGCCTTCCCTGTGCCACCGCTGTGCGGCAGACAGCCAAGCATCACTCCTCCTGTGGAGAGAAAGCAAAGCCGCTCTCTACCTCAGCATCCTTCCCACCTGGGAGCAGAGCAGGGCCACGCAGCCCAGCTGCTAGGGTGGAAGGAAGACCCCACATCCACCTCCATGTGAAGCCAGGTGTGGGGCATCACAGGAACTGCCCCAGGAAGGTCTGACTGCATTCCTCAGCGGAGACAAAGGTTAATTTCCAGATGTTTGGGGAAATCACACGGCAGCAAAGGAGAACCAGAGTGGGATACACCCAACAGAAGGTTTGCCACCAACTTCAAAACCAAAATAATTTCAGCCCATAACAGATACTCAATAGCCACTATCATCTGATACTGCCCACAATACATCATCAACATTTACCACACCACTAGGAGAGGAGACTAAATTATACACAGAACATGATGAAAGAGAAAAAAAGGCTCATCTAAAGGCTTAGTTTCCAACTAAAATCAACATTTTTTTAAGAGTTCAAACAGCAACTTCAGCATCTCTGCATCTTCTCTCATGAGAAAGAAAACGAGCAATAACTGAGAGCGAGCAGCCAGGCAAGTCACTGCACTCCTTGGGGGCACTCACATACCCTGGTGATGAAGACAGCAGAAGACACTAAACAACATACGTCAGAGTTTTCTGATCTTTACCCACTACCTGTAACGCATCTCCTCATCACTTAAGAGGCAAGAGTATGTTGTAACTTGTAGAAGGTTTTCATGCAACCTCTTTGTTTTTACTTCAAGTTTCAGGATTGCCATGCCAACACACAACACTACACCTGCCAAAACATCTACAGCTTTTAATACTGCCAACTTCACGGACCGTACATCAAACCTTTTCTTCTTGGTTTGCACAGTTGTTGCCTTAAGCAAACATATAGTAAGTTAAAAAAAAATTTTTTTATATTCTGAAAGAACTAAAATTGATTGATTCCTTTACAATATGAGAAATTTGCTAGAAATCTAGCAGTGAAATCCTCAACAACAATAAATTAGCTTCCACACAAGTACTGGGGACGGGGGATGAGGCCTGGGGGAGAATACTCACAGAAAGTAGCTCTGAAGCTACTTTTTTTAATCAAGAAAGATTCATGTGAAACCTGCATACAACACTGCAGCACAACAGGGCTGGAGAGGACAGGCAGCACATGCTGACAAAAACAGCTTTTCCAGATTCATTTTAGAGTAAATATGTGTCTCACTCTAATTTCCATAGCCATCGACAGCTGTCATAACCTCTCAGCTCCCCAAAGCTCTCGAGGTGACCACGCTATTCCCTTGCTTAACAGTGCTTGGGAGGAAAGCTGCCCTAAGGGAAGTCATTGCAAGTTCCACCGTCAGCTTGCACGGGGCTGGGACTGCACCCAACAGGTTTGCAATGCATAAATTGAGAGATACAGGCCAAGAAGTCGCACAGGGACTGCCTGTATGTGGCTAACCTCAGTGAGAAGTTTTTGACATAGATCAGGACTGGTTTCCCTCCATGGGTTACATACCTCAAGTACTAACACATCTTGCCCAACACCAATACATTGCAGACTACACTTCAATTTCACATTTTTCTTTCACTCTGGACTTGGCTTCATTCACCTCAAAAACTCAGCAAATGGTTTGTGTGGGGCAGTGGGGGAAATAAATTATCACAGAAAAAAAATGCTGTGAAGGATCCAAAGCAGGTCACCCTGGATACGTGGTTTGTCACCCAACACACAGTGCCAGGGGGCTGCCTGTAGCACTGCACGTGCATCTCCACAGTGCTTTCTACCAGGAGACCTGGTGTCCTCCAACACAGGCACAGCACCCTGTCTGTGGAGGCGGCCACTGCGATACATATACACAACCCACACCCCAGGCACAGACAGAGGCAGTGCGCAAACCAGGACCACGTGAGTGTCAGGAGAAACCTAGGGATGGCTTGAAACCCATGGCACGTGGGTTCGCAGCAGGTCCTGAGCAGGACTACTGCAGCAGCTCAAGATCTGCTACATGTAGACATGTCTTGCCTCTGCTCCTCCGCATGGCCAAAGCCTTATTGCTTTGGGGAACCATAAATTTATGATAACATAAGGTAAGACTATGTAAGTTGTGGCAAAATTTTCAAGTGCATGACAAGATTTTCAAAAGCCCTCTGTTTGAGGGCTTTGTTTCTATCAAATTTTGAGTACAAAATTGTGAGTGAAAGTTATTTCTGCATCCATGTGAGCAGAGCTAAGTGAATTCTGAACACTTCTGAAAGATCTTCCATTGGTCCTTTTCTAAGTCATGAAGCTTAATGCTAGACAAGAGGTGGTCAGCTTATTACGTTCTCATGCTATTGAGTTACCCACTCTCCTCCACAATAACAAGACTGACAAGTGAAATTAGGCTTATTACAAAGAGATTATTACATGACTTTTTGACACAGAAGTAGGTCACACATAGGCTCTCTTTATGGAGGGAAAGAAATCACAGGTTTTACAATAAACAAGGCAACTTCAAGAAATAAAGTTTTGAATAAACCCTAGTATGCAAAGTCAGTCTCTGCACAACACTACAATATGCCCATTTATTCACTTGAATTAAAGTATTAAACTTCAAAGTATCAGTTACTATTCAAGGAATGCTATGTGCCTGTGCAGGTAATAAACATCACCTGTGAAAGCCATAAATATAATTTAAATTACCTTGACTACTCAAGTAACCTGAAACACTATACAATATAAGTGTACTGGATGAAATTCTGGGTTCATTGAAGTCAATAGCACATGACCAGGATCTCACATATTGTTCTTATTTAAGTACAGTTGTTGTGCAATGCTTATTCCAAATAAACTTGGATTGTAAATACGTAGCAGTGCCAAAAAAAGAGTTGAGCTGCATTGCTATCAAGATACGTACGGATATGTCATAGGGGGTGCAATCTGGTACATTATACAACCTATTAATTAGTTCCACAACATCTTTCATACATTACTCAGTCCGGCTCTCTTTTCCAAATTTCGTGTTTCTGCTTGCTAGGTCTTAATTGCCACATCAGGAAATACTATACATGGGTCAAGAACTGTTAGAAGGATTCCTGGTGCTTGGCCATGCCTTGAACCCTGTAACACTGAGTGTGTGCCTGCTGAAATCACCGAAAGCAAAAAAATACACTGTTAAAAGCAGCCCTGAAACTTTACCTCTCCCAACAGGGGCTGGCGCAACTCTTCAGAAAATGTGATTGTCATCACAGAAGGAGCCAACACTGTCTCATAAAGAGGAATAAACAGCTATATCACATGATGCAATGTGCTGTGCCCCACTGGCCTCTGTTCTTTCACGCACCTGCAGGTCCTCCAGCTGCCTTGCACCATGTTACAGCAGCTGCACTGACTGGTGCAAGCATGGTTTGCAGCAAGCTGCTGTACCTCCTGCGTTACCGATGAGAAAAGGTGTGTCTACAGCTGGGGAGACCAATGTTGGTGAGCTGCAGGGAATGTGCAGATAAAGGAGGACGCTGGTCTCTCGGGAGTCTGCAGCAGTAGCATAACAATATGGAAGAGAAGTGATGTGACAAGGTGGCATGAGAAGGACATCAAGGGGCTTGAGGCTGCTGTAGTTAGATCTGGAAACTCTGGAGTGAGCTCTGTGATACAGGCATGTATGTGGCTGTGTACGGTGTGGATCTGTCTCCAAGCATAACTCACACTTGTACTAAAAGTAACTTTTGCATTGGAGATTCTCCAGGGCTCCATTGCCTCTGGAAGACACTGATGAATTATGTTAGAACAACTGGCTGTCATACATCTAGGGACATTGAGAGCTAGTGTTCCTGTATAGAGCTGTCCTTCCAAAACATCTTCCTGCCTGTTTCTTGCTGGTTACATGCATGGACTTTTATATATATACATACACATTTACACACACACACATAATAATAATAATGATAATTTTTGATCTTCGAAGTACAAACGTCTGAAATAAAACCATCCATGTGTAACGATAGAGGCTTACCTACATCCCTGTCCCTGATACAGTAGTCTGGAGAGCTTTCAAAGTATACCAGGTCATTCTTAGTTGGCTTCTTAAATCTCTTATTAGCCACAGTGAAACCCGTGCCATCTTGATTCATGACCACCTGAATTGCTCCATTGTATTTCTTCCACAGATAATCTCCTGTTTTCCTAAAGTCTGCCATGGCCAGCCAACAGGTCCTTAGAGTGCATGATCCACTCACACCGTGACACTTGCACTCCTGTTTCAAAAACCGCTTCACGGCCTGTTTAGAAACGCAGTAAAATATACACAGGTAAAACAAACTGGTAATTATGCTTCTCAGCCCTTTTCTGCTCATCTTGTAATGCCAGGCTTGCTATGGGTTTCCAAATCACGGTCTGTAGTGACACCCACTGGTAACATCAAGTTATTCCCATATGGTTGGTCTGCTCTGGTTGCTTGACTCGACCATACACACAATCGTTCGGCTTACCTTACCTGCTCCTGCCAGTCATCCCAAGGATTGAAATGGTCCATAATGCCACAATGTAGACTGGACAGGAGAAAACAATTTGGGAAATGGGCAGAATCACTCAATCCCTTAGTAGGCAAAGGTATTCCTTTTCCTCATTGCTCCAGCCAAAACATCAGCACAATGACCCTCTCCAGCTCACTTTGATGAACCTGCCCTTTGCCCTCAACAGTGTTTCAAATATTTCCTAGAAATTCATAGGTATTTCACATTAAATGATTTTGCAGAAACTGTGCAAAGCATTGTACCTGGCCTAGGCATCTGGTCTACACAAGATGTTAAAATACGGTATTCTTAAAACGCTTATAAACCTTTTTAATAAGCATTTTAGAGTAAGAGCTTCATTAGATTGCACTAGAGAGATCACCTTCATCATTAATTTAATGCCTGGATAGCATTAAAGCCATTTCAACTTCATCTCAGACATTTAAGCTATCTGTAAGTTGTTGGAGAACAATAGATGGGTTCACATACAGCAAATAATTCACTTCTAATTCTGAAGATACGGATATTTGATCTATAAATACTACGTCTTAAGAGTTCATGAAATATGAATATTTTAGAACTTGTATAAGAGGAACAGCATCATGGGAGGAAGGGAAGAGAGAGGAAAGCTCCATAATTAGGAGCGAGATTGATGCATAGAGGGATGCCATTTTTTAGTCAAGCATTAAATAATAAAGTGAGAATGTGTTATAAAACCAAGGTACTTCTAGTTTTCTCTCTTTCCAACTTGTAAACAATTTGACTACTTCAAAGAAGTCACTAAAGTTCCCACAGCTCTGCTTCATTGCAAATGTTATTATTGGAAAAGAGGGATTCTGCTTAGAAAGACATTTAAGTGGGTGCTTGGCTTTAAGTAGAAACCAGTTAAAACTACCTGCACGTTTAAAACAACTTGCTGGACTGAGGCACTAAATAGCAGAAAGAGCACACAGGGATGCAGGATTTTGTCAGAGATGTTCCTATACTGATAGCAGATTATTATGTAACATCAATAACAGGTTATTATAAATATTTATTTAATATATTTATAAATTAGTAAAATTGTAATAGTCTAGTTTTAAAAGAAACCTATCAACATAGGCCTTCCCTTTTGAGGTGAGAAAAAGCCGAGGGCACAGCTGGTCTTACCCAGAATCAAATGCCAGGCTTGTGGGTGGGGCTGAGGTAGTGAGGTCCCTGCAAAATTAAACCTGTTCTATCACACTGCAGGTGCAAAGCAGTGTTCCTTTCTATAAGGCAGGTCCTAAAGCATAAGAGAATGTCTCATTACCAATACTGACTTATAATTTAGAATACATATTTTTAACTTCCCAAGATGCTCATCTATTTCAGAAAGTACTTCCCAGCATGGAGCCAATTCTCTCCTGTAAAGTCTTTGCTTGTGTTGTAGACTACTGTCTCTTTTGGACAGCAACATAAATAGAGACATAGTGTTGCATATCCATATCCCAGATCTGAATAGTCTCATCTGTCTATATTTCATATTAATTACACCTGCTAGTAATAACAGGTGGAAGAAAGATATTGAGGAAGACATTTATCAGGAAAGTCATTTACTTGCAGGACAATTCATTAGAATTGCATCTTTTCTTCTAATAAGGGCTAGTTTATATAGAACTTCACAGTTTATAAAGGAAACTTTTTAATGCAAAAAGATCAGAATACAAACAATTTACTTCCTACATTAAGAAAAACTAAGGACAAAAAAACAAGTCTCTATGAATCATTTTAGAAGTGTTTGCTCTAGTACTATAAAATATTTCTCAGTATTTCAGATGTTGTGGATGCAGCAAATTTGGAATGTTTTTACTAATGGAACAGTGTATTCCAGTTTCATGGACTATTCTGACTATTTATAACTACAACCACAAAATGGACGTGCATGTATTCCTGAGCCCTTACACCAGCAGTGGGCAATAAGCCCAGCAACAACTCCTCCTAGTCACCTACAACACAAAGTAAAACCACTTTCTGTTGAAATTCAGGGATGGTATTTTCATACAATGCTTTGAGAAGGGATTGTTTAGAGTAGGTCATGCCCCAAGGCCAACACCTTTTGGAGGGACACATGTTTTGGATTTATTTTCTTAAAAAGTGAAGTAATTATATTTTATCTCTGCTCATTCCATACAGGAATGGACAGCATGGCTTTTATCCAATGCCATTTTGAATTTTCTCTTCGACAGTCAAACAAGTTCTTCAGCGCGGCCTTCAGACTCCCTTAGGAATTTCTATTCTTTATTAACAGAAAGTAAAACACCTCCATAAGTAACTATTGGGCTCAAAATAAAACTTCCATCCAAATTGATACTGCAATGATTTGGGCTGGGGTTTAAGTTCTCACAGAAGGAATCGCTGAACTGACTCAGAGGGAGCACTGTTAAGCAATTGCGCTCAGTCTGCTTGGAAATCTCTGCCACACTGAACCTCCAAGGGAGAGAAAAATAGGACGGACACCCACCTTCCTTCCAGCTCTGTTGTTGTGAAGGTTCATCAGTGCTCTTGCATCTTTCCCTTTCCGTTCTTTGGCATCCACGAAAGCTCTGGCAAATTTAATGCCATAGTCAATGTTATCACTGCAACCACCCCAGTCAAAATGGCCTTTGTTGTCCTTGGCAGAACCTTTCTTCTTGGGATCACAGGAGCAGGATTTCAGCTCCCCTTGGCTGCATGCTCTGGTGATGGCAAAAACAACTCCAGCGGAGGATATGGCATGCACAAAAGCAGATTCCCGACTACCTGAAACAAAAAAAAAAAGTGCATTAAAAATAATTGGAGTAGTTAATTTGAGTGGCTATCCTTACTCCAGCCAGTTAGACTGGACCTTTTTTTGCTGAACAAAAGATAAAACTGGGCTGAAATCACACAAATACACATTCCCTGGAGCCAGAATTAGTCATGGCTTAAACTTGGACCCCTCCCTGGTAAAAGCTCATCAATATAGTGTTAGAGTTGGAAAACACTAAACATTTGCTTCTGATATTGATTAATATACTTCCATGGATCAGTTGTTTTGTACAGATATGTGAATAGGACAGCTGGTGTTTCTACAATGTTTCATCGATTTAGAAAAATATATGAAGTGCTGTTTCAGAGATAGGTTTAAGAAATTATTAAGCAGGGACACTGGAACAACATGTACATTGCAAAATACTGCAAATAGCTCTAGAAACTAGCTTTCCCTCTTCTAAAGCACTCTGAATAAACTTTCTTGCTTAAAAAATGGTAGGGAAAAATCTTGGGTGTTATTTTCTGAAAATAAGTTAAATCTAAGTTTTTGCTTAGAAGTGAGCCCAGCAACCGTAATTCGCACAAGCAAGTTCCATTAAATCAATGGCATTGCTTGTGTCACGCCTGAAGCGGGATCTGGCCTGGCAGCTGTGACTTCCACACGCCAGCTGCCTGGGCAGTCCTGCCTTCTCTTAAAGAAGATACTTTATTATACCAATGAGTATCTGCATTTCTAGGTGCCTGTTCCTAGGTGAGCAGGAATGTGTTTCAGTGCAGTAATTGCTTAAGTTTATTTTAAGACGTAGTCATTTACCATATAGAGCTATGTTATACTGGCATAGCTCTATCTATGGTACTGGGCTGTTTTCATACTTTAAAAGTCTTTTAGCTTGGCAAAAGCAAGAAGCAGATTTTGTGCAGCATCTAAGTCCATTAGCAGTCAGAAAGATGTATTCAGAAGACTTGTAACATTAGGTAGTGTTAGCACAGTGAAGTAGGACCCCAAAGAGTGAATGCTATCCATGATTTTACTGTAGAGGCAAATAGGATGGCATTACACCATGTAACTCACTATCTAATATTGCTATTCCAGTAGTATCTAGATGTTTATATAGGAATGGGCTCTGGACTTCCGTGTGCCGTGCAACCCTTTGGCAAACAGCAGCTCAAAGCTTGTAAAAGGACTGAGCAAACCCTGCCTTCCCCACGTTGCCTTCAAAATCAGACAGGAGATACCATGGCTTGTTACAAATTATGCCTTTTGAAGCTTTCATTTCTGAGAAAGAGCATTCAGAAACACCACCACTTTCCAAAGCATCAATTAAAAAGAAAGTCTTGATGTCATTGGACTATAAATGTTTCATTTGAGTTTATTAAACTAATGAAAACCATTTCATTTCAAATTAGAGTGTCATCAAGCTACATTTCCCATCACAATCACTGCCTCATCAGGCTCAGTGCAGAGCTCAGAAGCCTGATGTCTTAATTCTCTCCTGTGAGCCAACAGTGAAAACTTTCCTTTTGGAGAAACTGCATTTTTACTTTTTTATGAAATAGCCTCATCAGAATGAGGCCATGTTCTGCCAGACGTGTTTTCCTGAACGTCTGACAAACCTCATCGAAAACTTCAGCTGATGGGTGACGTTACCGGTTACTCACAAATAATTGCTAAGGGAACATGAAGCTGGTTACAGGAACCAACTGCTTACCAGCAGCAGAGCCTGGCACCAAACGATGTCCATGGATGAAATTCCACTGCGTCTGTCAGCATGCCCAGTGTCTCCTGTTCTCCTCCCTATCCCAGCCGCTGAGGCAATGGCCCCAGGGTGCTTCCCTCCTCTTCCCCTTGCAGGCACCATGTTGCTGACAGCCTGGAGAGGCTGTCTTGGTGCTAGCGACATCCAGGAGATACAAGTGCCAGGGCAAGGCCAACCCCACCAGCTGTGTACCACAGCTGTGTGCCCAGGTGCGGTGTTTGGTGATAAAAGCTGCAGTTTAAAATCTCAGCACATTCATCACTTGAGTAAGGACATCCTAGCACGGAAAAAGATCCCAGCCCTTTTTGTGAGTCCAAAGAAACTTGTAAGCTGCCCGAAGACACACTTAGTCCAACATTTAGATGGCAACAACATCCTGTTTAACCATCCTTCCTCAGGGTAGGAAGCACACTGTAGTCCTCAGCTGCTCCTGTTCTTCACAAGCCTGGCTCCATCCCTATGAGATGTGTCCCCGCTTATCTCTCTCCCAACGCCTGATCTGGGGACCAGCTGTCACACCCCCACAGAGGGATAAAGATCTGGAGAGCAGCACTGCCCTGGCATGGGCACAGACCCCATGCCTTGCAGGCAGCACAAGCCTGGTGGGACTGCACCCTGTTGCTGTGCTTCCCTGGTGAGATGCTCCAGCAGGAACCAGCCTGCAGAAGAGGTTGTCGTCTGCACCCTGACACACTAAGGGTCCCGTTTGGATGCAGGCTGCCCCTTTCAGCCCCCGCAGAGCTCCAGTGTCACTAGATGGGGTGGGCGCTGCAGGCGAGCCCTCTGCCTGGCTGCTGCATTCTGGCACCTTAATTTCTCTGTATCCACTAATTTGGGGGTCCACTACACAATGAAAACCTGAAAATTTTAATGGCTATGAACTAGAGAGGGGAAGATTTATGCAAGACACAAGAAGGAATTTATCCACTTGGCAGAGTGGTGAGGCACTGTAACAGGTTGCCCAGGGAAGTTGTGGATGTCTCGTCCCTGTAGGTGTTCAAGGCCAGGTTGGATAGGGCCTTGGGCAGCCTGATCTCGTGAAGTGTCCCCACCCATGGCAGGAGGGTTGGAACTGGATGATCTTTAGGGTCCCTTTCAATCCAAACTATTCTGAGGCCAATGGCATCTTGGCTTGTATCAGAAATGGCGTGGCCAGCAGGTCCAGGGAGGTGATTCTGCCCCTGTACTCGGCACTGGTGAGACCACATCTCAAATACTGTGTTTGGTTCTGGGCCCCTCCCTACAAGAAGGATGTTGAGGTCCTGGAGTGTGTCCAGAGAAGAGCAACGGAGCTGGTGAAGGGGCTGGAGAACAAGTCTTATGAGGAGCGGCTGAGAGAGATCGGGTTGTTTAGCCTGGAGAAGAGGAGGCTGAGAAGGGACCTTGTCATGGCCTACAACTACCTGAAAGGAGGTTGTAGAGAGGCAGATGTTGAGCTCTTCTCCCAAGTGATAGGTGATGGGATGAGAGGGAATGGCCTCAAACTCCGCCAGGGGAGGTTCAGACTGGATATCAGGAAAAAAGTTTTCACAGAAAAGGTCACGGGGCACAGGCAGAGGCTGCCCAGGGAGGGGGGTGGAGTCCCCATTTAAAAGACGGGTAGACGAGGTGCTCAGGGACACGGGTTAGTGGCAGACGGGAGCGGTTGGACTCACTGCGCAGCAGGACGCGGCCGAGCAGGCGCTGCCCGCGCTCCAGGGCGTTGCAGTCCCAGCGGTGCCGGCGGAACTGGTGCTGGCACTCGGCCGTCCAGGCGGCCACGCCGCGCCCGATGGACAGCATGGCCTCGGGGTGCCGGCGGCACAGCTGCCGCTGCCGGCTCACCAGGCCCGGCACGTTGTCGCACATCACCCGCGAGGAGCCCACGGCGCCCATGTACCTGCGGAGGGAACGCGGAGGGCAGCGAGGGGCCCGGCAGAGCCCCCCCCGCGCGGAAACACACCTCGTTTAGTGAAAACCCCTTAAAATTACTCTCCTCTGCTGCGGTTTTTAATAGCGTGAACCCCAAACCCCGCCACTGCATCTTCGTGCAGAACTTCAACAAAAAGAAAAAAAAGAAAGACACTGACAAAAATTAAATGACATCATCCGCGTCCAGATGGTCTCGATTAGTCCTGAAATGCTTCGAGAAGTACCTTTTATAAAACCCAAACTGCTACAGGTGTCTTCTGAAGGGATCAAACGGAAGAAAATGAGTTTTTCTTGTATTTTCATTATTTTATACGGTCGTAAAATCGTTAAAGCCGTGACTTAAAAAAAAAATAAATAAAATTAAGTGGCAGTTAAAAGACACCACGACAAAAGGCCATCACAATAAATAACATCTATATGGCCATGAACACGGATAGGCATTTTATTGAAATACACTCAGTCTGATAAATCAGGCTTTGATAGCGCCTCAGCCGGTGTCGAGGCTGATTGCGATCCCGGGGATGGGAGAAGGGCTTTAACTCCTCTCCACGCCAGAGCGTTTTAGCCCGGGCTTGGTCGGGGTCCCCAGCTCGAGGGGCAGCTTTCTGCTGCCATCCTAACCCGTCACACGGCCCCGCGTTTTGCAGCAACCTTAGATGCCCCCAGAAGGAAATCAAACGCGATTTGAAGCGGGGTCCTGCGCTGCCCCCGCGGCTTTCGACCCTTCGCACTTGCAGTTCAGAGAGAAAAAAACTTGGAAGGAGGGAGGGGGCGGGGAGGGAGCGAGCAAGGACGGAGGGAACGGGGAGGGGGAGGAAGAAGGGGAAAAAATAATTAATAGTTAAAAAAAAAAATTAAGAATCCTTTCCGTAGCCAATTCCCAGAGGCGCCGGGGCTGACAGCCCAACCTCGGGCGGGTTCGGGGCGAGCCTGCCCTCCTCCCAGTCCCTGCAGGCAGCGCAGCCCCGGGCTGGCAGGATGCGATGGGGTGGGAAAGGTCCTCCCGGGAGATGCCCCACTGCCTCGAGTCGGGACAGGACGGGCCCCCGCGCCCCTGGCAGCCGCTCTGGGCTCGGGCAGGGCGGCAGCGGCGGGTGGAAGGAGATGCCGAGCCCGTCTCGCCCCGCTGGCTCCGGGGGCGGCTGGCAGCGGCGAGCCCCGCTGGTCCGAGCCTGCGAGGGAGAGGCTGTCCCCCCACCCCCGCCCTAATTCGCAATTAATCCGACCCCACCTTCCCCAAGAGCAAATAAAAATTCCTGGAATTGCACAACTTACCACCATGAGGAGGTGACGGGTGGGGTCACCCAGACCAAGACCAAGGGAAGAGACCACCAGATCCCAGAAAAAAAGTTCATGTTAGAAACGCTTCGGTCCACATCAGGTCAGGCGCGGGGGACAGAGGAAATCCCATGGAGCAAAAAGGACCGTCGGGAGCGAACACACCTCGTGGGCTTCTTTCTTCCGTGGGTCACGGGCGGCCGCGGGGCTCAGCGCTCCCCTCCCGGGGTGCCGCGGGCATCGCTCCGGGCTCCTCTCCATCCACCCCGCACGAAATTCTTCAGCGCAAGGAGCTCAGCCCCGCTCCCATCCTTCATCTTTGCCCGACCCAGCTCTTCCCCGCAGCCACAGCGGAGCCGAGGGGCTGGTGCGGGCTGCTCGCACGCTGGGTGGGTTCTGCTTTGGGCTGTTTTTTTTTTTTCCTCTGAAACTGATGGATGGAATGATGTCAAGAGACACTAGGGGAAGAGGAGGAGGTAACACCTCTGATTAGGCAAGGAATCCCGAGGAGCCAGTCGCTTTCCAATAACCCTACAAGCAGAAGGTTCAAACCCACCAGCAGATGCTGCGGAGCCTCCGGCCGCGACCACCGCGGCTCTTACAGACAGGCAGCACCCCTCGGGGCTGACACGGCGCCTTCACCGCTCCTAAACCAACACCGAGCACAGAACGGAGCAGCGATCCGGTGTCGGGAGGAGCAGCAGAAACCCAGGGTGGCCCCAGGTCTCCCTACCCAGGCGGGGAGCGGGGTGATGCCTGGAGATCCCGCATCCCCATTGTCCCTGCACCCGCCCCTGGCAGCCGGACACACGGATGAAGGTCCCTGCTGTCCACCAGCCTGCAGCACGGCAAGCCTGACACCATCTCATCCCATCCCCTCTGCACCCCCTCTCCTTCTTGCATGTTAATACATTCATTCTTCTTCACTCCCCTTACTTCATCCTTACCTTAAATCAGCTCCTTACAGCATGGGCATCTCTCCCCGTGCCCCCAGTGCAGTGAGAACATCTCCACCTGGAGACCCCCAGGAACACTCCCATTCTTCAACTCCCCCACGCGCTCTTCCCACTGCTGTTAGCAACAGCTTTAATCATCACAGGAACAGCCCCAGTAAGTCAAATTTCATCAGCCACGTCTCACTCACAAGTAACCCAGTCAGGCTACTGCCACAGAAGATAGCAGCTGTCCTTGAACTCCAAGACCGAAGTTGTCTTGTCCTTTCGCAGCAGCACAATTGCAGCACCAGCCCCCACACTGGGTGCACAGAGATCAGAGCTTCCAGGTGCAGCAGTCTGCCTTCACGGTGGCCGATGGCTGACAAATAATCAAACTCAAGAACAAGAAATTTAACAACTTTTTTCCACTTAGCATCATCTGTATACATCAAATGCAGGATAACAGATATGCCAAACAATGAACCACAAATGAAGATGCCCCAGTTCAAAGTCAGCGCTCACTTAGCTGTAACAAAGCCAAACTCTGAAGGCTGCTAATTGACTTGGGGACTGCACAGTTCCTGTTTGTAGAAGATGCCTTCCTTCAGTCGTTAACCCCACGAGAAAATCCTGGAGAAGCAAGGTAGGAAGTACCCTCGAGATCTCTTCAGATAGCATATTACAGCTGTGACCGCATGCAGAGAAGATATCAGCCTTCCAGCCTGTTGCTGTCACTATGACTTCTGGAGGTCATAGACACCAAACCAGATGTAAGCAAGTAGTGTTTCAGGAAAAAATATGAAAAAGACAAAGCTGTACCAGCTGCTGAGGTGGTTAACACCCACTTCTAAATTTAACTTAAAAAACCCCAAGAAACTGAATACCCCTAACAGAAATCCACCAACCAACCCACTCCATTATCACACAAGCTTTTTGGCAGTAAAGACTTTGGGTTAAGGGCTACTGAAGCTTGGAACACATTACTGCTCCTACAGCACTACGAATTGCCCAGAGGGAACTAAAGTTCCAATTGCTAGCTCCAGCAGGTCTTAGAAGCAACAGATGACCTAAATAAACTACTACCAGTCTGAAAAAAATCACCCCAATTTTCACCTAGTGGTTAATTTCAGTTAATGAAGTTTAAGAGAGAATCCTTGGATCAACTGACAGGGAACAGAAATGTCAGTGAGGGGACAGCAAATTCCAGCAGTATTTCAGAACCCTGCTACTAGCCTTCTCATGTTTGCGATAAAAAAGTTGAGCCACTTGGTTCTTCTGAGATAACTTTCTATAAGAACAGGAGCACCTTTACCTCTGACATCCACACCAGCAACTCATGAATATTGTCCCCTTCCTCTCTCAGTCATTTACCACAACTGCATTCCAGCTTTATTGCTCTCCAGATTCCTTCTCTAAGCACTACACTCTGTGCTGGTCTTACATTCACATTAAGAGAAATTATCTCCACTAGCCATTCTCTCTTGTTATACAGAACCACACAAGGCATGAAGTTGGAAGGGGCCCTGTAGGACCTTTTCCAGTCCAACTGCCTGCTCAGAGCAGGGTCAGCCAGCACATTGTTCAGGGATGTGTCCAGTTTTGAGTTCCTCCAAGGACAGAGGATTACAACCTCTCTGGGCAACCCGCTCCAGTGTCTGATATCAGAGGGTTTTTTCCCCCCTTATGTTTAAATGTAATTTCCAGCATTTCAGTTTGTACCCACTGCTACACGGTCAGCCCCTTGGCACTACTGAGAAGAGCTTTTTTCACCACCTCCAGGTATCGATACACATGGATAAGATGTCCCAGAGACTTCTTTCCTCCAGGCTGAACAATCTCAGCTCTCTGAGCCTCTCCATCTAGCTCACATGTTCCAAGCCCTTCAGCATCTTCGTGTCCCTTCACTGGGCTCACTCCAGTACGTTCATGTCTTGCTCACACTGGGGAGCCCAGGACTGGACCCAGCACTCCAGTGCTGAGGAGAGGGCAAGGATGACAGCCTTGACCTGCAGGTGGTGTGCTGCTGTTCCTGATGCAGCCCTGGAGAGGCTGCATGTGCCTTCAACAAACACGGCTTCTCATCCAGTCAAGAAATCATGCCACATGCAATACAGACGACAGCAGAGGTGCCAGGAACACTGAAAGCCCAATTCTTTGAATACATACCTTATGAAATTGAGCTGAAGCTTTTCAATGCAGTAGTGAAAATAATGTAGTTAAACCTGTATTTCTACATACAAATGAATAAGTTTTTCAGAAAAGCTGAAGGGATGGAAGACTCATCTGAGAAGAATAATTAGTAAGAACCTCCCCCCCCTCCTCTTAACTAGAAGGCATCTTCCCATGTATATCACAGTCAGTAGCAAAGAAGAAAAAGAACTGAAAATCCTTCCCAGAGGGATCCCTGCAAATCCCACTTACAGAGACTACGGCTCTGTATTACATGAAATACACCATTTTAATCAAGATAAAAATGAAAAGTAATTTAACAGCTATTAGAGCTTTTAAGGATACATACCACAATATCCACTTAATGCTAATAATATTCTATTTCATACCTCACCACTTACCATTACTGGTCTGTAAAAATACAGAGCCCCATCAGGTAGAAATTCCTGTTTCTAAACCAGGGAAATATACATTTCCAAATACATTTCCCCCATGACTTCAGAACAAAGAAATGACAGTAAGTCTTTACTAGCAGAAACCTGCAGTTTTGATAACTGCTAGACCCTCCAAGTTTTTATCTGTGCAGAAAGATTACCTCCCATATGAATTCCACAGACCACAAGGAAGCAGACAACTAACACACACAAGCTATGGATCACTTAGGCACTCTTCCATAACACACTGTGAGATGGATTTATTACATTCATTCTGAAAGACACTTGTTTAGCAAGGCTGAAGACTCAAAAACTTTCACTATGTAAAGCCCAAAGCAACATTTATTGCTTCACTGGTAACAGAGCAGCTTTATTTGGGAAAGATGGTCCTGTAACCACTGCAGACTGCTGGAACAGAGAAAGCAAATGCTAGCAAACAGCTTCTTACACTTCAGAGCAAGTTACAGCTTTGGGGAACACCTGAAAGGGTTCAAGGACGGCCAGAGGACAAAGAATAAACAGCACAACTCAAGCTTAAATCTTGTCCCCAACAAAGCAGTTGGATGAAGAAGAAAAAACAAACACAGCACTTCTCTAAGTCAACAGAGAATGTAATAAAAAAAGCTCACTTTCACAATTTAAGAACACATCCACCCAAAATTACTGTCTACCATTTACAGTATGTATCCAACTGGAATAAATGGGCAGTGACTTACAACAAGCCACATAATTCAAGAGTCAAATTTAAAGAGTGGGGTAAGTCCTAAAGCACAGGAAGAGAGAGACAAAAAACACAAAACCTGTAGTTTGTCTCAGACAGTAAAAAAATCGTTAGTTTTTTTTCAGATCTCCATGGGATCACCCAAGGCCCTAATTTTACAAAACAGTCTAAAGATTCAGAAAAGACCATTGCATGAACATTTGCGCTATCAAGAGAGGTTAGGTATCCAATGGTATCACAAGTAGGACCCTCGCTGCATCTTTAGGCAACTATGCATCTGCAGGATTTGGCAGGTCCAATCCACTCAATCTTCCCACATCTCAATTTGCACTACTGTACCAGGAGAACAATATCTTGCAGGGCTGTGAGGCTTACCTGCTTAATGCATGTAAAGCTCTTTAGCATTCTCCTCCAATCCCCTCATAGATGTGCAAATCATTGTATTCTTACTCTTCTGGGATAATGACTTTAATTTGATGACTTACAGGAGGAGGCCTCTCAGCAGGGACGTTTTCATCTGAAGGCTCCCTTAGCCGTGCTGGTAGGGATGAGAATTTTGACAGCCTAGCTCAAAGGCCAGATGTTGAAGGAATCTCCTTCTTTGCTTCCTGCCCTATCACAACCATATTGTGATACCTTCTCAAACAAAGAATCTGAAAGAGGCACTGAACAACATGAAAGTGAATAAAGGACCTTTAAATTCATTGTTTAAGCCAAAGTGAAAAGGAAAACACTTTTTTTTTTTTTTAAGGGAGGTTAAAGTAATCTTTATTTGGCTCTTCACACATTCTACTCATGCAACACAGTCCACGACCAATCAATTGATGAGAGAGCTCAGAACAGTTACCCCACAACCCTGGCCTCTCACATGTAGCTTATGCCATTCTGAACACTATTCCCGAATAGTGCAGTGTACTAAAGATGCTGCTGGCAGAAAGCCTACATTTAAACCAAATATTATTATCATAGTTTTTGCAATTGTGATTATAAGCATCTGAAATAGGCATACTGTGATTATAACCATCCTATCCACAAGATAACTCAATGGGATCAGCTTCTCCCAAATGTATTTTGGAGGTCAGGTTCAGACCTTTGACAAATTTCTGCAAAAAGTATTTTATTCTAACTCTTAAACTCTGCCCCATCCCAGCAAACATTCAAGGTCAGGTTGGATGGGCCTGAGCAGCCTTATGTACTTGAAGATATCTTCACTCACTGCAGGGAGGCTGGAATAGACAACCTTCATGGTTCATTCCGGACCAAGCCATTCTATGACTCTAAACTAGGAAACGTTTATCAGCAAGTATCATGTATTTTTTTCTTCCCTCATAGGTATTTTACACTGATGGCATCATTCACATTGTTACACTTATAATTTAGTTAAACGCTGGAGCAGATTTCCTATTCAATTGCAAGACCTCCAAGGTTAACTTAAAAGGCCTCCACACAAATGGATCTTTTCCTCAAACTGATGGAAAAAAAAAAAATCTTTGTTTTTAGTTTCTGTCTGAAATGAGAATACTTACTACTGGCAGGAAATGCATCTCTTGAGATGGAAGCCACCTTCAGTGTTCTTTGAAGTGGCTCCATTAATGCAAATTCTCACTGAAGTGGATAAGTGAGGAATATGGAGGCTGGAGTAATATAATTTTTTGGAAGACAGTGTCACAGGAAGCTTACTAGTGGATGAGAGTTCCACTTAACTAAAAGTACCTTTAGGAAACAGTTTCAACAGAGTGCTTGCTCACTCCTCCTCCACTCTCGAACTCAGACAAACCTCAACAACTTCACCCAACAAAAAAAAAAAAGGTGATGGGTCCTTCCTGGGTCATGGGACAAGATGGTGACTGGGGGGGTAAACCCCCTCCCACTGTAGAGGGGGATCAGGTTCGTGACCACTGGAGGAACCTGAACATATATAAGTCTATAGGACCCAATGAGATGCATCCCAGAGACCTGAGGGAATTGGCTGATGTGGTTGCTAAGCCACTCTCCATGATATCTGAAAAGTCATGGCAATCAGGAGAAGCCCCTGGTGACTGGAAGAAGTGCAACACTGTGCCCATTTTTAAAAAGGGTAGAAAAGACAACCCTGGGAACTACCGACCTGTCAGCCTCACCTCTGTGCCTGGGAAGATCATGGAACAGATCCTCCTAGCAGCTACACAAAAGCACATGAAGGATGGGGAGGTGATTTCAGACAGCCAGCACGGCTTCACCAGGGGCAAATCCTGCCTGACCAACCAAGTGTCCTTCTATGATGGAACTGTAATTTGAGTTAATTATATAACGACTCATGTGTATGACAAGCAGTTGAAACTGCACTTTGCAGATTTTTATATTTCCATGGACTTTTCCATTGCCATGATGATTCCTTCTGCAATAAGCATCTTGTTAGTTTAAGATTAATTGTAAGACAACAGAAAGAAACAGAGAACTACTTTTAAAATATTTCCTTTTCTACACTTTCACAGTTTAAGCCAATATGATGACAGCACGTGCACCTCGCTTCTGCTGGTAGATGGTGCTGGTAGGGAACATGGTCTTCCTCCTATGACCCAAAGTTGGGAACACAGAGGAAAAAAAAAAAAAACTGAATAACCCAACTTGTGCTAGTTTTGCCTCTGGCCTCAACACTCTGTAAAATGTTCCTTGCACTGAAGAAGAAACATGGGAGAAAAGGAGATAAAGTATGTTTCCTTGTTTCTGCAATTAACACCCAACACAGTTTTCTAAAACAAGAAGCAGAGAACAACTGTGACAGCAACCGGAGTACCACTGCGGTTTTTATCTTCTCATCACTAGTCTCTGGGGGGAACATCAAAGATTCAGACTCCATACATCTTTGAAAAAGGAGGTGAGCTAAAGCATGACACACTCATTGAGGCTTACCTTCTTCTGGACTGCTTCTGTTTTCTTCTGACAGAAGGATGTCCCCTCAGAAGCATTCAGCATTTTTACATATGTTTACTGAAGTCTGCCGAAACCAGCTGCTGTGATTTGAATTACTTATACCAATTCTCTTTTTTCCCCACATAGCTGGTTTGGTAACCAGATGAAAACCAGATATTAACATTTAATTACAGAATTACAAACACCTTTTTAAGCGGAGAAAATATTCAGAAAAAAATTACTTTAAACCTAAAGCTGCTGTAGTGAAAAAAAGACTGGGCCAAGAAAATAACAGATTGCTATGCCTTCTAAGTTGCATTCTTATAGCAAAGGACTGCTATAAGCCTTTTAATATATGTGATGAAATTCTTAATACAAGCAAGTATCCCTGAGGAAACATATTTCAGGCATAATTTGAGTATCATAGTTCAGTAGGAAATGACTTTTTAGGCAACGTGTAACAATATCTCCACAGTCCTGTGATTGCGACAAAGAAAGAAACCACACTCCTCACTAGGAAGTTTTTCATACGATAGAGTCATATGAAAAATTGCAAGAGGGAAGATCTTTATCAACATAAAATTGCATGAGATACTCAAAATATTTTAAACCCTTCCAACCTCCAAAACACATCTGCATCATAATTTTAAATACAAATGTAATGCAAGAATTATTTGCCTATGTTAATCTCTGAACCACAGCTAAAGGTAAAATTCAAACTAGTAATTAGTAAGCAATAATTTCAGCTTTATGCCAAAAGAGAAAAGCAGCTTTGACAAGATTTTAGACCTACAGTCCATACCAACAATAACTTTGAAAATAAAGTCCTAACACAGCAGGTTTAAATTTTAATAACTTTATTTCTAGATCAAAATACCCAGTGGATGCAAATACTACAGATACGATGAGAAACTACACAAATTTTCACATGCCTGGCTCTGCTGCATATACTGAATAGAAGCATAATGCAACCAAGTATTCCCAAAACTATTCATAGTGCTAAACTTAAAGTCAGGTCTTCTTTACTACTAACTTTGTTCCAAAATAAAGAACAAACCCAAGCAATGCTACTGCTCCCATTTTTACTAATCTGTTTTCCAAGCTGTGTGCTTTGTCTGGAAGTTTCACTTGGCTGGGGTCATTCTTCTGTTCCTGCTGAGGCAGATATTAAGTTCATGTAGAAAGTGCAACAAAGAAAAAACAGTGTAAATGCTTCTTAAGTATGTCATAAAGCATCCAGTCCTAAGAACCTGCATGCATCTAAGACCGATACTATTTCTTTCTCACTTTCTCTGCCCTACTTCAACTGAAAGAGATGCATGCAACCTTTATCTTACTCGACGCTTAATCATTCTATAATACATATTAGAAAAACAAACTGTTTACAATCTTTATTCCTCAGGAGTAAAGTGCACTGCTAATAGATACTACAAGAATCTAATAACATCACATTTAAACTCCAATTATTAAATGTCTTAACCTAAATCTAACTCAAACAACTGTTCATTAAAAAAGCAAGTTAAATATGTAATAGATAAGACTTCCTGGAAATTAAAGGGAGAGTGAAAAGTACCTTAAAAGCCTGTTTGAATACAGGCTCAGTGGACCCTTGTCATGAAGTGCACCAGAGTTAAGTTCCCATTCCCCACCTTAGTTTATCATGCCTGGGAGGCCACCTCATTTATCGTGCTTTCAGAAATTATACGCTACAGACATAACATGTACTGCTGGCCAAGTCTTATAATGACTAAGCTTAGCAATCAGATGATTTAAAGGGAATTCATACAAACTTATTATCTAAGAGGTTTAACTGCTTCACTTAAATTGGCACTTCTCAGAATAAATGTTTCAGTGCTCTACTCATTCAAGACTGCCTTATTATAAATTAAGTAGCACAAAAGCGTTTTGTATTAAAGTCTTCATCAGTGAAATTCACAAAAACACTACAGTATTTTAATAAAACATTTTTGATGTAACAATTTTGATCACTAATGTTTGACACCTCTGTTTAACACTGGGTACAGAGCTGCTCTGCTTCACCTTGACAGCTATAAAACCTTAAGTACAGATGAGAGCAAAGTCAAGTGGCACCTAACTCAGATCCCCACCAGTGTTTGTAACTGATCTGCACATTCAGGAGGCAAATGCACACATACAATTCATTTTCGCATATGCAAAAAACAGATCACATATAGCTAAAAAGTTCTTTGCCACAACCTCTATCTTCCTCTTGAATATATTTGGTGTTAAGTGATTTATTGGGAGAAGGCTGTTATATTACATTAAATTTACTTAAACTGCAGGAAATTGCATTAGTAGCATTATACCCAAGGTCTGAGTTCCACATGGCTTCGTTCAGCAACAGATTCCTTTCTGACACTGATGCTCCATTTACACTATCCCAGCGGCCATTCTTTTTACTAGCCTATTACTTAAAATGACCCCATCTGACAAGAGGGTGTCATTGTGTTGGTTTGAGAATGACTGATGTGGTGCTAACATCTAGCCTTGACCTCTCCCACCCTCTTCTTTTGTCACTCTGCAGAGTTATCTGGGATGCCTCCCATTCAATCCATAAAACCTTAGTATCTTCCTTGTGAGTCAATAATTCCAAACAAAAGATTCCTTAATTAAGAAGCAAGAGTGCAAGTATTCAGAGTTGCATTTATGCCAGGGTGGTTGTCCAAGAGCACAGCACAATTCCACCTAATTCTTTCCTGCCGTAGGAAAAAAAAGATCCACTGTGCCTTCCCTTGGAGACTGTCTAAGTGCTGTGGAATATTCTAGATTATTTCTCATTCTGTCTGTGGAAAGGGAGAGAGGTGGATGCAAAGTCCAAGTTACAGCTAAAGAGCCTGTGACAGACCAAGGTACAAAACATTTCACTGAAGAATGCTCCACGGAGAAACTTGTATTTAACTTGCCTCACTCGCACATACCCACCTTCTCCATCAGGTCCTTTAGTTTCATAACTTCTCCTCTCAAGTTCTCAATACTGCAAACCAATTCTTTGTACACTTCAATAAAACTCTCTGTTGGTGCCCACTGCAACATTACCATCTGTTAATAGTTATTTGCCAGAGTTACTGTAGATTACAGTTTAATATTCTTTAGTTAACCTATCATAAAAGACAGTATCAGAAAAAGTCTGTAACTGCATTTATGCTGGGGTTTCATTGTATGATTTATGCACACTAGTCTCCATCAGCCTTTGTGGCAACCTTCTGTCACCTTAACTCCCCTATCAGTAGAAACAGAAAGAAACAGATCTATCCCCTTCAATTGTGCAGCTCAACTCTGAAATAATTTTAAAAAGCTTTGAAATAATTTAAAGTGTCCTCTAGAGAAAGCAAATTGAACGCATCTAAGTACATAATAATCAAGATGGCTGATGAGTAGTCATATTTTTCATTTTACAATGTAGAGTAATATTCTAGAATAGAATAATATACTCTAAACCCATCTTTTTTAATTTGGTCAAATACCTTGTGAGAATTTTTCAGGAAATGCTTATTTGCGGTCTGCACAGCAATTGTCAGCTTGCTACATTCTTTATTCAAGTCCCGAAGAAATGTGAGGACTTCATCTTCACTATAAAAATAAAACAATATTCCATTAATTGTTAAGGGCTGTAACTTTCTGCAAGCTGAACATCATCTACGCATACCCAACATTAGCTAGAAAGTCAGACATGCAGTTTCATTGAAGAAAAAAAAAATCCAGTGCCATTTTAACACACAGTATTTAAACACTACATTTAACGTCCCAGCGAGGTTTTGCTGGTGAGATTTTCGTTTCATTTGTTGGGTTTTGCTGGTTTTTGGTTCGTTGTGCCCTCCCTTGGAAGGACAACAAATCATTAAGTTATCTGTAATATTCAGCTAGTAAAATACACTGGAAGCCGGAAAACTGTCACCCAAAAGCTTTTCAGAAACATTCTATTAACCTCCACTTCTGTTTCCAACCTCTCATCAATCCAATATTACCAATGAGAACAGTTCATTACCAGCTGCATAAGTAATTTTTTAACACTATGTGTAGTAACTGAAACACCATTTTCCCAAGCACATGTGCCTACAGATCAGTCTTGCAACACCAGAAACAGAGAATTTATAGTCATTTTTGTGCTGACATATCAATATTCCTGACCTGCAGTTTGCATTTTTGAGTAGACATGGTGGGGGGTGGGGAGGAAATCTGGTTTGTACTTTGGAGCTAGGGCTGAAATAATTAGGTTAGAATCATTTGGTCTCCAGCACAGTGGAAAAAAAAAAAAAGAATCCAATAATACTGACTTGCCCCCTGGATCAGGAAGTATATTTCTTAAAGCCTAAAATATCTGATATTACCTACTTCAAAGAAAATTCATACTTGGTGCTCAAACAGAAGCAGGAAGACTACTTTAACAATTAGCTAGATCAGTATCTCCACAGAGTGGAGAAAAGGATAGAAAAATTTAACAGACTAATTTCAATGCTAAGTTCTCAGAGCTTCCACGTGACACTGACTCAATGTATTATACTGGAAGCTTCAGCAGAGAGTGTTAATTTTAAGTCATGGTGCTGGCCAGAAAGTTGTTAGCATTGATCGAGCAGAGAAGAAGGGGCAAGGAAGAAGATCATCCATTTGTTTTTACAGAGTAAGCTCTCAAAATCTTAAACTGCCGAGAAGTGCCTGCATCTCCAGCAGAAAAGTTTCTACTGGCTATAAGCCATTCAGGTGAATAACAAGCAAGGTCAAAATAAGAGACAATTTTAAGGAGACTGTATAGAGGCCTTGGCGATCTTATAGAGGCCTTCCAGTACCTAAAGAGGGCCTATAAGAAAGATGGGGAGAGACATTTTACAGACGCATGTAGTGATAGGACGAGGGTGGATGGCTTCAAATTGGAAGAGGGAAGATTTAGATGAGACACAAAGAAGAAATTCTTCACAATGAGGTCATGACGCGCTGGAACAGGTTGCCCAGGGATGTCCCCCTTCCGGGCAGTGTACAAAGCCAGATTGGATGGAGCCTTGAGCACTCTGATGTAGTGGAAGGCATCCCTGCCCATGGCAGGAGCGTTGGAATTGAGTGTTCTTTAAGGCCCCTTCTAACCCAAATCATTCTAAGATTTTAAGTTCCTATTGCGGGACTTCTTGTTATATTAATGGAAGAATCTGAATAAATTAATTTAGACCCAAACATTTCTCCTTCCCGTAGGGCAATCTGCTACCAAACCTAAATGCGGCATACTTGCACCACCGTGCTGCTGCTTCTGGTGGCAAAAAGGCATAACGAAATTTGCCAAGCAGCTAAACTAAGCCACATGCCAGTATGGTGCAAGTATCTAAACAGAGACTGAATTTAGCCCATAGAGCATTGTCTTCAACTTTGGCACAAGATGGTTAATTACCAGAGTTTCTACCACTCCTCAGTACATCCATGATACACAACACTGCTGAACTGTTAAGACTTCTAACACTTAAACCAGAAATCTATAGAAGCATTAACAGGGATGCTGGAGGTTAAAACTCAAGTCTGTTGATACCTTTTTATGGAGATGAGGAAGTAGAAAGGGTTATTATATTGTTTTTATAAAATAAGTTACCACTTGTTTGAAAGCAATATAACTGAACTAAATATTTAGGGTAAAAAAAATCCAAACACTAAACAAAACAATCATATCTGGAGAAAATCTGACAGTTTCTCCCACTTTAATACAGCCAAACCACGCTCACGAAAATTTCCTTCTACTTAAAGATGACTTTTTAGCTGGCTAGGATCAGTTATGGTACCTTCTGTGTTTTGTGATAAAGAGAATTATTTTTTGGAATTCTGGAAGGATCCTCAGCAAAAATAACATACATCACGGGCATGAAATACAGAGGAAATAAAAAGGAAAAGAAAAATATGTATACTTCTCATACTTCATTGTAACAGCAATAGTTCTAAAAAAAACATTTCCATATAAATTTTATATCTGTTGCAGTGACATGCTCTTATATTTGCAAATGGAAATAACTTTTTTTTAAAAAAATAATCACTTTTTAGAAGAATTAACGGCTGTCAAAACACCAGTGGCTAAACAGAAATAGACACTCTGTGAGTTTATAATCAATCAATTCAACATTTTCTACTATGTTAGTTTTTCTATGACTTAATGACTGATTTTCCTTCTCACAGAGTGACTTCGAACAAGTGGGAAGTAAAATCTTTATATAATAGCATGTAAACATAGCCTATGATTTTAGACTCAAGGTCAGATTCCTAGAATACATGTCAAGCCATTTTCTAGAAAGTTATGCAGTGCTAGCCATAACTGAAATGCTGTCATATTTTGTGTATTTCAATCTCAAATCAATCAGTCATTTTCTGGTTTAGAGAAATACATATGACCTGAAACCATACTGTACTAAGAATTCCATGTGTCAATGGCGTGTGAGACTGTACTGTGTTTTATTGTATTGTTTTGTATTTCTCCACTTATTCCCTCGGTTTGACTGTATAAACTAAACACCACAATGGACTAATCTGAAAAAAACATCTATTTCTGGCATAAAAATGCATGAAGCTTAAACTGGGCGAAGTCCTCTTAAGCTGCAGCTAATTAACCGCTGTTGAAGAGTCAACACCCCTTTCTAAAGGTGCCTGACTTGGACAGCTAGACACCCAGTAGGCCTGGCCTACTACCTCAGCTCAGCAGCAAAGCCTCTATTCTAATACTAACTGCTCAGGTGCAGTCCAGAGTATTTATGGTGCATCCATATCATACTGGTTTGTACCCTCTTGTGTACTGGAACTTTAGTTCTTCAGTCTTACAGTACAGGTACTGTTGTGCACCTGGGTTCTCTTCTGGAACTACATAGATACTTGCTTTTGATGGAGAAATTGTCTTACAGACTAGAAGCAGCATCAAGGTCCTGTATTAGGACATGAACAACCTGCTCAACCAGACCACTTCAGCCTTTCAAGAGCTTCCTCGAATGCCTCGCGTGTCCTCCCACATCCCACAGCTCAAACGCTGCATCATGCTGCGAAAACGTACCTAAAGCAGGCTGCAAAGCCTCTTTTGTATAAACACAGTAAGGGATACAGACACAGGCATAGTGCTAGCATCAGGAGCAATCAGTGTACATAAGAATGGCAAGACCACATCACAACATGACTGCTAACAGACAGTGCCAGTGCGATTCCACAGCCTCCAAAGGATGGTGACATAGAGAATGAACTTGAACGCAAGCACATTCTTCAGCCCAGTGAACAATGTCACTCATGAAGAGTCCAGCCTTACAGTACCTAAATAATGCAGACAGCTCTCCCCAGTGCATCTGACAGAGTAGCAGCACAGCTGTCTGGTCACTAGTCAAGAGGGAGGTAAGCACACCTTAAAAAGGTACTGAAACCTTATTTTCTAGATGATACGAAGTTATTCACAGAGCGAACTGGGTGTATGGGGGAGTTCTTTTCAGCCAGGACACTGCAAATAAGGCCACACAATCCTATGCAAATGGTGGTGGGACTGGGAAGAAAGAAAGAAGAACAGAAAACCTAACTTACTTGTGATGCAGCTATGGTATGAATAAGGAGCAGTACCTCCAAGCCAGTCTGTTCCAAGTTAAACACACACAGTTCAACTGGCTAAAGCCTCTGAAAGGCAAGCCACAGTCTTCTGTCAGAGCCCATTTCTAAAACTTTTGCAAATTAAAGTATCAAACTAATGCTATTTTCAGGAGGACTATTTCTACAGTTCTGTGAACTAAAAAGAGGAAAGATATAAATGCAGGATCTAAATTCAAGTCTAGGTCTCTCTTCTAGAAGAAAGATATTTACACAACAAAATAGAGGATAAAAGGTTTAAGAAATCTTAAGACACCTTTGCACTTGCTATAGCCTTCATTCTTCTTTCTGTGCTGGATGTGTGAAGTGCTCTACCAGTGCTTAGGAAAAAACCCTGAACCTATACAGAAGTCACATTTATGATTTAAGACAAATTTGATTGCAGGACTAACAGAGCCTGTGTTTTTTACAGACAACAGAGAATTAGAGAGACCACATCATGCCGGATCTGTAAGGGTCTACGACACTTGAAGCATAGAGAAGCAAGGAGGGCAAGATCTCACTTCCATGGAGAAATAACAAAATCTGCTCACTGAATCCTATCAGAGAAATTACAGAATGAGTTCATACTGGAGACCAAGAAGTCAGTTTCAGACTTTATGATACGAGCACAAGGTATGAAAACCCTGTACAGCAAGGCCATGAAACTCTTAAAGTACAAAGAAAGAATTCACCACTCAAAAAGATGGCCAAAGTAATGGCATATAATGACAAAATAACCCATGAACAGATTCCCACAACAGGAATCTATGTTTCTGACTTTCTTTGTACAAAACACACCTACCACCAGCCCTCATAATCCTCTAAATGGCATACTCTCGTTAACGTGGGAGTATGCATGGGATAAGATGTGAGAGAATTTTACCTTTGAGCAATAGAAAGCAATGCAGTCACCTTAAATAGTTCCTATTTCACTTCCATTTCCTTAGATATACGGTTAATACCTCAATTCCAGCTTCATCACTTCAGAGAGGTCTCCAATTCTTCTTTCTTCCACTTGTAGCTCGTTAGTAACATCTAGAAGTTTCTGTTGATCTCCAGGATTTGTAATGCCAATCTAAACTTGAATTACAAATATAAGTTTAATACTTGTTAGACATAACAGTACAGTATTATTTATTGTGCAAGCTTCTAATTATTAAAGGTCAAACAAAGTTATTGCAACCAACTACAATGCATACAACTGCCAAAGGAAAAATAACCACAGAAGTTATTCAACGATGCAAAATAAAATTACAAGAACTGGGGAAGAGCCAAACTGAGACTGCATAGGATATTCAGAAAATCTGCTTAAGATGTATTAAAAAAAATTAACAGCAGTTTTTATAAGTGCCCCAGTGTTGTTAGGGTGTTACGCTCATCTATTTCAGATTCATCTTAGTCATCTCTTATAGCAAAATAACGAATCATTATGACGATGGTACAGCATTAACTCAGGAAAAAAGAATGGAAACTATTAAATCAGCATCAAATGGAGAACTTTACAGGAAGAGGACAGATTTTAAGAGGGGCTTTTACAAGCTTTTGTGTATTTTTTCCAGCTAGAAAAAATGGTCTCATAAACTACAATACCTATTTTAAAATCTTATTTTCTTCTAGAATCTCATTTTAAAAATAAATTACATCTACAAAGAAATCTAGTTGCTTCATGCTACCTCCACACACCCAAATGATCAGAAAACTGTAGAGAGAGACATCATGAAATGTTAAAAAACACATTCAGCTGAATGTTTCTACCATAAAACAGCCTGTAAAAGCAGCCTTTTTATATATCTGAAGGACAGCATATTTATAAACTCAGAATAAATTCTTCACCCCAAATTAAAAGCAACTCTGAATACTACTTTGACACCAGCTTATACTGTCCCTAAACTCAAATTAGTTTATATTCTCTACCCTTGGCTAATACTGCAAATAACACAAAAGTTCTAAAGCATTCAAGGCTTTTTGTATTTTTTTTTTGCTAAAGTAAAGCACAATTTTCTTAAGAAGATATACACTACGTAACTGAGATTCTCCAAGAGATGCATGAAACAGAAAACATTGTCAGCTATGTTCTCCATCAACAATCTCATATTAAAGTTTAACTCATACTTAAGTCCTTGGCTAAGAATTTTCTTGCAGAATGCTAAAAGAAAAAAAAAAAGTCCATCTGTAAAAATGAAAGTGCTTCTGTGGCACATTCAATGTGCCACAGGGCAGAGGAAGGAGAGTCCTGGAACTGTGATATGGAAGCAAACAGATCAGATAATTCTCTAATGATGAAGGTAAAATTCTGGGTTATCTTTTTAATTTTGATGCTTCAGCTTTTCATTATGTATTCTCAAATCCAGAATAGGATGCCAATTTCTCTTATTCCAAACTAATAAACCTGAGAGAAAGGAACCTTCTTAGTCCTAAATGCATGTAGAAGTAAAATTACTTCTACTGCTGTCTTGCAAAAGACATGCTCAAAAAAAAGCAGACAAAAAAGATGCAAGTATTATGAGTAGCACAAAATCAGACAAACCCCTCCAAATGTTGAATAGACATGTTTTGGTATATTGAACAGACTTGTCTCAGTATGGAACAGTTTATAAGCTTAAGGAATGCAAGGACTTCAGCTTGAAAGAGTCATTGTTTAGGCTCTGTTGTAGAATACAGATAAAGGTATTTACAAAGAAAATATCTTTCTGATATTGTTTGATGGAGGAAAGTGTATCATGTTAGTGACAAGATTTCTCCCTGGTTCTCTGGATACAAGGCAGCTTGGCTCACAGGAATCCATCAGAGGTCATCATTAATCTTTGTAGTAATAAGATCCAGGCTCTTTAAAATAGCTGGCTGTTAGTTGAAGATCTGCCATCACAGTAAAAACTTTCAACTCTGGAGTTACGAGGAAGCAGATTAGATTTGTTCTATCAGCAGCGTGGGGAGAAACTGTTAGTACACCTCTAAAACTAGACTGCATCAAAAATTCAGAATAACTTATGAAGTGCTAATAAGCCAGGAGCGTTATGCCATTTTTTAAATTCTCCACTGAAGACTCACTAATCAATTTATGTCCCTGCACAACGCACAGCTTATTTTCTTGGATCTGTTTCCTGCTGTTGCAGAGCTAAGAGGCAAAACAATTCTGTTCTTTCGCACTTACTATGCAAGAGTGGCTGATCCAAATATTTATTTCAGTTTGCCAAAAAAAGCCCTCTTTATAACAGGGGGCCTCAAACCCATTAAGACACTGAAATGGAAGTTATCTGTTTGTGTGAAATTATACCTCTTTGGTGAAGGAATCATAAGGCTTAGCCATTCACTGAAGTCCACAATGACTGTCCATTCCCCAAATGTCCCCCAGACAAAACCAAGTAACAATTTCAACATCAAAAAAGGCAATTGATATGAACACGTACTCAGACCTTACTTTAATGCAATCACAACCAAGACAGCAGCTCACACAATGATGAGAAGAAAGCCATGAAAACCTCCTTTAAGAGCATAACTCCTATCATCAGGGGCTTTAGGATACATAAAAGCCCACACTAAGATGCTTATTTAATGGGCACAGTCCTGAGACTTCAGAAAAACAGTTACATCAGAACATGCTGACATGCCTCATAATATTATTTACAGAATTACTGAATGACCTGAGTTGGAAGAGATTCACAAGGATCATTGAGTCCAACTCCCATCCCTGCACAGGACAACCTTCAAATTTACACCATGTGTTCAAGTGCATTGTCCAAATGCTTCTTGAATATTGTTAGGCTTGGCCCCATGACTGCTTCCCTGAGGAGCCTGTTCCAGTGCTCCACCACCTTCTGAGTGAAGTGGCACATCTTCCTGCCATTCTCTTTGGTCCTATCAGTGGTCACTAGAGAGAAGAGATCAGTGCCTTCTCTTCCTCCTTCCCTTGTTAGGAAGCAGTAGGTCCAAGTGAACTCTTAAAAATCTCTTCAATGAAGTTCCCTATACGTGCATCCTCTGAGAATACAGAATTACCCTGAGCTCTGCCAAAACACAGAAACTCACTCAGTTACAAGACAGAACTTCAAAGCAAGACAACCTTGTGACATCGACTCTCGAGCAATGTTAACATCTGTTTGCAAACGCTGGTTCCAGATGCCAGAACACAGGCCTCCTTGGTACCAGAACAGGGTGGGGGGAAAATTGACACTGGACATAGCTAGGTATCGGTAAGAGGGACCAGGCCTGAAAGAGCTATTTTAAGGCGGCATCTCTGGTATCCCAGACCAGGTACTGTGTGCTCAGAAGAATCCTCCGGCCTGAAGTACTTGTACTGTTCAAAGAAGACTCTTATAGCTGGATTTTATTATGGCATCCTCCTGTTAGCACAGGGAGTCTTTCCTTTCCCACAGGAACAATTTTAGCAAAGACTAAGAAAAAGCAACCACCCTCTCAACTGGGAACACAAACCTTCTAATAATGCATCACTTAGTACTGGATA
Organism: Cuculus canorus; assembly: GCF_017976375.1. Taxonomy (NCBI): domain Eukaryota; kingdom Metazoa; phylum Chordata; class Aves; order Cuculiformes; family Cuculidae; genus Cuculus; species Cuculus canorus. The sequence continues at coordinate 182,291,435 of NC_071401.1, forward strand.
ACAGCAAAATACCAACCCTCCTAGCTGCAGTAAACAGTTAGTTTTATAAACCTGTGTGGGATATGAGATTCCACAATGTAAAGAGAGCTCTTGTTTTTCCAACAGAAATTATCACCTCACAATTGAGGAACAGATTTAAAGTAGTTGTTCAGGATCATTCACTGCTAATCCTAGCACTGATTTCCTTTCAGGGAAAACATACTTATGAACTAAAAAAGGTAAGAACTGGTCTAAAAAGGAAGTATTTCCTGCTCGCCCCAACTCCCACAACATTGCAGGAAAGAAATACTGAGGACTTTTCTGCCTAGATCTGACTACGAAGCGAAAGATGCAAGAATTCAACTCTCAGAATTCAAGGCTGATCTGTGAGATTACACACTTTATAAAAGGTCTATATTCACATTAAAATTCAAGAAATTGCAGAATATTCTTAAAACAGATCTTAAAAAAAGTTCTTACAAAGTTATATGTTTCTGAAGAGAAGTTAAGACATTCAAAACATTTAAGAAAGAGGAGAGAACTAAATTAAGCTCTAAAGTAATATACTGACCTCTATCAAGTCATCTTTTTGCATCATCAGAAGCTGTCTTAAAGTTACATCTTTTTCCTGTATAAAACAAAGGGCTTTCTGTCATCAAAGAGTTCCAGAAGAAAACACTGTTTTCATTCAGTTTTTTTCACTTATGTTTTACTTCAGTTTTCAAAACCAAAACCAGCTACACAACATTATCAAAATAACAAAAGGAATTCTCTAGTTTAAAAATACCACGCTGTGACTAATAATCAAAATAAAGCAAAGCAATCCAGTCCACTGCAGTTTAACTTAACACTTGGTAAAAAACTACTGTTTAATGAATCAATTTGAATTAATACAGTAATAGTGATAGAACTTTTTTTTTATGCTGCAGGTGCATTTTCTTTTCATGGTTTACTTTACAGATAGCACACATACCACAAACTTACCTTCAACAATCCTACTATGTGTTCTAGACCAACACCATGTAAAAACACTTCCACGTCATCAAAAGCTGAATAGGAACTGTAAGTATAATTAATAAGATTTGAAATGAAAACATTGGAAATCAACAGCTGCATAGTGCTAGTTTATTTCCTTATACCAGAAAAAGCCTGTGAACTTCCTAAATAACCTAAACCCATTACAAAAAGGGAGGGATCTGTTCTAAAACTGAGGTCATTAAATACAGGCGCTATTTAGGAGTATGAGTCTTTGAAGAGTACCAGAAGATCAATTTTATTTAAAAGATTATCACCTTCATGGCAAGTACACAGGGACTCAAAAGATGATCCTCAAGGAATGGCTAGATCCCACAGGAGACCTGGTTTGTAGATGCAGAGACACACCCAGAACAATGGCTTCCAGTATCTACTAGCAGTAAGATGCAAGAACAAAGACGACAGCATAGACAACCAATTTTAAGATGCAAAGCCTTCACCTCTCTGCTCCAAGTACCTCTAATATGATTGTGGCCGAAGCACTACGGAATAAAAATCTAATGATGTATACATTCACCTAGCAACAGAACCTGGTAAGGGTTTGTCTGCACTGAGGCACTCTGTCTAAGACTAAGACTAACTCAATGTGAACTGCTACCCAGTGAACTGCCATCAGTCTAATGGTGGCATTTCAAATTCAGCATGACCTGGCTGAGCAGGGACATGAAGAATCAACCTCATCAACCCGAACAGACTACTGGCACTGGAAACTGTCTTCTCAAGTGCACGCAGTTCAAGCTCAGGATGGCAAGTGGATGGTTTGTTGAGGTTTTCTTAGCCAAGACATTCTGAGACAAAACCATATGAGAGATGTTTGAAGTTGCTGAAGCAGGGGCTGATTTCAGTCACATGAAATCTGCAAGCTTCAAGGTCGGGGCATGCTATGCAAATTCTAGAGCTTAGCTGGTGTTTATACTTAATTCTGACTGTCATATATGGAGAAAAAAAAGTGCATAGCTCTTCCTGGTAGCACGGAACAGGCATTCAGTGAAAGCATCAAAAATTTAATGTCAAATGAAGACAACTGTGCAAGAAGGAGCATCCACAGGGGAGCATACAAATTTAAAAGAGCTGAAATGAAGTGAAGTGACATTGGATCCTGTCTCTACCATACCTTACACCAAGTGAGATGAAGGAACGATCTAGAGCATGCTCTTTGTTTATAATACAAATGAACTTGGCAAGATTGAAAAATTAATAGTACATTAATATACTTACTGTGGACTCTTGGTAGCACTCCAAACAATACACAGTATACATCAGTACAACTTAATCATCGATATGAACAAAAAATCTCTTAGGAATGTTTACAAGCTAAAAAAAACCCACTATGACTGTATTTACCCAGTTCTCTGGTCGGGGACAGCTGATGCAAGACTGTAGATAGCCTCTTGCTTCATCATTTCACAGTATCTCCCTTGCAAGTGATTTGCAGCCAAAGAGAGTAAACTATAAATCTGGAAGAGCCAAAACGATTTAATTACTATTCAAATTCAAAATGCATAAGGCAATACACAGGAGTAAGACTACAAGGAACTATCATAAATTACTACTTACAGGGAACATGCAACATGCCACTGCTCTAAAGCAAGGAGTTAAGACTAAGCCTACAGAGTTTATCCAGAGCATTTCTGAATTAACCAAATTCCAGCACAATGATGACCTGATGCAGAACAGTATATATAACATAGTCTAAAAAAGTTAGCAGCTGTCACTACCAAAGCAGCAATACACCAACATACTCATTTCTGTGGTTTGTAGACAAGAGTTCTACATAGTCACAGGAATACGTTGCCTAAAGACCATGAGGTTTATGACTATTTTAATGTCTCCATTTCCAGTGCACGTAGGGACCCAATATTTAGCAATTTACAATTGTCGATCTAAGTTAACTATATCTGACAGACAGGGATTCTTTCAACTGATTAAAGAAGCAAACCTTCTGCCAGATATCACTATGCCATCAGCGATGGATTCCAGAAACTGAATTGCCCCTATGTGAGATTTCAGATAGCAGAAAATCCAGCAGAACAAGTACAACCTCAATAAGCCAAAAGGAATTGTGAAACCACCTTCCTGAAATTCAGGTGATTAGCCAGTTTTATATATAAAATACATATGTATATGTGTGGTGGGTTGATCCTGGCTGGCAAATAAGCCTCTCCTCAGTCAGTTACTCGCTCTCCTCCAGCAGGATGCTCAAGAACAAGAAAGGTAAAAGTGAGAAGAAATCATTGTGTTGGGATACATACAGTTCAATAAACGAAGGGGGAAAAAAACCCTCAAACCTTGGAGTGATGCAAAGGCAATCACTGACCACCTCTCGCTATCAGACCAATTCCCAGTCAGTCTCCAAGCAATGGCCACTTCGGAAAAACTCCCCTGACAATTTAATGGCTGAGCATGACGTTATGTGCTAAGGAATATCCCTTAGGTCAGCTGGAGTCAGCTGTCTGGGTTGTGCCCCCCCCGCCAAAATCCTGCTCACACCCAGACAACTTGCTGGGGTGGTAGGCAGACTGGAAAACAGAGAAAGCTTTGATGATGCACAAGCACTGCTCAGCAACAGCTAAAGTACTGGTGCATTAGCAACTCCGTTTTGGTCACAAACCTGAAACAAAGCACCATGCAGGCTGTTAAGGAATAAAAATAAGGTCCTTCCAGCCAAACCAACATGCAAGAAAAACATCTCTCCCAGACACAATTTCTGCAGTCTATATGAGAACCCAAGGGGTTGTCAACAGCCTCAAGGGCAGACACCCAAGCTGGAAGAAGCTCATGACCATTAAATATCTCAATACCTCCTGCAAGACTTTGCAGTAACTGTGTGAAAGTTGGCGCTTCACAGGTCAAGAGGCAAGACCCACCTCTCAAGTGTGAGAAGCCTGTATTCCCTCTATGTCAAAGTCGTGTTATAAGATTATACGGCTGTAGCCTGCTGAACAAGTCATTTATCAAAGGCAGAAAGCATTTGTTGCCCCTTTTCGTAACCTGAGCTAACAGATCACGGAGCATCAGAGACTGATCTTGGTAGTCTACACTGACAGCTTTGCGCATAGTTATCATTTTTGCTCCTGCCAAGCCCTGGAGTCCAACAGGAGGGAGGGAGGGCTGTAAACTGAATTACAATTCACATATATTTCTGAAGAGTCACTGCAAAAAAAGCCACATCATTGGTAAGAGCAACTCAAAGCAAAATGCACAGAAATCTGGTCCGATTGATCCACACTGCATCATTTGGTAACATCAGTAATCAGATTCATTTTAGAATATATATTTCAGCAGCTCTCTCTTCACATATATTTGGCTGCTCTTCTAATGATCTGATGACCAATATACATTATTTTACAACTTTTTCCCTCTTGACAGCGGATTTGGAAGGTCGCCAATAACAACTCCACCCCTTTTTATCTTCAGCCTTTTCACTTCCAAATTCAATCAGAAACTATACCTTGCAAATTAATTTTATACATTCTCTTACACACTTTGGCAGACAGGAAAAATCACCACATTATTTTTCTACTTCTCATATCAACATAACTAACATGAATAAGCCCTTGCACTGTACTTGAAAACCTAAAGTCAAGGATTCTGAAAAAAAAAGTTTCCAAAACTTTACAGCATTTAAAGTTCTGTGAGAAGTTCGGAGAACAGAAAATAGCTTATACTATAGACGTAATACCGTAAGTATTCAACTAGCTGATGTAATTTAGTTATAACGTAATATTTCAACAGAAAACTATATAATTAATGAATAGATTTTTGAGACAAAACACAGAATTTGCACTTCAAAGAGAAATGAAATCAAATACCTCTAAATGTCTATTGAGTTTTGCTAGTTCTGCTGCTGTTTTCTCATCCTTAGTTTGTAGATTTTTGTCAGCTCCCAGCTCAAGCAGCTTAAAGACTACATTTTTATGTCCAAGCTGTGCAGCCCATATTAATGCCTGCAAAGAATAACTTTGTAAACCAAGTTTATATATGGAGCAGAAAAGAACAGAGGTTCAAACAATAACGCAGCCTTCACAAGCTCTTATATGGCAGAATCTGGAGACAAAGACAAGTAATGCAAAACAATCTTGAAGTGGCGTTAAAGCAGAAAAATATACCAGTGAGTATTTTTGATGAAGTTGTACTTCAAAACAAGTTTGTGAGTTCTTGCTTTTCAACATTTGCATCATTAATTCCAACACACAGAAGTAAATCACTCACTGAATATCCGTTTTCATCTTGGGCATTTATGTGTGATCCATTAGCAACAAGAAGAGCAACAACCTTAGGATAGCCCTTCTTAGCTGCATACATCAGTGGAGTCATTTGCCTCCTGAAAGAGAAGGGGATAGGCAAAAATATTATTTCAAGATATCTAAATCCAACTGCATTATCAAGTACAGCACCTCAATTCGGTAAAAATCGTCTGTTCTACAGAAGAACTAAGCAGAGGATGAACATCCAAGACACCACATCCATGCTTCAGCACAAGGGTCAGGTTAACAGAATGTACAGATTCAGGGACACATTTATGTCCAGTTAGCATCTGTAAAGTATTTTAACTGATTTATTTCCTGACTGAAATGAAATTCTTCACGCAAAGGAAACTTAGAGGCAACTAAACAAGTCTCTTCCAGGAGTTCAGAATATACTTACAATACTTCTGGGAGAAAAAAGTTAAAAAAAATACCAATTTTTATCACCTCCAAACTAAAGTAGTGCATTCAAAATAACACATCCCAGCTATGAGATAACTTGATTAAACTATTTCTGGTTTGGCTCTCAACTACACAAAACCAGTTTTTAAAGACAGACCATCCTGCTGCTACCCCAGACCCAGCAGCAGGCCTCTCACTCAGCACATGAACCAGCTTAATAAGAAGCAAAAGGGCATAAACGGCAGATCACAGTTTTCACCCTACTAGAAGCAGAAAATATCAGTAAATCAGCCATTTTTTACCTCAATTAAAAAAAGAAAGTGATAGAGACATCCATTTTTTACTTCAAAAATTATTTTTGCAACACACAGCTTAAACAACAAATTCTACACGCAATTTAATTTAAATCCAAAGTCCTGAGAAGAAATTTGCAGTATTCTGGAGGGCAAGTGGTAAATCACAACTGAGTAGGTAAGAGTTTTTAAGAGGAAGACTACTAAGAACAGCTATGTATGTACTTGCAAAACCCTCTCAGGTAAAACCAATGTACGCAAAAGAATCACAGGTAACAGAACTCTTGCAGGTGTGCGCAGGTGCAGGGCAATAGGCAGGGTGCACACACGATAATTATCAACACTTCGACACTCCACCCCAAGTACACCTGAAAGGAGTCTTCAGAGAATTGCATACAAATAATATACTGAAAATCTTCACTTTTCAAGTACTAAACCTAAATGCATGTAAAAATATTTCTGTCCTTTACCCCACCTTGTTTTCTGTCCCAGAAATGTACACGTTGACACCTTCTCTCTTATATATATTACTATTTCTTACAATTGCTGAAGAAGTGAAATTGCCACCATTTTTCCCACTGTTCTCTTTCATATTTTATATCTCAAAACCATGATGACAACAGCCTACTGATCTTATGCTTCTACTGAGATGCTTATGAAAAGAAGCCATTGTGAATGGCTCTGAAAGTTTTGAGAGAAAAGACATACGGCTCAAAAGCTTCTGTTAGAAAAGTATCTTTCCAGATGCCTGAACACTCATTAAAGATGTGGAGTTTCTGGCCACTACGAATTAAACAGGTCTAAGCTAAAATATTTTACTAGTGCTGTTTAATTAAAATTTATTGTATCTTAAAATGCAGTATTTTTTCCTGAAAAACTACCATGTATTGCTTTTTCATATACAGCTCTGTGTCTAAAACCGGCTGCCAGGATTACCTTGTTTGGACACACAGCAGGAGACTTGCCCTTTCCAATATTTTTTTTCTTAATTTCAATGCCCACCACTAGAGGGACCCCGAAAAGCGCACATAAACCAAAGCAGCTCTCTTAAAACACTTTCAGCTTCCTTCCAGTTGCCAGAACTAAGGCTTTGCTCATCTTACCTTGTTATGACTCACTCACAAAAGATTTTGTCTCATGCAAATACAGTTAAAAGTGCATTGAAAAAATATCCAGTCATATTACAAACTCCAGAAAGCCTTATAGGGGGAAAAACGTCAATCACTTGCATAAAAGCAGAATTAAAGGTAACCAAGCCTTCAAGACATACAGTCGGTAAGAGAAGAGAAAATCGTTAATGAAATGAAAAGACATGCTCCAGTCTACAAAAAATTAGTCCATCAACACTGTAAAAGCAGAAGTTCTGACTGAACAAAACAAGATGTTTTTACCATGGGACACAGTCCATCATCAGAAGTGCTTGCTCAGAGAAGTTTTGTAGTCTCCACCTTCAGTGGGTTTCAAGACCAGGGGGCAACCTAGCCCAATGTCATAGCGCAGGTGCTTTTATGGAAGAAGTTGGACTAGAGACCTCCTGACATAACCCTTCTGACCTGAGTTATCCTGTGAGCCTGTGAAGATTACCAAGAAAATTGAGAAAAAGACCCTTCAAAGTAGCCCTGTAACTTAACAATTAACTGATGAGACAGTGAGATACAGATACATATAGATACCTGTATTTTAAAGAATGAACAGAAGTTGATGGCAATCTAATAATTTGTGGACTCAGAAAGCAAACTTCCTTGCCTAATGCCCCTACTCCCACACTTTTTTCTATACAGTGACAGGTAGCCTTTGAGACTTCCCATGCTATCACCTTTAAAGTATTTACATTTGAGTGCAAAAATAGTTCATTCATGTCTGTTATCATCTTCATTTCTTCTGCTCTCAACTTCTGGGTGTGGGTTTGTTTTTTTTTTCCCAAACCTGCACACTGCTGCTACCTCACAATTCCCTTCTGCTTTTTCAAAGGAAAAATACTGAAGTCCAGAGGCTACAAAATAGTCTTTTCTCCAAAGAATGCCAGGTAGTTGCTACAACTGCGAAGTACTGCAGATAGGCGATCTGAAATCAAGGCAACAACTCAATGACATTAAGGCCACTGAAAGTTTCTACATTTTTAAGTAAAAGCCAATCAACATGACATCTAAAAGGTTCACCAAAATGAATATGCAATCAGTAGTTCAAGCATTCCATTTTTATGTTTGAGTTTTAATTTCAAAGGCTACCAGCTGTTTCAGGGCAGAAACACATGCACTGCTGCATAAATTGCAATTGCATTTATGCACCACTATGTATGAGGGGGTGCTGTTTAACGTCTTAGACATATGCTGCACGGGCACCACCTTAGAAAGCAAGGTCCATAGAAATGTACGTCCACAAGAGGGAGCCTAGAGCACTAGAGAAAACAAATCCTGTTTTTCTAACCCTGAAAGAAGCCGCCTAGGTACACAACCAAGCTTTAAGATGCCAAATCCACTGCTTCTTGCTAAAGTTGAAGAGAAATTAAATGCATCGGTACATCTTATTGCAATCTAAAAATGTACATAAAATATGTAGTGATGACCCTACAGACATTTGTGCTTCAGCAGTCTGGCTGGCAGATGATGTTCCAGTCCAAAACCCCATGAAGCCCTTTTGTTTTGCACAATTTACCACATGACATTTGCCCATAGTGAGCATGACACTCAAGTTATAGTCAGTAAATAAATAAAATCTTAAAAGGCATAAAAGCGATTTATTAATTAAACACGATGTCTGTTACAACTATGTTTGCGTCCAGCCATGCAGCACTTAAATAAAAAGTAAGAAATTCTTCATTGGTCCAATGTAAACAAAGGGATGGATGTTTGTTTCTTTATTTTCATCTTTAGGTAACCCTGCTTTTATATTAAGGCTGCAGAAAAAGACGAAACCAGAAGATTTTTCAGTTTTCAAAGCCACTCAAAACTTTGTGCGTGGTATCTACACAAAGATACAACCAAAGGTTCTTATAGGCTCACTCCTCTGCCAAAAAAATGCTTCAAAACAATCACAAGAGAGCAAGCCCAGTGAACAGCCCTGTAAGCTATCACTTGGAGCCTCCTAACCTAGGTAACCAAAAGCCAAAATAAAACCAGGTGATACAGTGATTGCTACACACCCCACTGAAAAATGTCCCCAACACCTGTCTGCTACCATTAAGCTGAATCTGTGGCAGCTTAATGGCAGATTAAGCAGAATTCACCACACCTGACAAACACACATTCTTATGTTTGGGACCATGCTCTCAAGCAAGACAAAGTTCATTTTCCTGGACAACCATCTGTGTCAGTGTCCAGACCAAAAATGGTAGGTTCCCCCTACCAAAAGATCTGATGAACAAGACTTGACGCTTAGTTTCAAAAGCCACTCATTGGGCACATTTAGCAGGCTTTTGACTTCTCCCTAACTTGGGCAAGAGGAAGGAAGAGATACATAGACATAGTCCAGAAAAATAGTACTTTGGTAAAGATAATTTCACACCTCATTTTTTATATTTAGTCCTGCTGTCCCAATTTTTGACCAGCATAATAAAGTCTTTTTGTCCCAAGTTTGGAGTGCTAAAACAAAAAACTCTCTGAAGGGCATGAAATATAGTATATCACAAGGTATTTTTGGCTCTGAAGTGGACCAAAGATTTTAGCTTTCTGAGTATTAAATTCCCTGATTTTCTTGCTTCAGCCATAAAATGCACTGTAGTGCATTAACTCTTAATTAGGCTATTTGCCCTTATTATTTGCTGCATGTGCTGCTTGTTATTTGGCATGGTTAACTATCACACCATGATAATGTCACCCAGGTCTTTGAAATTATTATGTGGTAGGGCAGACTCCCTGTCTTATCAGTAGCAATAAATATCTTGCTAAAACTGAGCTAATACACAATTGCTTTCATCTGACTATGCAACATGAAGAGACCTACCGGCCCTGAACTGGGTGATACTGCCATGGAAATTCCTCCCTTCCACTACCATCTTCTCAAGAGGGCAAAATAGAAACTTTCATTATGAAAATATTTTTGATACTCTTCAATGCTCCTTGAAATGTAAGAATAAGTGAGCTTATGTAGGCAACTTAACAGCACACCTGAGCAGTGATTATATATATTGTACACTGAAGAAAGGCTTGGTCATTTACAGGACTCAACTGTGCTAGAAATGTTAAGAGCGAGGGGAAAAAAGCCACACAAACAAAACCAAACCTCCACATATCGCATGCAGAACAAGAGACAAAGAGCTTATGTCAAAGCAAAGAAGGTTTTAGTTATTCACCTATTTGTACCTTCTTCTAACAAAGACCTACTGGCATGACATACCAACTCAAAACACTCTCCTTACTGGCAAAGCCAATAGGTTTCTTTTAGTCTACTTTATGTAAACAAGAACTTGGAGGATGTCATCACCAAAATCCATATTTACTAAACAAGTTATGACGTTTAATCCTAGCAGCAGCATTTTAGTACCATTGTACCTTTAAGAAAGCACCGCAGGTTAAAAGAGGCTTTCAAAAATATTGTTTAAATATTTCCAGCCTTATAAAAGCATTAAGTATATAATGTACATTTTGGAGCAAGAGGGAGGTGAATGATACAAGATCAGCAGAATACATTTCTCAAGGCAACATTTACTTAAACGGAACACTTGGGCTACAGTACCTCTATAAAGACTATACGGAGCAGGTCTTACAATGCCTTCTCGTTTCACCTAGCCATTACCTTATTTGTTTGTTTTTCAGAACTTTTCAGTTGGCATTTATGATTTGATACGCTGCATTCTCATCACCAAAACTGTTTTTACAGTCATCAGTATTCAGTTCCTAATTGTGATTTAGCAAAAATATCAGAAGTCACTCTACTAAATACATTCTCCTTAGTATTCTATCCTACTGCAAAGGAACCATCTACCTACCCACTCCTAAGTCTTCTTTCTTAGCCTGCATTTCAGAAATCAGTTTATTTCTCACTGGTCCTTCCCTGTTCCATGCACACTTTAAAAACTAGACAAAAACCCTGCAGGTTTCTGTGCATCACCTCTAGATGACATGAAATTTCAAAAAGCCCACTGGCTGCCCTGACAGTGTAACAGAGAAAGAAAGGACAGATACCAAAATCTACCTTACAAAGTTAAATGTTCTGCTTTGCCTTCAGTCACATTCCAGCTGTTAGTGGTGGACAAAAGAGAAGCTTCCTAAAGCCACTGTGGTTCTTAAGTGCTGAGACAGCCAAATAACGTGAAGCTTAGTTCTTAACACCTGTGGTAAGCTTAGCACACGAGAAGCACTCTCACAATAATCTCAACTCACTGACAGTTCTGATATCCTTCCACAGAACATCCTGTTTGGTATAATAAAACAGGTGAAGCAAGACTGCAGTGCCACATAGAGAGTCTGTTTTTATCTTCACAGAAGCTGGTTTGATGCGTTTTGTACCCTTGTTTTAGAACACAGTGGAAGAAGCCCATGAGAAGCAGCAGCTGCTGCCCGAGCTGTCCTAATGATGGAGTGCTAGGCACAGATGTCAAACACTGGAAACGAATAAAGGCAGCATGAAGATTGTTGAAAAATCCAGACTGTTTAGTGCAAATATGACATTTCTGATTGTCAGTTAATTTATCTTTTCATTTCAGAAAGAATCCTATTGCAAAAGTGAAAAAAACACACCTAAATACTGTACCTGATGAGTTATGCAAGCATAACTCATATGTTAGCATAAGGTCTTAGCAAACTGATAGCAAACAAATACTTGTATATAAAGGCCAACTATGCATAACATACTCAAAGTTTATTCATGAAGTTTTGCCCTTAAAATTCACATCTCTGCGTCAGAATCCAACTTCCACCCACCCAAGTGTAGCCAAAGGCTTTTCCAAATGTAAATCTGCAGCTTTGCACACTGGCTTAAATTTTGAAACCCCCAGAGCAATATTAAATAGTGCAAAGACTTCTCCCATTTTTTTGAAACAGGATGTCTATCCTAACACCCACTCATCTAATGGCAACAATATGTAATTATTTCAGAACTGGTAGCTTTTTCTTCTTTCATGAAGCAGTTTTAGCTACTCTGGTAAGAACAGACGAATGGCATTTAAATTTGGTACCAAATATCAGTGGCACTTCAGCACAACTATGTTTCCTCCTTGTCCATCAGTGCTATGCTCACAGTGAGGTCTAAGGGCCAGAGTTAATTGAATTCTACTAAAGGAAACCAAGAGGCCTCCAATTCTGTTCTTTTTAGAGGGCTACACAGTCCACATCTCAGGTAATGCAGTCAAAGAGCTGTGGTATTAAAAAAAATATGAATTTCAGTCAGTTGAAAACTAACAGTTTCAAAAATGTAACTGATTTCCTTTTTCCAGCAGAGGAAATTAAAACTCCTCTTAATCTGGGTTATTCCACATTGCACTGGAATAAACTTATTTTATTCACAGATAAGTTCTGTTTTTCTATAGGAAGTTGCCCGTGGAAGGAACATAGCTAGATACCCACAAAAAAGCTCAAAAGAAAAACATGAATTTAAATAAAGAATTAACTGAATTAACTTACATCCTTATGCAGACAAGGCATTACGATTTGAGAAAGGCAGAAGAGAGATTTCTTGCCCTTTTACCGCAGTTAAAAAATAATCTTAATACTGTTATCTTAAATTTAGATCTTGTTCAGATGGGGAGCATAATTAAATTTGATAAACTCATCATAGTCTTATTTACTCAGAAGAATGACTGTACTAGGAGAAATTAATATCTTGACACTAATCTTTCCTCATACAGACAGTAACAAAAGTTACAAAAATGTAGCAGTACACATAGCACAGGTCACTGTAATCAACAACAGCTATAGCTACAAAAGATGTCTTTGTATATTAATACTAAATGTTATGCCATATGGCAAAAAAAACAAACGTTTTTTTTCAGTACCTGCAACTAAGGTTAGGGTCAGCATTCCTTGATAGAAGTAGCTCTACAGTCTTCAAGATGTTTTCTTCTGAAGAAATTGCAGTACATGCTGCCATCAGCACAGTGTACTTATCTGTTTTGAAACTCGCAGTTAGAGAATTACATATGCAAATATAAACAACATAATAATCCAGAAGTTCTTTTAAAAGCATGTGCCAAAGTTGTTAATTGGGTTCTGATACTCTAATCTATTTAGAAAAAGGTAAGAAACTTATTTTCCTTCCAGCTGAAGTCACTAGAATTGCCCACTAAGATAAAGGCATCTGAGAAGATACTGAGAAAGTCGAGAGTGTAGTAAAGTATCTAATCCTACTGAAGTTTAGGATATTCCTTAGGTACCCCAAAAAAACAGTAGGAGTTCAACTACAGATGTTTGTTTCTCAAAACTTGTTCCACACCAATAGATTCACTCCCAGTTCTTCCCCACCTCTCCCCAAAATACAGTAAAGAGAAGAAACAGCTTACAGGAAGTTAACTGCAACAGATAAAAATAGTCCATGAAATGTATTATAAACACACAGCAACATCAATTCTAGGGAAAACAGAAGCCCATACAAAGGACAATTGAAGTAACAAGGCTTTATCATAAGGCTCAAGGAGAAGGCATTAAGTTTACCAGACTGGACTACTATGGTGCCGTAGTGGCAGAAGGAGGAGTAGAAGCATGGTTTTAGATATGGATTTAGAGAACATCCACACAGTCCATAAAGATTCATCAGGAGAAATCAGCATATTTGCTCCAACTCCGATGTCAGATTGGTATTACACGCCACCTTAGCTCACAAATGAGAACTGTACACCACTGCTGCTTGCCCACAGAACAGGGGAGATTTTTCCCATGGTTCTCCTAGAGAGACATGGGAAGCATCACACGTCAAGGACCTTAGTAAGTTAGTTGGCCCTGTAGTCAATTAGAAAACTGTCATTTGAATAACTGCCCATTTCTGCTTATTACACAAACTTGTTCACAAGTTCAAACCTGCCTTTAACAATTTAGCAAGTATAATTTTAGCTGTACCTATTTCATACCATACCATGAAGTGTTACAAGCTGTTTTCTAACTTACACAGTCTTAAAATTCCTACAGGAATCTATTAACATCTGTATTCATCAACTGAGATGAGAATTTTTAATATTTAAACATGAAGTCTGTTGTATCCCACCCCCTTTGCTGTACATTTCTTGCCACTTCTTGTCCTCCATCCCTTCAAAGACCTTAGTTTTGCATTTAAATTTGATTTTCAGCCACCTCATGCAGAAGTTCTAACACACATAGATTGCTATGTTAAATGAAAAATTTTCAGAGAATCACTTAAAGCCCTTAACAGTAAGCAATTAACATTTCAGTAAATTACTTGACACACCAACAGATTTTTACTCAACATGTTTAACTTAGTTATCAATAACAACATGAACAGAAAGATTTAACAAAGGTAGTGATAAGCACTGTTATTCTGGGAATTATATTTAGGAGGAACTGGTAATTATATCTGTATTCAGTATTTCAAGCACCGATACAGTGGGAAATTAATTTCTGTTAGCCTACCTACAGCTCACTGTTCTGGTAAATCAGAATTAATTTTCAAACTTTTCAGCTAAGCCTTGTCTAAGTAACTTCATTTTCTGAATGTTAACTGCATGTTTTTCAGACAGCGTCTGTCTGTAGAAGCGATAACACAGGGCTCCAGTATGCAGAAAGGCCATTGCTTACACTTATTCCTATAGAAGTCAACGCCATCCTCAAGCCGGCGGAATGCTGCAAGTCAAAGGGTGAAAAAGGATCACACCTGCAGGGAGGGGCAGACAGGACAGGTGACCCAAAACTGACCAATGGAACATTCCATTCCTACCTTCGGGTACCTTTATGGTAGGTGTGAAGAACAAGGAACTAATGTAGCATTCCCTATGTGATGGGATCAGAATGCAGCATCCTTGAGGAGTTAAGTTCACTGGCTCTTCTGGGTGTTTCAGCTATGCTGAACATAACCTGATCATTTTTTGCAGCCTCTTATCAGTTTTCCTCTGCAAAAGGGAAACCTGAGAATTCTAAGATATTTCTTTCCCTTCTTCTCTTGTGAGCAAAAAAGGGTAGCATTAAGTAACCACTTACAAAGAGTGACTGAAATATGACAAAAAGTGATGATCAGGCTTACAAGCATTATAGGATAATTAGTATAGGTTAAGTTATGTGATTGATTGCTGATGTACAAAAAGCAGCAGAAGCAGTGATATTTAGTACGGCTTCAGGATGGCATAGCTTTACTGAACACAAGTAGCCTGACCTGAATCAGCAAATGGCAAGACTGTTCCTGGCTGGGCAGTATCCTGCTGCGCATATGCCCTAGCGACTGTTTCCCTACACAGACTAACAGGGAAACCAGCCAAGAAACTTGATCCTAGCAAGGTGCCACTTAGGGCAAACACAGTTGGTCACACACTGAAAATATGCCACCTATGTTGGTTAACTGGTCACCAAAACTGCTGCCCACAGCAGTTTCTGCCCCATTTATAGTGCACTACAGCCACAAACAAGGAACAGGTACGAGTTGCAGGCAGCCACAGCTGTGGGCAACCACTTGCAAATTCTCTGAAGATGGCTACAAGGACAAGCAATTTGAAGGTATGATTGCTTTTGGTGCAGACAATCCACTCCAATCACAGAATCATAGAATGGTTTGGGTTGGAACGGACCTTAAAGATCACCCAGTTCCAACCCGCCTGCTATGGGCGACGCTTTCCACTAGGTCAGGTTGCTCAAAGCCTCATCCATCCTGGTCTTGAACACCTCTGGGGGTGGGGCTCTAATCCCGTACTCTGATCAGCTCCTAAGAAGCTCCAGAAAATTTTCAGAGCCAGATTTGTTCCATCTGCATTTCAGTCTACCACTATTACAAATATTGGCTAGTTACTGGAAAACGTTTACTGCTTTTATGTACTTGGCAACATTGTGTGCCACATCAGTTTCTTCTGTATTGCAATATTTTTTTTCTTGAACTTCCACAAATCTTTCAACACAATGAAAGAGAAGGAAAATAACCACATTTTAAGTAGGAGAAAATTATTAAGTCATAAAAGACACAGAGGAATTGATATTACTTACAAGCTCCACTGAAATCTTGCAGAAAAAGGGGATCTAGCAACACACCGAAGAACAGATTTCACTTCATAGAAAAGTTGTGCTCTAGTTTTAGAGACGCCCATGTTAGTTTGCTAGGACTGTAAAGCCACTCCTATTGTTTGGGAACATCAGCCTGCGTACTTCGTAACAGGATCAAACACAGGAAGTTTTAACACTGTAACTTTATCCTAGAATTCTTGAACCAGTACTTCTGCACACTCTTTATACAAAGAACTTGAGGACTCGGAAGGGAGGAAGGAGACAGAATGTGAGAGAAGAACAAGAAAACCCATCAACTGATTCCAGATGAGTTCCAAGAACACAATTACTACTTTTGCTTCAAAACTGTGGAAGCTAAGCTAGGTCACAGTACCTCTGTGAATTTGGATTTTTTTTTTCCCCAAAAATATGTAAACAGATAATCAGGACATTACCAGCCATATAGAGCATTACCAGCCAGTATTTTTCATTCATACCTTACCTATTTCAAAACTTGCATTAGCACCTCTGTCCAGCAGAAGACGCACTACTGCAAAGTCAGCCATACTGGCAGCATACATCAGGGGAGTCCATCCAAACTGAAAGGTAGACTCTATGTTTATACCTGCCAAAATTTAAGATACTAAAATCACAAAAGTGCATCACAATAAACATGCATTTTACAAATCTTACTTTCAAATTATATTGTTACAAAGGTTATGCACTGTCTGTGTTAAGTCTTAGGGAGCGAAATCTCTTATACCATTTAAACTTTTTTAGCACACCTTTACCTAGAATACAAGGAAGCTCAGTTCTCAATCCAAGAAGTACCACAGAAAGACTATATTTAAAAAACAATAAATTTTGCTGCAAAAATAATTTCAGAGAAATGCACAGAATCAGTTTTCTCCACTTACATGCAATGGCTTTCCTCAATCAAAATGAAAAAATTTGATTCTGGCCAAGCCAAGTAGACTGCTGCAGAAGCAAATTGCTTGCCAAGCAATTAACACTATACTCACTAGGGTTTTTTTGCTTCATAGCTCCTTTCATTCTCTGCCTTGCAAGGCAGTGAACTAGCAGATACCAGTTTTGCAGTTAGTACTAAAAATACTGTCTCCATAGAATAAAGAAATAGAAGACTATGCCACAATTACCAGAGTTGTTTGATACTCTTTATAATAGCCACATCTTCCTTTGTGGCTAGAGGTTAGCTTGCCACACAGCCCTCCCAAATTCACCAAGAACCGAATACCAGACCAAGATATTCATCTGACAACTTTCAAATAAAAATCTCTACATGTTTTTGGGATAAGAGGAACCATCTTTCCTTCAATCCTTCCTGAAATATTACTTCCTCTGTCACAGTTTCCATCAGCTGGTTCCTTACCAGTCCAACAGCAATTATGGATAATAAAAACCACTGCTTTACAAGAGACAGCTCTGCAAAAAAAAACACTGTCCTAACAAATTTGTGACATTTGAGCTACATGCATACCTTTTCATGCAACATGTGTATTTACTTTCCCTGCCTTGGTAGTTTGTCAAAGATGTGCTCGGTGCAGCGACCCAAAGCTATTAGAGCTGAGGGAGTAACAGGTCACTGCTCGTGGATTGATTTTCAGCTGTTTTAAGATCACTGGAGTTTTAGAAGCTATCAGTAAAGAGGTGGCATTCAATGAAAGCCAGGTGTTGAAGCACTCTATAACACCTGCAAGCCACAGAATTTATGATTGTATCTTCTTGGTAATGCATACATACAAGCTGCAGTCCCTAATGGCACTGAATGCCAGTTTGAATGCAGAACACAAAACATTTCATTGAAGTCCACAGCCATGTTCTACAAGGGGAGCCAGCAAGCGACCCTTAGCAGTCATATCTGAACTCTCTCGCAAACAAGTCACTTCAAGAATTTAGAAAGCCTGATATCCAACAGTCCACTGAAGTAACACTAGCAGGAAAGGAACACCAGAAAGCTGGTACTCTGTCAGCCTCAAGAAGTTCCTTTTCCTCTTAAGAAGAAAAGCAGTCCATGTATGTAACTGCAGCTCCCATTTAGAACTTTTTACTTTAATAAACAAATACATAATTGAACAATAGTGACAAAAGATCTATTTGGCAGATGTATAGAGATTTAATATTAAAACTCTTGAGAAGGTATGTTCCTTTCCTATATGTGTCTCTTTACACATAGAGCAGAGTATGTGCCACAATGCTGGTGCTTTTTCTAAGTTCTAGAAGTAGAATGGTCTCCCCTTGGTTACTACACAGACTCTCTCATCAAAAGAGCTGTTCTTGAAGTAAGTAGTGTTAGTTCAGCATTTAAAATGGCCCTTAAGAAGTCCTACAAGGCAGCAGTGAAGTCCAGAAAAAAAATTTTTGGTGAAAAATTATGCCAGATTCCACAGCCAGAAAGAGGCAAGGCTGCCACAGCTTCGCATCCCAATGTCCAAGCAGTATTGACAATAAGCATTTATCCCCTGCAGGCACATGCATATACCACTGGCCACATTGATCAACACAGACAGCACTAATGGTCTCATCCTGCTCCCTGTTGGGATAGAGCTGTCTCCTGTAGCTGCTGGCATCACAGACATATGAACTTCTGACCCCTGGTCCCATTCCTCTGGTTGGCACACCCTTTCATTCACTCCTGTCTCTACAGTTGCTGGCACCCAGGCACAGGGGCCTTACAACAGCACTGGGAGTCCCTTCCACTGAATCAGTAATCTGTGTTCCTGTCTGTCTTTGGGCCTCTCTGCTTCTCTGGGCTTGCAGACATGGGCCTGTGATGGGCTGATGCCTCCCACGATGGGCCTGGGGGAGCTGGGCCAGGGTTATTTGGACTCCCTTACCTGCCACTACCTCTCAGTGTTCCTTTGCAAGTGTGAACAAGAGCTTTTCATGCACGTTAACTTCACAAATTATGTCTAGGAGGCAAAGTAAATACAGTTTTCTTTCTTACAATCCGAGTTACAAATATATGTACTTCCTGTCACTACTACACAGTTTCTCTGGCATCTCTTTCAGATATTTTGTCAACTGTGGATAATAATAGTTATGGTAGAAAGGCTGTTTTCACACAGAAAAATGTAACCTCAAAAAGGTTAATAAGGTAATGCCCAAAGAACTATGATCAATCTCTGCATACAGCTTTTTATGCTAAATAATTCCATGTTTGACACCAAAATATGAGGAATCAAAAGACTCATTTAGTTTAAGAACAGGTCTTACTACTAGAATCCATTCACATTCAGACCAAATTTATCTGAAGAAAAAGTTCTAAAACACTTCAGGCTAGAAAACTATACTCTAACGTAAGTATTGCTTTCTTTTAAGTTTGTCAGCACTTCTGCAATGATTCTGCAGCACCTTAAAGACAAGTTACATCTGAGGTGCTCATGTCTCTCACTGCTGGGTCAGCTATGGTTCTTATCTGACTCAGGGTCTGGAGCCCTAACTTGCTGAAAAATCATTCCACTCCCATTGTTTACTACTCTCAATTCCCTGAACTGGCTTACAAAAGATCAGGTGAGCTTCAGCACTCATGCAAAGATAGGAGTGGAACAGCCTGTTGAATGAAAACAGGAAAGAGGATTTGACTGCAGCTCTACCTTTGATCAACCTAAACTGTTACAGGGTTATAACTTTCAATTCCATTTGAGGAAAATGAACAGATTAATTATATGCTGTAAGTATTTTACTCCCAAAGCAGACCAAAATGCCCAATTCACCTCTGAACCTGCTACTTGCTTGCATTACTTTTTGTCATATGTACTTCAAAAACTTGTTCTTAGTATGCTGCCATTTTACACGGGGTGTAAGGGAAGATATTGTGCTTGTCGACTTCCTAAAAAGAGCTCTGTAAAATTGCCTCAGCACCAAACATTCTTAAAGCCATGTCTAAGCAAGCCAGAAGACAACATGTTCTCACTCTACCTGAAAGAATGACCCCAACTGTTGCTAGGAAATCCACTTCCAATACAAGACCTGAGTTTGGTCGAGTGCTGGTATCAAGCCTCCTACAAGCTCTACTGAACATACACTAAAGGCAACTTTGGAGTCAAAGATCTAATCTGACTGAGCACTGATCCTCTGAAGAACATCACCTTTCTTCAGAAACCCCTCCCTGTTAGAGAGGCATTGCGTCCTAGTGCTCTGCAGGACATTACTGGATGGCTCAAACTTACTGTCAATGGGATTTTCAGGAAACAAAAGATTCCCTTGTGATACTGCTTAGTGCATTTCAGGAGACAGGACATTAGGCTATAGGAGTCTTTAGCCTGACCTTATGCTCTCACAGATACCTAGCATCAACTTCCAACAGCACAGAACTGTTTATTATGCTATAGGCATTAACACAAAAAGTGAACTACTGCCGTTTGACTGAAATACAAGTAATTAAAAATGGATAGCTGTAACAAAACAATTAAGAAATCTCTGATGCACAGACATCACTAAAACCTCTATCTATAAATAAGAATATATTTTTCTCAAAGAAAGACAGAAGATGCATTTCCCTCAGTATTACACCCCTGTGTTGCAGCCTGTGTGATAATTTTTACTTAATTTAAAAAGAGAACCATTCCTCCACTGTGGTGAGAAACAGTCTTCTAAAAGGGCAAGTAATGTCCTTGTTCTAAAACTCAGAAAAAAACATTGCTAACTAGGAAACTCCTTTCTTCTAGCCATAAGACAGATTTTCCTCAGACAACAATCTCTTGGCCACTATACTCTGCTTGCTTGCTAAAGCAGAACTCTGACAATTATCACTAGGCAGGTTAACTCAGCTATGCAGTTTCTGATTGCCCTGGATGCTTCAACAAGTGATCCAATCCTCCTAACACTGAATAACAGAAACACATTACAAATCATGAGTAACAGAAGAGGGAGGAGGGCTTTTAGTACTAAAACAAACTATTTTTTAGTGACAAACACCATGTAAACCCTATTAGACCTTTCAGAATCACAAAATCTTTGTCCAGCTGATGTTGCCAGGACAGCAGCATTACACAGGGCACATACCAAAAACTTAACAGTGCTGTGAGCAAGGAAAAAAGTGTGGAATTTCCAGACTAGGGTAGCACTAAAACAAAAAAAGCCAGTCTACCCTTCCTGGCCACCTCCTGCAGCAACCTTCAATACCAAGCTAAGGCCACCTACTGAATTCTCTCTCTCAATTTAAACCACCTCAACTTCAGTGTTTGTAATTGATACTTTCAGGTTAAATATGCATCTGAAAACAAAGAAACTACTTATTTCATAGTTCACACACATTGGTTTCTCAAATTTCAGGGTTCCTGACTGATGAAGAAAATATAAACTAGAAGAAATCAGCTGGAATACCGCATGCTGAGAAACTGAAAAAGTAATTTCATTTTTAAAATAAAGAGTTTATATCCTATATTGGAAACATTCACATATTCCTACATGCATTCAATACACTATTTTGGAACAAGAAACTTCAAAGCTTTAGCATTCCTGTAAAGTTATATTAAAAATATTCAGCTTTATAACCGACTTTTCTCACCAGAGTTTAATAGTTCTTCAATTAATTGCACATCACTTCGAACAAGAGCCTTCTTTAATGCTTCATTTTTGTCCTCCTGCAACATTTGATCCAAATCCTAGATAAGCAAAGAAAAGTTAAGTCAAAGTCTAGTCATTGTTTCAAGGTAAAAAACTATAGCTCAGCGTAGTATAAAAGCACTAATGATATCCGTAAAGACAAAAGCGGAGAAGGAGGAGGGGGGGAGCAAGGTAAAACTCTTCTTCCATCTCTGTAGACCTGCTTAGGGTCTACTGTAAAACCTAAGTTTTAAAATTAACTTTTCTGAAAGATTTCATTCTCTGAAAATGTAAATAACTTCTTTCCCAACAGACCTGCTATCCTCCTACACTGATCTCAGGGTTTTTTAATGGTATTTTATTTCAATTGAGAATCTTTTCCATCTTTTGGGGCTAAAAAAACCATGACAACACATTTCTGTACCTTTTTTGTACTTTTAACATGTTGTGAAACATAGCTTTAAAGAAATGTACCTGTTGAACATAAAAGTTAGAGTTTTGGGCAACATAGCTCAATGACTGTTTGGCTTAATTCTGGAAAGGGTTCCTTTTCCTCTTTTCTCCTGTGGTGGCAGAGATGTTTGTGTTGCTGCATCATCAACTATTTGGCTGAAAAATGCCCTGACTACTTTATGCATCAGGCAGCTGCCTTATTCAAGTTCTTTTCAAAATCATTACAGGTTTGTTCTCTACTAAAGCTGCAGATGCAGCTGAAGATTGCTGCTGGCATTATCTGGATTATACAAAACACTTTCATGCGCCTTTAAGTGGAAGACTATTCACTAGTTTCTTTGCAGACGAAAATGAGCATGGAAAGAAGTCTTATTTCATGATAAGTTTTGACATCATAACAATACAACTCACTTATACAATCTTCCCCAGCACGCTGTAGCCTACTTTTCCAACAACCTCTGTAAAGATTTTATTAAGTGCTTAGTATCTAGAAAACCAAAGATGAGAAACAGCCAAAATAATAATTTAGACCTATTTTTGTTATACTCAGCCAACAATTTCCAAATAATGCATAACTTTGGACAGGAACCTCAACATAAAGATCAAGGCCCCTGAAAAACTAGTTAAAACCTTTACAAAGGGTACTGCAAGTATCCAGTTTCATCCATTTTCCATCTCCAGCCATGAGACAAACAAACGGCTAAAAGGTCTGGCAAAATGTTCCTCTGCCTCTAACTATCAAGTGCCTCATACCGATTATTTGTTGTTATTCATTACACCCATTAATTACAGGAGACTGGATGAGGCTTTCAGCAACATGGTCTAGTGGGAGGTGTCTGTGTCCACGGCAGGGCGTCAGAACTAGCTGATCTTTAAGGTTCCTTCCCACCCAAACCGTTCTATGTAAAATCACTTAAATCTTCATGTTAGCAAAAAACTGTGTCAGAGAGTTAAGATATAAAACAGTTTTAGAAGCCTCCAGTTGCTTTTAAACTTATCCCATGTTGAAATAGGGACTACGGTCTGTTATTGAGGGGAGAAAATATGTTTTAAACAGACATTAAGGTTTTATTCAAGAACATAAACCCCCCAAATTTAGCTTTTATTTATCCTGGATGTAGGGTACACCACTATTACTCTGCTAAGAAATAATGACAGAGGATGCACCACAGAACCACAGAATGGTTTGGGTTGGAGGGGACCTTAAAGATTACCCAGTTCCAACCCCCTTGCCATGGGGATGTGTCCCACCAGATCAGACTGCCCAAGACCCCATCCAACCTAGCCTTGAACACCTCCTGGAATGGGGCAGCTACAGCTTCCCTGGGCGACCTGTGCCAGTGCCTCACCATCCTCATCATGAAGAATTTCTTCCTGATGTCTAGTCTAAATCTTCCCCCTTCCAAATTATATCCACTGACCCCAGTCCTACCACTACAAGCCTTTGCAAACAGTCCCTCCCCAGCTTTCTTGTAGCCTCTTCAGGTACTGGCAGGTCGCTATAAGATCTCCTCGGAGCCTTCTCTTCTCCAGGCTGAACAACCCCAACTCTCAGCGTGTCCTCAGGGCAGCAGTGACTCCTCTGGAGCCGTTCCGGCAGTGCCAGACCCGGACCCAGCACCGCAACCGCAGCCCTTTCCCTGGGCTGAGCCCCACCTGCGGCTCCCGCTGCGCCACGCCGATATCCCACCCATCCTCGTCGCTGTCGCTGTCCTCATCGCCCGCTGCCACCACGTAGGCTCCCTGCCACGAGTCCACCATAGCCACGCGCGCCTCGCCCCACGCTCCCGCAGGGTCACGTGCCCCACAGCGGCCGCTTTCCTGCGCGCGCGAGGGCTGGGCGGGGCGGAGCCGCGCCTCGGAATGGCGGGAAAAGCGCGGTTGCGATGAGGGGGCGGCGTGGCCCGCGGCAGGGGTGGTGTTATAGCATTGGGTGAAAGAATCGCAGGGTGGTTTGGGTTAGAAAGGACCTTAAACCCATCCAGTTCCAGCCCCCCCCCCGCCATGGGCAGGAACACCTCCCGCGGGATCATGTTGCTCAAAGCCCCCTCCAACCCGGCCTTGAAGCCTCCAAGTATGGAGCATCCAGGGCTTCTTTCAGCAACTTGTTCCAGTACATGGCCACCCTCACAGTAATACATTTCTTCCTAATATCTAATCTAAATTTCCCCTTTTCAGCTTACAACCATTACCCTTTGTCCTATCATTGCACTCCCTGATAAAGACCCTCTCCCCAGCGTTTCGTAGCCGCCTTTCAGCACTGGAAGGCTGCTACAAGGTCTTCTCAAAGCCTTTTCTTCTCCAGGCTGAACCCCAATTCTCAGCCTGTCAGAAGCAAATGGAACTTTGGTGGCAGGCTGAGAGACTTGGGGTTATTCAGCCTGGAGAAGAGAAGGCTCCAAGGAGATCTTACAGCCACCTGCTAGTACCTGAAAGGGCTACAAGAAAGCTGTGGACGGACTATTCACTGTAGTGATGGGACTTGGGGCAATGGGTATAAACTGGAGAGGGGCAGATTTAAACTAGACATAAGCAAGATTTCTTCACGATGACGATGGTGAGGCACTGGCACAGGTTGCCCAGGGAAGTTGTGGATGTCCCATCCCTGGAGGTGTTCAAGGCCAGGTTGGATGGGGCCTTGGGCAGCCTGATCTAGTGGAAGGTGTCCCTGCCCATGGCAGGGTGGTAGGAACTAGATGATCTTTAAGGTCCCTTCCAACTCAAACCATTCTATGATTCTGTAAGTATGTGGTGCTGTAAGAGGGCAGACTGGTGGCTCATCTGTTTGTAGGGGAGTTAAGTAATGCAGCAGGGATATCTATGTATGGAATTGTTTCTCCATATCCACGACTGGTACATATGTTTAAATGCAATGTAAAAAAATAATATTTTCTAACACTCTCAATGTACCAGCAGTCGGTTAAGTTACTCATGTAGGTTTGTGCGCTGTTACACAGGCAAAGCCTGCGGTAGTGGCAGTCATGTGGGGAAGGCTGAGCAACAGCATGCACAACAAGCTGAACTTCTACCCTGCTCCCTCCCAGCTAGGTATACATAAGCATTACTTCCAGTTTTGGAATTGTGGTTGGATGTCTTTCTGATGACAGATAGCAACATCTCATCCATCCCAAGGTTCACAAGAAATTCTTTGAAAAACAGATGAGGAACAACATTCTGTATCTCATCCACAGGCAAAACTGCTCTTTGAGCTCAATACAGACCTTGCCCCTGTATGAAATGAATTTGGTCTTTGACTGAATTAAAAAGAACAGATGAAAAACACCTGGTCTTGGAGAAGAGGCAGGTGCTAGCATGGAATTGTGATGTAGTCCTTGCATCTATGACAGCGTAAAAGTGTAGGTTTTGGGAAGATCATGTTAACAAAGATTTCACTTATCTTAACCAGAATGTGGCTGTGAAGCATTTCTAATCTTTTTTTCCTTTCTTTTTTTTTTTTTTTTTCGTTTTGATGCAATGCAATGTGTAAGGCAACTTTTACCATGTTGGGAACTTGCAGGTTAGCTAGAACTGTGCTTAGAACATATTAAATGCTGTAAAAATTACAGTTATTAAAAAATCCCTATGGTCTGCATATTTCTTTCAATTATGCACTTCTGATGTTTACAGCAGCTGTTTTTTTTCCTGGGTTTTGGTTGCTTGTCTGTAAAATATGACAACCCACTTGCATAAAAGTATTGTGAAAATCGGGTTAACAGTAAGGAATGCTGGTATAGAGCTAGCTGAATATTTTAAGTGAACTGCTATGAAAGAAACATCCAGTTCTGGAAACCTTATAAAAAGTTTTCCTTTCACACAGACTTCCTAGGAAAAAAGGTGCTAAAATTGAGTCAACTGTAATACATACCTCTATGTAAAGGCTTAGCTTTATGTCCTATTTTGGATTTACTTGCATATACTAAATATTTGTTTAAATTAATTTGGTGAAGATAGAACATTTACTGGGTGTAATACTTCAATATTTTTGTAGCCATGTTAGTTGTTATAAAAATGTAACTTTCATTCTCAAAGGTTTCAGTTATCTGATGAATGACCTGAAGATTTCTCCTGTCACTTTCTGTCTGCGAAGGAAAAGTAGAATTGATGGCATTATTAGCTAACTTATTTGTATCTCATGGGTCTACCAGTTTTCAACATCATAGTCTCCATATCCAGAATCAAAATTCCATAATAATTTTTGTTTGGCTCAGCTGTGTTATAGGGCTTGCTAGTAGAATTTATATCCCTAGCTGCTGAACTCAAAAGACAACCAAGCGTGACTTTTTACAGTTGACCTGATGCAGTACAAGAGAGTTGTTTCTAACTGGTGATGCTACTTTCTATAATTATTTTTGCTTCCAATACACTACCAGTTGTTTAGTATTTGACGATTGTAATTTATTTGTCCTGGTTCAGATTTCAAGGTTTGAGATCATTTGGGGTTTTTTCCTTCCCTTTTCTCTGCACCATCTCATGCACAATTAGAAACGTCACAACCAACACTTCAAATGCAACCTGCATGCTGCTGCTTTGCTTAAAGGCTACCCCTCTATGAAAAGTTTGCCTTCAGTAACAGGCCTGATAGCCCGATAGTGCTACAACAGAAAAAAAAACCAACAACAAAACCCTTTCATAAACTTCACAGTGCAGAAAAGCCTTACCTGACAGCTGTTTCAAATCTGAACATGCTGATTACGCAGAAGCTGACACCGGATGATATTTCTTCGTGTGTTTGCTTGAAACTGTAAGTCGTATGTTATTGTTGTTGTGGACTTTTCCTTCTCTTCCTCCAGTTCATTTGTGACCTTAACGGCTGTCTCCTTTTTTTAGCTAAGCAGACTCTTCCTTTTGGTTGACAGTGTGGTAAATCCTGGCGGTCATCCATATTTGCCAAATATTAGTATGTTTTTACTTACTGTAGTAGGAGCAGTTTGCAACATCTTTTCCTTATCGCTATGCAGTACTGATGTTACATGCAGGAGGCAATTATTAAATGGCTTAAGCTGGGAAAATATCTCAGAATCATTTCCTCTATAAGAATGAGTATCGAACAAGCCCTAAAACCCAACTGTAAAATAAATACCTAATCTGTGTATAGCCTGGTTCCACGTGCTTGCTTTTCAGCTATACTCAACATACCTGTTAACATTCAGTGAATAGTAAGGATAACAATCACTGGATGCGGTAGGTAACTATTATTGAAAGAACCTCTTTTTGCTCTGAATCATAGAACTTCCTTTAAACACTTTCTGTCTGTCTTCAGTCACCCTCCTTGCCAGCCATAGTTAC
This sequence comes from Cuculus canorus, assembly GCF_017976375.1. Taxonomy (NCBI): domain Eukaryota; kingdom Metazoa; phylum Chordata; class Aves; order Cuculiformes; family Cuculidae; genus Cuculus; species Cuculus canorus. Next base: position 182,318,765 of record NC_071401.1, read on the forward strand.
ATTCAGACTTTAGCTTGTTCTTATTAGTCATCTGACTTTTAAATTTCTCTCATTACTTCTTGTATTAAATAGATTGCATTAGTTGTCTGAATTTCTTCTGTATTTTTATCTAACACTCGTGGTTTGTGTTGTGTGGAACTGGTACATGTATAGCCAAAAAGTTTTCTTCTTAAGTGGTTGACAGGATATTCCAGAATATTTTAACTGGTTTGGTTTCCTCTGTTTCAGACTGAAAGGCTGAATCAGCAAATATTCAAGGGCTTTGATGTTGGGAAAGTTATGGAGGAGAATCAGAGTTGGTAAATGTTTTAGAGAGAATGACTCTGTAAACCTTAACTATTACAATAACATTTTACTAACAGCAGAACAGCTAATACTTTAGAAGCTTAACAGCAATAGCATTTTAGTGGAACTCTACACAGTTCTTTATCACAGCTGCTGGTTTGAGTAAGTCTCTGCCCTTTCAGTATTATTCCTATGTAATTTTCATCGGTGGTAACATTACTCAAAGCAAAAACTCAGTGATTCTTTATCTTAATATTAGGTAAATATTACTTTGACAAAAGTGAACTGAACTGTTGGACAACTGATAAAAAGTCTTGAACCCATTCCTATCGTGTTCTTCTAATTTATTCGTGCAGATGAAGAAAGTCAGTCCTTGCTCAAGCAATGGGCATTCCAGAAAGAAGATGCTAATTAAGTGTAAGAGAATCTCATTCCCAGAGACATTTAGTAGCTCTAGGTCTACTGAACTGACAAATTTACAGTAAATTTTCAGCTGGGGATGGTGAAGTACCAGGTGTCCGTGTTCCACTATTAAGGACATGACATCATACAGGAATTTGCGTAATTTGCAAAAAGTCCCATAAAGAATCACAGAAGATTGCAATTCCATAGGTCATTTCCATGAAGCAAATAGGAAACAAGGCACTTCATAGTAGTTTACATTGTACTACATGATTTTTTAGCTGACTTGTGTATACCTGTGGCATTCTCATTTTTAAGGTATTTCAAGTACAAAGAAGGACTAATCTTACAGACTTTCACTCTAGACTCTAAGGCGTTTATTCTGTAAAAAGCACTGAAGTGATCTGGGTCCTTTGTGTGATCTGTGAAATAACCCTTTTTGTTAAGCTAGTTTTAATTTTGCCATCCTGAAATTTTGCTAGCAGCTGCTGCACTCCAGCAAATCAAGTTATTTATAGTTATTTCAGACACAGTTCTGATGGACTTATCATAGATGGAAAGCATTTAATTTCAGCTGTTTTGCTACTGATAATTCATTTATTTACAGCTGTGTTCATCCTATCCACTTTGCCAAATCTCTCTGGATAGAATGTGATGAAAAAATTTCAATCCACTGCCAAAAGCTTGAGTATAAAGTGCATACCAACTGTTTTCCTATTAATAAAATTTGTTTAGGTTTTAGTAGAAGCCTTAAATCATAGTCGAAATGAGACGACATAAACTAATTAGTAGGGAATTCATGGTGTGGTGTAAAACTGAATGCTTTTCAGGACCTCCTAGGTGCCAGTGTCATGTAAATATCTTATTATATGGTAATGTATATTTAAAAAAAAAGGTAAAACAGGAACTGCAGTGTTGAAGACAATTTCTTTTCTTAGTGTTAGTCAGGCACGGTTTTAGCTTCTTTCCATATAACCTAGAAGCTTCAGTATGTGTAGTAAGTCCATGTCAGAATGGTTCCTACTGTCACTAGAGGCATCCTCCATGTTAAAAATTCCTCATTCCTCCACTATCTCTACTTTGCTCTACATTATCTCTTCCCCCTAGTCTTGACTGGCAGTAATCCCACTTCATTATCATGTTGTTGAATGATGAGTACACCTCTTGCTTCAGCCTGCTCACTCTCTGCTAGTCCACAGGCAGCCACTTCTAATAGTAATGCCTGTCTCCTAGAAACTCAAGTGTTTGACCATGCTAATGGCTGTTTATACGATCAAGTGGTGCTTTGAAATTTGTATGTCATTTACTTTTTATTCTGATAGATCACTTTGTCTTATAATTTTTACCAAGATTGAAGGTAATCCAGATATTTTGGTTTATTCATATACATAATATTTTCATTAGTTGCCACATTATTATTTTGCTCTCACTAGTTTAAAAGGAATGTGGCTTTTTGGAAGAGGGTTTGAATCAAAAGCTGGGTTTGCTTTATTGTTTGGTGGAGTTTTTTTCTTCTTTTCTTATCAAAGCAACCAATCTAATTGTCATTTTTGCACTATTCATATATAGAAGATATGATTTCTTCTCTGTTAATGCAGATGTATAAGCTGCCAAAACAGCTGTTTGCTCTAGATTTATTTCTCATAACACTTTCTTACAAAACCTGCATTGCACTAAAGTTGTGGGATCCCAGCTGCCTGACTGTAAGGCTCTAAAATGAACAGATGGTTTTCTGTCCCATATAGATCTTTCCTACGTTCCTCCCAGAAGCAGACATTCCTTTAACCAGATCATCCAAATTATCACAGAATGTACCTAAAATCCAGAAGTATATGGGGGGGAAATGAGGCCATGTGGCTTGCAGTAACGATCCATGATCACAGATCTCCTTGGCCACATCAGCCAATGGTAACAAACCTGTGTGATCTAAAGTGATCCAATTTGGAGTTCTGTTGCTTACTTCTTAATAAGGTAATTTTGTCCTAGGCTTGCTTTGGGAAAATCCTGGTTATTATTAATTGTAGCACATGAGGCATATAGCTTGTGTGATGTAGCTTTGTGTTGTAGTATAACAATCTAAAGAAATACACTATTTCTTTTGCCCCTAGTACAGAAAAGGCCATTATCTGAAGTCAGAGAACATGTGCTGTCAGTAGTTGGCACAGTTGTGCTGAGAACTCCAGTCCCAAGAGATAACAAAATTTAGTTTTGTATTTGTAATGCAATTGTGCCATTTTCTCATCTTCAGACGTAAGATATCACTAGAGTATATTACAATCATTCATCCAGAGCAGCTTACGAGATTTCTGCTGCTTTTTTCACTCTGGCATTTGATTGTTTAAATAAACAGCAGAGGGTAGTAGTCTGTTACATGTTCCTGAACGTATGTTCTTCTGTACAGTGGTCTAAAGCCATCAGTGTACATGTTCAGAGATGGGGAAAACATAGCAGGAAAGAAAATACATCACTGGACTATGTATGTTCTCAGCCTAATAATTTCTTTGTAGCAAAAATTGTCTAGTGCTAGAACTAACTCTTGAAATTGCACACTGTTTATAGTTTTAGGTGGCAAGTACAGGGAAGTTATATTCTTTTATAAGCCTTGATTCCGTTCAGGACTGTTACATATACTTGTAAACTCCTTTTCATCCTAATCAGTTTAAGTTGGGGGTTAAAATTTTCTGGATGTATATTTGATGTCTTATACCAAGAACACATGCTGGAAAAATACATTTTCAAAAAAAGTCGTAGATATGGCATTCAAACATCATCTAAGCCTCATCTATGATACAATACCTAAACAGCGTTGCATGATTATTGACAAATAAAGGAGCAGACAGCAGTCTTTGCTGAAAGAAACTAATTTTGTAAGGAATTAATGTGACCTTTTAAGTATAATTTAGACTTCAAGAGTTAGCCTAGAAAAAAGGAATTAGATTTATTTGTTACATCTGTGTTAAAGATATTTATGCTTTCAAATACTTTAGAATTACTTTTTATTTCTCCTGCTTGCACTGTTTCTACTTTTGGTATGTAAATATGATTTCTGTTTAATATCTACTTGTTCTTCAGGCCTTTTTATTTGTATGTATTAACAAAACAGTCTTTTGTTTTACTTGCTCTTGACATCCATGGATCATTTTGTAACACATTCTACAAGACACTGCCTGGAAAAAAACATATCCCAGTCAACAGGAAAGAGGCATCTCATTTTATTTTATTTTATTTTATTTTATTTTATTTTATTTTATTTTATTTTATTTTATACCGTGGCTATTAATGGACAATTTCAGAACAGCAGAGCCACAGATAACATTGGTCCATAATGCATAAGAGTAGGTATTGAGTATGTATATATTCACAGAGTATGCCATTACAACTCTGCCTTTTGCATGCTTGTTTAGGCTTGTCACTTTTATCTTTTGTGGATTGGTACCAAGATATTTTACTTCCAACTGTTATCCAGATCTGTGAGAAAAAAGGTAGCGTGGCGAATACAGTGTCAGCCTAAGAACAGGTAATTTCCTGATGAGAGCGGATGTTGTGCTCAAAGGACAGGATCCCTGTGAAATGCTCATTCCTAGATGATTTCTAGTGGGAGTGCTTGTTTCTAGCATCCATACTGTCTAATTGCAGGCTTTTCATTTTTATTTGAGAAAAAAGAATACACAATCCTGTTAAAGGAAAATTTTTCTTGTTTGTTTTTGTTAAGATATTTAGTTTATTTAAATGCTGCCAACAGAAGGTCTAATGGGTCTTTTGCCTTGCCAAGTGTGAGTGGACTTTTTTCATGATTGAATTCCTATACAACTGCTTTTTGTCGAGATGTCGTTTAAAAAGTTCACGACCTGGGAACTTAGAAGCTAAAGAATTTCTGAGGAGATGATGAGTAGCTACTCATCTACTGATTTCCTTTATCTTCTGCAGCTAGGCCAGGGAGTGAACAAAGACTTCTTGAGCCACAACCATTTCCACATTATGACTGTTGCTCTGTGCAGGGCATATATATAACGCAGAAATTGCTCGAGTGATACATATCTGAAAATCTCATCTCCATTTGGAATCATATTCTGGCAGTCTTGAGAAAAGCCTTGTTATTATGTCATTACTTTGGTAAATGGGATATATAAACGCAGTAAATTGGGATGTGGTTGGCTAAATCTGTTTGTGCTCTGATGGATGCATACTTGCAGTTTTTGGATTTGTGCTGGGGTAAGAATGGGACTGCATCTCTTTGCCTGCATTTCTTAAAGCTTGTAACAAGACTTCTTCATATGTACATACTTCTTCATACACCTTACAGAATGTCATAACTGACTTGGGGGAAGAATTCTCAAAATGTGGTGTTAACTTGTCATAACAGACCTCAAGACCTAGACCCCAACCCTTCCAGTGAAACAAAATGCAGTATAGCTATAACTTTCTTAAAAGATATTTTGTGTAGCTTGTCTTGAGAGGGAAATCTATAGTACTTCTCTACCCTTAGAAAGGAAGACTTTTCTGGTTGTCTTATTGCAAGTTATTGTAGTTCTTGTCTTTAGTAGATAGGGGGATTGACTGTAATTTTTAGATGTATTTGAAGATTTAAGACTTATAGGTTAAGAAAATAAACACTTCACTCTTTAGGTCTTTTCCTAGGTCACAATCTTTTTCTTTCATTGTACTACCCAATAAACGGATCCAGTGACTGAACTATAACTCCAGTGCCAAATGTAGCAGCAGAACTGCCTTGCATGGTGTATACATCTCACTTCTGTTAATACATTTCACAACTCCATTTGCATTTTGACCCCCACTTACTTTGTTGAACCGTTGACTCTGAATTTCCAGAGTATTTTCCACAGAGCTAGTGGAATATTTGTTCTTCTTCTTTGTGCTCTTGATTACAGATTTTTTTTCCTTCATGCTTGGTGTTTTGGTCTTGCCTTACTTCACATTGTATTATTTCACCTCACGTATATGATGTCCTTTGTCTTGTGTATATTATATATAATTTCACACACTTTCTCCGCTTTAACAAGATGATTTTGCTTGCATTACAGATTTATTTATTTTCAAACACTGGACAAAGTTTTTCTTCCTATAAAACACTGTTTCTGTTTGTTGCACTGAAAACACAAGCAGATTTTCCTTTTTGCACCTTTTTTGTCTATTTCCTTTCTTATATCTGAGGAGTTTTTAATATGTATTTTATCTAGTAACAAAAACATCTTATCTGGAAAGAATGGGAAAAAATAGGTATTTATGATCTTGTAAATTGGAACCCTCATCTACCAGTTTCAATGGTAACCAGTGATGTAAGTTCAAATGTAATGTATTCTGGGTAACGTTTGGGGATGTTATTGTTAGACATTCAGGGTTTGCTACAGTGATGATTGTTTTGTAAATGTGGAGAAAGCATGTAGCTTAACACCATCAGTCATGCCTTAATTTGTTCCTTAATAAAAGATGCCATTTCCCAAGTTATTACATCAGTTTTACAAAGATATAACTATACAAGTGCAAAAAAGCCATTTTGTCTACAGTGCTAAAATAGACTTTGAAATGCCTGACATCGTATAAATATAAAAAGCTCAGAAAAGTCTGTTTGACATTTTTACACCTTTAACAAATGGGCAGAATGATTATTTTCAGAAGTTAAGTGCATGATGTTAATAGCCTAAAGTATTTAATTTCTAATAAATTACCAGCCGGTGCAGTGAGAAAATGTTAAATTTGAGCACACAGTTTGGAGAGTTTCTCTGAAATACAGTAGTGTATGTCTTGTTACACTGCTGTTGGAGAGGTTGTCTGAGAAGAGACTGCTCTTCATTACAGATGAGTTCTGATGCTATGACCAAGCAACCTAAACATCTGATTGTTCTGTTGAATTGTTAATCTCACGGCTGTACTCGTTTCTATACTTTGGAGACTATTAAAACTATCTCCTGAAATAGTATTAATAATTTTCAATAAGTGATGGTATAAAAAAGATGAATATTTTTTTCCATGAAACCTGAAAAATAACTAAGAACTTTATACTAGAGCTTCTAGAAGCAATGAGTAATTATTAAGCCACTTCTAGTGATACAGTTAATGATCAAAACAGCAATGATAAAAGTATAATGAGAACGGTGGACTAAGTATACAGAAAGGCAGTGTTTTCCATTTGGTAAAGTAGTGTTCAGTTAACAGTGTTGAAACTGTGTTTGAAAATAAGTTTAATCAAAGGTATGTTATGTGGGGGTAAGATCTAATTGATGCAGAGATGATTAAAAAGCAAAAGAGAGATTTTCTATTGATTGGGCTGGGTTCTGCAGCATGTGTTTTATCAGTTAGTGAGTTGCAGTGGAAAGTTAAGAAACATCCCATTTGGTTTGGTTACTTAGGCAGTTGTTTACTTTTCTCTGCCTTCATTCTTCCAGTACTAAAAAAATATATAAAATTGCAGGAAGTAGAATCTAAGGGCCCTTTTCAGATAAATGATATCTGAAGCCTTCTGGGTTTTGCAAGCCTTTGACGGGTGTGGATCCTGGCTCCAGTTAGGCTGAATGATTCAGAGAAAATGTCAACCTCCTACAAGAACTTAAAGGATATTTTTTAATAGAAACTTAGTGCCTGAAAATCGTGGATCAGGTAGGGAAATCATTCAGTAGTTGCTCCCCTGTTGGAGCAGCACTAATCCACACCTGTTTTAATTTAATTTCTCATGGATATATTCCTGGAGGGTATCCCAAATGGAAATCAATTGGTCTCAATGCATTTAAGTCTGATACAGGTACAGAGAAAATGTTGCTTCTCATGAGATCTGTTGTATGGAGGATATTCCTTCTTCACTGTCTTTTAGGTCAACTTTTTTTTTTTTCTGGCATTCACAACGTTTTTGCTGAGGGTCAGCTATGTCTGGATACTGGTAAGTTCTGCTTTCTGTGTTTGCTTTTAAAAGGCTGCCTTCTTTTTGCCATGGAATCTGTTTGCTGTTCCTGCCTGCTGAAGCAGAGCATTTATGACAGGTTACCAACTCAAGCTCATTGGATATAGGGAACATGTTATACTGGGTGTAGGCACTTGATGTTCTAGCCTCTGTTTTGAGAGTGAGTTTTCTCCCAGGCATTTGTAGTAGAATACAGACACTTTTAGTTTGATAGGAAGGTGCTTGAATGGTAAAGAAATGTCTCATGGCTTAGGAAAGACTTCTCCTCATGTGTTCACTATTTAGTATTCAGAATTCCTTTGACTTTTAATCAAGACGGATATATTTGTTTCAGTTTTGGGATTTTGGGCTGTGGATTTTTGTTTGTTTGGGTTTTTTTTCCTGTGTATGGTATTTTTTTCCATCAATACATACACAAAATGAGGTGTGTCAGCCATACCAGTAGAGTTTTAGCTGTATCTTTCAGCATGGTACCCATTCAAAATTTCTCTTTTTGTTTCCTTTCCTGGCTTAATCTTTCAAGAAAAAAAAATATTTCTGTCACTTCCTTTCTTCTAGCCTTCAGTATTTCTACCCTCCCCTCTCAGCATCTACATGGAGTTCAGGCAACACAATCTTCAACTGTTTTTTCTAGGTTTGGTCTTTTTTACTGGTGTTCTTAATTGTCTTTCATGTTAGGGAAGTAAGAAATCACACCACATATATGTTTAACTTCTTCTGTCTAAAAATCACAAATGTCTACTTCTTTTGCTGACTTCTCTCTTCTTATGCATCCCAGGCATCCTCTTACCCTCCCAGGTGAGCCTGAACTGGGTGGACCTGCTCTTTCAAAAGCACATTTAGTTTGCTTTAGTCAGAGCAGCAGAGAGCTGGCTGAGGTTGGGGAAAGGGTGAGATGAAAGGAAGGCCTCAAATATGCATGCTGCTGCCTCTTCTTGTTACAGGTTTTCTCATAATGTGAAACCTCATCTGATGTATTTGTTGTATCCTACCTTCAAACTGGAAGTAGTTTGAGGAAAGAGGGTAGAATTTCCTATGTGTTTGTGTTCAGTAGAATCCCAGTTTAGTTGACTGTAGCTAGTACCACAATAATAGAGAAAACAACTTATAAGGTAGTAGAGCAAATAAACTGATAATAGCTCTTATTTCTGATTTCAAAACTGAAGTTATTGTGTGGCCGATAGATGAATAAGCATTCATATTATTTAATTTTCTTGCTAGTACTCAGGTGTTGTTCCTTATTGTCTAGCTCTGAAAGGAGAGTCTAAAGTGGTACTATATTTTTGTCAGAATGTTTGTTTTAATTTCTATCAATAAAAACTTCTTTAGTTTCATACAGCAAAACGCATATAACAGATCAATTTACTGTGGTTACCACCCCTAGCCAGGACCCTGTTCTGGATGACACAGCAAAAAGAGTAAAGCTACAGTAATGGAATATTTTGTGATAGACTGCACATACCAGATGTTGCCTCTGAAAATCACATAAATAGAGATTGTCTTAAGACAAAGGCATTTCAGATTTGGATAAATAACTGGTGTAAATCCGTTAAATATTTCCCTTTCTATGAAATATCTGTTTGTGTCCTGAGTCCTTATAAGCTTAACAAAGTCTTGGGTTGTTGACTTTCACAGCTTAATTATGTATTGAATAACAAAAGCATTTCCTTTTACTTATGTGTTATGCAAAAGTGTAAACAGAAGTGCTTGATATTCTTTGTCTTTCCCATATAGAATTTCAAATACATAATGTTTTTATTCTTCTTTAAATTCTGCTCTATTATTGCTTGTTTCTGAGAAAAGATGAATGAGATTGAAACAAGTATTTGATGAGAAATCGTTACATTTCTCTACAATATAATTACACATTTTAATTATTAGTTTCTATCTCGTAACTTGGACTTAGACCTTGTGTTGTCCACTCCTGCTTCACTGTGTTGTCTACAATTAGACCCACAGCTGGTTCTTTCCCTCAATGGTTATACTAATTTACAACCCATTAGAGTGCATGAATAGATCATAGTGTTCCTTTCCTACTGGCACAGGGAAGTGTAAATTAAGTTGTTGTATGCCAGCAAGAGAGAAAGCTATCCAAGGGTAGAGTATTCAATTCCTATTTTTAATTTCTGTGATAAATGCAGTTAGAAAGAAAACTGGTTTATCTGAAAATATTTTTCATTTTTTAAGTAATAAAACCAATGTGCGAGATATAATTATTTTCCTGTATACCTGGCATTTTCAAACTCTGCTTGAAAAATATTGCAAATATTGGCTGGTTTGGAAGGTAATTATGAGCATTTCAGGGTATCATTTGTCCACTTAAAGCTGACATTAAGCAGTATATTAGTCCTTATTGTAACTAGGTAATTGTAGAACACCCTGAGTAGGAAAATAAAGATGAACTTTTTAGAAGAGCCTTTGTAGATTCTAGAGTCTAATCTGAAAAAGGTTTATCCCATAAACTCCTTAGAACTGTTTGAATCTGTCCTTTCAATGCTCAATGCTGTTAAATATATCTTTCTTTCCTTGTTTTCTATCAAACTCCATTGTTACCAGCTCTTTCTAGTTTCATACCAAAGAAAACAGTGAGCTTATCCATTCTTCCACTCTGCTGTGGGATGAAACTAAGGCACCTGACAAGCTTAGGGGGTTTGGGTTTGGTTTTTTTCCCCTTCTTCTAATAAAGAGTACTTTCCTTTCAGGAAGAAAAACAAACAAACATCATTCCTCATTTGAAACATACAGAGTTCAAGTAAAGAATTGGAACTTAGGTTTCTCGAGGCCGCTCATGATTGCAAGTGCTTTGCTTTCTTCAAGTGGATCAGCTTTATCAGGGCAAACTCAGGAGACTTGTCTTGGAATGATCACCCAAGGAGGTCTCTTACAGTGTGGGAAATCATGGTTGAAGTTCATGGTCAGAACATAGTGACTGAGTATGAAATTCATCACCAGCTTTTTAAGTCTTTGCAAAGCTACTTTATCTTAGGTGTCCAGCTTTTTATTCCTTTACATGTGAGCCATTATATCCTAGAATCCTAGAATCATAGAATGGTTAGGGTTGGAAGGGACCTTAAACATCATCTAGTTCCACCCCCCAGCCATGGACAGGGATGAATCCTCAGTATGTAAAGTTTGTTTCTTTAGTAAGTAACTAAGCAGAAAGGCGGGAGCCTGAGTTGCTTTATATGCCCTTAATGGTCCTTGCTTCCTTATCTTTGCAGTGTTAACTGTAGTAGCCATATTTTACAACAAGCTTTATTTTCCCTGGAAAACACTGTGAAGTATTTTTTGGCCTGCAGCATCTGGAGGTGTACAGTACTGAGTGACTCTGCAGGCTTACTTGCATCAGTGGCAGGCTGGGCTTGATGATCAAGCTTTATGTTCCAGTGGTCTAGCAGTTTTTATTAAAAAGTATCAGCTGAATTCTTAAAACTCAGAAATTCCTTAAGTGGAAGAATGCTTATTTCTACTAGTTCTGTGGACAACTTTTTGAAGGCTGATACCTGCTTTGTCACTGATATCACTGTACTGTGATAGTCTAACATGATTCTTACCTTCCTGTAATGTAAGTTTTTTGTCGTGCAGAAAAGTCACAAAGTATTTTGTACAGAAAAAAGTGGCAGTTATCTTCCATAGCTATGCAATGGTGAGTTTTTCTTACAGACACTTATGTGATTTGCAGATTTACATAAGTTTACACAAATTCAAGGGTCTTTCTTTTAGCCTCAAAAATCTTAACTATTTAAAATATGGCTACACCTGTTTGGTTTAGTACAAGGAGCTGCAAGGTCCCATGATGAGAAACACTTCTAACCTCATAAATTGTCCATTGTGTCCAATGTGAAAGGTTTTTAATGAAACTCAGTAACTCGTAATATTCTGCTGTCAGCTGCCATTTAAAAAAAAAAGAGACATCATTTCTCCTTTTGGCTGGGAGAAAATCCTTTGTGAAAATGTCAGTCAGCAAGCCCAGTCCTTGTTCTTTTGTACTTGAAACCATTACAGCTTTACTGAAGCCTGACTAAACACGTGCCTTTAACCTACTAACCTGAATCTCAGTATGTCCTCTGGAAATGAGGTGGACATGGGTTGAGAATGCTGAGAAAACTGCATGGAGAATGAGGGATTGCATCCCAGCCATCCCTTTGTCTTCACATGGAGCATTGTCTGTACCCTTTCCACCCACAGTGAGCTAAAAGTCCTTGGGTGTATTTAAGAGTTGGGGTAAGTTGAGGCAACTTCTTTACTGAAGAAGTGATCACAGAGGCAATTTTAGGCTATTTCAAGATTAGAAAAAGACCAAGTCTTAACGTTGTTCTGTTACTTAGGTAAGGGTGGTGTTTGCTTCAAACTTTTCCCATTAAGATCAGAATATATTTGGACCAATATGGAATTATTTTAGGCAAGAATAGCATACACCAAACTAAGCACTGTGTTAAGGATTCATTGCACCGCATGGATTCACATGGCAGAGTTTATACTGTATGATCTTTGTGGTGAGATTCTGGTAAAGAAGATGCCAATCTCAGTGCTCTGTCAGGAATTCAAGCTCTTTCTCTTTTAAACAGCTGTAAATAATTAAACTCTTTTTGTTATGCTCAAGGTAGTTCCATAATCTTTGTTACTCAGCTGTTTAAGATTGCTGGCTGTGCCTTTTATTGAGTCACAAAAGGTATCAGTCTTGGATTTTTGCCCTTTTAACCTCAATAATATCATTGTTCTAGGATTATTACATGACAGTATGAACAGGAAGAAGTTAAAGCTATCTTTGGAAACATAAACCTTGCAGGCTTGTCAGACTTGGATTCTCAGGCTCTTAACTCCTCTCACGTTTATTCTAGACTGAAAGCAAACAAACCCTAAGTCACCTTCTCCAGCTCATTTTCTTCTGCAGCTTCCAAAGGACCAAATATATTTTATCAAGTGTAAAGTGCAAGAGTGTGCCCCTATATGCAATAACTGTTTGGATATGTTGCTGCATCATCTTGATTCAAAGTTGTTTTTTTGCATTAGCTTCAATATTTGTCAACAGTGACTCCTTTTTTTTTTTTTTTTTTCCTAATGCAGGTGACCTATCTCAGACCAATTCTCATTTCTGATTATGCTATGTCCAAAGTGATAAAACTCTCCACAAATCTTGACATTATGAGGGTTACTACCAACAGGACCTTCACTGTTTTAACAAATCTTTTAGACTTCATGCTTAAAAATGAGTAGTATGACTTTCTTATGTAGTCAAGGCCACAGTCTAAACTTCCTCTTCTCAAATTCCAGTCCCTTCAGGACTTCATTTGACATAATCTTGGTCAGCAAAACCTCAGTGAGTACTTTGATAGATCATGTATCAAGGCAGACCAAGATGATGCTTCAGCAGATCTAAAAGCACTAATTTTGGTGCACTGGGGTTCATCCATGAGTGCAAACAGAAACAGGTTGTCACAGGATCCTGTGCTTCTGAATGAAATTATACTTATTCACTTCCCTTTGTATGCATCCGTAGTTTCAAAATAGCTTCCAGTTTGAAAAGGTAATCTTAAATTTGTTATTAACTTCATAAACCAAATGGTAGCATATGAACATGTCAGACTTGTGTCTGATGGTTCCTTCTAGTACAATGTTATAATTTTCAACAAAATTTATATGCAATTTAAAGTGCTTTGAAGAAGTTGGTCTGGAGTGTCTGTAGAATCAATCTCTGTAAATTCAGCTATTCTTCTCTTCTTACATCAGGCCTGTGTTGTGTTCATCGCTGTTTTCCCTTTCATGATTTCCATGTAAGAGCTTATAAAAGTGTGGTCTTCTGCCCATTTTGCCTGTCCAGAATGAAGGGTCTGGTACTTCCACAGTACTACACCCGCCCAGCTCCATACTTTGTATCACAAAAATCCATGCTTGGTAGATGATCTGCTGAGTTTCCCTGGAATATAAAACTGTTTTCAGGGTTTACGGAGATCATGCGTTGAATTGAGATGGTCAGATACTGATGATGCAGTGTGGGAAAGCAGATATGACGCTGCTTACCAAAAGTACCTGGTGTGCACAGATAAAGAACGTTAATCTGCAAATACTGAGAGCATTGGTTGGAGCAATTTTAGCACTATTAAGACAATACATTGAGATACAGTTTTTGCGTGTGTAAATGGATCCAGCAAATGGCAGGCTGGCATCTAAAAATAAAATATTCCATCCATCTGTATTCTAAAAGTATTACAAATATGGACTAAAGTTCTATTTGTCTGTTAAATATCTGTGAATAGTTAATTTTTTTTCAACAAATGCTGCTGTAGCTTTTATCTTGGTTAGGATTCAGTTTTCTTTATATTTCCTGGAAACAGAGAAGCTCTTTGGAATTCATAGTAGTATAAACCAGAACGGGCAAACAATATGCAAAGCAAGATGTTGCTAATTCATCCTCAGCTAAAGAGTACTGTGGGGACTTCCAACAACTGAAAAGAGATATTCATAAGCCATCAGGTAGAATACTTTTGTTGAATGTTAAATTATACATATGCTTATAATTCTAGTCGACAAACTTATTTCCTTGTTACTGTTTTACTATTTTGAACCCCCTTTTTAAGGTTGTCTGGTGTGTGAGCAGCTCTGAGACAGAGCCATCCTTCTTTTGTAAAGGAGAACTGTAGGGTAAAGTAAACCCCTACCCTCTGGAAAGGTGGCCAAACTGCTTGCCTTGCTCCCAAGAATAGTTGGAAGTTAGATGAAGTTAAGCCACGTCCCGAGAGATATTGAGGATATATACCTGATCCACATCTTAAAGGAATTAATCTATGAGGATTTCAACCAAGGCCTCCCGCCATTATTTAAATCCCTTGGAATGAGGAAGTGAACCCAGGAGTGCTAGAGTCTGCCTGGGCACAGGGAAGCTTGAAGGAAAGACCATGGTCGGATTTGTGGATCAAGTTCTCTGCTTTTATTTAAAAAAAAAACCTGGAGAATAGACTGATCTGCTTTTGGTTGCAAGATTTCATTCAACCCCGAACAGTTACCAGTTAATTACAAGATTCAGAAAAATTTGAGGGTTAGAAATCTGATTGATAGTTCTGGTTGGTTCAACCACCGAACAAAGAAAATAAGCTTCACCTCTCTCCCTATCCCTGCAGCAGAAAACCATTTTTTTCTTTTTTTTTTTTCTTTTTTTTTGTCAGGGCTATTTAAAAGAATTTAAAATATGACTTTTGGCAGCTCCTTAGCCTAATTTTCTAAGTAGATGATATTTAATATGATCATGCTTTCTCTTTCTACTAATAATTTCTACCCCTTTGTCCATTGACATTAGCTAATCAAAATTTCAAATATAATTAATTTCTTCTACACTTCCTGATAATCAGCAGCTGGATAAAAACCAAAAAAGTGCCAGACTCCTAATGTACCTAATAAAGAGGATGCAAAACTTCATTGGTGACTCCATGGCAGCTAAAGCCAATCTTCCCTCTGCTCTACCTTTCTCCTGCCTTGCCCCTTGCCATAGGGTTCATACCCGTTACTTACCTTCACAGCAGCACTAAATGAGTTTTATTCCTCCTAAGTTCCAATATCACTGAAAATGCACCCCTCTGGTGGGGTTTTCAGCTAGACCAGAAGCCTTAAGCAGCTTTACACAGAGTCTGGTGGTCCTGGAGGGGAATGGGAATGTGTACCCAAGGGCAGGAGAGAGGCGGGGGTTATGGTCCCTGGGGCATAAATCACTTTATGTTGCTGTGAATGTGAAAGCGTCTAACCAGACAGTTTCCCATGTGCCTGACTTCAGACTGACCAGAGCACATTGGTTCTTGCCTGGTTGAGGTAACCCTACACAAGTGCAGTAGCCAGAGCTATGGCAGTGATGGCACGGGAGCCCAGCCCTTACTCATCCTCCTGCTGATGTCCCACTGGGGTCTGTAACTTGGCCTCACTACGTTTTCTTCAGAGATAGAGCATAAAGCCAGATAGATGGTGAGTGTGGGTACAATTAAAGGAAAAATTAGCTCTTGTCATATCAGATTGCATTCTGTAAAAGTAAGAGAAGATCATGTAAATGAAATTAATAGATTATACTAAGATTGGAGGTACTTCAGTTCCTAGGGAGAGTAGAACTATTACAGTTTATTCCTACTCACAATAATGCTAATGACAAGTTTCGCATTCATGTCAGCAGAATATGTTCAAGATCCCTGAGAAGATCAGGAATAACAGTTGCTCTGAAACTACAAAATGTTCAGTTAAAAAAAAAAAGCCAAAGAAGTGTACCAGTGTGGAAAGAGTCAGGAGAAAAATGACAAGAAATAGATCTGTAAAATGCAGCTAGTTAGCAGTTGTGACTGTAGGGCCTGTGTACGTGTGTATATGGGTGTAGTGAAAGCAGATGAGTTTGACTGTTGGTCATAGAGCAGGGAAATAATTGCTCCCTGGGTTCGGGTGCTGCTAAACGTATCCATAGCTGGTACTTAAGGAAGTAGGCAAAGAAATATTCTAAGATTAGAGCAGAAATGTTCAAAATTGGTGATCTAGAGAAATTGACAGATAGAAGGTGGTGGAATTTTTCACATGAAAAATTACATAATTGCTAGTGATTGGTGGGATGTCTTTGTTAATCTCAAATTTGCCACAAATGCTTGTAAGTCAGCTCTGGTGGCGTTAGCAACAGGGAGATACTGTTATGAACAACACTCCATTAGCTATTGACATTTTAAGCAGTTTGGACCTGATCCACGAAAGGTTTGAAATTACTAACATACCTCACTTTCTAATGTAAATTACAAGAAGTCTAATCTCATGCTCAGTTTTCGCACCTGCACCAGAGATCCAAAGGCTAGAAAGAGAAACTGCCCATAGCAGAGGTGTGCGTATTGCTCAGAAGTCTTGTTTTGCAGCCTGTCTTTAAATAATTTTACAGTTTTCTAACCAAGTGAAAGATTTTGGAGGCTTAGATGGTTTGCCTCCATCATCATTACACAGAGAACTTCCTTCAGAAGTGGATGGAGTGTGTGGGATCACAGCCTCGCCCCAGGTCGGGCAGAGGAGGGACCTGAATCCCAATCTGACCTCCTACATGAGCATCCTGAGTGGAGGAGCTGACAGGATAACCGGCTGCCACGGCCGCATCAGGGAGGGGCAGGAGGTGCCTCCCTGGCACCAAACACCCGGAGAGGCCGGTCCTGCCTTGATCCGGCGGTGCGGGATGCAGGGAGCGGTGCGGAAGGCAGGGAGCGGTGCGGGATGCAGGGAGCGGTGCGGGAGGCAGGGAGCGGTGCGGGAGGCAGGGAGCCCCGGGTCCGACTCCACTAGGTGGCAGGATGCCGAAGGGCTCCGTTCTCCTGTCCTGGAGCCCGGGCGATGTAGCCCTGCCTCTCCGTATTGTCTGAGGACATGATAAAGTGCGGACAGTTTCCTGGAGTCCTGCCTGCCCCGTGCTTCTTACTGGTTTTGTCATTAATAAAGCCGAATCGGGCAGGATCCGAGGGAGGTCTGAGACACAAAAGAGCCCGGTGCGGTGACAGAGTAAGAGGGTTCTTCTCAGCTATCCGCGGTCTGCGAGGGAGAACTGCCAAAGCAAAGAGAAATTCTTTATGAAAACACAGTGGGGTGTAGCGAGAAGCGGTGAAATAAAAATGTCTGCAAAGTGCGCAAAGAGTAACAACTGTTTAAATTGCTGTGCAATCTGTGAGTCCACGGAGAAGGCCGTTTGCCTCCTTGCAGAGCCAGGTTGGAGGGCACGGCTGCGCGCTTGGGAGAGCGGCACCTTTTCCATCCATCTTTTTTTTTTAAGTTACAGAAATGAAAGGAAACTGGAGTGTGTAAATATCCCAATAAAAACATGAAATAAAATTGCCGCACAGGATTAAACCACAACTTCTTTCTCCCATTTGTTGTCACCTTTTGTCTGTTTTTGACGCCCGCTTTGTGCCGCGCGCTCTGGCAGCGGCACGTGCGCTTCGGAAACAGTGTCAAAACCGGGTGGTGGGGCTGAACGTGAAGGATACGGCTTCAGTCCCGATCCCTCTCGGCTCAGGTAGCCGGAAAACTCGAAAAACTGAAGTGTGTCTTAAAGAGGGCGGGACGTTCGCGTTTGTCCCCTGTGCCCCGCGCACGGTGTCGGGGGGGTCCCTGGGGATCCAAACCCCGCAACGCCCGGGTCCGAGGCGGCTCCGAGCGGGCTGTGCGGCAGAGAGCCGCGGCTCTGCGTGCCCCGAGCGGGGGCCGGGGCGCGGGGCGGAGGCAGCGCGGCCGCGGCTCCAGCCCTCCCGCTTTTGAGCCCGGGCAGAGCAGAGGCGGGGAGCGGGGCCGGGGCGGGCGCTGACATCAGAGCCGGCCGGGCGGATAAGGTGCGAGAACGGCGGGAGCGGAGCGGGAAGGCGGCAGCGAGCAGCGGAGCCGCCCCGCGCCCCGCACCATGCAGAGGTCCCCGCTGGAGAAGGCGAACGTCTTCTCCAAACTTTTCTTCAGGTGGGAGCCCCGGCGTGGCGGGACACGTGCGGTGCGGACTGTGCGAGGCCATGCGGGGCGATGCGGTGCGGTGCTTTGCGGAGCAGTGCGGGGATGTGCTAGGCAGTGCGGGGCAGTGCGGGGCGGTGTGAGGCTGTGCGGTGCTGGGCTGTGCGGGATGGGGCGGGGCGGAGCTGTGCAACGTGGTTGTGCGGCAGTGCAGGGCTGTGCGAGGCGATGCGGGAGTGTGCGGGGCCATGAGAGGCAGTGCGGAGCTGTGTGGGGCTTTGCGGGGCTGTGCGAGGCCATGTGGTGCCATGCGGAGCAGAGCCGTGCGGGGCTATGCGGGACAGAGCTGTGCGAGGTGGTTGCAGGGCTGTGCAAGGTGGTGCGGAGCTGTGCAGGGCTGTGCGAGGCGGTGCGGGGCTATGCAAGCCAGTGCGAGGCTGAGCGGGGCTGTGCAGGGTGGTGCGGGTCTAAGCGGGGCTGTGCAGTGCGGGGCTGTGCGGGGCTGTACTGGTTCTCATCTCCCGCCCGACATAGCACTGAAGGTGGCCAAGTGCGGGCGCCAGGTAGCACCTAAGGTGTGTGAGGACAGCAGCGTGAACCTCGGTTGTGCCCAAATGATGGGATTTCTGTCTCTCTCTCTCTTTTTTTTTTTGGGTGTGTGTTGCTTTTTTTTTTTTGGTTGTTTTTTTTTTTTTTTGTTTTCGTTCTTGTCGGTTTTTTCCCTGGGCTTTTAGCACCTGGAATGGGCTTTGTCTCTTAGGTGTCATAAACCCTCACTGGACCCGGACTGGTGAATTTATGACATGATTTGAGCAACCTTTGGTAAATTGCTCAACTAGTTAATCTGTTATTTCACTATAAACTGTGAGAAGACAGCGGCGTGGGGGAGCAGGGGGGGAAAGCTCTCAGAGCAAGGATTCCTTGTGTTTGGCTTTTGGGGTGTTTAGCTTTTGCTCAGTGTGCGAGTGTAATACAAGATCTTACTGGAAATAGTTCCCTGTAAGCCTTGAAAGTGCTCTCTTACAAGCAGAGACCCTGACACCTTTTCTTTCTCACAACTTTGAATAAAAAGAGAAGGAGCCAATACCAGTGCCTGGGCACGACGTACTCTATAAGACAACATAGAAGCCTAAACACGTTTTATGTGACATTGCTAAAAATGACGCTGCCAACTGGAAAGAGCAAATAATCTTTCTGTCTTTGACGCCACAGGTCTCACCAGGATGCTGGCTCCCTCTTTTGTTATTTGAGGGTCTGTCACATTGCAGGGAGTGGAGGGAGGAAATCTTGTGTGAGACACGGGCACAGTGACTGAAATTGGAACACGTGGTGTAAAACCATAACATTGGCACCAAGTCTCTGCCTTAGCAACAGAGGGCTTTTAACTCACTTTTTAATCCTTCCGGGATAACACTCATTTTCACCAGGTTGGGCTGTATCTTTATTTAGAGTTTCTTGAGGGAAGTGGGTCTGTATGAATCACTCTGCCTGCCTCCGCCACTTTGGCTCATTTTAGCCAGATGTGATAACAGGGAAGGATCCCAAATGTAAACAATTCCTAAAGTTTTACAAACATCCAGGTAAAGGTGAGGATCCTAGAGATGTCATCCAGTAGTGCTGCAGTGGGAAGGAAGCTGTACTGACTCTCAAATGCTGTTAGAGCCAGGGGGTGTGGATGATGGGAGAGTAAGCCTTTACAAAGAAGCATTAGTCAGTGCTCCTTTCAAGTATAAGACAGATCTGTAGGGAATAAGGCTGCGTATTAACTTCATTGCTCAAGGAGCCACTTTTTCTCTTTAATTTTATTTATTTATAAAGTTTCTGTCACAGTAGTGCCCTCCTAGAACCTATAATGCTGAAAGCGTCAAGAAAAAAACCTGATAAGATAAAACAAATGTTCTTATGGTTACTGCCTTAGTTAAAGTTCCCATGACTGAAAGAATATGCAATTCATGCTTATTAATTGCATAATTAACCATCCTTGGGCCTGACTTAGTCTTTTAAAATCCAAAGTCTTCAAGTCAATTAAATGACATTTGACTCATGATATATTATATTCTACCAGCTGTCCAACTGTAGATGAAGTCATAACAATTAAGTATGTAAAGTTAAAGACATGTTTGTGGTGAGTATTCAGTAGAGCAGAGAAATTTCTTTATAAAACTTTATAGTGACATTGTTTCATAGAAGAACCAGGCTATTAATGTAAACATTTAGTTCACTGAATGAACAGCTAAAATTGTGTATGTGTGTCTATAAAGTGTCTAATATGTTTCTGATACCCTAGGAATGATGTTTCTATGAATGACAAAGTCTCTGCTTCTTTGCAATTTACCACACACACTGTGAATGTGTCTTCACAAGTATTATATGAAATAATTGAAGGGGTCACGGAAGTGAAAGCCACAACAAGATAATAAAATTCATTGCATCCAAATTGGCAGCAAGGATGTCTTTTTCTTAAAAATGAATAGATAAGGTTTAAAAAATATGCATTATTTAGTGTGATGAAACGTGTTAGCTTATTTTAAAATGCATCCCTTCAGTCCTCAAGGATTCCATCAATTTCTGTCTCTTATCAAATATAGATCAGGATCAGTGCGAAAGAATATTAAAAGATAAGTTGTCTCAGAGTGATGATTCATCAAAGTATAAGAATTCCACAATATTTTGAGGCATAATATTTGTGATGAGCTTTACAAAGTCAGAAGCATTTGCTACATATCAGTAACAAGAGACCTGTCCACTCAACTGGAAACGTCCACAATGTAGTGATTAATGAGATTAGAACAAAGTTTTCTAAGATGTCAGAATATTCTGTTAGTGTTTTAACTGACTCTACACACACCATTGGTTTCTGATACTGATCATATTTAGTAAAGCACTCCAGGACATGCCTACGTTTTAGTACAAGCTTTACTTCCATAAAAATGTGTGAGACAAAACTTGAGGGCATTATATCTGAAATAAGAAGCCAACTCTTCTTTTTTAACCAAAAATGTGTATGGAAAAAGATTACTTTTTCCGGTGATGATGAAGTAGTTGCTTTGAAGTACAACATTGCAGAATACTTCATTGAAGTAACTTTGATAGGAGACTTCTATGAAGTTATGCATTAAGTACCGATCTGAATATAATGTAACAAGTTGAAGGTCGTGTCAGCAGAAGTGATGTTAAAGTATTAGTTGTTATTATTGAGAAAATCATTATGATAAATGTAATATTATTTAATATTGTATGACCTGTTATCAGCATCTTGATACCAATGCCTATAAACCTGTTGGCAAGGTTTTATTGCTTTATAATGTTTCCTGTTTGGACTGGAAGGATAGGTTCACATGTGTTAAAAGTTAGAATGGAGCTCCTGCCTCACAAGTGAATAACTTAGATGTTCTTCAGTATTGTTTGTACATTTTTTCTTAATTCTTTATGTGAGAAAAGTAAGAAACTTTCATGTGTATACAAGGAATGGTATCTTAGCGAAAACATTACCTTTTTGTTGGATTTCCAAGATTAACATTAGTGGGGAAAAAAAAAGAAAATTGCTTGGGGTGGTCATGATAAAAAGTATTTATGCATTATAAATCAACTTTCACCTTAAAAATAGAAACTTTTTTCTATAGAAACTAAATTCTGGTGGTTAAGAAATGAGATGTAAAGATAAATGGTTTGAGATCTTCCATTAGGATGACACTTATAAAACACTAGATAGATGCTAACTGTTGGGGCTTTAGGTTTTCTTTTGTGTTGCATTTTCTTTGTTACATTTTCAGAGCTGATCCCTTTTGTTCAAGGTGCAAGACATTTATCTGCTCACTGGCAACTTTTTTATCTTGTTTAAAGAAAAGAGAGCTTTATATAGAAGCAGTCAGATGGTTGTATGCTAAACTTCATTGTGACGCTTCATTTTTGTCTTTATAACAGTTACATATGTTTGTGGAGTTTTACAGGGTCAAGGCCGTACCTTTTGTAGCAATGACTTCAAAGTACTTTGCAATCACCCTGTTTTTATTGTAGATTAACTGAGATCAGGAAGTATTGTTACGGTTTTATTAAGGCAAGTTAATAAATGAATTATTTTTTAGCTGAGTAGCAGAACACAGAGTTACTGTTGGAGTTTCAGAAATGGCTGCAACTTTGGGACAATTATGATTCTTTTTTTTTACATGCAAATTTAGATATTTAAATACAAGTTCACAAAATGTGACACCTGTCTTGGCAGGACCGAGTAGTTCAGTGCCTGATTCATTATTAAATCCAGAGGAGAAATACAAGCTAAGCCAGCTTTTGTGCTATGTCTTCCAAGTGGGCTCAGTCCATTGCACCTACTCCAAGTGCTGATTTCTTTACAAATAGAGAAAAAGTAACCTGCTGTCTTTTTATTCAGCTGTCCAGTGGTTCAAGGAGCAGTTTAGCTTGTAGGGGATAAATGTCGGATTCCTTCTTCTGCTGTGAGTGTGCTGGAAGCAGTAGGAAAAGGAGTTCAGTTCTACACCTCACCTTTTCGAGAGTGTTGCCAGTGTATGGTAGTGAAGGTGTTTTAGTTTGTTTTATTTCTCTATTTCTGGCTCAACTACTCTTTTTAAAGTGCAAAAGCAAGAGTGACTGTAGTCTCAGGATAAGAAACTTGTTTGCAAGTCCAGATTTCTGTTCTAAGGTCACTTTTTATGAACATTTTAGGGTGGATAATAGAATCCAGAACTTAAGCTTTGAAAGTACCTAGTCTATAAGCTACAGTGATGGTTGTTCTTTCATTTTTTCTAGCTTAATTAAGTCTTAACTGCAAGTTTCAGAGAGCCTTGACCAAGATTTCTGTTTTGAAAGGGCATTTTTATGCGAATTAGTTTGAATACCTTCAGAGAAAGGAGCTAAAGCCAGACCTACCCTAGGCAGTCTCTGCTCTATCTTTGAACTATGTATCTTACCCTTTAATACTGAGAGAGTACTTAGAATTTTGATTCCTGAGTAGAGAAGGATTTATGTGCCTATTTTGGTGGAGGACTTTGGGATTTAATGTGTACATTTGTCCTCAAAACTTGCCCTGAAACTCTCTTGAGTTACTAAAAATCCCAGATATTGCATAGGAAGCTTAAAGACCTTACTCATGTCTATAAATTTCACTCCAGAGGGTAGGTGTCTGGAAATTGTCATATCCAACATATATTTGGAGCATCCCGTACCAATACCTAGCTGCAGCATCTTATTCATCCTTCCTCTCTAAGTAGGAAGCCTCTTTGCATGTTGGAAGCTATGAGCACATGGATTGAATTGCACAGCGTGATGGTTCAGTGGCTGGAATGGCTGGATTAGGCACTTACACGAGGCAAATTTCTTATAGTATATTCTTAAGGCCCTTTACGGATCTTGTCCCGAGGATCTGCCTTTCACTGATCCCAAGTAATCATAAATACTGGCTGTTAGCAATAACCAAGTACAGATACACCTGCAGCACAGATTCCAGCCCTGTGAGGCTGCCTGGTAGTTTGCCTGTAGCCACGTGTGGTCCTCGGAGATGCGCTGGTCTGCGTGCCCTGCAGACCCCTTTGAAATGGTAAGCTTTTGATACTTCTGGAAGACAGCCCTGAAATGGTTCAAGGATGTGCTTGCAAGTTTTGGACTCTTTTTGAAAATTTGACTTCTCTTAATATTTCCAAGGTAAAATATGAAACTTGAAGTGATCTGGAGAAAGGATGCTGAGTCTCCTACTCTGAAATATTTTCAGCCACAAGAACACCTTCTCTAATAATAAGGCTAAATGGCATCCTTCGCTCAGCCTGATACTTTATCTTTCGTCTAATGAGCAGAAGTGCTAACCAGCACAGACCTTTTCTGGTTGCTTTATACCTCCACAGCACAGTTACCTGTATAAAGTTGCATCTAAGTTTCTGAAATATATGTAAAGCTTTTTTTCCTTCTCCAGAAGACTGTAGGAGGAAGACTTACCATCTTGATAGTCAAATGAAACGATCAAGCACTTGAAATATTTGCAGACTTGTCTGTACCTTTTTATTCTCCTCCATGCTTATTTGTTTTTAGTGGAATGGAAAATAATCTGTCCAAATCCTTGAATTCATTTTAATGCTGTGGCCAATGACATGGAAAGTAGTTTTATCACCTGCATTATAGAGGCTTCTAAATGCCCTAACAGAAATTTGAAGTCTACTGTACTAAGCAGTGGAAAATATTTTGTAAGGAAATCTTAAAGTCTAAGTAAGTAGCACAAAGGATGAGCTAAAATGAAATATCCGTATTAGTTCTGTAGAGAAGAAAGTGGGGTGTACAAGGGTTGTGATTTGTCCCGTGAGTATGCGATGGAGTCAGTGCACGTTGCCCAAGATCTCCTGTCCAGAACTTAAATTGCGCAATGGTATTTCTGGTGTGACAAAGTTACCTTAGAATATTTCTACAGTGAAAAATTATCATCTCTTCCATACTAAAGAGTCAGTCTCTGAACATCTAAATTTTTTTAATATGTTGATTTTCAGATTGGTGAGAATAGTGTGACTTCCTGCAGGAGAGTTCTACAGGTTGCTGTTATCTTGTTGGGTTTTCTTCTTCACTCCCCTGCCTTGCTTTGCAGTATAGGTACATAGGTATGGTGGTTGTGGGGGCAGGATGGTACCAGACTGATATCTGGCTAATAAAGTGTCACATTATGTCCTCTAAAATAGATAAATCACAATTTAATTTCAACTGTAGCATATAAGAAGATTTTAGTGATACACATTGCAAAATTTTGCACTTTTAGATGCAATTGGAGTGCCTTCCCTGAGAGAGGGGATATGCCTGAGTGAGAAGAGCAATAACTCACAAGCTGTGCCGACACATCACTCCCTCTCATTTCTATGAGGATGTCCATGAGAATTTTCATGGTCATCAAGTAGCTAAACCACGGCTGCATTGTTGTGAAGCTCCCAAAATTAGGAAAGAATAAGTAGACTTTAATGACATAAATGGCATTGTTTCCCCTTGAAACCAGAAACTTCTGCCTGGGAGATATAGGCAAGCATCATTTCTGCAGGAGAGGGTGGGCAAGAGAGGGGATTGATCCTGAAATGCGGTGCTTGGGGTGGACTGCTGCAGTACAAGGCATTAGCCTTGACTCTACGGGCAAGATTGTGACTTGGGAGAAAATCCTAAGTGGCAACTGGGAAAGGTACTTGGTTTCAGGTATCTTCCCATGTTTTAATGTTGGTGTTTATCACTTCATAGACTTTTTTTAACTTTTAATTAAAGGATGTGAACCTTTATTGTATTGGGGTCAATCTGATGTTTCACTTCAATTTATTTCAGCTTATCTTGGTTTAAGGTTAAATCTAGAAAATCTGGGATTTCTTTCTTTCTGGAGAGGTAACAAATACAAAAAACCCAAAACAAACCTCAATGTTGTTTTGCTCAAAGCCTAAGATAATTTTGGACATCAGAACTTATGAGATATTTTCTCATTAACTGTCAGGGGTCAGGCTGAGGAATAGCAGCATCAAATACCAGGATACAGAGAAGATGGTAAAGAGCAAGTTATAAGAGAAGTAGCCCCTAATTCAGGATTAATTCTGTATTACTGTAGTGGTGATTTACATTTTGATACTTGATATTTAAATTTAAAAAAATAGATATCTTCCCAGTCTCCACTTCTCCAGTGTGAACCACCACAAATGTGTTCAGCAGTGTGTGAAGGTGTCTATACCTGATCATGTATTAGTTACTGCGTTTGGAACAAATTATAGATTTGGAAAGGGCCATTGCACCTGATGTGTGACTGTATGCTAATTTGTTGTGAAATTTAGCTGTAAGTGCGTGGTTAAGACAGTGGAGTGCTAAATTGTGTGAAATTTATTGCTGTCACTTTAGCGTCACATCTGGGAGATCTTAAAATCCATTTCAATCATGACTAGCACAGCCCTGCAATAGTTTTGGCAATGCAAACTTTTGGCAATGTTCCTTGATGTTTAGAGGAGTAGGTGAAAGAAACCTCTTTCTTGTATCCTTGATATGGGATATGTAACTGAGAAAGAGTGAAGAAACATCCTCTTCTAGCCAGTCTCACTGTAGGTATATGCTGAAACAGCCGGGCAAACCTTATTCATAGCACATCATCAGTGCTATTGTTTTGATAGCTTTGTTAAAGAAATATTTGAGGCATATATTACACTTGACTTCGGTATTTAAGCAATTGACATATTTTAATATGTTGAATTTATTCTGTCCTTTCATCTTACACAGCTTGTCTTTATACTCCTAATGTGCTTTTTTTTCTCTCAGAAATAGGTCTTAGTACTTCTGCAAACCAAAATACTTTGACAATCTTACTAACTGTAAGGAAAAAGTATTGAATTTGTACTAAAAATCTGAATCTCAGAAAGAATTTAGAGATTAGGTAATAATCTGCGTAAGTGTCATTTCATGAATACTGAGCATAAAAAGGTAAGGTTTTCCCATTAATTGCTGTGGAATAATCCTAATTAAGATTTGCTGTTGAAATCCTGGGGTTTCAGCAGAACATTGATTATTCTTAAAATGGTGCTGCTCACAGCTAGTGGCAGAGTCAATGATACTGCAGTTAAATGTTTTCCATGTTAAATAACACCTCATGGGGAAGAATTGATTATTAGTGAAGAAGTTTAAATCTTAATTTTGTGATCTGGAAATTAGAAATTACTAGAAATTAGTAAGATCTGCATTTACCTTCCGTTGTTGAAGCCTTGCAATAATTATGTGTGAATTTTAAGTTCAGTGTGTTGCATTTGTTTGTCTTAAAGGGGAAAAATGCTAAAAGTTTAATATAGTTTTCAGAATATATAACATAGTATTTCAGCAGGTTATGGTTTGAAGCAAAATAACTGCAGTCCTACTCTCTCAAGGGTAACAAGCTGCAGGACTTAGGCTGTGGTGGCTGCGTGGTGGTTGTGCTCTGTAGGTGTACTGATTGGTCCCATCTGTGAGGAGGGATCACGCAGAGGGTCACCCCTCTGGCTGTGTTGCGGTATGCTGAGAGAAGAGGTCTGGTGATGCAAACTTCCTTCTGGAGAAACAGTTTTGAGTGTATTAGACCTGCCTGATCAGGGACCCTTGCAGGAGAGCTGCTTTGCTTCGCAGGTCTCGGATAGCCCAGTCCCGCTGCTCTGTCACCATCCCAACACCCCTGCTTCTTGACCTGAATGGCCTGATGGAGCCCAGGAATCCCTGCACGCGAGAGGAGGATTTGGGCAGTTGGCTTAGCAACACGGAGGCTCCTTCTGTCTTCAGTGACATGCAAAGCAGCCTTAAGGGAGAGTCAAATCCTATTGACAAGTTAACAGTCTTTGTTAATACTCTCTGGAAAGCCAAAGACATCTGTCCTATCAGTACAATTTACTTGAGTCGCTTGAGGCTGAACGTGCTGGAGAAAGAAATAGTCGTAGTAAGAAATCAATGATATATTGCTGAAGTGAATGACAAAGTAATGGTCATTAGAAATCTGCCAAAAGAGAAGTTAAAACAGTGTGTTACGTATATGATATTTACATATCGAGCTCATAAGGTGTTTTTTTTTGCTGCAGGCAATCAATAATAGAAGTGGAACTTGTTTTCCTTCTTTTCTTTTCTTTCCTACTCTACACCCTTGAAACTTGTCCCCTGCTGGGTGTTGTGTGTGTGTACCCATAATAACAGTCTTAGTTAGTGGCAAATCTCTGACAGCACTACAGTTTTCTTCATGAAAGAGTTCATTAAATGCCAGCCAGTAATCTGGAGGCATTTGCTAACGTAATGCTGTAAAGCCAATCTGTTCCCTTCCTTCTTGTTCTCTTAATTAAAAAAAAAAAAAAAATTCTCTTTCACAGCAACCACAAGAAAGGAAAACTCAGAATTAGTGCTGGCAGATTTTTTTCTCTTAAGCCAAAATATAGAAGAGTCATATTCATTGACAAACTGTCTGAGCTGCATTACCTGGTGATAAATAAACATCGATAACTCAGATTATATTGCCAGTTAAAATAAATGCTTAAATAACAGCCATTTTGCTTTTCAAAACTTTGCAAAGAATCTGGAGCTTAATGGTAATAATGTAATATGGATCCTACTGGAATCCATAAGCAAAAGGTTGGTTTTAGGAGATACTTATGTATTCTAGATGTGCTATATTCCTTTTCATAAAATTTGTACTGTCATCACAGTTCTTGACAGGCACAACCCAAACTGTTGAAAATCTACCTTGAGACAAACAACACGTGACAGGACAGCTCCTCCTGCAATTATCACTCCAACCTGAAGCCACTTGGCACCGCTTGCGAGTTGGCCAGATCCAGTTAGGGTGGGACTTCCGAGCAAGGCCAGGGCAGCCGGGAGATGAACATCTCTGTGCAAGCCCTGCCAGCAGCCTGCAGTAGGAACCTGGCTGCAGACCAGGAGGTGCCTGGAGGAAGGTGTCAACACCCCCCCTTTAGCTGGCAGGAAGAGTTCATCTCCCATCATTGCAGCTACCCTGATGAGCAGAGGGATGAGCACAGGGACTGCACTAAGTCTGTATCAAACTTAGTGACTCGGGGACCACATAATTTATGTGGCACTGAAAAGTGCACCTGGCTAAAAGCCGAGTAGAACAAAGTGATGTTCCTGGGAGCACAGGAGAACTGCTAAGCATGCTGCCTTCCTCGGGTGGTGAAACAGTCATGCGGCTTTCTTTCTTAATGCAGTCACGTTTCATTAGTTCAAGCAGTGGCAAAATGTCAGGGTAGGTGCTAATCAAAAGTCTAAATAAAATCAAATGTGTCAAGGGAAACAGTGCAATGAAAAATGTTTTCCCAAAACATACAAGGCCTGGAACTGTAAAGTGTTTCTCTTCTGTCAAGACAACTTGAGAATTGCTTATTGCAGTCTCAGAGCATTATTAAGGGGCTCAGGAAGGTTATTGCTTAGATACAGTATTGGGAATTAAAGAGGTTACTTAGGAAATGGTGTAGCTTACTTGCATTAGATGCAGTAGTGGTTTAGTGTTCCATAACTTGTTTCCATTTTATCTTTGCCAAAATATGTGTGTATATGAAACATTCAGCTAAGCTAGTCCATGAGAGTTTTTGTTCCTGAGGGGCAGGCTTTAGCCATTTCTCCACAAGATTTGCACAAAGCCAGTGGCAACTGACCCTTTCTGCCACCAGGAGCTGGCAAAGTACAAATCAATAGCTGATTCATTGTTTGCAGTGTCCGTGAAAGACTTTCACAAAACAGTAGTATTTTAAATTCAAAAGTTTTCTTCTAATCTGTTTTATTACATCCCTGAAAACACGAGCCTCTGTTTCCAGCAGTAGTAAAGTCTATGGATGTTTTACTGATGACTCTCCAAAGTGAACTCTCTGAGCTGCCTTGCTGTAACATAGTACAAATTGTGTGTTTTTTCTTGACTACAGTCGTGTCAAAGACTGCAATAAAGCCCATCTGATTTGTCTGAAACTGTAATATCGTTGCAGAAATGATGGATAATCTTCTAATTTCTTAGAACACATTTCCTCTTCATTGGGTGTGATATAACTGTTCACTTGGGAAATACCTTTGTGCTTTGCTGAAATATGGGGATCATAGATTGGTGTCTTACGCAATCCATAACTTGTTAAACTGAATGTTAAAGTGTGATTGTGCATGCACACAGTGGCACACAAATAGGCTCTGACTGCTGTCCTAAGGTCTTTTTGCACTTGTTTAGTGTCTGATGATGTTCTTTTACTTTTTTTTATCAACCTCTTTGCACCATCAGAGGCTGCAATTGAGAATGTGAATTACTTTGTGTGTATGATACGTGTTCTTACCGGTAAGCATCTTAGGGGTAAGCATCTCCAGTAAGCTGTCTGTATTTCCTAAATGATCATGGGAAACATTATTGCATTTATTTGGCGGTTTTGTTAACTGTTGTCCATAAAGCGAATTTAAAACAAAAAAAATTTGGAATGATTGAGGTTTTTCAGATCATAACTTTTGTCATAATCATATATTATGTGGGGTAAACCATGTTTACTTATAGAAGCATGACAGTAATCAACCGCAAGTTACTTCTTTCACTGGCATTTAATTTTTTAAAGGAAATATTTTTTAACAGTGGCTGTAAATCAGAAACTTAAATAGTTTCGAAATACACTGTTAGTTCTTATGATTGCTTGTTTATGTTTTGTTTTAGTCTAGTGCTTTCAAGAAGATTTCCAAACAGAACCTGCTGCAAAACATTTTACATGTTGGCACTTGGGGATTTCTAGGCCTTTCAGGAGCTGAATTGTATGATAAAATCAGTAATGGTGCATAAATTG
Source organism: Cuculus canorus (assembly GCF_017976375.1). Classification (NCBI taxonomy): domain Eukaryota; kingdom Metazoa; phylum Chordata; class Aves; order Cuculiformes; family Cuculidae; genus Cuculus; species Cuculus canorus. Next base: position 182,349,065 of record NC_071401.1, read on the forward strand.
GGATTTTCTCTACAGAGTAGCCATTCTAGAGGCTTTTTCTGGCTTTGATGTGATTCAGCATTCCTTTTAAATTAAAAAAAAAAAAGGCGCAAAATGTTTATATATGGTGGATGCAACAAAGATTTACAAGGAGTCCTGTGAAAGATGTCTTGTGTTGTCAAGGGCGTACTGCAACATAAGGTGTAAAGGGAACAGTCAAGATCTATTAAGATTTTCTGTCTTACAGGAGTGAAACGTATACAACCAATTTACTTTAGTTCTGATTTATTATTCATTTATATGGACATAGAACGTATTTGGAAATAGAGTACAAAGGTCTCAATTGTTCATTTGTTTGCTAGTGAATGAATAGGAAATTTGGGGCATGATCCCATCCCAAAACTCATAAAATGCAACAGTTTTGTAATTATTCTTGTAATGTTATGTTTGTCAATATAGTTTTGTAAATACAGTGCAGAGCTGTGCTATATTATGTCATATTGTGTGTATATGTGAGTGTGCGTGCACATAGACATATTTGGGTGCTGTGGACATAGATTCTCGGTGAGACAGTGCAACTCCAGAATTAACCTCAGAAACTGGTGATTTTTAATTTGTTTGTTTGTTTGTTCGTTTGTTCTGCTTAGATGGACAAAACCGATTTTGAAAAAGGGTTACAGACGACGGTTGGAGCTGTCAGATATCTATCAAATCCCTTCCGTGGACTCCGCTGATAATCTTTCTGAAAAACTAGAAAGGTATGAAAGATCCCTGACTGGGATCCCTGGTGCAGAGGTATCACCTAGGTGGTCTAAATCACTATGTACAGGTACCTATGCCATCTGTCAATTGACTAATGAGGCTAGACGCATGGTTTCAATGTTAGTTCCATATTCCGATGTTCTTTCTTCCAAAAATACCCTTGTGAAAAGCTTAATTGTTCTCTTCGACTAAATAACATTCTTAATTTCCTTTGATACCTCTGTCAAAAGACTAATTGCTTTTGCAGAAATCATGCCCTGGGTTTCCTCATTCAGACTTCCTCTCTCGTCTACGCTATTTTGGTGGATCCTAATTCAGAAACTATGCTACACTTGGGACAAAGTCTTACAGATACAAGTGCCTAAATCCAGTCCCTGTCCCCCAGCCTCTGTTGTAGCTTTCCACAGTGTGCTGGGGCAGCTTGTCTGCACTGTTGTGACAATCCAATTAAACTGTATTGCAGTGTGACATAGGTATTCAGAACTGGTGGAAGGTATTGAGGACATTGTTATGCTTGATGCATTTTGATGGTTAATAAATGGAATATTCTGGTTCTTTAATATTCTGTTGAAAAATGGACAAGAGAGTTAGCTGAGGAAATGGAAATTCTTAGGAGCGCTTTAATCCATGAGCTGAATTTTAGCTAAACATACATTTCTGTATATAGCATTGCTTCTGATCAGCAAGTTATTGTCGAGTAGAAAATTATTTTTCCACCAACACAAATTAAAAAGTCATGCTGTGCAGTAGAAAAGTTACATTTTTGATGTTTCATTGGTGTTCTCTGTTTTTTGTAGGCTGGAAGAACTCCAAAACATTTATTTGTCTATTATCTGTGCTTTGGTCTTAAGTACAGCAGTTTCTTTAAAACATACAATGTAACCTTTTCATTAATTAATTCCCCGCGGGATGATGTATGGCTGAGTATTTAGAACTGCCAAATATGTGGCTGAACTATGTTTGAACTTTTATTGATCTATCAAGTCAATGAAGGCCAGGTCTTTGGGGTCTCTGCAAAGCTTTCTTTCATTAGTCACTTTAGCTAAATCTCCTTGGATATACTTGAGTGAATCAAAATATGTCAGAGCCATAGACCCATCTATTTACTCACGCAACTTAATGGTCTTGTTTTTCGGTTCTTTTTCAGAGAGTGGGACAGAGAGCTGGCAACTTCAAAGAAAAAACCAAAACTTATTAATGCTCTTCGACGATGTTTTTTCTGGAAATTTATGTTCTATGGAATAATTTTATATTTAGGGGTAAGAGTTGTTCTTCTCTTCAGTAATCTTTTAGTTTTCCATAAATAGATCCAAGTCTTAGGGACTGCAAAATTAATACAGAATCCTGTGAATAGGTACAGCTTTTTTTTCTGTGTATTGCTTAATGATAAATACACAGAGTTACTTAGGGACTCTCATGAAGTATTTTCTGGTAATGTGTTAATAACTTTAAACCACAGATATTAATAATTTTCAAATGTACATAGTGCTAGGTGCTGGCATATTCTTCTCTAAATACAGGTAGAGAATCTGAATTTTTATATCACTGCTAATTATTTTCTCCTGTTATGTTTTTTAAGAATTTTCTAAAGAATTTTGTACCCTTACATTAAAACATAGGACAGTGCAATTTCACATGATTCAGTCAATTTCGTCAAAGCGACTGTCATTCAGCTTGGTAATTAAATGCTTCATTCAGGTTTACATGTGCAATAAGCAATTTGTGGTAACAATCCTGCATAAATAACTGTGTGAAATACGCTTGGATGTTGGTGCTGTTAGTGATTCAAAGTGTATGATCAAGGTCCTGATGTGAAAGTCTGAACTGATTATGTTTATCACCTTTCCAGTATGTTTGTCAAGATTACTCTGACTTATCCAAAACCTCCTGTTTGACAATCCTGTCACTGGGGAAAATAGTTTATTAATAATGGTGTCTCACTAGGTGTGTACGATAGCCAGGCTATAAATCTAAAATTGACTGTTATCCAATATGCACATTAACATTCATGTTATTTTCAAGTTTCTGCAATATAGTAGTAAAAGAGAGATATTCAACTCCACGCTTCTCTGTTCAAAATGTTGTGGTGTCAGAAACTGCAACTATAATAGCCCAGAAAGGCCTGAAGTGGTCAGACATGCTCACATAGTCAGTGTTTTCAGATGTGAGACAGATCTGTGGGACAGATTTTTATTTTTTTGGAAGGCTGATACAGAAAGGAACTAATCCCACTGGCATTAGTGTTGAACTTTCGAGATCATGGAGCGGGCAGAAGAAGAGTGGAAGGGGAATTTATGGAAAACAGCATATAAATGTCTCTGAAGTTCATGTTCCTTGCTATAAAACCAAACTTCTCTATTCTTACAGCTTTCTATTCAGTCTTCTAAGGAGCTAATCTAAGAAAATAGCAGAGTTATGGAAATGCAAAACTTTATACACATTAGAGCGACCTTTCTCCCAGGCAGGAAGTGGAGTGTAGTGTGCAAGAGTTGTAATCATAACTCAGTTTGCTATGGACTCCTGTAGAAGGAAAATTTCAGGCTATGTGGATCTACTAGTAGATAGATCAAGAAAGATAATAGTCTGCTCTATGGCAGCTATGCCAGATGTATGCTAAGTGAAAGCATGTATACTCTAAAGTTTTAATAATTTTGTACAAATGGAGCATTACAATGGAGCTTTTTAAGGGCGAAAAGTTTTAATTCATTAGGTAGCACTTTAGGTCAAAAAGCATTTTTCAGATTAAGCATCAGATTTGGATCCTGTCTTCTGCTAGTTTTATGCTGAAACAGTTCTATATAATAATCTGTATAATCATCCATATAACAGTTTCTAATAATCTTCCATGGAAGTCCTTCCTCTTTACACCGTACGTGAAAGACAGGCTGATATTGCAAATTACAAAGTAAGTGAATTTATTTAGAGTCCTGGGATGGAAGCCCTGTAAAATATTCCTAAGTATGATAACTTAGACTGCTAATGATGTGAACATTCTGGCTTAGATCACTGTTGATTTGATTTATATATATGATTTATATAATTAATAATGGACTGCAATTTCACTTCAGCTTGGATTTTCTCCTAAGGATTATGGAAAAACTGACTGCTTCTTTCTCTTGTAACACCGTGTTGAGGGAAAATGAATATCAGTAAGAGAATCAGAAAGTCACAAAGTAAAGTGATCTAAAGAAAAAGAAAGAAACTCTCTAGAGAAAATGGAAGTAGCTTCCTTTAAAATGCAGCATTCACATTCTTTTAAGTCTAGAGAAAAATTGGAATGTACCTCATTCTGTCACACTGTTTCATTGATTCAAAATTAAAAAAAAACAAACCTATAGGCCTTAAATTAATTTAATTGCATTTAGACTGTCCTTTGATATAGCTCATGAAGAACAGCTCTGAAATTTCTCAGTACCCATACTTGATTTTAAAAATAAAGCCTAGAGTGAAAATGTTCTGTACATTTTATCTTTTTGCTTCTTTCTTGTGGATAGATGCACTCACACGTTCATCTACACAAATTCTGATTAAAAATAGGGGAATCAAGAAATTTGCTTCCAAGTCAACTTTCTTCTCTCCCAGTTTAAGTCTCTCCAACTTGCTGGACTCTTGCACTACTGAAGAGTCTCAAGTCTCCTCTCATTGCCACTCCTCTCAGTCTGAAGTTGCCACTGCTGCAGATCTGGTTTGGAGGGACGTGTCGTGCTTGCTTTCCTCTACACAGGGGCTGCACAAGGAGAAAAGAGAGGAGATGATGGTTACAGTGCTATCTGCTCACTCTGAAGGGCTTTTCTGCATCAGATCCTTGCCTCTTTCACCGTTGTGCAGGGCCGGTGGGAAGCAAGTTGGCTAGAATGGATGAGTCAATGAATTGTTTGTCTTTGAATGCTTAGGGCAGTTGATCATGGCAATTAACAGGAACTCTTAGTATCTGTGGGGCTGTGTAGTAAACCTTTTGTCTATACTCTTCCACCTTGTTTGGAGGCTTCTTTGTGGACTCCGACACAGTTCTCTTTTATTTGCTTCTGTCATCTCATCACTGCATTTAATTTTTTAACATTTTTCCTCACTGAGCCAGCAACTCCTTATTCATGTCAAATTTGTATTTTAAAAAATCCAGCAGTTCTACAAGTTTAGCCTAGCACACCCTAATACATGTTCTTGTAGAGTTTGCCAGCTGAAATTATTGCAGTGTTGTGTTCCTGCTAAAAGTTAAGCAGTGTCTGAAGGCTTTTGTGGGCAGTTTTGAGGATAACTTGCTTTTCCAGAATCCAGGCTAGTGAAGTGTGTGTGGACATGCACACATGGGACTGCGTAGGGTTGGTTTCTCCATGCAGACTTTTTAAATGGAGTACAATTTTAGACCAGGAGAGGCCAGAACAGGACTGCAGGATTTTTGAGTAATATTCTTTGATTTTTTTTTGTTGCTGTTTTTTCTTTTTAATTCTTTAAGAAATCACAGACGTGCAATTCAGCACATAGGAAACAAAACCTGCACCTTTCACAATGAACACGGAAAGATTAAATCTTAGTTTAAATTCTTGATTCCGTTATCAGTAGTCTTAATTTTACTGAAAGCTGTAGGAGGAAGAACTTGTTGCTAAAGCCACTGGTGTTCTTTTCAGGCCCTGCACACGGAAATTAATGGGAGCTTTGCCATCAATTTGAATGGGGACAGGATGTTGTGCCGTATTGGCATAGGTGCAACCAAGTAGTGCGTTCCTTTAAACTCACTTTCCTTCCAGCTCTTCTCTTGTCTAATCCCTGAGCTGTTTTCACTGGACCTTTCTTGGAGTGTGGTTTAAACTCTGCTGACATCCCTGCTGTTTGTGTAGTTGTTGTTGCAGCTGACATCACAGCTTTTCTCTCATTAGATATAGTAGATTTTCCTTTTCCCCTCCCGCACTGTAGGTAATGATGTTATTGCAGGGTGGACACTTGTGCTGTGGCCCCCCAGAGTACTACGACTCTCCCTCATAAACAGCGTTGTGTTACACACGTTGAGTTACTGAGTTAACATATCTGCTCCCCTGCTGTTCGAAACAGCTTCTATGCTTCACCTGATCAGCAGACGTCTTGCAATTTGATGAAAAGGTGATATGGCCATGAAACAAAAATCTTGCCTTTTCGCACCATATTGGCTAAAAAAAAAAAAAAGGGAACTTTGCTGAGAGGATCTCAATGATTTATTGAGTCTACTTACACTTTTCTCATATATTCATCCCCTTGAAATGTATATTTCCACTCAGGCACAGCAGCTACTAACGTTAACTTAGAAACGATTGTAGTATCATATCCCAAAGGACCCTAATGAGGATTTCCTGAAGTTCTCACATATAAATCACGGGTGTAAGTCAGGGGGCAAGGAGGGATATGAAAGTCCTGAAGCAGTTCTTGAGCGTACGCCAAAACAGAGATGTGCATTATTGTCTTCAAATACAGAGTGACTGAGCATATGGGGGATACACGTAACACATAAGTTCTCATTTCATAAGCCATACCGGGTCAGATTGACGTGGTATCCTGTGTTCTACTCTCATTTCTCTTCAAATCTTTGCTTTTTTTAATTAAGATTTCTGTGAGAGAGACATTTCTGAATTTCTCAATGGCCTATGATGAATGCAGAGGGAAGAATGAGAACAGGAGAAGATAACAACAACTAATTAATGACAACAGCAACTAATGAAAGCTGGATTTTCTTAGAGGTGCACAAATCAGGTTCCTTTTTTAGGCATGTCATTCTAATCATTTTATTTATACATGATTATTTCAGTGAACCATTTTGAGGCTAGAAGAGAAAAAATGAAAAATGAGTAGTTCTGCTTTCATTTGTATGTAGACTAGATAATGTCTTGGCGAAGTAAGCTGATAAGTCTTCAATTTAAAACAGTGGATTTTTACACTCCATGACATAGCAAATTATTTGGCTAATTGCCAGCCATTATTCTATCCTTAGTCTGTAAATCACGTTTTTTTCCCTGTGAGCTAGGCATGTATGCAATACTTTTATAGTCACAACAAACACAGCAGCAAAGTGTGGCATTTTCACTGGAATAAGAGTAAATACAAAAAAAAAATAACCTTTCTATTTTAAGCCTATATATACAAGCTTATCTTGGAATCTCTGAGAGTATGAAAGCACGACATTGTCCTTGAGAGGTGACTGTTTTGTATTTTGTCAGTTTTGGGGGGTTTTGGTTTGCCACTTCGGGATGCATATGGTCTAAGCACAGCTGCCTTGGGTCATGTGTGTTTTAATAAACACTCCTCCCTTTGCCTACTGATAACATTGAAGTCTTTGTCAAAGCTGGCTCCAGGCTTATGGCATTTGTATTGGGGCAGAGTGGTGTTTAATTTGGGAAATGTAGTTGTAGCACGGGTATGCTATTTGAGATGTAAAATTCCATGTCTTCTGTGGAAAAAGTGAATGATGACTATCAGCTCCACCAACAGTAACATTCAAAAGGTATTACATTACAGGTTATAGAAGTACTTGGGATTGCCAGGACAAGAGAATGCTCTGCGGAGACTTTACTGCAGCCTTTCAGTACTTAAAGGGGGTCTATAAAAAAGAGACAAACTTTTTAGCAGGGCCTGTAGCAAAAGAACAAAGGGTAATGTTTTTAAACTAAAAGAAGGTACATATAGACTAGATATTAGGAGGGATTTTTTTTCACTGAGGGTAGTTAAAGAGTGGAACAGGGTGCCTAGGGAGCTGATAGATGGCCCATCCCTGAAAACATTTAAGGACAAGTTGGACGGGGCTCTGAGCAACTTGATCTGGTTGAGAATGTTCCTGCTTATTGCGGGGAGGTTGGACTAGATGACCTTGAAAAGTCCCTTTCAACTTAAACTGTTTTATGGTTCTATGATTTGTAATTATTTATTGCAGTAAAATATTAATTATAGATGAACTTCACTAGTTCACTTGTCTCTAAGTCTCTGTATCGTGGTGTGTGTGATTTTCAGCTGGAAGGCAGCACTAATAACTTTTTGACAGAATTTAACAGAACCATACAAAAAAAGAATTCAATGATTTCTTGCTGTTTTTTTAAGTATCAGATGCTTTCTGCTGGCATCCAACAGAAAGAACAATAAGAAGATGCACATAAAAGTATTTTCACACTAAATATAACAATGAAGCAATGGAGCACGTATGTTCTTCGTACCCTTCAGAAGCTCATGCCGAAGATGAAGCAAATTGTTAAATTGCAGCACACTGATGATTTTTGCAGTTCTTGGGGAAGGACTAGGGAAGGAAAAAGGGTGCAAGAGGCAGAGGTGGAAAAGGATGAGGTGATAGGAATGAAAGTGCAAGAACAACGGGAATGTGAAAGGAAATGAATGTAAAAGGTGAGACTTTGCTAGTGGGGTGCAGTTACAACAGAAAAAAGAGGCTGAGGACAATTGTGGTAGCAGGCTAAGGTAAAGTCAGGGCTACTGCAGATCATTTGGATGCCTTGTATTTTAGCAGTTTGATACCTTCCTCTCCTTTGGTTCTCTGCCACATAGCTCATCCTGGGATGAGAAGTGCTGGAGCTGCCAATCCAGGAGGGACTGGTTTCTCTCTGGGGCTTCGTATTGAAGTTGCCTACCATTTAGGCCAGCTCATCCTGCTTTTGTTACAGCTCTGGATACAGTGTCTAGAACTGTGGAGTAGCACAATCCAAATTATTTATACTTTTTGTTCTGTTGCTATTTCCATTTACTTTATGTTTTAGCTGTATCCTCACTGTGGTCTTCTGTTGGTTTTAATCTCAGAAGCTCTGAGTCTTGTGTTCTCTAAGTCCTGTAAAGTATAGTGAGAACTGTTCCCTAGGGGCCAAAACAGAAATCCAGCCTGCTAAACTGGATTCAGTCATATGATGTGGCTAATCTCTTAAAAGCTCTGAAAGGTAAACGAGGAAGCTAATCTCAGTTGTCACTTTTGTAGAAAACGATCAAACAAAATTTGTTTTGGTGGAGTTGCAGGAGCATCACGGATTAGGAAAGCAGTGAGTTGTATGTTCTCCTGTGCAATTATTGCAGCTGTCTGTAGTTTGCACAGCAAACAGAATTGGCTTCATCATTTAAGGTGTAAAGCTGTAAATCTCAGTTGGTAGGACTTGAAATGGAGATGTTAACCATCTTGGAATGAATGAGCAAACTACTGACCAAAGTTATTTTTCTCTTGTTTCCATCTGCAGGAAGTCACCAAATCTGTGCAGCCCCTGCTGCTGGGAAGAATAATAGCTTCCTATGATCCAGACAACTCTGATGAAAGATCCATAGCCTACTACCTAGGCATTGGCTTGTGCCTTCTTTTCTTTGTGAGGACATTGCTCATACATCCTGCTGTATTTGGTCTTCATCATATAGGAATGCAAATGAGAATAGCTATGTTTAGCTTGATTTATAAGAAGGTAATTGTTTCATTTACACTCAATGCCAAACCTCTGTCTGTAGCCTATATAACTTTCAGGCCAGTCCATTGAAAGATTGATAGTTTGTTAGTCAAGATACGCAAAGTACACAAAAGCATAATGTGGCTAACATCAGTTTCTGACAGTTCTCCACTGCTTAAGTCCAAAGAATTAAATACTAGTCTACAGCTGATTTGACTGAAGTCAGCCTCTGTGTGAGTTCGGACTTGCTTGGATGTGTGGCGAGATGCCTTCATTATTCTACCACTGTGCTCCTATTATGCGTGTGTTGCAAAGAAGAGTAAAATATACTGGTGACAAAAGAATATTTTCAAAAGAGGATTTAGAGGTGAAGATTTAAACAATAAATACAACATAGAAGGAATTGAGTTTGAATAATACTTTGTGAGATCTCTATAGCATGAAGAATCAACAGATACCAATGCATCACATCTCCAAATCCAAAGATTTTAAAAGGTGTTTGATTTTACCGATACTAAAAGCACCTAATTTGAACAGACATGTTAGTTACTTTAGTATAAATCTCAATGTGTAGACATCTTTCAAAAATATTTGTTGAGATAGGCACAGTAGGAGATTTTTGAGGATGCGCAGCAGTGCACAGCAGCACACAGCATGTGTCCTTAATTAAAACTTGCATTTGCATATGTATCTATATACATAAAATATGCAACAGAAAGCAAGGAGATAAATCAATATTTGTAAAGTAATTTAATAGCTATATTAAATTCAAGTTACATAAATAACAAGTTTAATGGAACTTTATAGCATAAGCAGATAAGTGAATTGTTATTTATACTGCTGTGCCATTGCCTATTATTTTTATATGTATTTATTCTGTTTTATGAGAATGAATTGCATGACAATTTTTCTATGGTTTTGTTTTCTTTTACAGATCTTAAAACTGTCAAGCAGAGTCCTAGATAAAATAAGTACTGGACAATTGGTCAGTCTTCTTTCCAACAATCTGAACAAATTTGATGAGGTATGTCATCAGTTGTTTTATCTGCTTGGTGATCCATCAAATACAAATGCTATACTTCAAGCTGTTCATGACAAACATTAAGAAAATAGGGAGCATAGATGATGGACTGCGCTGACTGCTCATTGTAAACGTAAAACAAACATGCCTGAGACCTTGACAGGAAACCTCTGGGTTACGCAGCTGGTTTCGTAGAGGTCAGAACTTGCTGGTTCAATCCTTCCATCCTCTGTTCCTGACCACCGTACCTTCTATACTAAGATGATTCAGCCTGTTCCTGCTATTGAACGAGTGACGGATGTTCAGCGTCCTGTTGCTACTATTACCCACTCCCTAGAATTCTGAATAAATGTTGATGTAAGATCTTACTAGGAACCATTCCCAACACATCCGTCTTAGACAATGCTTCCAGAGTCTCCTGTAAAACTTCTCTTTCATTAAAGGCACAGATGTAAATTCATGTTACTGCCTTTGGAGACTGGAAACTTTATGAACTTCTGTTAAGCATATATGTTTAATTGGCTCATTAGTAGTATGAGGTTTGTTTGCTATGAAAGAAGTGAGATCAGAGAGACTGTAGACATGTGGCTGGAGCTGTAGGTTGTATTTGCTTTATGTATTACTATACAAAGCAATGTCAGCTAGTGCTGAACAAGCCAGGACAGGTGTCCTGTCACTGCTGCAGTGTAGCCACAGTGACAGACCCTTGTGCAGCCTGATCACAGGATTCAGTCCAAAATCTCCAAGAGTGGAGGAACATGGCTGAAGTAGGTGATGATCTGCTTTGAGCTAGTTGTGTTCACACAACAGTCATCTCTTCACCAAAGTAATATTTGCATCCTATATCAAATCACTCTCAGATGATTCTTCTGTGTATTTTTCTATTGCAGTGGTTGAAAAAACAAACATTGATAGCAGATTCTGTTTACTTTTACAAAGCTGGGATTTTTCCTTGTGCATATACATTGCGAACAGACAATTGCAGACTGAACTTTGCCTTACAAAGATTGAAGTTTAGATGTGGAATGTATATATATTGCTGCACTGTCATCATAATTAACACCCAGAATGCTATGTGCTCAGGATCACAAATTCTCCTTTATAAACTTGTTTTACTACTGGAAATATTTGTACCATTCTTTGTTACATTTTTCAAAGTGTCATTTTAATCATTCCTTTATTTTCATGTAGTTTTCAGAGCACATCTGTAACTTGCATTATTTTTATTATTTTCTGTGGTGGGCTTCTACAGGGTCTTGCTTTGGCCCATTTTGTATGGATTGCACCTTTACAAGTGGCACTGCTGATGGGACTGCTCTGGGATATGTTGGAAGCCTCTGCATTTTCTGGACTTGCTCTTCTGATAGTCCTGGCCTTTATCCAAGCCTGGCTGGGACAAATGATGATGAAATACAGGTGACGAGACTGTTATTTTAAAGTCTTTCAATATAGTTGCATGAACACATTGGTTTAAGAAGTTTGTACTATTATTAAGGTTCTCTAGTTATGACTTGGTTACAAAAGAGAAATCTGAAGAGCGCTGACTGTGTTAGGAAAGTCATGGGCAAGCCTTTACTTATTTATTAGCAGCTATGTAAACTTAACAAAACATGCAGTCAATAGTCATAATGCTCTGTAAAACTAAAACTTCTTGTTAGTGACTTGATTTACTCTTTTCAGAGCTTGTTCTTTTCTCATTAGAACAATTACTAGGTTTCTAATAACCCCTTTCACATTCTTCATAGTATGTTGAAATAAACATTTTAAGTGTAGGCATATAGGGGAAGGGTTTTCCTAAGATATAATGGGATACAAACTAACTATACAGGATGAAAGAGAAGAAGATTGACTTCACTACGTTTTTACTTTGTAGGAATAAGAGGGCAGGAAAGATCAATGAGAGACTTGTCATCACCTCAGAAATAATTGAGAATATACAGTCAGTTAAAGCCTATTGTTGGGAAGATGCAATGGAAAAAATGATTGAAAGCATCCGTGAGTAAGTGTTCTAATTTGTGATTCAAATTTTTATGTGTTCAGAAAGAAAATTAGGTGTCTATGAACACCATCTGTGGTCTTGTTAGGAAATAAAGCACACAAATATTAATCCTCCATAAACTTATCTGTGCATTCCCACCCTGCAGCTTGGGTTTTTCCCCATTCTTCTCAAGTTCACTATGGAGGTGAGATTTTTAATTTTTTTTTTATTTGCTTCCTCATTTATTGCAATGATATTTCAGTAGTTTGCTTGTGCAGGTAAAACAATTGTGACATCTGTGTTTGTTTCTGGCCAACCCTATCCTCATCTTACAATAAAGAGCCCTTTTGTGATTGTTACTTAAGGCATTACAGACTTTCCTATTCTGTGGTGGAAGAAACAGTATGAGTCCTCTGCAGCCATTTTCTGAGAAATACAATGAAGCTGGTTCTAAACGTTACAAGCAATCAGTGAAAGGACTGAAGTAGTGTGGCTTCATGTATTCATCCTGCGCAATTGCATTAACATTTATTGTCTGTAGATAGCCTTATTTAGTGCTTATCTCTTCAATTAATATTGAGAGTGAACTGGAACTACCAGACTTGAAGCAGAAAGGAGGTAAAAGAGCGAACCTAGTTAGCTGAGAGCTATGAGAAGGAGGTCTTCCTTACCAATGGGGAGCCCTGGGGGAAGGGAGGAAAAGTGACATATTGATTGATGGGTGGTGCTGCACTAAAGCTGTCCCGTGTGTTTGTTTAGTCCTTAATAGAGAATTAAAATTCTCTGCCAGGTGTGTGATTGAGAAAATAGAAGAAAATAAAAGAAATATAAGTATCATATTATTGTATAAATAAAAGAGATGAAATTATATTGTTACACAAACACCTTCTTGCTCAGCTGCTTTCTGAAAGACAATTCAGGGAAAGAAAAGTGTTCATGTTTAGAATAAGGAAGATTTTAAAATTTTTAATGATTTACTATAGAAGAGCAGAGAAAGCTCAGTATGAATCCAGGTTGGGAGTTCCAGCTGAAGAAACGAACCAGGTTAGGATTTGCTTGGTGTTATTTATCTTATGAAATCTTAAGGAAAGCTCTTAGGAAATCTGAAACTACGTCTTGTGAGGAAATCTTGTAGAAATGAATCAAATAAATTTTGGTCCACAAAATGGTCCCAGAAGCCTGGAAAAAGGACTGTCATATTATGATCTGTATTTTCTACAATAACTTGTAGTGAATTTTGTAATACTGAAATTCAGTGTTTATTATGTCATGCGTATATTTTTAAAAGATAAAAATTATAGCAATATTACAAGATCAAAGTGTCTCTCTTCTACTTCTTTGCACCAAATACTGTATTTTTTTGAGTGATCCAACAGGTCATTTGTTGAAGACGTTGCCAGAGCAGGTCAACGTGGTAATGTCAGAGTTTCAATTGAATTTTTCTTGCTGAGCTTGCTCTGCAGGGCCTCCCAATCAGTTGGCTTGTTAAGCCAGTAGGAAATGAGACCTCGTGTGTGAAGCCATGCCTGTATTTTAGCAACAGCAAGTTTTAACTTCTGCATGCTGGCATTTTCTTGTGCAACCCAGTTTAATCAACTCTAATGAACTAGGTAGACCTGTGCCCTTGCTCTGATAGACTTAAGCTGCCAGGGGTGGAGTGTCCTGCACGTGTAATGCTCCTGCAGGCAACCACACCAGGGAACTGTGACACTTCAGAAGGACCAATATGGTCTGTTCCTGTTGCCCTCTTAAGTCTATACCGGTAATAACTGCTCGTAACAGGTATCTGAATAAACATAGCTGCACTCCTATAGGCTATGCAGTATATTTAGAGAGGTAAGAAACCGCTATGCCAGCTGTTCTCCTGAAGCATTGCACAGCACTGGGGAAAGTGAAGTCCAAGGTTGAAAGTGTCTATACTTTGTCAGCAGGAGATACATCTTTATATAAAGCAAAGAATCTCAAGCTCCTGTAATTGTACTGATTTCTGCAGCATCACTTCAAAAGCAGAAATACGTTGGTCTATACTCTATATGTGCATGAAACTCATAGTGTCCCTTATGTCCTTTCTCCAAGTGCCCATGTTGTGTCAGGAAGACCTGTCCCAAGTGAGTGGGAGCTTTCAAGCCTCTGTCACAGATAGACTCAGCTCTGGAAAACTTTTCTTGTGGGTGATACTTGGGAGCTTTCAAGCCTCTGTCACAGATAGACTCAGCTCTGGAAAACTTTTCTTGTGGGTGATACTTGGGAGCCTACTGAAAAGGGTTAGTGCTTTGGTTCTCCCTCTTTGGGGTAGCAACTGTGTGCTTCAGCACTGGGTGTATTTTTGGTAGCTTCTACACAGGCATTTGAGCGGGACAGGACTAAGCCCCAAATCTTTACTATCCCTATTTGGTGCTGCTACCCAGTCTCGTACAAGCTCTGGAGGGACTTATAAGGCCCTTTCCCAGGGCGGTGGCTACTAATGTGGTGATGTCCTGCACGCCTCGCTACTTCATTCAGGCCTCTCTTGTGAAATACAGATGTAACAAAAAGTGCCAGGCACCCTGCTCCAAAACTGTCTGAGCTCAGATTTCCTGTTAGGGACTTTTAAGAACACTTTGGCTGACAAAAGTTGCTAAGATAATAGATGCGTGTGGAAGTCTCACGAATGCATAGTATGGAGCTGAAGGGGTGTTCCACGCAGATTCAAAATTCTGGATAGACTTTGCTTGCAGATACTGCCTTAATACCTGAAGACGTGTAAAGATTATGGTGCTCAGCCTTGCAGAACCAGGTATTATTGTCACTGAAGTGACTATGGGCTTCTGCACAGTGTTGCAGTGGTTAGAGCAGTCACCCTGTGAATGGACACCTTGGGGTCGAGCTCCATCTCGAGCCCCAGTTAACTGCTCTTGCAGCAAAGCAATCACCCTTTCATTGCAGCAGAGGTACCTCTGTTCAGGCAAAGCGAATCTGTAGGACACCTGGGGGGTGTGAAGAGGATCAAAATGAGAGCAGTCAATATGAAGCTTCAGCACTGTGAGTTCGGGCTGTCAGTTCGTAAAGTGAATTACATTCCCTGGATTGTTTTCCTTTTCAGTTAATAACATGCTGTAAGAGGTATAGGCATTGTTGACTGCACTGCAGTCAGTAAACTACTCTGTAGACTGATGTTCCATGCAGAACAGAAGGTGGACGGCAGACTCCCGGCCTTCCACTTCTTCAGGCTGAGGTGGACTAATAGCTTACTTCATGGGTGAAACCATCAGTAGGGTGCTCTGGAAAAGGAGTTGACATTATAACCAGATTGTGGATTGTTCTTATGGATTCTTGTGGTCATGTATAGCAAGTCTAGCGTTTCAAAGTATCTTATTTGTAGGGAAGTTATGTGTCTAGATGTCCAGATGAGTATGGGATGATGCTTTTGGGAGTGTATCATGCAACGCAGCATTAGATGCTTAAGGATGGTTGTGCTGGGAACTGTAGAGGTTTGTGGTTTATGAGGTATCTGAACCATGACATAGACCATTGTTTTGTCTGGCATTGTGAATGCTGGTGCCAAAATTTGGCTCCAGTTATTTTTTAGGTCCCAAAATCATTTTGAATCTTGCTTTTTAACTGCAATCCTAGAAAATAAGAAGGATGAATAAGCCTCTGAGTGAATAGTTATAGCAACAGTTCTATCCAAAATATTTGTAAGATGTAAACTCTGGAATACCATACTAATTTTTGTTTGTTTGTTTGTTTGTTTTTCACCAGAACTGAACTGAAGCTAACCCGAAAAGCTGCTTATGTGAGATATTTCAACAGCTCAGCCTTCTTCTTCTCAGGATTTTTTGTGGTGTTTTTAGCTGTGCTTCCATATGCTGTGACTAAAGGAATCATTCTCCGAAAAATATTTACCACCATTTCTTTCTGCATTGTTCTTCGAATGACAGTGACCCGGCAGTTTCCTGGGTCTGTACAGACCTGGTATGACTCCATTGGAGCAATAAACAAAATACAGGTAAGGTACATACACTAAAATCTCCCCAAGTACGTAAACTAAGTATGTTATCTTGTTAGTTGATCAACAAAAGCATAGAGCATTTATGCAGACTTTCCAAATATACTATGTATGGCTTTGACTACACACCATGAAATGTCATAATAAATCTTGATATTGTTATATGGTTCCCCAGGCAGCATAACCACAGGACTGTCGTGCTACCTGTGTGCTGCTGTTTTGTTGGAATAGTGGCATATAGTTATTTCTTCCTATTGCAGAATAAAGAACTTAATAAAAATATGTCGTAAGTTGGGGTGCTTAAGGGATGTTTTTCCTTCAGAAAAGGAAGTACAAAATTAGTACGTGTTTAATATAGCAGGTTTCCAGCAGTTGAAGTCACAGATCTTCTGTTTTCCTGGCTATTAGTGGCAAGAACAGCAGGGGATTGTGCATCTTATGCAAATGTGCATCTCATTTGTTATGAGTAGTAAACATAATTAAGGTACCGGTCAAATAATTATTACCTACCTTACCTGCTGAGATCAATTGCTCATATACCAGCATGAGAGCATTATCTGCGGAGTCTAATCAGGGTGAATTCTCATTAAGTCTGTCTGGTTTATCTGCTGTTTTGAAATCACTCCTCGGGAAATGAATTCTTATTCTATTTTAGGGTGAAATATTAGACTATTTATTTACGTATTTATAGATCTTTTTTAAAAAAATGTATGTTTTGTTATTTTTAGTGTGATAAAAATACTTAAGATGGAACTTAAAAATCTTAAATCAGAATTCTGAACTTTAACATAGAATAAGAAGCAGGTATTGGATTTTTATGATTTTGAGCTGGGCAGAAAATTCAGGAAATCAAGCCATAAAACTTTCACATTGAGAAGGCTGCCTTGTTGGGTCCCAGTTTAGGCAGTCCTTGTGCGCTCAGATTCCCTAGGCCTTAGTGGAGGTATCCTGTCTCTCTTATTTCCTGGAAGAGTATATCCCTTGTTGCAGAAGTGGCAAGCCCAGTTGTTGTACCATTGTGCTCACTTTGCTGAATGTATGTCTTGGGAGTATTAGCTCTGTGAGTGCTCCAGAATCCATAAATAATCATCTCTTTGTGGCAGGTTCAGTATAGAAAGACTGCACAGAATCCCAGAACACCAATGCCCTTTACTTGTCACAAGAAACAAAAGGAAATAATAAACCACTCATAAATATCTCTGATTTAGTTTCCTCATCAGCTTAGAGTTCACTGGGCCAGATATGTCCTCTGAGTTATTTTTTTTTTCCTTATAGCTAGACCCGTGTTTTCTAAACCATGAAGTTTTTCAGGATCAGTGTGCTTCCTCTGATGATCATTGCTCCAGGAGCAACTCTGGATGATCCCACTGCCTTTGTTATGAATGCCTAGCTATCATTTCCCTCTTCTGCATAAACTGTATGTGTTTTACCTTCCAATTTTTTGGTTCCTGCCCTTTCATTCATCTGCTTTTCCCCTTCTGCTTGTTCATGGAATAGAGAAGTTATCTTTCCTATATTAGCATAGGCTTACTCTTTTTTCCTAATATTATCCCAGAAGAAAACACAAGCATCTTGTTGCTGCCTTATATAATTTGAAATTACACTACTTCTGTGCTTTTTTTTTTTTTTTTTGGTGTTGGAGACATCACTGTAACTCTTTTAAATGTTTGCAGTTTTAGAATAGGGAGATAGCAGCACGTAGCTGCTTTATTTCGCTGTTTATCATGATGAAACTTTCTACTTCCTACTCCAAGCCCAAAGCTTCATTTGAAAAGGATTAATGTCAGATGGGTGGTATTGCCTGATACAAGTCCTGAAAGCAAAAGAAATTCCAAGATTTGATATTTTTTCTAAACCAGAAACAAATACATCTATGGCTATGTTTTCATTAGCAATGAGAGACTTAGTAATTTCAAAAATATATCCTTCTCCATCCAAAAGATGTCGTATAACCTATATTTATGCCTCTCTCTAAGGCACCACAATACAATAGCACTATCAGAAATGTTGGCTAGTGCTCAGTGTTAGTGAGGATGTGCTGCTTTGTGTGGTACGGCTGTTGTCACTCACTCTTTCCTTGCATCTGCTTTCATGGTGTTTCTAGGATTTCTTGCTGAAAAAAGAATATAAAGCCCTGGAGTACAATCTAACAACCACTGGGGTTGAGCTGGACAAAGTAACGGCTTTTTGGGATGAGGTTAGTACTTTTACCCAAATTAAATTAAAACGCAGAGAACATCTTTTTTTAATGATATTTGCCTTGATGGTCTCTAAAAAGAGCAGCCTACACTCATTTACTTCAACTGGTGTCAGCTATCAGCAGGCAAGGAATGTATGGTAAGTGAGTAATGCATGATATCAAATTATCCGCAGTTGAGAAACTTTGGAAGAGACCTTTTAATAACTATTAAGGCCTGTAATGTGTTATTTCTGATTTAAGCCAGCCTGAATACAGAATCAGGCTGTGGCATGTATAAACAATGGAAAGCAGTTCTATAATAGGCAACTTTTCTTTGTGCCCACAAATGTAGGAGCAAGCCCAATACACATATTAAAATATAGATATCTATTTAAGAATATAGTAAGTATGTTGTAGATAGGAAAAGTAAAATCAGAAGAGTAAGTTCATGTGTTTTCTTAAGGCTATAGTGTGATGTACATGCCTATATATGCATATTTTATTTATTTATGTAAATGCAAACCCACATCTGTGTATGTTGCAGGGAATTGGAGAGCTGTTTGTAAAAGCAAACCAGGAAAACAACAACAGCAAAGTTCCTAGCACTGACAAAAATCTCTTCTTCA
This sequence comes from Cuculus canorus, assembly GCF_017976375.1. NCBI lineage: Eukaryota > Metazoa > Chordata > Aves > Cuculiformes > Cuculidae > Cuculus > Cuculus canorus. The sequence continues at coordinate 182,367,982 of NC_071401.1, forward strand.
GCAATTTTCCCCTTCATGCCACTCCTGTTCTTCAGGATATAAATTTCAAGATTGAGAAGGGACAGTTATTAGCTGTTTCTGGATCTACTGGAGCAGGCAAGGTATTTCTATTTCTGCTATTTAAAAAAAAAAAGTCCTAATAATTTTAAGGAATAGTATTGTGTTGTCGTGGTTAGTTGTATTGTTACAGTATTCTTGCTGTCCTGAGCTCACTTCAAAAATGATGACTGAAGGAAAAAGTATGAATAAACTGTAAGTTCTAATAAAATGGCCAAAATGAGAACGAGCTTGCTGGCTATTTTTTTTTGTGCATTCAAGGATACAGGCTTAATAAAGAATAAGAAATTTAAACGACAAAACTGTTTTTCATAAGAAGTAAAAGGAGATTTGCAGGAGTAATGCAATCTGAAACCTAAAGTTAATGCTTATGGTGAGAATCTCCCTTCCTTTAAAACACACTGGAAGGCATAGCATGGATGTCCAGACTAAGCTCAGTGTGCTAGAAAGCAGGTTTTGTCTTTTTTTTTCCTGCCTCACTAATATTTTAAGGAAGAATTTGAACACAGGATGGTCAGTAACCTGACCAGCCTGACACAGATTAGCCAGGTAACTAACATGTGTGCCCTGGACATGTGGTATACCTGGTCTCTTGTGCTCTGGTTCCTACAGTGCCACACTCGGACAGGCTCTCTGAGTCCCATGTGAGAGTCTGGGGAGGGGCTGCTGAATCTGATGGTTTTCTGAAAAAAGTTGTGATTTAGGTTAATCATCATTTTAGAACCTCAAAATTTCATCAGTACATTTAGTTTGCAGATAACACATCCAATTAACCTAACTAATATAAAATTATTAGTTGAACTGTGAGCCTCTTACGCACTTTGAGCAGCAAGTAATTAGATGAGTCTTTCATTGGCAGTGGGTTTTCTGGGGATATGTGAAAGTCAAAGTAAACATTCATTATGTGTTGGCAACTTTTTTTCCCTGTTTAACAAATTATTGGTGAACACATTCTGATTTCTTTTACTTGCATGGGGCAAAATCTTTGAACCGTTGGAGTCAATAGCAAAGGACCCATCAATTTCAACATGATCAAGGCTTCTATATTGTTTTTCAGTAGTGGCAGGAAAGAGCGAGAGACTCAGGACACGAGGTTGTCCTCAAGCTGATAAGTTGATCTGTATATATTTCTGAATTAACAGAGTAGTTATGTTGTTGCTCATCTCAGATGGCTATTGCCAAAGCTGATAGTTGTAATACAACTAAAAAGTGCTGAAAGGCTTTGGTGTATCTCCTTATTCAGATACTTAGGAAACCGAGGAAAATTCAAATCACACTGAGCAGTTTATGTGAGTATACACACAACAAGTTTGCACTTCTCAATGCAATAAAGATAAAAGGCTTATAATATTATCTGGGAGATTTAAAACATTAAGATTTAGCACCACCACCACTTCCAAAAAATAAAAGTGCAAAACATACTAGGTGGCTGTCCTTTGCAAGTTGAGAAACTTCTAACTCAGCATTTTGGAAAACTTAGATTCTGGTATAATGGAAAGAATCTGGTGAGACTCCCCTGCATGTTGTATAACTTATCAAAAGGTCTCTGGGCTTGACAGCATGAAACTGTGACTTAAGACAGATTTTAGATCTTTGGCTGTTACGTCCCAACTTTGTTACCTATTTATTAGTGATAAAAACACTACTGGAATGGCTCTGTAGCATATTTTTCCTTGTATTTCTCAATTCTATTCTTTGATCTAGTAGCCAGTGATGTGTGACAAGGTTACTACAAGCTACTGATTAACTTTCAAATTATAACATGTCAGTACTGAAATTGCAATCAGTTCTTTTATGAAGGGAAATAGTAAATAAACTTAGGTCATGTATTCACGTAAATGACTTAACAGTTACAGAGGAAAATTCAGATCACACTGAGCAGTTTGTGAGTAATTGTATACACATGCACAAAGAAATTGCATTTTTCAAGGCAATACAGATAAAAGGCTTATGAACACTAGCAAAGTTGTAAACATGAATTGTGTTGTACAAAGAACAAACAAAATAGTTACTGTTAGATAATGTTAAAAATCAAACAATAATCTACATAGACACTAATACCTTATGTCTGCATGTGTCTCACAAATACATTTTTACCTTGTAAAATTACTGGAAGTTTAATTAAAATTACATACTTTTGCAACAGAGTGCTTTTTTTACACATTTTTTGTTGTTCATTGACTGATGTTTCTCATTTTCAGAGGCATTCCAGACCATATGTATCATTAAAATCTCCACTAATTGCAGCTTACACTAGCTTATAGGGACATTCTTTACAAGATGAATGTACCATTTAAGTGACTTAGCAGAGTGACTCTCTTTTTGTTTAACTTCTCATATGATTGTGTAGATCTCTGATTATATTAACCAACTGTTAATGATTTTTCAGACTTCTCTTCTGATGTTGATAATGGGAGAATTGGAGCCTTCGCAGGGTAAAATTAAACACAGTGGAAGGATATCTTTTTCACCTCAAGTATCCTGGATCATGCCTGGAACAATAAAAGAAAACATAATTTTTGGTGTTTCCTATGATGAATACCGATATAAGAGCGTCATCAAAGCCTGCCAACTAGAAGAGGTGAGTCATCCAGGGCTTTTTAAGACCTGTGGCCCAAAACAAGTGAAAAAAAACCACAGAAAAAGTCAAAGCGTGGAGCTTTAAGTAAGCAAGACATTTCTGAGATACAAGGAGCTGAGCCTGGCATCCCAATTTTGTGGAATTGCAGTTCAGCCAGTTGCCACATCTTTGGGAGACACAGGGATGGTAGTGGTTCTGGTAGTTTACACAACAGAAGCTAATTAATCTGGCTCAGATATTGCAAGGTGTTGGCCTTATCAGTCTTGCTAGTTAAAAACCTGGGTAAACATATTAATGTTAAAGAAATTATGTAAAAGATGTTATTCCTATGGATTTTTTCCCATGTTTCTTTCTCATAAAGAAGGTTCTCCTTACAATCTTTGAGAATGACCTTTTTTCCTCCTTTGTTTTGCACTTCGAAAATGGTTCTAGGAATAATTTGAACTCTGTGCCAGAAACCTGAATTATTTAGAGGAAAATCTTGACTGAAGTTGAGTTTTTCTGTGTGCATGTTGAAAAATCTCACACTTATTGCAGGTTCGATATTTATGTGACATGTAGCCCACAATTAGTCTAATGATATGGAAATGTCCTTGTGTATGTTTGATGTTGCCAGAGGGTAATGTAGTAAAAAGGTATCTTTTTATATATTGCAAGGTACAAAAGGATCCAGCATTTCAGACTTTTTCACCCTTATTGCTGTGCCTTAAAACACTGGATGCCTTAACATTACTGGAAAGCACCGAGACTATGAGCAACAGAAGAATTTTAATTTGTTTATTGATTGATTGATTTAATGAACTCATATAAGTTTATGGCAATTTGTGATAGAACACTAGAATGGGACGTTGTTTAGTCTAAAGAGTTCAGGTTGTACTTCTTTGGCTTGTATACTCAGCTTAAGAGATTTCTACCTTCAGCTTGTTATTCTTGCCTTGCGGCAATTCTCCTAGCCTTCATTTGTGCCTGTTCATGATGTTGTGCTCTGAAAAAGAAGACGAAGATTGAAAAGAAAATGATCATGATATATTGGAGAACCACATCATTCCTAAGCACTCTGCCAGGGTAATTTAACTGTATTTGTGTAGTGCACAGTACATTGGGATCTCAGTCTGGCCTGGGTTTTCCAGGCTTGATTAGGGTGTACACATCTCTCAAGTATCCTTTTTTCTCATGCAGCCGTAACTGTTGTCTCACCCAACACCAATCGCATTGGTGCCTAACTGACGGTCAGGCAGCAGATCATGTCATACCGTTGTGTGAGACGATGGGTGGAAAGCACATGTTTTAGTGGTGCTTCTTTAAGTGTAGTCCTGCTTGATGGCACATGCAGCAGCAGTATAGCATCATAGGTTTCACTCAGGATTCTTGATCCTCACAGCTCTGCTCTGTGGGATTCTCTGGCACGTGGGGCAAGGAACACCAAAGTGCAACCCTGTATGAGTGGGTGAGGTCTGAGTTGTTGGAAGGGTGCACAATGGCAAACAGTTGTGTGTTGGAGGCTTAGTGAGGGAAATCTGGCAGGTCTAAAGGCTGCTGCTTGCTATAATTTCAAGATGACATTGTATGGATATATAATACTGAAGAAGCATGAGAAGGGTTCTCAAATGCGTCTCTTTGTATCAATAAAAACATGTCTAAGGTACTTTGAAACTTCTGCTTTGCATGGCTTATATGCTTATTTTTATTGTAGTGTAGTCTGCTTTGTGTGTTTAAGATTATTCAGATCTTGATTATAGTTACATTTCCTGATTGTATTTTTCCTTTGAGGATTACTGGGGCATCAGGAGAGGTGAAATTATGTTTTGCAGTGTGGTTGTAATTACTGGAGTTTGGAAATCGGCAGAGGTTAGTTAAGAGAAGTGAAAGGTGATAGAACAACAGAAAAACTGCTCTGGAGTTGAGATGAAGAGACTATAACTAAAAGCTACCTTTGCATTCTTAATACCCTGCAGAAACAGCCTTAGTGACAAAAATTATTTTTGAAAGCCCAGCACAAACAAAATATGGCTAAAATAAGTGTTGCATAGACATTGCCCTTACTCTTGCATGATGCTACACTTTAGGGAGTGCCAATATGTTTCAATTCTGTGATACATTCTGGGAAGTGTCACAGTAAAAAACGTTTTACAAAAAAACATAGGAAAAGGGCTGCTCGTTACTTCTCCACTATTGTCTTGGGTTTTTTTTATTTTTATTTTTCCTTAAGAAATAACAAATATTTTAGCAAGCAAGGAAGGCAGCTCTTCTAGAATGAAGGACATGGTTTGCAAATATAGAAATGAAGACTTTCAGCCTCAAGATCAAACTATGCTAGCACAGATCAGTAGTCCTTACCACTTGTCCTTTTTTCAGTCGCTTTTTTGGAATAAATTGTTTGAATGCGTGTGATTTTGGGTGTGCAGATGTTGTCACAAATCTATTGCCTTTAAGATCTTCTATTGGCATGCTAAGAGAGTGAGAAGCCAAGATATAATTGGTACGGATTCTGAACTTTCTTATTTTCTAAAGACAGTCCCCATAGGCAAGACTTAGAGGTACTTGAAAAGTAGGGTAAGATGAATTGGTGCTGCTCCAGCTTCTGCTGCCCTTTTTTTTTTTTTGACAAGGTGTTATGCCCTTTTTATTAAGTATTTTTCGTCACATTCATGATTAAAATCAATTAGCAAGAGCAGGTGAACTTTTGCCTAGCACTTCAAATTAATGACAGTATGAACAGATTTAACACTGAGAAACTATTCTGCATAATTCACTGATTTTTATTCTCGTTGCTGAATAGCAAAAGCCACTGGGAGATGTGAAATGGATGAGTTTATATGTCTATGGAACATTCCTACTAAATTTGAAGTAATTCCTCAAGAGTAACTTCCTTGGTGATTGAAAGGTTCTATTAATGTTACAGCAGGGGGAACAGGAATATATATGTGAATTTGTAGGAGTAGCCAATTGGGTTTGCAAAATCTGTATTACAAATGTAATGAAAAATGGGGAAGAAATGTGGCTTGATTTTCAGATGTTAAAGTTGAAAGATTAGATTTAGTAGCTTACTGCATGGGGTGTGTGTGGATTTTTGTTTGCTTTTAGCACTTGCCAAGTTAAAAAGGTAAAGCCTTTGGACAGCTGAAACAGGAAACTTTTTATCTAAAGCTATTAATATTGAACAGCATCAGCTTTAGAGAATGTGTTCCTCTAGTCAAGAATGCAGAAGCAGGCCCATTATAGTTATTCTTGATAAAATACAAACAAGCATAGTATCCCATTTGAAGGGGTACAGTAATTCACTAGTTTTGAAACAATACTTCTATAACTTCCGTTTTTACCTTTTTGCAAAGTAAGATACTTTTCCACCTAGTTAGTTAATTTGATCCTTCAATAGTTGCCTAAGAGGCCATAAACATGTAATGGCAAACTACTCTTAAGAGATTACCACTCTTAAAGTAAACACATGTTCTGATTTGAGAGCCACCAGCTGCTCATGAATATAATGGTTAACATAGCATGCAAATAGAAGTGTTTCCATGCAAAATCAAATAATATAATTGCACTAAAGAAATCTGTGGGCAGATCCTGTGTGTTTTTTGAGCTGGTTTTACAGGGAGGACAGGAGATTTATTTTCATCTAAGGACTTGGATTACAGAGAGAATAACTAGAGAAAGAGGCAATCAGTATGCCAAGTGCTGGTTTGTGTGCCTGTATATTCAGTGTCTCCTTGCAAGGGATGGCATCCATTGCTGGGTGTTAAGTCACTGCGCTGTCAAGGATGCCTTGAAACAGAAGCTCACGTTCTTGCATCCCACTGTACTGCTCCAGCCGTCTATTTTGGGTTGTTTTAGTTTTTGTTGGTTGGTTTGGCTTTTTTCTTGGGCAGATAACTAAATTGGTAAGAATTGAGAGGTTATTACGTAAGATTTACTTAGAGAGAGAGTGAAATACTCTGTGCCCTGGTTTTGTGCCCATTGCTCACAGGGGATACTGACACATTGGAAAGTGCTTGAAAGTGAGGAACAATAAGAATTCTAGTCTGGAACTCAGTGCTTTGTAGCAGGCATTTTTCTACAAGAGCATATTAAAAGGTAGCTTGTTTAATCAGGTACGTGTCTACGGTGTAGACTGTGTGAGAGCAAGTCACTTAGCCTTTCTTCTTACCTGGGGAGATGAACTGGCATGTCAGGGTGAAGTTAGTCTTATCTGAATGTAAACACCTAAAATAGCTTGAGTACCTCTTTCAGGCAAAAAGTCCCCCTAGTATGTGAAATCTCGTCCTTCAACCACTGAATCTGAAACACGTGAGCCCAAAAGCTGGCTACCTTTAGGCTTTTTCCACCTTTCACTGCTATGATCCACTGGCTCGAGCAGACTCCTCCAACTGAAATTCTTGTCTGTGGCCCAAAATTGTGGGCAGGTCAGCTGTGAAGCTGCTGACAGAGTGAGTTCCCTGGGGGAACTGGAGATGGAGGGGCTAGTACAGTTTCCTTACAGCAAGGGAAGGAAGCCTCTCAGTCGGAGAAAAAAATAGACTCAAAACTCCCAAATGTACTGACTGCAAGAAATTTATTAGCGATCAAGAAAAGGTGTTTAACAGAGGCCCTCTACGATGTTCTCTGTTGGTATCGTTTAGTTAAAAACCTGTTTCAGTCAAGACAGCTCTACCCACCCCTTTCCCTGTCTTAGGTAAGGGCTGTGGACTGATTACCTTGGATGTTGTCCTATCTTCTCTGTCACTTCTGGAATCATATTTAATTCCCTTACCCTGCATTTAACCTACTCACACACAGCATTCCAAGTACTTCATCTTTCAAAAATCTGTTCCATGGGAATATTTCACCATAAAAAAAGTGTGTTTTGCCAGCATTCATGTCAGTTTTGGGTGAGCCTGACACTCTTGTGAAAATAAAGCTTATGCTTTTGGATTCTGTATCCTTCATGAATGGATCAGCTGTAATCTGAAAAAAAAAAACCCAAAACCTAAGTAAAATCAATTTGCAAAAAAAAATAAGTTGAAGTACTGATTTTCTGGCTTTGGTCCCAGGAAAATGAGAATTTGAGTATGGTCAAACTGGTTACCCAAAAGCCAAGATATTAAAAATTACTGAAAATTCTACGTCTTTTAAAAATTAACAGGAATATTAACTGTTAAGTATGAGTCTGAAACAGAGGACTTGATTTCAAAACTTAAAAGCTTCAAGTTTTTCCATTTAGTTCATATCTGTCTTGCTTTTCTGAAAATCAGGACAAATTGAAACTTATACTTTCTGCAAGATTACATTTCAAATTCCTCACCAAAAGATTTTTAGTAATCACTTAATTAAAATCCAGAGGTTTTTTTCAGTTCCATTTCTACCTCATGAGTGTATTAGAATTGAATATGATTGCTTGGAAGTACAGAAATTATCAATTTAGTGAAAGAGCAGTTACAGTAAATTTTCCTTTCATAACAAAAGAGCAAAAATTATCAAATAACATGCAACAGTCTTGCAGCTCCTGCTCAAAACCCTTAGTACTGCTTTTGCTTAACTTGCATTGAGCTTTGTTTGGCAGTTTATACAATAAAGGCCTCAGTATTTTTCTTATAATTAATTGCAAATAGTTGATACTACAGAAAGGGAAGTGCTAACTGTGTCAGAGGCAGCTTCTCTAAGACACAGAGAAAGAAGGCAATGGAAAAGGGGGGGCTTTGGTAAGTGAGAAGGAGGGAGCAGTGTGGAAGGGGGGGATTTTGTGGGAACTGTGAAAATAAACATGGGAAATGTTAATAGCAGTGAAGAACAGGAAGGGCTAGAGATGATAAAGAAAATGAGACTGCAGAAAAAAACAGACGTGAAATAGAGGAAATAGTTAGTGAAGGTGAAATGAAGAGTGAAGACTGCTGCTCTGTTCCGTCAGTTTCATGATTGTTTTTTATCTTTTTAGAGGAAAGACAGAAGAGGGAAGATAGGAAACCACATTAAGGATATATTTAAGGAAAAAAGAGAGGCCCCATAAGTAAAATGCATGGGTTCTGTCGTTAGAACTGCTTGAGTAGTTCAAGTAGCCTCGGATATATAAAGCAACTATTTGCTGAAAAGCATGGTTCTTAGTAACTCTTTTCTGTTGAGCTCTATTATCTTAATGGTTGCTAATGGTTTATCAATTATTTTGATAACAAAAAAGTTCTACAGAGAAAACTTCAAGTGTGAAGTCCATTCTGAGGTTTCCTGTTTTTGTAATGAGACTGTATTTCCTCTTCGCCCTGAAAGGAGCTTAAACTATCTCGGCTATGTTCTTCCACACCAAGCCCAAAGGCATTATGAGGTCGCTCCTTCACTGCTGAGATAGATGAATTTAACATTTACAATGTTAAAAATGCAAACAAATATTGGAAGAGGTGCCTTCTCCTTGGATGTGCAACTTGAGATTTGTTAGCTCCTGGTATTAGAAGCACTCACAAAAGTAATTAATGTCTGTGGCAACTGTGGCGCATTTCTTCTTTGAATAGTTGCCAATAGGTTTCTCAACTTAAGCATTTAGAAATAGATACGTTAAAGAAAATCCAGTGGCTACTTCATTAACATGCTGGGTTTTGTGCTGTTCAGCACCATTACGTTAAGTTTGTCCCTGGCTTGATTTTACTTCCTGCATAAAATGACAGCAAGGATGTATTTGGACCAGCCCTATGTACTTTTTTACAATAGGTAATGCATGTTCCAACAAATAGCATTGTGCGTCTATTGGACTTCATTGCTCTGTTTATGCCTTTGAAAGAAATTACTAAATATTTTTTAATTATTGTAATTAGAGCCTGAAAAGTTCTTTGTCTGTTCCGTGCTATATATTATCCTGAGGTGAAGGGTAGAAGAGAGCAGAAGGGGAACTCATTAAAAGTCTGATTAAAATTCCATGTTGACACACCTGCAAAGAAATATGAAATCCCACCACCATTTAAAACAATGGGAGCACTGGAATTAATTTCAGTAGGACGAGGGTTTTACTCTGTGTGCAGGGGAAGGCACAGTGAGCCCAGTTCTTCACCTGAGCTTTTTTGGAAGAAGAGGCAGGGTGAAGAAACAGCGATGGCTCTAGCACCGTTATAGGCAGCAGTACTGGTAGAAAAGGGAAACAGTTGAAATCTGCTTAGATATTTAGATACCTAACCATGCAAATCCTAATGTTCAGGTGAAGATATTGGGTAACTGTCAAAGTGACAGATGAATAAGAACTCACATGCTTAGTGACACCACAAGTGATTGGAGCAAGTTGTCTCAAATAAATGCAAGAAATAAATGAAGATTTTATGCCAGAATTTTGTATGTTTTCTCTAAATAATTCATTACCTGTAGGAAGATGATTTTGTCACATCCACAAAATCTTCCTTTAAAAATGTTGCTGGCACTGTTTCGCATCTGTCTTTCTGCAAATATCTGAGCTGTTGCATTAGTACCAGAGATTTGCTTGTGTGTCTCTCCTTTTACAAGAGGGAAATAACTAGTTAACATGTGAACAATTTACAAATCACCTGCAATAGCTTTTCCATACACAAGAGCATCTTGATTTTAAGGTCAGAATCCTCTAAGTCAGGAAGCAAATGCTATTATCAAATTAAAGAGTTGGGAGAATCTCCCATTTCCTGACAGACCAGGCAGTCAATTTCTAATCCTTGAGCGGCTGAACCTTTCATCTGTCACTGATCCAGGGCTGAACAGCATTGTTCACTCTTTTCCTGAGGTCAGGCCAATTTACAGAGGAGGAAGAAGGAAACATTTATCTGGAAGGATTTTTATTTATTTATTTATTCTACAAAATCCCAGAGACTTGGAGTGCCAAAAAGCTGCCCAACAGAGAGCCATCAAAATCATAGCAGAGTTGATCAAAGCTGGATTATATTATCTGACTTTGTATGAAAAGCAAAATTCTAGGGAGTGGATTAATTTAAAATCCCAGGCTGTGTTGACCTGGAAGTGCTTCATGTGTCTTCCAGTCTTTTTCCCAGAAGCCACAGAATTTCTATGGGTGCTGAAGAGTGCATGCAGACAGCTCAGCTCCTGCTTGCCTCTCGGCTGCCTGGGAGAGGAGAGACCCCAAAACAGGCTGTGTCTTCCAGGGCATTGCCTAAAGCCTTCTTCCAGCAGCTCACTTTCTGAGGTATTTTGCATGCCGCTTTCCCTCTCTGGAAATTGCTCTAAAAGGAAAATCTTTGTAAAGCCTGAGAACACGGGAGCTGATTTTGTCAGATATCAGATGCCTTGGTCAGCTTCTTTGGCTCTGGAGGATCCTTGCTCTGGGAGCAGGAGAGCAGCAGTCCGGTGCTGTTGAGCGGGAAGTGCAGGCACTGGGAGCTTCTGAAACGCTCGGGGCCTCCAGCTTGGTGCATGGCAGACTCTGCTGGAGTCACCTGCTGGAAACGGTGGCACACGGAGCTTATCTAGCCTGTGTTTCTGGGAGAAGTCCCCTGAAACTACCACCACCACAGTGGTAGTGGTGTTACTGCGTTGGCCTGGGGACATGGGCCAGGTAAAGCTTAAAGGCAGAATTAATATTTTTTTGTTGGGGCAATTGTAAAAGTAGAAAAACTAGGCATCCTTCAGGCACACAAGCTATTCTCCATGTTTCTACTTCCATGAACTATTGTGGTTTGCATGGATCCTCTCTATGGATCATCAGTTTTGGCGCTGAATATTCTTCTTGAGAGGATACCTCTGTCACTGGGGCATGAGGATGTCCTTTCCTCCTTTCTCTGTCTCACTGAGAGTGAAATGGTATTTTCTGTTTTTCTCGCTGGCTGAAGATTCATTTTTATCATAGTCATGAGTTGTAACTTACAGTCCAAGCAGTGGAACTTGGCTCCCAAACCTTTTGCGAACCTTTTGCAAACCTTAAACATTCCTGGCATTCCCAGCTAGGAATGAAGTATAAATTTCTCTGGGTTTTGAAGAGCTCAGATCCAAAGTTTGTTTCTTGTTTTCCCTAACTTCAGTGGCAAGTGCATTTATCATTGTTATCTGACAGAAAACTCGAATCGTTACGGCCTTGGATTGCTATTGTATGAAAGTATTTTCCTTGCTTTTATGGAGATCTGGCAATTAAGGCAAATATTTGTTATTGAGTGCAGCTCAGGATTCCTCTCTGCAGTAGAATGTTTTCTTCTATAACTATTTCTGACTATGTAATCAAATGAAAGAAATAAAACTCTATGGGATCTTTTTGGGGGTTTTATACAACTTCTGCCTAGCCTGCCTGTGCACTGTTGTACACTATGCTTCGATCCAGTTTGTAGCTTGAATTTCTTGGATATGGAAAACATGTCTGACTCCTTAAAAAAATTTGTTAACAGGACATTTCCAAGTTTCCAGACAAAGATTATACAGTGCTGGGTGAAGGTGGGATCATTCTAAGCGGAGGCCAGAGAGCACGAATCTCACTAGCAAGGTGAGTATTTTGCTCTCTAAGTAGTGTACTGTTTCATGTATAAGCAAAACATTGTGATTAAGTGCTTAGATATATATGGACCAAGTTCTGCTAAATAAATATCATCCAGTTGTTCCAGAAACTGTGTTTTGCTGTCTTGAGTTTTGCTATGTGATTGTATTTGTGATACCCCTGCATATTTATTTATTGAATTTTGAAAGTTTGATGTCAGTTGTATGTTATGGTTAGCTGAAGATGAATCTTTCCCTCCCCTAATTCAGGATACCATTTGGAGATTCAGACCTTTAAGTGTAGCTTTCTTAGTACCAAAGAAGGCCATAAAAGATACAAATAAGAAATAGTCTAGGATGTTTCCCTAATATGTCCTCTAGAAAGCAGTTTATATATTGATTAATGACGTACTCCCTGTCTGCAGGTAGCAAAAATGAAAAAAAGAAATGCCATGTTTCAAAAAGAGTTGCTAATAGTTTTGGCCTTTGTTGTATAAAGAAAAAGTGGAAAGTGGGGGCTAATTAGTACCTATGATGAATGGTTTGGCCTTGTCTGTTCGACCTTCCAACATTAGTAAGTAATTTTGAAGGTCTACAGAAAAATAACACTGGTGTTTGTCTTATAAATTAGCTGTGTGTTGCAGCAGAATCGCTTACCTATCACCAGAAATCCAGTAACGATATCTCTAATGTGTAAATGGCCCCATTTATTTCTATGCCAAGTACAAATTGTGCTGGTTCTCATGCTCAGAAACGCTGGGTAGAAGTAAAATCCGATTATGGCAAACCATACTTCCATCCCATGAAAGATTTACGTGTTTGTGTGAGGCTAAAATATGGGTTCATTAAAATAGAGAGGCTTTCAGTGTGGAACTTTGTAGCAGATTTGTGAAAGGGAAGAGGCATATGAATGGTTCTGTTTTATGTGGTAAGGTGAGAGTGGAAGGGAGGAGCAGACAAAACTTTTAGAGCAAAAAAACCCAGGCAACAAAAGCCATTTTGATTTTTGTTTAAAATGCAGTGTTTATGTGAAGTATTTCCCACATTCTAATAATCATGTCTGTCACTTTTCAGATGGTCACAGCTCATTTACTGCAGGGTCACAGAACTGATACAATATATTTATTTTCAGCTATATAATTATTTTGAAAACAAATATGCCAAATACAGTGGCTGTATCAGCTTTATGTTTTGTTGGGCTCCAGTCTAAGCTCAGTATCCAGCAAGGTGCACAGTTATTTAGGTGTGGGTTGTAGATGAAGCTTTGAGAAAGCTAGAGGAGAAAATTTAGGATTATAGCCCTGGGTTTTACCCATTTGCACTGGCAATCAGCTTGATGTTATTTGTTTGAACTGGTTGTGCACGTGTATCTGGTGTAGTCTGTGCAAAGTCATGTGAAATGAGAATCCTTGGTGGAAGTGCCATCAGCCAGCCGTGCTGAGAAGCAGATCAAGGTTGTCTGGGTCCATCTTTCTTACAGGGCACTGTCAGTGCCTGCAGCTACAGCTGGGGAAAGAAAAGTTCAAGGGAATAAACAGTGCATACCCTGGATCTGAGCTATCTTACCGGCCTGGTACCCTAAAGCCAGTCATGTATAGCTAATAAGCCCAATGTCCAAATTATAGCAATAACTTGAGTGCTACCATTATTCCTGGAAAAACATTCTGCTGATTAAAGCGCCAGAATAGCACGAACTTTTTGTTGTTGTGCAGCCAATCCATCATAATGTATGGTCAGTGAAATCCATTGTGACAGAGGATTTTTCAATAGTGTTGCTTTGTTTATTAGCATAATATACTATTATTGAGGGCTCTTTCTCCTGGTAGTTAAATACTTTCACATTGTTTAACATAATGATTTTAAAAGTCATTTCTAGAGTACTTAAAAAGGTAACAAAACTCATCTGTCCAAATTTTCTTTACTAATTACATCTTGATTCCTATCACCTCATGATTTTCATCCTCGCAGAGGAAGGCAAGAGGCCTCTTTTGAACTTCTGTTGAAACCGATTTAAAAAAACCCAAACCTCTTAACCACAGGTTTGGGTCTCGGTGAGGCATGTCCAGGCATATACAGCTTAAATTCCTGATGCTGCAGATAGCTTTTCATGTCCTGAACCTGAAGTATTGTCTAGTCCCATTTCAGGTAATGTTTGCAAGATTGTGGCTCACTAATACACTTGTCTTTGCTCGCTGGGTCTTTTTAAGTACTTTTAAAACTAAGTGCTGAGACCCAAGTCTTTTCACACATTTATTTACGTATGACCATAAAATCATGTAGGTTGGAAAACCTTGATGATCAGCAAGTCCAACTGTTAACCTAACACTGCCAATTTCACCACTAAACTATGTCCCTAAACACTGTGTTTACATATCTTTTAAATATCTCCAGGAAGGTATTCTTGTAGAAGTTCTGTTGATAAAAATGTGAAAGAATAGTAGCAATACCATAACAGTTAAGCACAAATTTACTGTCTTCATTACCAAAAGTTTTTGCTCAGTTATTCCCTGAGGCACTGGTAGACATTAGAGTTGGTACTGCATTCCCATTTAAATAGCTACTGTAGACTGGTGGGGACTGTCAGATTTGAGTTATAAACAGATCTTTAGAGTAGTCTGTGTAAAAGGCAGCCCTATAGCTTCCCTTGCATAGAAATTAATGGAAAACTGAGTTAGTTTGTACCATGGTCTGCAGCAAGGAAAGGTGTTATTGAAAGGTATCTAATAAGCATATTTAACATTTGAACTCCAGCTCTACATGGATGCTGTAGAAAAGTGTCAATTACAAGTTTTCAAGACAAAGCTGTAAAAGCATTATTTTTAAATTATATTTATATAAGTTTGTAAGAGTTGTGAAATTTAATGTCATTTTTGTTTTCTCTGTTCAGAGCAGTGTACAAAGATGCTGATTTGTATCTCCTGGATTCTCCTTTTGGACATTTAGACATTTTTACAGAAAAAGAGATATTTGAAAGGTACTCTGTGTTTGGATTGCATTTAAGAATCCCACTAAGCAGCGCAAAGTGAAAACAGGAACAGAATTTTAGTAACAGTAAAGAAATACTGAAATGATACAAATTATACCTTTAGGGCATGTTTGTTTTCAGGGATTATTGTGAGTGAGCATTTTGTATTAGCAGTAGGACGGTATACTGTGCTGGAAACAAGCCTGAGCCAGGTGTGAGCATTGTTGCTCCCTCTTCCATCTCAAAGTATTGAGCCTGTTATAGTCTGTTACTCCCAGACTGCATGGCTTTATATTTGGCAAGTCTGTGTACCAGAAAGACTTAAATTTTAAAGCACTTACCTACTTTGTAAGTATTAAGTTTTTACAAAAAAGCTCTATTTTGTCTTTTCTAATCACTGAAAA
The DNA here is from genome assembly GCF_017976375.1 of Cuculus canorus. Lineage (NCBI taxonomy): Eukaryota > Metazoa > Chordata > Aves > Cuculiformes > Cuculidae > Cuculus > Cuculus canorus. Next base: position 182,383,382 of record NC_071401.1, read on the forward strand.
ACTGGTCATCTAGAAGTGCCCACTGACCAAGAGATAGGCAGCAGGTTGGCCGAAGGCAGAGACCAGTGGGGTAGCATGAAACAGTAAGGATACACACTGCCATCCATTGGCTTTTCAGTCACCATAAGCTTGAAGTTTTGCAGTCGAGCTAATACTTTTAAGTTAGGTAGCAAAAGATCTAAGTGACCCTAAGATGTAAAGAAATATTTCATTTTCATGTTGAACTGTGCTTTTTGGTTTGAATTGAAAATGATTAAATTTTGCCCCTTTTTTTGCTTCCTGCAATAAAGTATTTGCCCTTTACACATCTCAGCTTTACCACCTCCTTTGTAGTTTGAGGGAGCATCCAAGGCTGCTCATACTGGGAGGACGGGACGGGCAGGTAAAAGCAAATAGATAGAATGTGAAAGGGATAAAGGCAACATTTAATCATGAAGAAACCCCCTAATTTTTAACACTTTCATCTTTTATAGCTGTGTGTGCAAGTTGATGGCGAATAAAACTAGGATCTTGGTTACTTCAAAACTGGAACATTTAAAGATCGCTGACAAAATATTAATTTTACATGAGGGAAGCTGCTATTTCTATGGAACGTTTTCTGAACTTCAGGGTCAACGACCAGACTTCAGCTCAGAGCTGATGGGATTTGATTCTTTTGATCAGTTCAGCGCAGAGAGAAGGAATTCAATTCTAACTGAAGCTCTCCGACGATTTTCCATTGAAGGAGAAGGCGTGGGATCACGAAATGAAATAAAGAGGCAATCTTTTAAACAAACATCAGATTTTAATGACAAAAGGAAGAACTCCATTATTATTAATCCCCTTAATGCAGGTAGGAAGTTCTCAGTAGTGCAGAAGAATGGGATGCAGGTCAATGGGATAGAAGATGGCCATAATGACCCACCAGAAAGGAAGCTGTCATTGGTACTTGACTTGGAACAGGGAGATGTAGGTCTCCTTCGGAATAACATGCTAAGCACTGACCATGTGCTGCAGGGTCGAAGGAGGCAATCTGTGTTAAACTTGATGACAGGCACGTCCGCACAGTATGGATCGAACTTTTCCAAGAAGGGAAGTACAACATTTCGGAAAATGTCTGTGGTGCCTCAGACTAACCTATCTTCTGAGATGGATATCTACACCAGGCGCTTGTCTCGAGACAGTGTCTTGGACATAACCGATGAAATCAGTGAAGAGGATTTGAAGGTGTGTGTTGATTTACATTCATCTTGTTTTTTCATATGGCGGTACTTCAGTGCGGTATGCTCCTTACATATTTTTTTACCTGACTATGTAAATTTGTATGCAGTACTTCTCTGTGGAATATCTTTTTGGAATATGTTAATTTTTTAAACTCAAATATAATATTGGAATCATTGAAATCTATAAGGAAGTATTTTGCCTATTTTTTATAGCTTTGGAATGCTATCTGGAGAGGATTTCAATACAGAATTTTAATCTCCTTCACTTTAATCTACCTTTAATATTCTTTGAACTAAAATGGAATTTGAAACCTCAGCATGAAAAAACAATGTTTGAAAACCTTTATGTAAAATTTGACATTTGAAACATTTAAGGCTTATGGAAAAAATAATATACATAGGAAGTACTAGCACAGTTTTTAAACCTGGAATTCAATCAAATTTGTCAGACTGTTCTGATGCAGATAATGAACAGAGGAATAAGCTGGATTTTACACTGTTTTTGTGGATGTGCTGGCAATTAGGCTATTAAGGTTGGGATTTATACCAAGAACTGGTCCAAAATTCCCTTTTTTTCTCGTAACTATCAACTGATCATGATGAACTACTTTCATTTTCAAAATTGACAGTAGATTTTTCACAGAATAGGAAGATTTTCTGAAGCAGTTTCCTAGGTGGAAAATGTGTCTACAAGAAATATTTACACTCATAATATGCTGAAGCATTGCCCATTTTTTCTTTTGTTTTATTGATCTCAGCAGAAAAAACTCCAAACCCTCAGTTTGTTTACAAATATACTCTAACAGCACAGTAATAATCTCCATTGAAAGAGAATAGCTATTGATTAACCACTTTCATATTTCTGTTAGTGCTGGGCAAATCATGGTTGTTTATTTCAGTGTTGTCTGGAAATTTCAAATCATCTCTAAACTATGTTGCTATATCAAAGATGACTCAACCAGTCAGTACTTTCTTCTCCAGCCGTTATCAGCCAGTCTGAATGCTGCAGTTCTATTATTTGGAGCGAGTTAGCAGGAAGAATGATAGCCTTCACCTGTCAGAAATTCTCGTAAGTAGATATTACTATCATTCTGACTATGGTCTTATCTATTCTTTGACAGGAATGCTTTGCTGATGATGCTGACAGCATGGGTACTGTTACCACATGGAATACCTATTTCAGATATGTTACCATCCACAAAAACTTGATTTTTGTTCTAATTTTGTGTGTGACTGTTTTCCTGCTGGAGGTAAGAAAATCTGCGCTTGATGTCATGTTACTGCAATTGTTGTTTGTTCAAACTCTGTTGTTTGTGACAGAAGGAAAAATGGATAAAACATCACGTATATATCGCTTATTGGCAACTGTTTAATGATATTGCAGTTGCATTTCTACTGTTTAGATGAGCATTTCTCACCAAAGATATTGATTAGTGCATGGCAGCAGAAGACTCACCTTCTCACATTATCTTTTTCTTCTTTTTGCTGCATGGTACCATAAATAAGAATTGTTGACCTGTGCGGGTCTCTTGTTCACAGGTGAATAATCTTCCATTTTGCATTAAAAGGTAGCTTTGCTGAGATTTCGGTGTCTAACAACAATCACTACTAGATTTTTTTTTTTTGGATGAGCACATACATTAATTCTGGAGAATTGCTTTAAGGAAAAGAATTATTAACTTTGCTCCTAGTGAAGGAAGACTGGTGGCTAAGGCAAAGAGCTGAATACCTGTAGCGGCATTTAAAGATGGATGGGATTTTCCTGCAGTGTGCAGAGAAGTCTTTTTCCAAGTAGAGTGGAAAATGCTGTCAGAAAAAGTGTTGAAGAACATCTATCTGATCATGCAAGTCTTGACTTTTTCTTGTAACAGAAATTGCCTACTCTTTGTCTCACAATTTAGGATAGAATTTTAGCATATGTACAGGATTTCATAGTGTCCTCTTATACAATTAATATCCTAAATCAAGTGTTTTTTTCTGAGGGTGGGAACACATTCCAGAGGGAAGACTGAGAGACTAATGACACTGTATTCATGTGTCAGCTTATAAAGTATCATGCTAATTTCTCTTGGCTTTTTTCAACATGAACTTAAAGGAGAGAAGAATCTATTAGGAATATAGGACTAGTTTCTAGCTGATTGTATCAGTGAAAGGTTTTTAGCAGTTCTGTGGTGGCATTCAAACTTCTGGTATCATCAAACCTGGAGAAGGATGTGATTGATGGTATCCTGAATTTACACTAAAGTTATGTTGCAGGTGATTTACATTAGTTGTTTTGGACCAGAAATAGAGTCTGGAACTTAGATCTAGTTTGAGATCCTAAATTTTTAAAACACCTCCAGAAACAAGATTTAGAAGTGTAGCTGTTCTTATCATTTCACTTTGATGTTCATGGTTGTGGAAAACAGCTGTGTAATCTTACAACAGCAAAGCTGAATTTGAGTTGTAGGAGGAAAGGAGATTTCAACTTTGAGATATATCAGATTTATCCCCCTATATTTAGAGTATGTTTCTAATCTTGAATACAGATTTTTACTTTTGCATTAGACTAAACCCTTTTTAAATTATTTAGAAGCCTCATCCTCTAACTGAACAACAAATCTTTTGGCAAAGAATGTATCCATCTAAGTTAAAGTTTCCCTTGTGACTGTTGCCTAGGTAAAAGCCTATTGATAAATTAATGGGCTGGAAGATATTCAGTCGTAGCTAGATAACCTTTAGCAAACCTCTGTGCTTGACATGAAATACCATGCCAAGTGCTTAAGTGGCTTGTGCTAACAGTTTATACCCTTCTGGCCTTAGACAATGAAGAGAGACTGGTGATGAACATCCAAGTGCTGCACTGAGAAAGTAGTGACAAGTAAATTGAAAGTGGACTTTTGACACCCTTCAGAGCTGAATAGGACTATGATGGAAACGCTAGAAATGCTATTTTAGGTCGAGAATGGATTGTTTTGTATTGTAGGTTCCAAAGTGTGTCCACACAGATTGCCATAAATAGGACATTGTTTGTACATTCTTCCTAGACTTACGGGGGGGGTGTGTGTGTGTGTGTGTACCTTATTTAAGTGGCGCACAACAGTGTTTCCTAGATATAAAGCCAGAGACTAGGGTTGTTAAATGGGAAGAAGAGCAGTTATGAATGGAAACACATAGAAAGGCTTTATGAAGCTTTTCTGTAACAGTAATTTCTACCTGAATCTTTCCAGCTGAAAAAAAAAACCACAAATGGTCCTCTGTTGTGAGGAGTCAAGATTAGAACTGAATTCTGCTGGGAGATGAAAAAATATTGTTGTGAAAGAAGCCTGATCCTAACACATGCATAAATTCAGATCATCAAGGTCAAGCTTGAGTTATTTACTGTAAGACCTCCGAAAGTTAGTGGTTCCTAAGGAAAAATATTAATTATGTACTGAGGTATTATCATAATACGTTCCTTTACCAGTGCCATAAAAATATATGGGAAAAGCGTGTGAGAAGCTATGGTCAGACACATAGAAAAAGATATCATGGGGAGAAATAGGGCTGATTGAAATGTGTTGGACTAGATGATCTCCAGTGTCTCAGTGGACAGACAAGAAAATGTGTTAAAGAGGAAGCTTCTGTTAAGCACTGAAACATCTCACAAGGAAAAGGATGTAATTAAACATTTTAAAAATCCTAAAATAGATTATTTGGAGAGTTATGTGGAACTAGCATCCAAGCTATATCAGACAAATAAATACTTTTAATATGGATATCTGCTAGAACGACAATGCAGAAATAACAGTGTTAGAAGTTTGGTATTCATATTTGAATAGCTGGCTTTGAAGGTATTGAGAGACTTGTGCTTTTAGGACCATCAAGTAATATTAATCTTTAAAACTTAAAATCTGTTAAAACATAGAGCAAATGTTCTTTTTCATTAGGAATGCATTAGCAGCCTTTGTTGCTAGTATGGTAAAAACCAATAAAAGACTATTTAGGCACTTGAAAGCCTGATTGTAATACAAGTCTAAGTGTAGATTTCCTGGTGGGATGCACTAAATGGTTTCTGTGGAAGGAGGATCAGATATGACAAGGTTTTTGCTTCAGGGAAGTTTGACTTCCATCCGTTCATAATGCTGTCTCTACAAACTGTTATAAAGTCAGTGCAAGAAGATAAGTAAGAAAAAGTACATAATATGATAAGATAAAACATTGACTGTGTTTTCTTTGGTCACAGGTAGCTGCTTCTCTTGCTGGATTATGGTTTCTTAAGAAGTAAGTACTGGTGATCATTTCTTGAGAGGTTGGGATCTCTTTTATATTCCTTTTTGCTATAAATAATTAATAAATTCTGCCAGAAGTCTGTATGGATAGGCGATAGCTTATATCCAGCAAAGTGGTTCATAGATGGGTGGTCTAAATACCTCATGTAGGTGGTATCTTAAGCCAGTCTTTTAAGTGCTAACAATGAAATGGTTTGTGCCTTGTTATTAAGCGCATAACAATGCATGCAAGGCTTTTCCTGGGTCAGCTCACTCGAGAGATGCATGGACTTGATTATCCCGAGTACACTGTGGTTAACTGCAATCTTTCGGAGGTGCCAGGTGAGACATTTACTTAGGAACATTTTAAGGGAGCAGTTTCTATAAGTCCCCATTTGTACAGTTTCCTGTGCTCACCTGTGAAAAATTCCCAGATGTTACAGGGTCAGGCGAATGAAGGTTAAAACTTGCTGACTTTTCCTGGGTTTGTGCTTTAGATCCCTGTTTTTGTATTGCAGCACTAAGTGTTTGAGTACAGAAAGCATATGGTAACTTAGGTCTCGTCTGGAGGAAGAGGGATTTATGTTTATGTCTCCTTACAATAGGTCACTAATGCTTTTGATTTTTATACTACACCTGAAGCATTTTATTTCCATAATAACTCACTTTTCCAACACGTAGACTATTTTTTTTTGTTAAAAGAGGAGGATACGTTTTTCTTGATTAGGCTAGGTTTGTCAGTGATTAAAGAGGCAGTAGATTTGCAAGACGCTGCCAGAGCAGTTCATTTTCACAGTAGTTTGGAAAAAAAACTGTTGGAGAGGTCATAGTTATACACCAATGGCTTAATTTCCATCTTGGTAAAAACCCTTAATTGCATGATTGCAGAAATTACAATAAATGCCTATAGGTGCCTGAATCACCAAAGGCATCTGAGGAGCCGTTTATTGCCTTTATCTCTGAAAACACACAGACACAGACGCAGACACACACACAGACACACACACACACACACACACACTCTTTGCCTTAGTGTCACATGAGGTCATTCGTAATTTACATTTCATACATACAGGACAATATTTTAAAAATGACTGGAAGTATATATAACTGACCAATAATAATTTTAAAACAAATGAAGATTGCACTACTGTTTGTTTAGTGGAGAAAATAAAAGACAAAAAGCGCAGTTTCCAGTAATGCATTTATTTTTAATTTCCGCCACACAGGACAGCTTTGAAAGCAAATGAAACGCAATCAGATAACAGTACGTCTGACAAACCTCCTGTGATCGTCACTGACACTAGCACCTACTATATCATTTACATCTATGTGGGAGTGGCAGATACGCTGCTTGCCATGGGAATCTTCAGAGGTTTGCCCCTTGTGCATACACTTATAACAGTATCTAAAACTCTTCATCAAAAGATGGTGCACGCCGTTCTTCACGCACCTATGTCAACATTCAACTCTTGGAAAGCAGGTAACTGAGATGAGAACTGATTGATTCATATATGGGTTTCATTTCAATGAAACAGTTTTTACTCTGTTAAAGGATAATGTTGCTTTCCATTTACATTTTCAGTCAAGCTGAATGTTAAAAGTTTGCTATATAAAGTAATTTCTGAATCTTTTAATGAATGTTGATTGCACTTTAAGCTGCCATGTTTCAGTTGTCAATTCTGATTCTGAAATATCACCTTGTACGTTGGAGAAAATTAACTGTTACCTGTTTGAGGTAATAAAACTCAAGTAACTTCTGATGAATAGACTTTGTCTAAAACTACAATAGAAAAGATATATTCAGTCATGTGGTGAGTGACAAGGAGTCAGATGTGAATGATAAATAGTGCTTTATTTCATGAATAGTCCTAGTAAAATGGCATAAAATTTCAGTTAGTGTGAATAATGGTATGCGTATTCAAATTCAGCTCAGGAGTTGATTCAGAGTTCATTATATAACTGGTGCAACAAGTTCCATCTCCTGCTGTACGTGAAATTCTTATCCCATGCCCTTCTTACTGGCGCATACTAGGTTACAGAAGACACTGGTAAATGCAATACAACATAGGGTTTCTCCTTCATTTTCCTATTATGATCTTAATTATGTTGTTAGCTGGTGGTTAATACAGTAATTCTGCTAAGAAGCTGGTGAATAAACTCATACAAATGCTGATGTGCAAATTATCTGTGTTTCAGCAGAGGCTGCTGCATAAGGAGTACAGACATTATGCTTTGTGCCTCTGTTTCTGTCCTGTTTAATTATGTTTCTTTGGTTTTATTACATTTTCCTGTTTTTTTTCTGAGACACCAAAAACTGAAATTGAAGTTGTGGAGCCATGAGGAAAAAAACTCCACTAAACTATAATGGAGTGACTTGTACTACAAAAAATCTTGTACTTATCCTTAATACTTTGTATCAGAAAAAGTTGTACTTTTTGTTAAATTAATGAATGTAGGATTTTTGGGATGTTAAAATGTCTAACTTGTGGGGTTTTTTGTTGTTTTTTGGTTTTTTTTTTTAAATCTATAGGTGGCATGCTTAACAGATTCTCAAAAGATACGGCAGTACTGGATGACTTGCTTCCACTTACAGTATTTGACTTCATTCAGGTTTGTAGGATAAAAACTCTAAATTTTGCTGTCTTATAGCACTGTAAAATTTCAGTTGTACGTCATGCAAAAGAAAACATATTAGTAAGAAATAACAAGGTGAATTAATACCCTCTTCCTTTTTTTTTTCAGTCTGTATATCTGTTTACGTAACTGCTTATCTGTAAGTCAACTTCATTGCTTCTTTTTTGAGTACTTGCCTCTATGTGTGCCTTCACCGTTCGTGCCAACCTCTTGGAGTACTCAGACTCAGAAACATTTTTGCCCTGCAGAGGCCTACAATACAAGTATCCCTGCTGCTGCCCACATTAGTGTTCAAAGGTGTAAAGAGCATTCTTCAGTTTCTCTCAGTTATGTTGGCTCAGAAGTGATATTTTTTCGTGCTGTCATTTGATTGCATTCAGTCATTTTCATGACTTTACCTCCTTAGCCTCTTCTGTTGTCAGTTTGCTGACATCACCCTGAGTTTACTTATTCTCTTTTGTTGAATATATTCTCGGGGTTTTTTTGTTCTTTCATCTTCTGTGGAAAATCTTCCAGGCTTGCCTTATTGGGCAGTTTGACGCATGATGATCAACTCTTAGTTTGGCAGTCCTGGTCTTATTCTTCCCCATCCGTCATGAATTTGACTGCTTAGTTTTGTCTTTTATCCTTTGCATCTTTGTGGCTTTCCTTGAGACTTTGGGATTTAAGCTGAGTATGTCAGGCACTGGGTAACTACGGTGGAGGAGAGCCTTAGGTGACTCTCTTTCTTGGAGGAAGTTTACATCCCTAGGAGTATTTATTGCTTTTGATAGAAAGGCTTGTTTCCAGCATTCCTCCTTGGAAACTCCATGCATTGCAAGTTCTTCAGTTTTGGAAGACCTTCCATTCTATCCACACTGAAGAGAACATTGAAGAAAGACAGAGACAGAGGCAACTCCAGTGTTTCTCAAGGAGGATGCCTTTGTTTGCTCCTCATCCTGCCTATGCTCAGACTTTGTGGCTCTGTGTAGATCACAGCATGCCTCATTAATATCCTGCCGCTAATACTGCAACACCAGCTTTTCCTCAGATAGAGCTTGTTCCCAGAACATTTTAAAAATAAAAGTAGATCTTCCCCAACCCTCCTCTTCCTTTCTGCCTTTATTTAGGAGATATGCAGCTCTGCTGTAATCAAACCAAACACACTACTGTGCAAATTGCCTGCCTCCATCTGTGAGTTTGCTCAGTTTTATGGCCCCTACCAACGTGGTGGTCTGATGGAAACGGAGTCTCTTTCTTTATATCTTTGTTTGTAGTTCATAACTTTGGCCCACAACTTTAGAAAGGTCAGTGCAGCTCCACATGAAGAGGTTTAAGGACATTACAGATCTACTTCATGGCCTGCTGACATCATGAAGATTTTCAAAATGAGTAAACACAGACATTGAGACCTCTGAATAATGAACGTTATCTTTGGTGTGATCAGGGTTCACTACTTGTTTCTGATATTTTGGATCTGCCATGAGGATGTTATTCCAAAATAATTTTAGTCTGTCTCTACATTTCAAGCTTGCTACAAGAAACAGACTAGTTTTTCCTGTTTTCAAGGGTAAGAAAAATCCTCAGATTTGGCTTTTCTGTTCTAATGCCTTTCAGAGGCTAATCTATGCTCTAATGTCTCATAGGTTCACCTCTGTCTCTTCAGTCTCAGCTGCAGGGGCTCCTGGATGTGCATGATAAGCTGCCCTGTCTTTCCATGTTCTTTTGTTGAAGATCATTGAACCTGCCCACTGTCTTGAATGCTATTTACCAGTCATCTCTTTATAAAAAAATTCTTCTGACCCTCTATAGACTCAGAGTTCTTTGGCAGCTTCAGGCTTTCATGGACTTTGCTAATGAACAAAGTCATATTCCTCTGGAAGATACAGAGAAATTATATGACTTCTGTCTTCTGTGCTGATGGCTGCAGAGTCACAGAATGTGGAATGGACCTCTGGACCTAGGGCCTGGGATCTTTCCATCCCCTCTGCTCAAATTGGGTTCAGCTAGAGCAGGTTGCTCAGGGCCATGTTGGATTTTGAATATCTCCAAAGGTGGGGACTCCACAAACCTGTTCCAGTGTTTAACTGTCCCAACACTAAAAGTGCTTTTTCTTATGTTTAAATGGAATTTTATGCATTTCAGTTGTGCCCATTGCCCCTTAGCTTCCCACTGGGTGCCATTGAGAAGAATCTGGCTCAGGCTTACTAGCTGCACACCAAATACATACTGGTATTTATATAAATTGAATATAATTTTAATATATATGCATAGTTTATAAAATTATTTTCATATATACACAAATGTATAATTTATACAAATATAGTAAATACGCTTAGGTACTTATGCAAAGTGATAAGATTCCCCCTAAGCCCTTTCTTAACAATCGCAGCTTTATCTGCCTGTCCTTGCATATGAGATGCTCCAGTCCCTTTATCATCAGAACTTTCACTGGACTCACTCCAGTATGTCTGTATTTCTCTTGCACTGGAGAACTTCCTCCAGATACAGTCTCCCTGGTGCTGAAGAGAGAGGAAGAATTACTTCCTTGATCTTCTGACAATTTGGCTGCTGTCAGCTTCCCTTGCTGCAGGAGTGTGTTGCTGCCTTATGGTCCATGAGGACCCCCAAGGCCTTTTCCACAGAGCTGCTTTCCAGTCAGTCAGCCTTCGGCCTGTACTGGTGGTTGCGGTTGTTCCTTCCCAGGTGCATGCATCTACGGAAAAGTTTGGCTTTTCTAAACGTTCTAGGATGCCTAAATCTGAGTCAGGTGGAGATGGAGACTTGGTCTCTGCTAGCCTTCAGTTTGTGTTTGCATGAGTTTATCCATCTGACTTCTGAGATTTTCCCAAGAATTTGACACAAAATTTTAGAGCTGGTTCTTACTCCCTCTTCTATGAGAATGAGCTGGTAGATGACTCTAGCTAACTCCTTGTTTAGGGACACTGCCTCCTCTACTGCAACTGTTGATGCCATGACGTAGTTTTTCTTAGGACTTTTATGGGCATTAGACATATAAGAGGACCTTCCATTTTAGGGAGCACGGATTTTCATCTAGGATGAATCAAGCTTCAGGGTGAAAGAGGCCAGGGTTACTCTTCAGTCACTAGGATAACACCCAGTTGCCCATAAAAGAAGTGGTATTAACCTTTACATCAATGACGAGAGACAGCATCTGTGATGTTTTCTCTGACAGCCGTCTGACCTGCTTACATACTTCTTGGGTATGAATATCAGCCAGCTAATGACTGCTGTAGCGTTACTACTACATCCATCTGAGTCTCCTGCCAGTCCTTTCAATGGGGTCATCATTTCTTGAAGATCCTTCATGTGAGATGCTGCTAGCATATATTGCTTGTCCTTAGGGTTTAATGTGACACGCAAAAGGTCATAGTGAACCACTGAACATTTATAGTAGAGAGAATATGTTATCATGGTGACCTTTGCAAAATTTGAGTAAATTAGGGAAACAGGAATTAAAATAGTCACTGTGTGACTGTGTAATCTCAAGTAATGTGAGAGCCATATAACTTGGCACAATATCAGTTGAACAGCTCATTCATTTCTTAATTAGAGATACAAGAGGTACTAAATTCTGTAGTTTGAAATAATGAACAAACACAAATCCATTCTTACATTGCTACAGACTAGTGCTATGCAGCCTTCACAAGCATAACCCACATCACCATTCTTTTAAGAGAAATAAAGAGAAGAGTGAAAGAAATCTTTGACTAATTCAGCTGTTACTGTAGTATTTTTTTTCCATAAAATTTGATGCTGCTCTTGCATTGCTCAGATTTCTGATGAAAACAACGGCTTAGAAACCTGGAACATGCTTACCTGTTTGTGAAAGACCTCTGACTTGGAGTACTGGGAATTTAAATCTTTCTTTGGATTTTTGTGGATGTAGTAACAAAAGCAGGAGCTGCAGGTTTCATTTCCAATGTGAAATTAGTTTTGCTTTCCATTTATTTCTTTGCTGACTGGTCATTTGCAGTGATGTTTCAATGTGATGTTCGTAATTTTGTCCAAATTGTCCATTGCAGTAGATTTAGGTGATAAGTTTGCAGTTTGAAGCAGTTGTTTAGTGTGAAAGGTGATGCCCTGATACAAAGCAGAGCTTTTCTATTCTGTGTACACTGATGTACCTGATTTTCACTAGATTTAGGTGTGAGACAAAAGCAGTCTGAATGCTTGAGGTGCTTGTAGTGTAAAGATCAAGGCCTGATACAGGTAAATCCATCTGCAGCTACTGAGTATGAGGTCTTACAAAAATGGTAGTAGTTTCTGGTAGGTTAAATAGATTAACTCTGGAATGATTTTATTCCTTTTGTCTCATCTGTCACCTTAAAACACCTTTTTTCCTCTTGAAACTGCTGATTTTTCATACCATAAGTCCTGCTATGACTTATTTCCTGTCTTCTGATCAGGATGAGTAGTAGTGCTAGTTCCGTATGTGGGTTACAGTCCCTTGAGCATGCAATGATGTGCCAATTCCCACTTTTTCTGACCCTCGGAAAAACTGCTTGGCCCAGAATCCGAAGGAGACTGGCACTCCGGTCCTGACAGTCTGGCACACCTAGTCCAGACAAGACAGGGTCAGCACCAGTAGTTTTGGGAGGTGGCTGCAGATATTGCAAGTGTTATTCTTACCATTTTAACTGGAGAGTGAATGCCTAGCTGCCATTATTTTTGTGTGGCTTCATCATTTAGGAGCCTGCAATACTGATTGTGCTGCAGAAAACAGATTATTCCAACAGGTTATGGATCTGGTCTCAGTTATTCATGATTTTTTAATGGAGGTTTGTTCTCAGCTGCAAATCCAACTTAGGTTAGCACTTCAGGCTTGTTGAAACTATACGTAGTTGTGGGAAGGAGATTCTTCACCAATCTCTAGTCTGTAAAATGACAAGTGTACTATATCAATAGTATTTTTCTTTCATTCTACAGTTAATACTGATTGTGATTGGCGCTATAACAGTAGTCTCAATATTACAACCCTACATCTTCCTGGCATCAGTGCCTGTGATAGCAGCCTTTATTATGTTAAGGGCATACTTCCTCCACACTTCTCAGCAGCTGAAACAACTGGAATCTGAAGGTAGGAGCAGCAAAATTGGTAGACTTCTAAAACCACAACAAATCAATTGAGATTTCACCTCTTCTTCGGCTTTCCTTTTGCGAGGTGCCATTGTCTATGGGAGCAGAACACATACCTCCTTAAAGCCAGTACTGTTAATGATCCATCCAATACTGAGTGCTCTGCTGCCAAAGAACAATGAAGAAGACCTTTTTAAAGCTGGGCTTTATCACCACTGCAGCTGAAAACAAATAAAGTCCTGACATACAGTTTTCTTGAGAGTAAATATACCTTGGGTCAGACTTGATATGTGCCCTATGAATCTGTTTCTGTATAAGAAAAAATTAGAATGGATATATCTTGATTGCAAGTAATTATTTTTGAATAAGTTATTTGACTAAATTTCCTTCCTCTCCCCTATTAAGAGACTCACATGTTCCCAATAAAGCACAAAACCTTGTTCTGAAGTGTGAGTTTGCAGATCAAGCACCGTGGCCTGGCTTTACCACAAACTGGAAGATCCTCAGCAAATCAATCCTGAATCTTAAACACTGATGATCATCTTCCCTTTTACTTAAGTGTAACTTAAGTGTACTTCTGAAGTTCCTTAGATATAAATCAAAATTTCTTTGATGTTCACAGGGATCCAGCACTGGCTCACCACTTTTTATGTAATGCAAGATCTGCTTAAAATTGTCATGTCAATACAGAGGAATCCAGAGCATTAAAGCATTCTGGCTGTGCTAGAAACCTTCACTGGGTGGAGTTACCAGAATAACAGGAATTCATTTTAGCTGGGGAAGAGCTGCCTTTCTCTTGTGGCATCTTACAGCAGGCCAGGAGCTTCCCCAAGTAGTACACTAACTATGAAGAATTATTATGATCCCTTCCTGGCAATACATTGAATGAAATTTCAATTCATTCATGCACAAACAGTCATTGTATATCCTGTGCTAGGATTACTTCGGTCATGTATTCCAACAGCATATGTAAATTAAACACTCTCAATGGTTATACTGCTGTGAGTTATAGATAGGGCTGTGTATTTGCATTCTATCAAAGGCATTTGTTTATGAGTGTTTATGATGTTTCTAATTTAAACACTTTACAGCTCGGAGTCCGATATTCACCCATCTTGTTACAAGCTTAAAAGGGCTGTGGACACTGAGAGCTTTTGGACGGCAGCCGTATTTTGAGACCTTGTTTCACAAAGCTCTGAATCTACACACAGCAAACTGGTTCCTCTACCTGTCAACGCTGCGCTGGTTCCAGATGAGGATAGAAATTATTTTTGTTGTCTTTTTTGTTGCTGTGGCATTCATCTCTATCATAACTACAGGTATGGTGACTTTATTGGAGTACGGAAATGGAAGTCTTCTGCTTCTGTTTAACAGCTTGGCTTTAGAAACTTACAAGGGAAGTAAATCATTCCAACATTAAGCATACATTGGAATCACTAATTTGCATGTGTCATAATAGTAAACACAATTTAATTAACATTAATTTACACCGTTATTATCTGCAATCTGATACTGTAGAGGACTCACTGGAAGAAGTAATCTGAAAATAATATCTGAAGAGACCAAACTTCGCTTTTCTTGACTGTATTTGCTGTAGAAGTAATGTCATGTTTTAAACCACGTTAATGTAATGATCTTAGTGTACTGAAAAGCTTGGGTGTTGGTTATCAAGTATATAATTCAAAGTTTCTTGGTAAATAGAGGTTGATGTTCCTCTCATTTTCAAATGACTAAGACAAGCAAAGTTTTATTGATATTTTAGTGCCAAACTAATAGCAGAACTAATCATCCAGTTCTCAAATTCCCATCCCACTGACACATTTTCTGGTGTGAAGTTTTGCAAATTCCATTCAAAATGCCTTCAAAATTGGCTCGCCACTCCTAGTAAACCCAGTACATGACTAAGAATCACTCTGTACCTTACTATCTCTCCCTTGTATTTGAAATGCAGCCTATGGCTGGCCAGGCAAAGCCAGTCTCCAGCAAGCTTAGAATAGGAGGTGAATGTCCCCAAAAATGTTGAATTCACTGATGAATTCGTTTCTGTGGAAAAACTCAGCATGTTTAGCTACAGGTTACTTCAAATATGGTTTTAAAATCACAACAGTTTTCTTATGTGTGTATTTGATTCTCAAGCATTATTCTTCTTCTCCCAAGTTTTGACTGAACTTCATGTGCAGGTTCAGGATGCAGTTTCAGTGCTGTAATCACTGATGAATTTGCTGATTTAGTGGAGGAGGGTTTTGGTTCTAATAATATCCAAATTTCATTTGGTCATACTTCAGTGTTGAAAAGAAGTTGTTAAAAGTGTACGTTTTATCGAATACTTTAGTGCTTATGAAACGCTATCCTCTATTTCATGTACAAGGAGCTGCCCTGCATCTTAAAAAATATGTAAAAATTGAACCACACAATTACTTCTGTGTGGAAATAAACACCTATGGTACTTTTGTTACAAAGGAGACTTAATTTCCCTGACATTCATAGGGAAACAATATCCCCTGCTGCCCTTCTTATTTTTTACTTTGTGAGCTTAGTGATTTTGGGTTTTTTTTAGGAAAACTGTTCTTTGTGTTATTGTCTTTCTGGATATTTTATTTGAGAAAAGGGGTTAGAAGCACATTTTTAAAATGTGAAGATTCATCACGTTGCCACCTTTGTAAACTTTACTGTTACAGATAATAGATCCTTGGAGCAGCACTCATTTCCTTCTATCAACTTTCATGAGGAGTGTTTTGCTTTTATTGTTTACTTTTATAATTACTCTGATAATGAGATGTCTGTGAGAAAAACAGGAGGAATTTTGTTAAGAAAGCTGTAGAAGAAATGGAGAAATCATAAAAAGGCATTTGGCTTAAGTTCTCAATTCCATTTAACATATAGGGAGATTAAAAATCAACAGAGGAAGTGTAAAAAGCTTATATTGTCTTGTATGAACTCATAAATGAAAATCTCTGGAAAATTCCATACTTGATAGAGCAGATAATTACAGCAAAAGAATTTATATTTGTGCTTTTGTGCAACGGTGAGAAGAACTCTCTATCTGTCTGAGAAATGAAAAGGTAAAGCAGAGCAACTATTTTGAATAGTTTAAAATTGTTAGATCTCATTTTTTCTCTGCCAACCACGATGAGGGGTTCTAGTGAATTCAGTGCCAAAGCCAGTTGTTTAACTGATAATTAAGACCTCAGTCCTTTGCCTAATTAACAAATCCGTGTGTTCTTCATGAAATAAGAGAGAAGAGAATGCTAATAAGATACACATGCTAATTTTCTGATTTCTCTTGGCTTTTTGTCTGCATGTAGATTGAATGTGTTTTTATTTCTGCAGGTGATGGACCTGGAAGAGTTGGCATTATTCTTACTTTAGCTATGAACATCATGGGAACCTTGCAGTGGGCAGTAAACTCCAGCATAGATGTGGATAGTTTGGTAAGCATAAAAGGCACTGTGCTGTACTTTCAAGAGAAACTACAGGTGTTCAGTGAGTCATTTTCAAATCTGGGTATCAGGCAGAAAAGTTCCTCTTATACCTTTTATAGCAACTTACTGGCTTTGGCAAAGCACAAACTGAGTTTCCTATGTTCAAAACTTTTCCTGGGATAGAATAGGCAGGCAGCAAATTGCATTTGAGGATTCACATTGCAAGTGTAGCAGTGATGGGAAAAAATCAAAAGGTTTGGAGTTGTTTTATTACGATCATATACTTTACCAAGGTGTACAATATACCTTACTCGGTCTTCTTAGGAGCTTCGCATAACAGATCTTGATAGATATTTTGGAGCTCCTTCCACACAAAATGAACAGTGATTTAAAAATCTCTCCTAGACTTCTCTGGGGGTCTTTTTCTAGCTTTGTTTAAAATAACCTCTGAGACAACACTTTGAAGTTGTACATGCCTACCCCTTTAATTTGCATAGCTAGTGCATTAGTTAGGGTCAGCTTTAAAACAGAATACTTCACAAGTGTAACTCATCGTTGCCTATTTTTTGAGATAGGAGAAGCAAACAGGAAACTCATAAAATGACATGTTTGTTCTTGCAGTTTTCATTGTGCCTTAGTTTAAATGCATGAGAGTTTTAGACATTACTTTCAAATGTAATAATTCTCTCTTCACACTTCAGGCATTCTAGTATTTCTTTTAGACAGAATTCTTGTAACAATGTACAGTAGTCTTATAAGCCAAAATAAATTTCTGAGAGAAAATGATCTCCCACATCCAGTCGTACCCTCTCTGAACCCTAGATTACCTTCTCAAGACAACTATTTCAGTACAAACAGCTTTTACAGCAGATCTGGGAGACCGCTAAATCCTGGTTAGCTGAACTAAGTCGTCGTTTAAAAATATATTATGTAGTTGGGGCAGACAGTGACAGCGAAGGAATATTTGGCAGATCGATGTGTTTTTTCAAATAAGCGATTCAACCACCCTCATCCTGAAGAAAATCTGTAAGAGCTCCAAAACTGGGAATTAACCACTTAAAACATCTCTTGTTTTAATCTCTTGTTTGCACGTGTGGCTGGTGGTAGTCCAGAAAGCTGATTGCCATTCAGGGACACCAATTGTTTTATGCCGACTCTTTCTCTCCTGTTAGAACAACCTGTCTTGAAGGGCTTTTCACTTTGTGAAAGGGCTTCTTTGCTGTAGCTGCAAGACATGAAGAACAGCAGTTGTGTGACTGATAATATAAGTAAACATGCTCTTGGTAAGGCACGACGGTGACAACAACGTTTGATCAGCTCTCCTCTGTAGACTCTGTTTTAGTCCTGTGAGGCATAATGTGATCACTCTAACTGTAAAAATCTGTATAAGAATCATGTGCACATATTATACGGCTAAATAGAAACTGAAGGTGTTTAATGAGAGAAACAGAGAGTCTTACTGTAGGATGCAGAGGGTACTGGACACACCAGTGCTTTAATAAACAAGAAATTCCCCTTTTAAAAATTACGATGATGTTAAAATGTCATCTATTAGTAACAATAAGGAAGTAACTCTCCTTCCCCTGAAAAGAAAGTCTCAAGTTGCTTCAGATGTTTTTGAGTACTTTTCTCTGTAGTAAAATAAATGACTGTACCAGAGCCCAGGTGATACCATATTAATGATAGCCTTCTAAGGTGCATCAATTTATAGGTGGATGCTCTGGACTTCTTTCAGCAGTGGATAACTGCCTAGCCCCATCCCATGGTTTTCCAGGTAGCCCAGATGACAAGCTAATAGATATGGCTGGCAGGATATTTTTCCTGACGTGTAAAAGCTGCTCCCGTGCACAAACAGATATAAAACTGCTTCACTGGGTGATGCAGATGTTTTGTTGCAGGTTTTTTGTGTTCTCTGCATTTAGCACTTCCCCTCTTTAAAGTCTTTTACAATTATTTGGTTACAGGTGTCCTGCAAAGGCTTGCATGTGTGCCTGACTTAATAGCCTATTTGGTTATACTCTGTTTTCTCTCAGGGGGTACTTTGAAGCTTCCCACAGGACCAGATTGACCAGAATTGACACTTTGTCACGTGTCCCCCTTTACAGATATGCATGCACTGCTCTAGATGATGTCACTCTTACCCTTCCTTGAGCAGCTGTGACATCCGTGCTTACAAGCCTGCACACAATCATGCCTGAGTGTACAGCACAAGGGTAGGTAGCAGTATTGGGTGGTCAGATAAGCTGCAGATTTCTGCAAGTGGCTGCAACCCATGTCCAAAGACATAGCTGCTGTAATTAGTATATAACATTAAGGTTGTACCGAGTAGTTTTACAAGGCATGCAAGCTGCGGGACATCAGTGAAATAAAGGCAAGCAAAAGGACAGGAAGGCAGAAGAATAGGGAATGAGGATCATGTGAAGAAGGGAAAAAATGTACTGGGAGAAGTATAGGCCAAACAGATGGGCAGGTGGCAAGTTTGTCTTTATTCCAAACAATCTCCTTCTTCAGCTTTTCGTGACACTGGCATACATATTGAAGAAATCTGAGTTTCTAGCTTGGATTTTGTTTTCGCGTACGCAGATATTCTCTTTGAAGCACTTTCTGTTGAACTCGTTTGGCTCTAACTGAAAAATCCCCATTGTCTTTTAATACCCATAATGATTTTGGCATTTCATTCTCTACACATTCTCTACCATTCTCTACAGCCCTGATACTTTATCTACTCTGCTTTTTTTTTTTTCTTTTAAAAAAAACCCTACACCTGTGTGGTCACTCTGACAGCTCTCCATTGTTTCCTTTAAATCTACCACTTAGGATAGATTTATCTTTTCACTTTGATCATTTCTGCTATTACATCTTTAGCTGGTTTTCAGTCTTTATTTTTATCACTCCAGGCAGTCTTATTTTTTTTTCCTTCATAAGGAAATAGAAAATAAGTTTCCCAGTAAGTCCTGCTTTCGCAGATGAGCATTGACTAGTCCCAGTGGACTGTTTTAATGCTTTATAACCTCCTCCTTCACTAGTGTATCCTGCAGTAGCAATGTTACAACTGGGAAGGACAACTCCTTTTATCAGGCAAAGAAAAAATGCCATGCTTTTACTGTTGCCAAGATTACTTATGTAAGGAGATACAAAAAGAATCCCCCAAAGAGATATTAAAACCACACTTGCTAAACCTCACAGTGCCCCACGCTTACATCAGGGATGCTGAAGAAAGAAAGTGGTGGAGAAGAGGACCAAGGCAAAAATTAGGGCTGTAAAAAATAATGGTGCTTTTACAGCTGGCTTTCATGCTTTTGTTTTCCCATGCTATTACTTCTTTGACCTTTTCAACTAGTTTTTGGTCTGTTTGTTTGTTTTTTTTAACTAGGACATGATTTTCATACACTTTTTACTACTGTCAACAAAAAAACCTGAGAACAGTATTAATTGCCAAAGTTTAAGTAGACTAAATACTTGACTGTAAAGTCTGCATCTGAATGACCGTTGGTGACAGAGGTCTTGGTCATCTGGAAGGGAACAGAATAAAAAAAAAAAATCTGTTCTGCCTGCAAACCAGTGGGAGAAAGAGCCAAAAATGCAGCACAAGTTTGACATGAACTAAATATTTTATTTCTGCGGTTTGGAAGTGGAGTATACATCCTATAAGTGCTGCCAAAATGTAACAGCAGAAGATGTGAAACCTCAGTAAAACTGTCTGGCCTGCATTGACCCAGTCTTTGCAGTGACTCACTGCACAGGGGTTTTTTACCACATGAGCCATTGGACCACCCTCTCATAGGATCTCTCATTTGCACACTGCACTTTCCAGACAGCATGTTTTTGAGGAGATGGTGTCTTTGCAATGTGATCGTTGAATACTATGTGTGTCTGGTCTGGAGAGGGTAACTGCTCTGTTTGTAGCAGATGACATAGGGCCTGATTAAATTAATTGTATTAGATTACTTGTAAAAGAATTACTTCTTCCACTCTCTGGAAATATACATTACGCTATTATATTATGAATTCTCCTTCAACATTGAGAAGAGTTTAAGTGATATTAATGAGAAAGTAAATTAAAGAATTTGCAATATTATTAAAATCTCAGTAAAATACAATTAGGCAAAGCTAAAAATAGTCTATTATGCTCTAGACATTTTTAGATGGAAGCAGTAAATATACTCCTTTATTCTAAAGCATTAGTTAAAGAATGTGAATATAGCAGGCACATTGCTGATGGGAATAATGGGTATGAAACTTGCTGTCACCTACACTATACCTGTCATTATGAATGACAGAAGATTTCTACCTGTGAAAGGAAGAATGGATATCTTTGTAAAATGTTACTGACTTTTATGGTGCATTCTGCCCAAATCTAAGTCATCATTCAAATAACAGAACCAGGAAAGCATCCTTTTGAATTGATATAAAGTATTAAGCTGTCTAAAATATCTGCATGCACGATGTGACTGATAAATCTGTCAGGAGAGCTGGGGGACAGATTTGAAATTTTCTGTTGTGAGGGAAGGCTCTTTGTCCAGCTGGCTGCATAGTAGATTTTAGCTGTTTTGTAATGGTAGGATCTCTTGGGGAATTATAGGGAATCTCTCCCTTTGTTGATGTTCAGAGCTCTTGAAAAAGCCAAGAAAGACCTTCAATTCTGATGTGATGCTATTTCTACATAGATAAGATTTCTGAAAATCTTACCATCAGAATGTACCATCAAAGACGGATTGAACTAAACGCATAGTGCTTACTGTGGGATTTACTATAGACAGACAGGAAGAAAATTGGCAGTCTCATCCAAGTCTTTCTGTTTGTATCAGCAAAATGAGATGACATTCATATATCAACAAAATGAGATGACCTTCATGTATCAACATGATGATGACCATGCCTTTCCATCTTGTACAGTAGTTGAAATGGAAACTGTAGGCTTGGATGTTAGCATGGTTTTCAAAACTTCTGTCACAATTCTCTTTCAAGATACTGAGATGTAAGCTATGATCCCAGCATTTATTTGCATTTTATATACATTTGCTGCCATGTGGAAAATCTGCCTAACTATTTCAGTCTGGATCGAAGGGCAGGAAGGAGTGATACTACGTCAAATAGAATCACTTTGCAGAAGGAATACAAAAGCAGTTAATCAAGGTCAAAGATGTACAGAGGGTTTTTAGTAATCCCACAAAAGAGAGATATATTATGGGGAATGCGGATTAGAGAAAAAATGCTAACAATAAGGCCCAGATATTCCCTGATTAGTACCTGTGCACGTATCAAACCATTTATTAATTTATTTTGCTAAATAATTTCTGACTGATAAGAAATGACACTATCTTATAGTTTACTGCAATTTACATGGACCAAGACAGAAGAGAAAGACTGAACAAAATCAGAGTTAGACTTGCAAATGGCACAAATTCTGCAGAAATGCTTGATCTGATTTTTCAGTAAAAGGGCTGTGTTTAATTTGGGGAGTTGAAAGTGGAACAGAAAGAAGAAATGGGATTTACAATATCTGAGGTGGAAGTTATATGCAAAAACCAACCTAGTTGTGGGCATGTAGCTGAAGCATCTGAATTAGAATCCTAGCCTCCCTCAATTTCCTATATAGTTCGTGGAGGGACACATACATTACCTGTGAGTTAGTCCGTCTAAAATTGAAGTCTTTGATTAAGTGTGATTGGGTTCTGCAGTTGAACACTTCAGTTAAACAGGTGAAACTGAGCTGGAACAATGCTGCCCCATGCGCACAGGTGAGGTGAGACTGGACATCTCACCTCAGGGTACAAGAAAAACTGGCTGAGAAGCTGGAAAACTGGTAACAATCACTTCAAATTAATCCACCCAGCTGGCAGAAGTGGTAGCATGTGATAGAGTAACAACTGTCAGTTTTGGTTAAGAAGGAGAAATGAGTAGACATTGATGCCACCATGAGTTTGTTAGTCTGATGGCAGCAGTCTTTAGAAACTATTTTGAAGAATTAATTAAAGATGCACTGCTTACAGATTGAATTCACTCAGGTTTGCTGACATTAGGACTCCATCAGACTAACCCGATAACTGTGGTTTAAGATACATTTTCCAGACAAAAGTAATGTAGTAGATCTCATTTGCCTTTAGGAAAACACTGGCTGTGGCTCTGTTTCAGAAATTATATAAATGAAGGAGATCAGGATTATTACAAGAACTGTAAACTAGTTAATGACTTGTATGGAAAGGAAATGGCATTAAGCTGCAAGGATTAAGCTGTAGGGAGGCTACTTAGCAAAGATTAGATTTCATTTTACTGGTTTTTTATACTCTCAACCAAGAAAAAAAAATGGTATTGAAGAAATCTGCCAAAGGCACAAAGCTGAAAGGCAATGTTAGCATGAAGGATGCTGGGAGCCGAAAGATATCAGGTGACCTTGAATGGCAGGTATAAAATAAATTTCAGTAACCAAGGTGAAAGGCTTGGATTTAGGAACTGGTAAGAATAACCTCTTTTGTAAATAAGGATCTTCTCAGTTAGAAATGGCTAAGATGGAGGAAAGCTTGGCTGACCACTGCTCAGTCGGAGAGTGACTGTAAGATATAACTGTGAAGAACAGAGCATATGATCCTAGGATGTGTTAATTAATATATGCCTAATGTGAATAGGAAGGTATCAATGCCCTTGTACAATGTCCTTGTGAAACATTATCCAAAATGCTGTGCCTGGTCAGACATGAAAGATTAATTTGAACTGGAAGAAGTTTGCCTTTGGAGAAGGAGAACAGATGTTAAGAAGTTTAAATTGGGATTTTCTTTAGTCCTGGAGAATAAAGGATAGCTGTATTTAAGACAGCCCTCCATAGATTGACGGGGGAAGTGGCTAGGAAAAAGAACTATTTAGAATTTAAGATTAATACGTTTACAAGAACAAATTGGCCCACAGACTTAAAAATATGTTTTCTGACCACCTGAGCAGTGAAATTCTAGCGAAAGAGATGAATTAAGTATTTATTTATTGACCCTTGACCCGTTTTAAAAAAAATAAATAAATCAAGAGGCTCTCTTCTAGGCCCATGCTCCTTTGAAAATTCATCAAGACTGCTACTAGCAACTTCTGTCTGAAGTTTATGAACTAAAGGACTTCATTATTTAACCTCCTATGTATAATTATGGATATTAAACAAATTATCTTGCAACTTCCTACTAAGTTTTTGGTAAAAACTAGATAATTTCTCATAACTACTCAGATGCTTATCTCTGATGATTGTTACTCTTTACTTCGTGCTACTGCTTTACATCTTTCAAAATCCACACAGTCTGATGATCTTTGGAGATCAATCATTATTCAAGGAAATTCAGCTTTTGGGCTGGGCAACCTCTTACCAGAGGAAGGATTGTTTTCATGATCACATTTTGTTTGTATAAATACAGATCACCTATATTTTTTCAAAATACATTTCTAAAGGTAGAAAGATCTATTGTGTCCATTTGAAAAGGAAACAAGTGAAATCACATGTTGGACTAATGTCAGTAGTACAAGAACAACAGAAACTAGAGATCTATACAAGAAGCATTCTAACTTCCAAATTATATCATGGTATAACTTACCCAGAAAAGAGACTCACTGTTCTGGCTAGGAATTATGAATAATTTGTTTTAATTTGTTTTGACAGCTAAGTATTAATTTTAATTAGAATATTGTTTATTTTGCTTCATAGATGCGGTCTGTTGGACGAATATTTAAGTTTATTGACATGCCAACTGAAGAGACAAAAAACATTAAGCCGCGGAAGAATACCCAGCTTTCAGATGCCCTTGTAATTGAAAACAGGCATGCGAAGGAAGGGAAGAACTGGCCATCCGGGGGCCAAATGACTGTGAAGGACCTTACGGCCAAATACAGTGAAGGAGGAGCTGCTGTATTAGAAAACATTTCCTTTTCAATAAGTTCAGGACAGAGGGTGAGATACTATTTTGTTATGTGTGATCTGACTTCTATTAAGCTTCACTATAGGAGTGTCATTGTAAACCCATTCGTTGACTAAAGAGTAGATTGAGTTCGGAACGGTTTGGTAAAGGAAACTGTTGCAACACGAAGTAATCATCTAAAGCAGCTGAAGAACAGAAATGTCTTGATTCTCTTCTCAACAAGAGCTCACCTGTAGGATTATTTGCTACAAATGAAAAAAAAGGCAAGGAAATTCTGCCTCTGTTATCCTAGAAGTCTTGAGGCTATCTACACCTCAGTGAAGCAGAGTGAGGAAGTTTGCTGGCCATGAAGAGCAGAATATGCCAATGAATACATAGGCAGAAGTTCCCCAAGTTGTATTCCTTTGCCTGAAGTCGTCCGCCTTCTCCTCCAGTGGAGAGAGAAAAGCGGTGGTAAGCGCAGGTGCTGGGGCAGTCTGACCCAGGTGGAGCAGGGCGTGAAAGAATACTGGCTGCTGTGCCAAGGGTAACACATCGCTGGCTCCAACGGCAACAGGGTGGAGGTGCTGTCTCGCCCGTTCAATGAAGGCTCTCTGAATTATTATATAACAAACCATAAACGACTCTATTCTTCAGAAGACTGGCAAACCTCTAATTAATCCTCGCATGTGTTTGGGGTGACATTCAAGAAAGAGCTTTAGATTCAGTACAGCAGTTAGGCAGATGTTGAACATTTTGCTTTAAGTTCATTCTGAAGAATTGTCCTCGGGGTGGGAGGTAAGGCTTGCACGATTTTCTGAGCCAGAGCCATATGGACAAAGAGGAGCTTTTAACTCTCCCACATAGATGAGAAAACAGTTTCAGTGACAGCTCCCTGGCTGTGCCACGAGGCAGCTCGTTGCTCCTAGTTTGGACAGCATCAGTCTCTGCCAGGTTTGGTTTATGTGAACTGAGTGTTTCATCTACTAAGTTTGAGGGCACTGAAATTTTGAAACTGGGGGGATCTGTCTTCCTGTAGCACTATCCCAAAACTGCTCTGCCTTTGGAAGAGAGGCACCTGTGATTCCTGGAGCGTGGAGTTGTGGGTGCTGCTGCAATCTGGTGGATTTGCTTCCTGGAAAATCCCTTGAAGCAATGGAGTGTGGAAAATGAAAGATACTTTTATCCTGTACAAAGTCACAACAGAGCAGTTGAAACAAATATCTTTTGTTCAATGACTGTGATTTAGGAACTCGATCCAATTTCAATGATGAACCCTGAACTCAGAGGTAGTGTTTCCAGAGTTGGAGTGTACTCCTTGAACTGGAGAGGATTTGCCTCTGCTCCATAGGGAATCATGTAAAACAAGCAGGAAAGAGAACTCTTATCTGCCGAGGGGGTTGGTGCAACACAGTGCAGAGCTTTGTTTATCTGGTTCCGAAGCACTGTTAAGGGAGGCATGCCAGGCAGCAGGAAAAATCCTTTCTTCACCTTGATGTATATATTGTCACCCTACAAAAGCAGCCCATGTTCAAGACAGTTCAGCATTAGCTCTGTAAAACCCAGCTGCTGGAAAAGGCAGTATCTCAGCATTTGCTCTTGGTTACTGCAGATATTTCTTGTTCCAGTGGTAGGTCAGTGCAATCCCACAAGGGAAACACAATGTTCACAAAGACCCCCTTGTATATTATATTTCTTCCCACCTCTTAGGTAAGTAAAGGCAGCACCAGATGGGTGGGTTTACATTGCTGCCTGGAGGAAGGTAATGGCAGCACGCTATGACCACAGCCCTGCACCCAAGATACCCGACTACTCTGATCGTCTGATCAGAGTTAGTCCCTCTATTTTGAATTACATGGAAATGAAGTAGCTTGGTAGTGTGATTCAAGTGTGTGTCCTACTTGCTTTTTGTCTGCTGGATGGGGTTTTGCTGTGGAGGGTTTCATAGCAAAAGAAAAGGGAAAGGCAAGAAGAGCTGAAGTAATCAGTACAAGATAATATATAGGCAAATTTCTGTTCTTCAGCTAGTAGCAGGCTAACAGATCTTTTTACTTAGTTAATTGTAACAAAATAGAGTCTGGCCTAGTGTTTCATTCAGCCCTCGCTGTAGGATTTTATCATTCACAAATGAGCAATATTTACTGTCCCATTTGGATTTTTCTCCACTGCTGGAATCTCTTAAGTGTTTCTGCCTGGGTCTGTGGTTAATGTGTGAGCAGTATTAAGTGTTTGCTTTTATGATTTGCTTTACAGGTGGGTCTTTTAGGAAGAACTGGTTCAGGAAAAAGCACTTTACTTTTTGCATTTTTAAGACTGCTGAATACAGAAGGGGATATCCAGATTGATGGAGTCTCCTGGAACACAGTCAGCGTGCAGCAATGGAGAAAGGCATTTGGAGTGATTCCTCAGGTAATGAGGTTATCATACATTTGTAAGCATAATTATCTTTAAGCTGGAAGTTAGTTGTTTTATGCAAAGAAATAGAAACAAAAAGCAAAGATTTTGTGAAAAGGGGAGTGGGATGGATGGATGCAATGATTTGCAACAGACTCTACCATTTGAGAGTTTCTATGCCACTCACACAAGAACTCTTCCAGAAATGGGGAGATACATCACTCTCAGACAGAAGTGTTTGCAACTTGGCCTCTGCACCTCTGAAACATTTTGCATGTTGATTCAAAATAAGAAAAAAATACGATCAGTGATGTTTTCAACGACAGTTTTCTAAAGCCCTACGTCATGTATTATGGTTAATGTGAATACTATACATTGCTTCTTTCCCCTGACAAGCCAGTAGCAGAATTATTGCTTTTCTCATATTTTACTAGACCACCAGCTGATCCCCAGCTTGGACTCAGCACTTATTTTGCTGTCACCTCTCATTACCATGTCATGGTGTACGTATAAGGGAGCACTTCATGTTATTTATTTTTGCAGCAGTCCTGGTATATGAGAATACCATTTCAGAGATGAAACAGAAAGCAGATCCTCGGTTGGGTTTAGGCACCCTAATACTCTTGAATAACTGGAACAAGAAAAATAGTCTAAGAAGGAGAAAACAATTAAACCGAGGGCTTCTGACTCCCTTGCAAGTGTCCTTGCCACTGAACATTAGTTAGACATGTGGGTTATCTGTCTCAAAAATGAACTTCATTGGCTGCATGCAGTAAGACTAAAAAGTGATCACTCTCTATAAGAGGAGGAATGAAAACTAATGTGATGAACTGCATCATTTTAATGCTATGGGGCTTTTTTTGTTGTTTAAAGCTGTCTGTCCTTCCAACAAAAGTGATACAGGAGTAACATGTATTTGCCTTCACAGCTGACCTGTTCTCACTCTTTCTGTCCTCTCTTCAACACTTTCACATCTATCTATTCCTGTAAACTTTTATTTATTATTGCTGGTTCAGTTCTGCGGCATAACTGTTGGTTGTGAGCATGAAAAAAGTCACCCCTTCAGATTAAGGCAAATGTGCAGTGAACTGCAAATGCAGCTTCATCTATTTAGTTTGGAGGACAGATATGTCATACAGCTGTCTTCCAAAGGGTGGCTATGTAGGATGAAAGATGATTTTACCAGCATTAGATATGTCTCCATTGGGAAATTTTCCTGGTATAGCTATACAGCCAAGTATAACTTTCTGTATTGGAAAGGACCTCCCTGTCTCTCCCATAGTCATCCGTTTGCTCTCACACCCATCTTTCTTTGGGATGTGGTTGCCCAGCTTTCTGTCTCCAGCAAGAGAAGGAATATGTGGACTGAAGAGAGAACTGAATGCTTGGTAAAAAGTAGCCTCCTTGCCCCAGTGAAAGTTACGATTAATAATTCTCATAGCTATGTACTCACTATGGAGTCACTAATGGTATAAAAAACATTCTGCAACCATCAGCAAAATGTGAGAGGTATTTATCACGCAAGCAGTGTAACTTGCCCTTCTGCTAGTGAGGTGTATTGTTAGTTCATTGTTAAAATTACACATTTAGTTCAGTTTTCAAGTCCCTGATACATGGATCAATGCCAAAAAATCCCAGCCCTCCATTCTCTGGAAGGTCAGGGAAGTTGCCAGCCTTTTTGCGTGCTTCAGCTCACAGCTCCTGTCCCAAAGCCTTGCCAAAGAACTGCACATTATGCCTCAAAAGGTCCCACATTCAGAATGAAAGTTTATGCCAACACTTTACCAGCATGAAAGAAAAATTGCATATGCCACCCTGCTTTTCCCGGACAAACAAAGGGAGCCTTTTGTTCTTTGCCATTTACCTACAGATTCAGAATAAAAGAAAAAACAAAAACAAATAACCGAAAAACAGTTGCCTTTCCTTTCCTGGGAGGCTGACCTACAGCAACTCATGGATATTCACTGTCTCCAAGAGAGGAAGCTTCACTAATAAAAGAAGAACAGAGCTCTACCTGAGGCACGCTTCCTCGTGAAGACTTTCCAGTGCTTTCCTTTCCTTCCTTTTCCCTAAATTTCCAAATTCAGAAGAAAAGAAGTGCTTGTCCTCTATGAGACCTTCATTGATGTGCCTGCATAGCGCACACAGTGTCCTAACACACTGCTATCTGCTCTACAGAAGGAATGCTGGAATGGCCTGTGGGATGGTCAGGGATCACGCTGAGCTGAAGCAAAGACAAAAACCTGTTTCTTTCAGTATCTCAGATCAAGCTGTCAGCACTTTACAGTGGTGTGAAGGGGTAGATCATATAAAGCACATTTCCTGGAGCGCCCACAAGGAAGTTCTTTCCTGTAGCTCCTCACATGAAGGCACTGTACGCTGCTCCTACAGGATGTTTGTCATTCTCATGCAAAGCAATTGCTCCAGCAATAACAGGCTGTTTGATGTATAATCCCAGCCCAACATCCCCTCTTCCTGGGCAGTCCTTTGTGATGCTCCTTCTGCAAGAACTTCCCCACCACATTTCCAGGGTGAGGAAATCCAGCTGCATCTGATTCCAACACACTGAAGCTCTTTTGCATACAGGTACTAATGTAATTTCATCTTGAAGCATTTAACGGAGTCAAGTGGAGAAAATGCCTTCAGAAATTTGGCTTTGAATGGAGAACAGGAGACCTGAAGTAAATTTTCCATTAAAATAAATGAGGAGAAACGTGAGACCCATAAGGTGCTCCTAGCTCAAAGGAAGGGGATGACTTCTTGTGTCTCCTGGAGTGTTATTACACTGCATCCTGGTGGATCTCACATCATTTTCTACTTATAAATAATCCATATGGATCTGTGTGTGCATCAAGCTTAGGATGAAGAATAGGATTACTATAGTTTGTGGGACTGACAGCTGTCAAAAAAAAAAAAAGAAATCACTTTTGTCCTTTACTTAAGAAGGGAAATTCTGCAATTTCTATGTTGTAGTTCCAATTTTTTAGCAGCTATCTCGCTTTGTTCATTATATCTATCTGTTTCTCTACCCGTTTGTCTTCAGCACTGTTTAATCACCTCTCATACCCTTCGAGGCTGTTCATTTTCAGAGGCTGCACGGGTGGCTGTTCAGCAGCGTGGCAGGGCACTCCTGCACAGTGCAGCCTGCTGGGCACTGCCACTTCCCAGAGGTGATCCTGCAGAGGTGGTCCTGCAGAGATGGTCCTGCAGAGGCTGAGTTCCTGCAGGGCATCGAGATGAGTCTGCATCGCAATAGCAGGGAGCATCTGCTGCACCAGATCCCATGCACAGAGCACCTGGGGATATTAATTAACAACCCCACATGCTCATTTCAGGTAGTATAAAGGTTGTTTCCTGCATCATGGGTTGAGTGTTGCCAGGAGCACAGCATTTGTGTTTGCCAATAGGCTTTACGGGAGGCAGAGTTTTTAGCATCTTCAGGAGACCGAGAACATTATAGAACTGGTCCCCAAAATACTTGCAGGTCTTCATTGCTCCCATGTTCTTATTCTTGTCTCTAATAATTTTGATGCCAATGTAAAGTCCCTAAAGGATACTTAGGAAGGCAAAACCTCTAATAACCTAATACTAAAGCATTCACATAGCAATTTGATTTTATTTCATGTTGATATTGTTACTGTAATATATACAACGTGGAGGAGGCTACGTGGAGGTTGTTTTGTTGTTTCTCTAACTTCTCTGCTCATGCAGCTGGTGTATGGTTCCAGCTCACGTTGCGTTTGCTTTCCAGCACTGGAGCATACGGGAACAGGGGTCCACACATTTGGCTATGATCCTGCACACGGATTGTCTTTCATTGCAAGACCAGCTACTCACACCTTGGCAGCCTTTTGACAACTGATCCTTTACTCTTTTGTACACATTTGCTCAGGTCCTCCAGGGTCTTGGTTCTGCACATAACACTTACATCACTTAGGAAGCTTATCACCATGAGCTGTGCGTATCCCACAGCGTAACCAATACACAGAGGCTCTAGCTGCTGAGGGGGTTTGCTGCCCTTCAGAGCGGTTGGTTTACAATATTTGGAGTGGTCAGGGCATAAACATGGCCATACTTGTGTGCCTTAGTGTTTTGCTTCTGGGTGGATGTCAGGTCAGAGAAACTTATTTGTTCTATGTTCACACCCATTATCATCCTGAGTGAATTTGAACGAGTGACTGAGAAGGAAATGGTTGCAGATCTGATGTGTTGTGCCAGGCATCCATTCCCCTTTCCAACACTCTCCTAATTTCTACTTTTTCTGTGTTTTTAAGGAACACATAAGACCATGGGATTAAACATCAGGGTTTTCTTCACTTTATACTTCAAACTTGTAGGATTTTGGGGGTTTTGTTTTCTGCTTCTTTTTACATGGACTTCAAACTGCCCACACGTTTTACGTGGTGTTTACTCAAGTGAACCCTATGTGATTTCTAATGAGCTGGGAGGAAGGAGGTGTTGAAATGGAGGGAGAAATACCAGAATTCAGGACAATGAAATATTTACTTTGTGAACAAAAAAAAAAAAGTACTTTTGGGAATAGCTTGCTTTTATTTGAAAGCACAGTTATGGGGAATAACAGCAGTTTCTGAAGAAAGTAGTACTCTTTATTTCCCTGCCAGCTGCACTTCAGCAGGAATGTTATTCAGCCCTATCTTCTTTAAAACTGGTTTGTTTAGTTAACTATTCTTTAGCACTGAGAAATGAAAATACCTATTCCATTAGTTAAATGTATGGTGCTCAGACCCACGTCTGACACTGTTTCCATAGCGTTATTATTTCCACCACACCCACTACTTGTAAGAATCTAATCCTGCTGCAAATAAGTCACCTCGCTTATGCCACCTAACCTGTGCAGGGCATGGGAAAAGGGCTGCACTGTGCTTCACTGAAGCATTCATTGTTATTAGCAATCATGATTATAAAGGAAGGAGTCCACTCTTTCTCCTTGTTTCTATTAAAAGTGGACTTCTGGCTGCGTGGACTGCTGCCTCCGCTGCAGCTCGGTTGGTGTGGTGCTGGCGGTGCACTGAAGATATCATCACATTTAAATCCACTCCACTGACTGCCGGGCACCACAGTGCCGCTGCTTTTCTCCTCTGGTCTCTTGAATAAGATACTTCCTTCTTTCTTACACCAAAGAATTTATTGTCAATGGTTTACATCTCTTAATAAAGCAAATTGATTAATGTAATTTATTTTAATCTGCCACGTTTAAACTTTTAATTAATCATAATTAAATGATTAATGTAAATATGGGTATAAATCACTTCGAAATCTGATGAAAGAATGCCAAGTTCCCAGGTTAGGTCAGGTGGAAATTGTGGTAGAGTGGCCAAACTCTGGGAAAGTACTTGCTAAGTATATTCACTCAGACATTTTCTGCTGGTACAGTGAGTCCTTCACTGCTTTCGGTAGCGTTTGGCTACCAAAATTCCGCGAAAAGATGTGGTTGTGAATCACTGGCATTTCAACACATTTTCTCTGAATAAATATTTCCTTTAGGAAGACAAAGAAGAAAATAATTGTGTCAAATCTTTCCTCTTGGTATTTGTTCCGTATGCACAAAGAAAGGGCAAGCAAACGGTAGTATTTCTCAACAAGACACATTCTTTGAGAGCAAGTTCTCCCTGCTGCACGCAGGTGCACCTCACAGTATAGGAAGCAACAAGTCGGTTTTATCTCACAAGAAATGTTGTGCAACCTCATTGTCCCTTGAAGAACCTCATTTCCACCAGAATCTGACACCCCCACCCTATGTAAAAGGAGATGAAACAAATATTTAATTTTGTCTGAGTCATCGCTTGTTGAACCACGAAACATGTATGTAAGGGATGTTCACTTTAATCTGCTTGCCTAAACTGATGAGAAGAGCGGAACTGAGTAGTAAACTTCAGTTCAAGAAGGATGCTCTTTCAGAGCCAGGAAATGGACATCCACTTCATCTTGTGTGGTGGAAGGGAGACACGGGACAGGGCAGGGGGAGAGCATGGGTCGTAGCATCTGTCGGGGAAGTCTGGTATGAGAGTGGGTTGTCACTGAATCAGACGCGAGTTGGGTCATTGTGTGTCACATCTCAGTGAGATGACAGTGAAACACAGAGGAAAAAATCCCTTTTCAGACAGAACTGGGATGTGGTGAAGTGTTAAGTGACAGAACAATGCTGATATATATTTGGCTACAATTGGTTAGAAGAAGAAAAATTCATTAATGAAAACCAACTTGGGACGCTGACACTGAATAGCAAAAAATATCTAGGGATTTTCTTGTCTCAAAATAAAATTATGGGAACAAATGCTTTGGGTTACTGATTTTTTGTTTGTTTGTTAGTTTGAATATGTTTCACATAATAAAATGTAAAAATTAGTTTTCAAAAGGCTTGTTCCAAAATGGATATGCAGGGAAGCGTTTATCTTGAAAATTGCTGAAATGCGATTTTTTACTGTTTTTCAGACACATTTGGGTAAATTTTTGTTGAGACAATTGCCAAAAACTGAACATAAAGATTTTTAAAATCTTTTTTTTTTAACAATGTTTTCCAGAATTTTTAATAGCCTGCAACCAGCTGTATCTGGTAATGGTGGCAAGTTATTCTTTGTATGTATGCTTTACAAATTACACTGCTTTACACGGTGTTTAGGGTATCTATTTACCTGTGTCTATATATCTCTTTTTTCTCCTAGAAAGTGTTCATATTTTCTGGAACTTTTCGGATGAATTTGGATCCATATGGGCAGTGGAGTGATGAAGAAATATGGAAAGTCGCAGAGGAGGTAAACTGTTCAATGTTTACAGCAGAGTGCAGTGCAGGTCAAATAATTGTCATATGTAACATTTATACAGAGTCTTAGGGGAAAAAAGGGCTGAGGAAAGATAATGCTATGTTATAAACCATGTTTCCTTATTACCTAATAAAAAGATGCCTTTATCAGAGATTTATATATATAAACAGCACAGTCTGGGTTATGTATGCAGTGATTTAGTGTATGTGAGGTTTTATGTTTGGCTCTGATGGGCGACCCTAAGAGAAAAAAAGTGAAGGAAGCTGATACAGCAAAATGTCCTGTAAACTTTTCTCATTTTGGTGTTTTGCCAAATATATGGAATCACTGGAAGTTTTTCTAGCAAAATGTGTAAAGATGACAAGTAAACATTTTGGAAGCCATTAAAAAAAGTGAAACGTGTCTGTGGCCTGTCCTAGAAATAAGACTGGTGTTATGGCAATAGGATTTTTTTATATTCAGCTTAGAAAAATCTTTCCATGATATATTTTCTAGTTATTGCTCTTCTCAGGCCAATGTAAAGCCAGCTGAGAAGGAGCACTCTGTGGCATCTCGTTATGTGCTCCTTCTGTCACAGGCAGCTGCCTCTTTCATGGAAAATGAGTATTGTGGAATATTAGATTTTATGAACCTGAAGGTTTTCTTCTAATTTTATGTTCAGGTTTTGGTAACATTTTTGCTTTCAAATTCCTCAAGATTAGGGGCCAGATTTTTACAGTTCTGTTTCTATATTCAGCTAAATCCCATGCATTATGGTTATCAGGTGCCACCTATTGGTTTTGATAGTGCTTAATAGGTTACACATAGGGTGCGTAATTCCCAGAGAAAAGCCAGATGAGAGTTATGAGAGGGAAAGGGCTGTGCCCTAGAAAGCAGATTTCTCTTTCCAAAGTCGAGATGACCTAATTAATGCAGACTCAATAATGAATTGGTGCCATTTTCCTTGTTCATAGCAAATCTCAAATATCAGAAAATGCTTACAAGCGTGGGAGTTAACCAGAAAGCTTCCTCCTTTCCCATCCAGGAGGTTAACCCTGTGTCTGCTCTCTTCCTTGGGTTTATGTGTTCGGAAAAGGGGGAAGTAGACACTATTGATGACTAATTTACTGACGAGGAAAACCATCATGATGTTCTTGGTTAAACGATACAACAACAGCTTTTCGGCTGGTCCTAGCAGAGGCAGTGAGGTGCTCAGTACCGTGCTCCTCTGCTCCTCTGAGCCCGGGGAAAAGTGGAATTCTTCTGCTTTTGAAGATTGTTTTCACTGTGTACATGAATCAAGCCTGGGATTTTGAAGAGCTAAACCTTACTTACATCAACATGAAAAAGAATATTTTGAAGTGTTAATCATTAAGGAGCTTGGCAAGTTCATATGTGTGATACAGAGGTCTTCATTGCACAGGCGAGAGTGCAAAGCAAATAGGAAAGAAAAAGAGCTGTAGTACTTTTTAGTAGGAGTAATTGGATTGTTTACAAAGTTCATGCTCTTGAAATCTGTCTCGTTAGTGGCAGTCAGTGTAACTTTGAGAGCACAGTGCAGAAAGAAAGTTAACTGTCAGCTTATCCCCCTGACTCATTTGCTGCTGAGGATTTAGTGAATACTGCTGAGATAAGCATCCACTTTTTATTCTCCTCACAACCAGCTACAGAGAGCAAGGCGCTGTCTGAACAGATGTCAGATATTTCACTTTTTATTGCCCTTATATTGTAGCACCTCAACCTGTCAGACGTGTCTCGTTTTGAGCCTAAGTTTTACTCTTGCAGTCAGCTGTCTGGACCCTACAGATACATAGAGAGATCTGTGCAGTTTTAAGAAGAAAAGTAGCTTTTCCAGCCATTAGTTGCAAGTTTTCATTAAAAGACACAGTAT
This sequence comes from Cuculus canorus, assembly GCF_017976375.1. Lineage (NCBI taxonomy): Eukaryota > Metazoa > Chordata > Aves > Cuculiformes > Cuculidae > Cuculus > Cuculus canorus. The sequence continues at coordinate 182,418,865 of NC_071401.1, forward strand.
GTGTTCAGAAGAGGAATGAGGAAAGAGCAGTGGCCTTAGTTTGCTTGTAAATAAAAGTATGAACTCTTCAGAAATGCGACAGACATACCCGCATCCGCCAGTTTAGTACAGTTTCATGTAAAATGGAAGCACAGAGGTGGAATTCCTATTTTTTTTCCCCTGGAATGAAAATTAATTGCAGATCAGTAATGTTTCAAAAATCCAAGAGGGGCTCTTCATAAACCACTGGGGTTGCCTTGTATTTTTATAACATCTCTGTAAACACTGCTGATTAAGCCAAGGAGCGTGGTTGGTTTGGACCTGAGGGAGATGCAGAGCTTTGCTTTGAGGTGTTCAAAATGCATTTCCCAAAGACAGCAGAAAGTATCACTGGTAGAAACAGTCAGAAAATGTCTCCTGAGCTGGATTTCAGTTTCTGGTCCAAGCAAAGCAGCTTCGCTTGGCACAGGCAACCCTCTAAACGTTTTGTCAGCAGTGCTTGAGGAAAGTCTGTGATACCATTAGTGTGAACAAAGTGTGCAGAACCTTCGGGGCAGCAAAAGGAGCAGATGGAAATGCTCTCAGAGCCAGAGACAATGGCCGGGGTGACCTGGGCTATTTTCTCTGTTGCTGTAATGTTGCATGTGAATTTTGATCATTTCTTTTTACCCTCCTAGTAAGCAAAGGGGCTTGGTTTCTTTTCAAAAACTGCTTTCTTTAACATTTCCAATGGCGTACATCATGCTGGATAAAAAGTTTCAAATACGTTGCTCTCTCTACCCTGCTAACTCAGAAACTTTTAGTCAAAATGCCAGAAGTCATTGTATGTGACAAACAAATGAAGTATTAGCTCTCAGCTAAATCCTCAAATATTGTAAGAGTCAAATATTTCAGTGCTTTTCACGTCATCCAACTATTGGCTTGTAGCCTTTATAGGACATATTCTACTTTTCATCAATTTATGTTTTCTCTCTGCTGTCAGGAATGAAAGGCAAAGAAATTAAAGGCATTGATTGTCATAAGGTCAACTGGATCTCACCGAGCTTTCTTGTCCTTTTTGTTTCCGGCAGGTTGGGCTGAAGTCAGTAATTGAGCAATTTCCAGGCCAGCTTGATTTCATTCTTGTGGATGGAGGTTGTGTCCTCAGTCATGGCCACAAACAGCTGATGTGCCTTGCCCGATCCGTTCTCAGCAAAGCTAAAATTTTGCTGCTCGATGAACCAAGTGCTCACCTGGACCCTGTGTATGTTTTGTTCATTTGTTCTGTCTTTTAATATGAAATGAGAAAAATCAGCGAGGCAGCACAATTACCTTTTGTAATTTGTCTAGTCTGTTACTAAACCTGATTTCAGTAATACTGTTAGCAATTGTCCATGGAAGGTAACTACTTTCCTAGCAGAAGTGCAGCACACTGAGACACTGCAGAGTGTTGGCGTCCACGCTTGTGAGTTTTACAGCTTGCAGCTAGACTATTAAATATTATCAATAACATTATAAGCTGTGCTGGCATGTGCATTGCAGTCTAAATGGGGATGCTTGTCTGCCTTTCAGAACTTCCCAAGTCATCAGGAAGACTCTGAAGCATGCGTTTGCCAACTGCACGGTGATACTCTCCGAACACAGGCTGGAGGCAATGCTGGAGTGCCAGCGATTTTTGGTGAGCGATTCTCAGAGTCTCACATACTGTTATTTCATTACATTTGATGAATGTGCAAAACACACCAAGCAGGACTGATGAAGTTGGCTGGGTTGATGGGTTCGTTCAGGGCAGTTGAGCAATGTAGTTCCCTGAAGAAGAGCAGCAGGCTCCTGTTTGCTCTTTCATATGAACTGTCATAAACATCTGTGTTCAGATGAGCTGGGACACATTATGGAAGACCTGCATTCCTCCTTTCAACCAGGACAGTTTTGCAGGTTACCAGGCTGCTGATCCTAGTGCCTTGTCTAGATTGGCTCAGGACAACCAGAAAAGTCCCAGCATCTCTCGGAGCTTGACCATTGCTCATGAGGCTCCACATAGCGGAGGGATTTCCTGAGAAAGCGTCTGATGTTCAGAATTGCTGATTTTTCATGAAACCTCTTGATTAAACCTTTCTCATTTAATCAAGGTGACAAAGTATTAAAGTCCTAGGATATTTCCTTTGTTATATAAAAATGGTTAGCAAAGGAAATAAAAGGCAAGCTATGTTATTGTTGTTAAAAATTCCTTCCTTCCTCTGCGTTTTCTTGACTCTTCCATAGGAGAAGACCTTCATATCTTGGGTGTACAGTTAGCATAGCAGGAGGAATACATTCTGAAGTTGAAGTGAGTGAGTCTATAGGCGGGTTCTGCAACCCTTTGAGCGTGCTGCTCCTGTGCGTGCAGCCCACAGCCCACGCTGCTCTCAGCTGTGTTGGCAGAGCCCCTGCAGGCATGGAGCTCCTGCCTGGAGTGGGTTTCCCTCCCTCTGGACCATTTAGTAACAGTGCTGCTGAAAACTCTTTCTTGTCAGACCTGTGCCCTCCCCTAAGACGTGCTGGGATTGCCGTGCCAGCGGCGGAGCCTGCTGCCTGGCAGGGGAGGCTGGCGCAGCCATACAGGGCAAACCTGTTGTCTCCTTCAAACACAGACCAACAGCGCGTTCTTCTTTGGTGAGAAGAAGGCAAAGAAGACCTGGCACCTTGCTAGCATCTGTCTCCCTCTGCTTGTGATATAACTGGTTTTGGCAGTTAACACTGTCTTAACCTGGCAGGTTAGCAGTGCAAGAAGAAACTGGCAAGCCCAGCAGCACTTTGGAACTTGAGCAATAGGCATCTTTTCCAAATGTTAAAATTGTAATGTCTGTTTTTATTACTGCAATTAGAAATTGCAAACTATAAACCAGTCTTTTCCCATTAAAAGATAATCTCTTATGTCTCTTCCCTGCTCTGTTGGCTGTGTTATCTGAATTCTGTCAGCACCACCGTGGCCTATGTAACAAGGTGATGTGTTTCTTCAGGTAATCGAGGACAATAAATTGCGACAATATGAATCCATTCAGAAGCTGCTGAATGAGAAGAGCTTCTTCCGGCAAGCCATCAGCCATGCCGATCGCCTTAAGCTACTCCCAGTATACCACAGAAACTCCAGCAAGCGTAAACCTCGACCCAAAATCACTGCCTTGCAGGAGGAAACAGAGGAAGAAGTGCAGGAGACCAGGCTGTGAGACATGGTGTGTGCACCCTCTTTGTGCAGTGAATCGTCAGCCGTGCCCCACAATGTCAGGACGTGCACTTCTGTACCTGTGGGAGCCATGCACAAATTGAACCTTGCGGGTAACGTTCACTGCAGCAACTACATGTGCATTTGGGAATTACTTCCCTTCCATGGTTAATCGTGTGCAAGATAGCACGTTCTTTGAAGTTTCACCACTTTTAATGGTAAAACCAGACTGCCTTTGAAAAGCGGCTCTGATTTGGTACAAACGAGACAGCAGGCAGAAGTCACCTGCCTGGCCTGACATAGTCATTTCAGAAAACTTAGAAAAGTTCTTGCTGGGGTGAGGAGTCCAGACAGCTGGAAGAATGTGGAAAAATAATCAAACCTGGGTGGAAAATAGAAAAATCAGAATGTAAAAAGCTTCTTTGGATTCACTTCCTGCAAATGAATTAAGGGACACTATCAGCAGAGTGCACAGAAAACTTCCTCCTCTTTATTTTTCATGCAGTAACTGTAATTTCAATTTAGCAGAAAGAGCCAAATGCCCTTTCATAACAACACTGTTCTGCCCGCGTAGGTGAGAATGAAGGAAGACTGACTTGCAAGCCAGTCAACTTCTGTCATGTCTCCACAGTTAAGGGAGAATTGGTATTTCCTCTTTAAACCTAGGAGAGACTCCGTATGACCCTGCGCACGCTCACAGCAGGATGAGTGCAAGCTGACCTCGTATGTAGTGAAAAGTAGGACTCCCAGCTGGGGAACTGGAATAGTCTGCATAGGTCTGGCAGCTTTACATGCTTTCTACTCTGGCCTATAAAATAAAAAGAAGAAACCTCTCTGAAGTAGACTTTAATAATGAAATTAATTTTTATACTGTTCTGTTTTGCAGTTTTATGATGAAACTGAACTTTCTCTAGGATTTTATTTATTTTAATATTGTTGCAAACATTTACTAAGGAAATTATGTATTTTAAGAGTGATTATGTGCTACAAGGAAAAATATATTTGTTTAAAAAGTTTTATATTTGGATTTTTTGCAGGGGGGGAGGTTTGCTACTAGTCTTTGATGTGACATTATGATAGAGCTGTCAAAAATGAGGGCAGGTCCGGTTAGGCCAGGTACTGTCCACTGTTGTCTTTGTGCACTAAAGTATTCTAGCGATGCAAACATTTTAGATTTTTTTTCTTTAAATAAAAACAAAAAAATTAAAAAAAAAGATACTGTGTGACACGTTACAACACACCCACCCCACAGTGCAGCCACTGCAGATCTGCTCAGCTGCTTCCACTTTGGTCATTGCTGCTTAGCAAAATGTGCATCCTTTTTTCATAAATACATTTTCTTGATTACAAAACCGGTTGATAAAATCCAAAGTTGTTTGGCCCGCCTGTGGTGCGGGTGGCACTGGTTGGTACTGCCGACTCCGGAGCAGGGCCTGTCGTCTCTCCATGAAACAACACGCTACTGCAGGTGGAAGCAGCACAGCCTCCTTTATTCTCATGGGGTAGTAATTTGGCAAAAGAAGAGCTCTAAAAAGTATACGCGGCCAAGTCTGGCTGAGGGGCCAGGGCTGCTGCAGTGCAGCCAAGCCCAAGGAGGAGCGCCAAGAGTCACTCTTTTTCAGGATGTTACTCAGAGGAGCAGACATACCACGTGGGAGAGTTTGTTATCTAAATAAACAAGATGATATGGGAAGATCAGCAGAAAAGAACCACTGTGTCATCAAAATCAGTGCGTGCATGGAAGCTTGCACAATTAGAAGTGTTATTTTTTTGGGGTGGGGGTTAATGTTAGAGAGCATTTAGGAGGTGGCAAGTTGGACTGAATGGACAGGGAGACATTTCAAGAAAGGAAGATGTAAATGTAGCAGGAACCTGTAGTGGGATGAGTGCACGTGGAAGCTGCTGACACACACACTCATAAGGAGCACTTTGAAGGAAAAAATGAGTTGATCTGCTAGCTGCCCACAGCTCCGTAGCACACACTGCACAACACTCATCAAAACAGCTCCTGCCATCAATACTTGGCTACCAGCACCATCCTGCCTGTCCCAAAGAGCCCAGGCAAGATCGGGCGGAAATTGTTTTCTCTCTGCACTCTGAGGGCATTGTGGGAAGAGGCTGGACAAGACCGTACTATTTCATCCAGTCCAAAATGTGAGCATGTGGGAAGAGGCTGGACAAGATCATACTATTTCATCCAGTCCAAAAGTACTGTCTCAGCTCCTTTGAAGCTCAGGCTGAAACAGGAGGTAAGTTGGTACCAGTCTTCATAGTGGAGGAGGAGGAGGACGGCATCTGCTTCCCAACAAAGGCTGCGTAGAGCACATTACCTTTTAGAATAAGTGTTTGGGTACTTGCTGTTTGTGGCATAACAGCTCCCAGGGCTGTTAGCCTGAAGCCGAGCTGGGAAGTTGCATATGCTGCTCATGGTGGAAAATGGTGCACAATGGGAAAAAAACGGAGACAAAAAAAAAAAGGGGGGGGGGGGAAGAGAAAATGAGGCTGTAACCCAACCGTAATGGAAGAGTAGAAAAAACAATTACCTTCATAAACATAGGATGAGCATTATTTAAGAGATTTTTTCTTTTTTTCATGTTCTTCAATTTGAATACATTTGATAAAGCGGCTACATAAAAAAGAATACTCTTCCCAAAGCACTTTGTTATTATGATAAAACCACACACTTGCTATTAAGGTAGGTGGTTGGGTGGTGTATGATACATGGCCAAAGAGAAGACCATGATGACTCTGGTACTACACATGAAGATTTGTTTCTATAGCCTGCCTGGAAGTAACCAAAAAGTTGAAAAGAGTGAAATTATTCAGCAAAGGGTCTGTATCTGTGGCTTTCCTTAAGAACAGAGGAGAAGGCTGGCCAAATTGCTGATACAGCACTAAAAGGCTCTTAGGACAGCAATTACCAAACAAGGTTAGCCTAAACAAATTTGAATTCCACACATTTAGACATCTTTCTAAATCTTACATACAAAATAAGTACACAAAGCAGCTTGATAATCATCGTTAGTGGGAACTGCTCAGTATCTCACTGGCCTCAAACAAACCTGCTATTCCAAAAAAACAATTTTGTTTTCACAGTTGCTTAACTGATGTTTTACCAGCTTTATAATTTTATTTGTGAAATATCTATTTCCCAAGTCTTTCTTAAGTTCTGCCTCTTCCATATCTACAAGCCTTGTGTCCTTCAGCCTGCTGTACTGGCATCGGAGCTGCTAAACACCTGATTGCCTCCACACCTCTTTAATTCTACCCTGTTCAAGCAACAGGGTGATTTCTGTGAAATGTGGCAGCTCTTGAAAACAGCCCCTTTTAAAACATTTCCTCACATTAGGATTGATTCTGAATTGGTGTTAATTGTTAGAGGTCAGTTCAGAACTCTATAACTTTTTTCATTTTATTTCCTTTATCTTAAAAGTATTCTGGTAACATTTTTCTTCACTTCCTGATATAGAAATATAAAATAGCACTTCAAAACTGTGTGTACAGTTGTTCACTAATGGACAATTAATTGCTGCCTAAAAATCTTTACAATTAAGTAACATGCAATGTAATTCAGTAACAGATTTCCTTCACAAACCTTTGTGTTCTTCAGAAACAACTTTTTGTTCCTAGATTGAACAATATTATTTATTCACCATGATTTACTTCAGTCTCAAAATGTGCTGCTGACTGGACCTGACACTTACTTGTGCTCTGCTTTCTCCTAAGACTGAGCTGCACTGCATGACAAAGGGACTGCATCCCAACTACTTTTTGAGCTAATACTACAGCTGGACTACCACCATGCCGAGGAAGTAATTCCTCTCTTCTAGACTTCCTTCTATTTTTCTAATCCTTGGAATAAAAAGTCCTTTCTTTCTGATATCTTAATGCAAAAGCAAATTTCTGCCTTCTGAGTCTGCCTTTGCTAAGGCTCAGCACAAGCACACCTTGTGCAGTCTCTACAGTCACTTTGACTCCCAGTTTCTGAAGAACAGTCCACTGTGTAAGTCTAAAGTCTCATATTATAGTTTCAACATCATTAATATGTTGAATATTTATATTTAAAGCCATATGTTAATATGGCTTTAACTACAGTTAGCATGAAGAAAGTGATCCCTCATCCTTCCTCCAAATTGGCTCCTTCCACAAACATCATCTTGCTCTTCTGCTTCTCCAGTTCTACTGCAACAATGGAGGGGTTTGATTTGTTTTGCAAACCACTTGAGCTGTATTATGGGAAGAGATGAGTGCCAGACATTAAGGTCCTTCAATTTTGCCCTTGTTGATCAATGTTGTTGCCTTTATTGAATGGTGGAGCAGGTTTCTCCTCACTTTTCATTTTGGAGCTGATGCTCAGCAACTAAGTAACTGAGGCAAAAGTTACTGTTTTAGGGAATGTTTTAGGGAATATATTCCACGTTCTTTGTCAAGAAATAAGAACCATAGGAGACGTGCTGAAAGCTTTTATTTTCAGGATCGAGTTGAAGTAGAGACGGAATGTTTAGGACTTACCATCGTCGTTGGTGTATGACAATGATATCTCATGGTCCTCTGGTTGAGGCGATTGAGCCATATGTACAGTCTAGTGTAGTCAGATAGGGGCTGAATTAAGCCTTTCGACTGACCTAGTGGCCTGTGCAACAGATGCAACCTTAGAAGCTTCCCTGTACTTTCTGATACTCCTCCACACAGACAGGGTCTCTCTTCACTTACCTCATGTGTTTTAAAGACATGGAAAGGGGTAATAGATAGGAGAGGCGAATCGCATGGAGCAGCACGCTCCACCATAGATAGCTCACTTAAAACCTCTCTGCTTAAGACACATTCCTTTATTAAGGAATAGAAAGGATTTTGCCCATTACTAACCCAAAAATGAGAGCAGTTCATATTTCAAGTCATGCACAAGGAGTGCTGTTTGCAGCATCACAGGAAGAACCTGCAGAATGCCAAGCCCTGAACTCACGAACAGCGCTTTGCCTTGCTTCTGCACAATCTGTCACAATCCAAAGCATAAACCAAATGGAGAAGCCAGTATATTCACATCCAAACTATTTTATGGTTTTTTCACCGTGTGAGGACAGGAACTGATACAGCCTAGCAAGGGAGCTTAACAGTTACTGCAGAAGACAAGATTCAACTAGGAGATCTGCAAAATCCCACATGATCAAAAATGTATGAAGATCACAGACTGTGTTGAACTCAAAGACAGAGAAACACAATGATATTAGGTAGAAATCAGCCAGGTAAAAGATGCAGATGGAGAGAGATTAGGACAGCAGGCTGAAAAGAAAGGATAATGATAATGAGGGCATTGAAAGGCAATGCTAAATTTAGCAAGAGACCCTACTTTCAAACCATGAACAGATGATCAAAGTTACCCTTTCTCCTGCAGATTTTCACTCAGAGTACAGCACAGAAGACTTTTGATTCTCACAGACAACATACAGAGTCTTAAAATAGATCTCAAAACATGCCTTAGGACACTGTGCCTAAGATCTTCCCACATAGAAACACACTGCTTACTCTTGATCCAAATGAGCTCTGACGTTTCCAAGGTGCATTTTCATGACAGAAGAAACTCAGCTTAGAATCTTGTAAGGAATTTTCTTTTTTTTTTTTTTTAAAGATATATTGTTATTACAAATCATGATGCTGTAGCTCGTGTGATCACTACAAAAACATTTTCCATTTTGTCTTCTTCGTCACCATAGAATCCGTGCCCGAGCTTCTCACACAACTACCGGATCCCTGCTCACACCACTTTGGCACAGGAGGGAACCTTACAGCTGAGATCCACTGCTCTGACCTAAACTGGTTTGAAGCTGACTCATTCTGCTAATAAACAACTGCAAAAGTAGCATCCCATTTTTTTTTGTGAGAAAACTGCTGCCAAAAAAACCTACCCAAACCACCAACCTCTAGAGAAATCATTGGTATTTGGTTATATCTTACTATCACACAAGAAATTGATGTTTTAATAAAACAGTGATTACCAAAAGACATGGCACTTTCTAAATATATCGTGTGAGAAATGATTACAGAAACAAGCTTCTAAAGTTCTGTATCTTGGGAGATAACACACATGCAAACTGAGAGACAGAGAGACAATATGCAGTACAAAAATTTTATTGACATGAGTTTGGGATGACTGTTTTACATATAAAGTGAAGCGTTAGGAAACAGTTAAGTAACCCTTTCCTCTTTCCAGGCTTAATTTGAGAAAAATTCTACTGTGGAAATCACAGGCATGACCGTGTTACTGTCCATAGCTCTCAAAGCCGTCTCCTAATTGCCAACCAAGAAGTACCTGATTCTGATCTGAAGAAAACTCTGCACTTTCCTCTGCCTGCCAGATGAGGTACTGAGACTACAAGTGTTTCCACATTATTACAATCCACAAGTCTATAACTGTAGCTCCCACATGGAGAGACTGGGGAAATATTCCCTTCATAGAAACTCTTCCTTGTGGGAACAAGATCTACCTCTGTAGTGGGGGAGGAAATGAAAAAGACTTAATTTTAACTGCAAATCAAGTATCATTTCACAGCAATTACATCGTAAATCCACAACAGAAATTGATAATTACATAGTAACTCATGTTATCGCTACTACATTATCTCTGATAATACTGTAGTTAAGCTTGTGCTCAAATTCCGTTTCAGTAAAATCTGTTTCTGTAAAACACTGTTATTTCTTGGATACTTTTAAAACACTAATGAAGTATACAAAAGTTCTTACAGTATACAAGAAAAACGAAGTTAATAAATGATCGCATTTTCTTCAATTTTATCAAAGAATAAGAGTCTGAAAAAAATAACTTTTATTGCCTTTTAATTTCTCAATCTCTTTTGTATTTTTAAAAGATAAAAGTTATAACAGAAATTCATGACATTTTAGATGAAGAGAAGCTTGGGAGAAAATCACAATTCAGCAGGCAGATGAAGAGGAAAATCGAAGTATTTAATATGGCTTGCAGCTGAAAGTAATTGATCTGCATTTCCAATCATTTTAGTTATTGCCACATTCCATTAATTTTTCATTAAGTGAAGATAAAAACATGTCTTTAAAATGCATGTACAATAGCTTGAAGCCATTACTGTACATATTGTGCAACTAATCTGAACGCAGTTTAACACGTGAACATAATAGAATATATTTATGTACAGTATATACATAAACAGAATCCTGCGGTAATACCCCTGAATATTATCATTGAAATAAGTAATTTTCATACTAAAAGAAGAAGAAGAAGAAAAAAAATCTATGAAGGTGGCAAAACTGCCCATTCCTGAAGTTAAAATCAATATAATTTCCAGCTGATTTACATAGAAATAAAACTGTGGTCCTGTACAAACTTTACATTACAGGGAAACAGTTTATTTTCGAAAACATATTTACATATTTGAGTACTTGGTTCTTTGCAATAGAGATTATATGAACACAGAAAATTGTATGGTAGGCAGGTTTATTTTTTTTTTTTCTATTTGTTCTGTTTTGTGCAAATTCCAAATCTCTCTTTTTGTGTTATTATCTGTCTCTATTTGCCTTGTATTACTGCTGCTGCTTTTTTTTAGTATTCTGAGAAGGCTGGGTGACTTTGCTTCTAGGAACAGGAAGAAAAGATTTAACTCTGGAAACACCCAACTCTGTCTTTGATTTACTGTTGCTGCTTTCCACACTTTGGCTGCTGCTGAGAGGACGCATTCCATCCTATGAATAAAAAAAATATACATTTTCTGTATAAATAACTATTGCTGTTTGACCTGAAAAACAACCAACCAACCAACCCCACCAGCCTTATAGAACCTTTGTTAGCTTTTAAGTACTTAACAAACTATGTTTCTTTTTTTCCTTCTTTGACTGAAAGGAAATATCAGAATTCTATTTATTTTCAGAAAAGGATGCTTTTCTAATCTCAAACTCTTTTTTCAGACACTACTTCTTGCAGCTCCATAGGTTTATCATTGTTGCAATTACCTCTAAAAGGTTGACTTCTGCTTTCAACTTTGTTTGTCATGCAAGTAGACCTCTCTCCTCTAGCAAAAGGATGGTTTATGTTTCCTTCACTTTGGCCAACATTTCACCACAAAGATATGGGAAATTATCTTTTTTTTTATTCTATATAAAATCTTTTGACTAAGTTCTTAAAAATACTCAAAGGCAGCTAAGCTTGTCTATCTCCAAAGTCTGTATAGTTATGCCTTATATTGTTAGAAGCAATTTTAAAAGGGAAAAAAATTCACTGGGAAAATTTTACAGTGAAGTTCTGATTTGCAATGCCTGAAATCAATGTGTTTAAAGAAATATACAAAAGCAGTATATCTGAATGTGGATCTGCAATGTTATAATTGTTTCTGTTAGCAGAGACTGTTCTCTGAATTTTAAGTAAAATTACAGAAAATCTTGTAACAATATTAATATATGGATATGAAAAAATATGAAATTAAGGCTGGCAAATCATCTTATCCAACTTAGCCTTTTTTGATGTTTAGGTGTGCAAGTTAAGCTATTTTCAGGGCTATTTCTTTGTACCTGCAGAAAATAGACAGTGTCTCTAGAAAACAATTTGTTGCAGTCAGATGAAAGCATCTGGACTGGACTCTAGAGGACCCCTGGCAAGGGAACACAGAGGACCTAGAGAGGGAATACAGAAAACAGATTCTGCCCTGGCTAAGGCTAGTTGAGCCACGTGCTCAGAAGCTCTCTTGATGTTGAAAACAACCAAGGAGCAAGAAAGAAAATGGAACAAAATGTAATAACAGAGAAAGTGTAATTTTTTATCCAAAGAAAGAGAATTAAGCAGGACATAATTTCATACTCGTATTTAGTACGGATGTCAGCACCATCAATCAATTATTTCAGTTTCTGAAAAGAAGAAAGTAGTGGACCTACTGTATCTTCCAGCATTATTCAGCTTATCTTCCCACTCTGAAACTGCTCTGAAGTTAGCGAAGCTTGTTTACATTTAGACTATCTCTTCCCAGAATCATGAAACTTATCACATAGTATTTCGTTTGATTTCTAATAAATAATATGGCAAGAGAACTGTATATTACAGCAAACAGTGAGGTAGAGAAAAGAAACTGAATCCTCTTCTTAAAAAAATCCCATTCTTCACAAATTCTGGTAATATCGTGTCTTCTCAAAATTTCTACCCAAGAACTTTGACACCAGAGCAACTTGATTCTACGTAGATAATAAGACTTAGAAAGACTTAGTGAATAATGGTAATTGGTAGGGTGGGGTGGAATTGAACTCAGGGCTTTTATTTCTCTCAAAATCCTGTCCAAATAACTTATAATGTCAAAGTAACATCAACAATACTTGGCCTACGGAGATGGCTTTATGTAAACATGAAAACTGAAGCAAATACACCCATTGTTTAATAAATCTTTAGTTTCCATTAAGACACATGGAAGGAACTTGGCATGGCATGCCTAGCAAGTTTCCTAAGAATCGCGACAGTTTATTCTTCTAATAAACAGGGCACTGGAACACAAATTCTTTGGATGCAATCAGGAATTCAGATTTTGGAGAAACTCAAGACACCTTCCCTATCCTACAACAAAACCCCTTCCACCTACCTTTTGTGCTGTTGCTTTACTTGGGTTAGTACCCCTTGCTGAAAATACAGGACTGTTCTGAGAGTTATTGAACATCAATAGTTCATCCTTAGAATCTGCAATCTAAAAAAGATAAGAAAGTGGTGGGTTTTTAGTTATTCACAGCAGAGAGTCTTGATTTTATTTTCATGTAGTTTCTGTGCAAAGCAATACATAAATATCCAAAGAATGATCAAATATCATTCCTTTACTCTTGAGTGTGTTGGTAGGAGATGGGAGATAAGAGAGAGAGATTTCACATTGCATATTATCAGAGGGAGATTAAACATACATTTCCACAGCAACCTATTCAGTGGAGCTTCAGGGCCATTTCCCATTACATTTTATCCAGCCACAGGAAAATCACAGAAAGGAACGATCCTTTTCTTTTCCTCCTGCCATGTTTCTTCCCAACTATTTTGCATCAAACCTTGTGACCACACAATAGCAGATAGAGTATGGTCAGCCTTCTGTTCTCATCGAAAACTAGGTACTTTATCCTTGGGCAAGTTGATTAAATTCAGCTCTGCACCTGCAAAAGCACTTGTTCCTGACTTAACACAGGCAGCAGGAACGTATTGAGTGAAAGGGTAAATTAGAGAGCAAAATTGATGGCAGCCTGAAACTACATCACACAAAGAAAACAGGCAACAGCACCCTTACTTCTGTAAGGCTCTACTAGGCAGCTAGGCAATTAACAACAGAAATTCCACTCATCAATGGTTCCACCCACAGTGAGGAAACTGAACAAAAGACAGTGACATCTATCTCCTTCCTTATCAAACTCATATTTCCTTGAATTGTCAACAATAAGCAATTACAATTAACATGTTATTAAACACAATTTTAAGTTGGTTGCCATTTCTTTAAACCATCACATTCTTTCACGGATAGATATGGTAAATCCCTGGTAACTAACTAGTCATCAGCTTGCCAGCTAGGTGTATGTGAATCAAATACTATAAATACTTTAAAAAAACCAAACAAGCCAAACCAAAACACCATAACAAAAGATTTCACTAAATAGGTTGAGAAAATCTTACCAAACACTTTATTTCTTTTTTTAATAAAAACTTGGTTGACTTCAAAGAATAAACAGAATACTTAATAAAGCAAATTTAATGCTGTTCAGGGAGATTCTTCAGGATGTAAAAATGTGCAGCCTAAATGGGCAGTAGCCTAATACTGACTCTACTGGTGTTTCAAAAGATATGGAGCAGCTGCTCCAGTGTGAACATAGCCTGCTGTCACTGCCATCTACTTCAGCTGTGCTAAGAGGAAAGAAGGAAAGGAATAAGTAAATAGCTACAGTTACAGGGATAGCTGGATACTTTTGGTGGAGAATGAAAAATGAGAGAGTGTTACAGCTCCACCCTTTGCTCCAACAGGCCTCCCATACCACCCACAACCCATTTCAGGGTAAAACTTAGCCCAAACCCATGAGACTTACAAGCCTCCTTCCCTTTCTTCTGCACTGTAAAGAACAAGAATTAGGCCAATCCATTCTTCCTTGCTTGAGGCAGCAAAACTGAATTTTGCCTACACAGCAGAGGAGCTTTGAGCTAGGTCTGTGATGGCTAATGGGATTACATTAAACAAACAAAATGTGCGATGCATATTAGGAAAAACTTTCTATGTCTTTAAGACTACAGAACACCTCCCCAGTGGAAGCAATGATAGCATGAAAGATAAACGGGGAACAATAATGCAGAAAAGGCTATTGTCTCTAGCATTTATGAACTTGTAAATTTCAGCCTCTGCTGCAAAAATCTCTACAAGATAAAATAGTGAAGGTGCAATTTAAAATAATGTATATTAAACCAGAACACTTGCCCTCAAATGTATAATTTATTAGTTGATTTTGGCTTATTCCCAAATAATTTAATAATTTTCTTCAGTTCAAGCAATGCTTGTAAATTAAAAATTTATTTTAAACATTGCATATGGTAATGATGTAAATTATTTAAAACCCTTGTGTTTACCTTGCTTATATCAGGCTCAGATTTGCTGGAACACATACTTTGAAGTTCCTGTACAAGATCTACTTCATCATCAGAACCAAGGGACAGCCTTTGCTCCAGATTTAACGTTCTTAATTGATTCTTCTCTGAAGATCTGGTAAAGAAACCCAACAGAATCAAAACCAAACCAAACAAACAGAGAGAGCAATTAAAATTAGGCTATGATACAGAATTTGAAAACAAATATTACATGTGCCTGGAAAATAATAATTTATTTCCAAATGACCTTTACTACTACAAACAGTGAGAAAATAACATTTAAGTAAGTGGCAGCAATAGTTGTCTATAATTCTTATATCATAATACATCTGCTTTCCATTCAAATTATCCTCCCCATTTTGAAATTCTAACAAAGAATTTTTCTGCCTGCTATCTTCAAAGATTGTTCCCTTTTTAGGATGGAGTGGTCAGTTTTAGTCCACCTTCCTTTTGGACTTAATTCCAAACACTTAAAACCCCCCTGGCATACTTGAAGCATAACAATTCTATGCTCTTTGTGCCTGCAAATATGGCAGGTTTCAGACTGAAGTAAAGTCTCAAGTGCAGTTCCCCCTGGCTAATTCGTACACTTTCTTAGAGAACCTCTATCATTTAGACTAAAGTGCATGTACTATACCATTTTGAATTACCATTCAGTAATCAAAAAGACCCAGAGGAGTTTTTAAAATATAATGCCAGGTAAAAAAAAAACATAGCTTTTCATGGCAGAGCAAGGATTACATAATATTCTTCCTTAAGCCATAGAATATTCTGTTACATAAAAAGACATGTAAGTGCTCCAAGGTCTGAACTACAGGAGCAGGTACAAAAATTACATGGAAGTATATAAATTTTATTTTCTCTCAGAAATAATACTTAAAAAGAGTTTTTTTCTTCAGATACAGAACCAAAATATTACCAAACAAAATCTATTCATTATAATGTGCTGGTTTACAACACTGTTTTATCATCTTTATTGTTCGCTCAGTGTTACAAATACCAGAAATTAAAACTTACTTTGTGGCGAGAGAAGCTCTTTTCTTACAGTTTGGTTGCACCATAGTCTTAGACTTTATACCTGTACAAAAGAGAGATCAACTTACTAGTGTGTTATCAAGTGTGTCGATTTCCTCATTCTAAACTGTGTGATAAATAGGGAAAATGTATTCCTACTTACTGGCTAATTATAACAACAGAGTCTGTCAAAGATCAGAATATATCCCTTGAAACTGTTCAGAGTAGTGTTAGGGCCACGTGGTACTGCTAACATGGCAAACGGGGCATGAGTTGCCCAGGCTTCTTTTTTGAAGACAGAACATGAGTTTTCTGTGCAAGGCACTTGAACCACCCTTAATGGTTATCTCAAAAAGAAACTACTTGTCACCAGGAAAAGATTTAAGTTTGCTTCATTTAAGCAAATTCAAAAAGTTATCCATACTTCGTATCAGAAACAACATTTTATTGTGACATCAGAAACTAAAGTTACTAAAATTAAATTCACCATCTCCTTTTTTACTTATATTCACAGATATTAAATGGAATCCAAGAATATTCTCAGGTGCAAGATATAAGATCAATCATCGTACTTCAGGTTAAGTTCATTTGATTTCTTAAATCCTCTTAGCGGGATTAGATAAGTTCACAATTCAAACAGAAAACTAGCAAGGAAAATCAGCACATTAGAGTTGCAGTTCCGCAAAAGCAGACTTCTTTCTGCACAAGAGCTTAAGAAACAAATAGCTCAATTTAACATTGCTAAGTACCAGGCATCAGGTATTTCAGTCTTTTATATGTGAGATGACTAAAGCTAGAATCTTACTGTTTCTAAAGTGTGTGCATGTGCAATCCTCTTTCTCTCTAAATCCCTCCCTAACTCTTCTCTCTGAAGGAGTTACCTTCATTTTCTGAAAACAAAAATGAGTCATTTGATTTTGTCCTCCAGTAGCAGAAGCTTTCCTACTTGACACTGTACTTGGTTATGGCATTCCTAAGTTTTCCTTCTCGGCAGATGTCTACTTTCAGAAGAATATGTTGCTTCTGCACATATCAACACGTTATCCCTGTACAGCAAACTGCTTGTTAGACAGCTTATGATATTGAGGTGAAAAGACACTTCAAAAGTGCCAGCTACTAATATAACTTTTACATTTACACACGTGCATATACCCAGTCATATAAAGACTTATTTATCAAAAGGCAAACGGCAAATGATGTGGAAAATTCTTGAAAACTTTAC
Organism: Cuculus canorus; assembly: GCF_017976375.1. Lineage (NCBI taxonomy): Eukaryota > Metazoa > Chordata > Aves > Cuculiformes > Cuculidae > Cuculus > Cuculus canorus. The sequence continues at coordinate 182,435,863 of NC_071401.1, forward strand.
CGTGACTACACAGCATTTTTTACACTTATTTTTCTTGCAATTAAAGTGAAAACCAAAAATCTTCAATTTAAACCCAAAGATCTCTTCCTTCCACTTCAGAGCTCCTAGATTATTCTACTCAATTTATCTAATATGATTGAACAAGGGATGTATGATCTGAGGATACATGTATTCATTTATTTTTACTTGGATTCAGACAATAGAAATCATTGTGGTGAAGCTATAAAGTGTGTGTAAAAAACCCTAAATTAGGTATACTGTAAATTAGGTGCAAAACTAAAGAGTACCAATCAAGCAATGAAGCTTTATCTCATCTGACATTGAAGAAGAGAATGACAGAGCATCATGCCATGCAATATGAGTTGGAATCACTGCACAATCTTCCATCAAAATCTACCTCATTAACAGATAACAGGAAGGGCATTAGAACAAACAAAACAATTAATTAGGATACCTCACAGTCATAAAGAAATAATTTGGCAGAAAAAAAGAGTAAAAGAAATGTTACACGTACGCATAAACACAACTGTCTTAAACCCCCACACTTTCAGAATTAGAAACCTTTACCTTCAGTATTTGTTTCCTGCTTATTCCATGACTGGGAGGATAAATGGCCTGACTTTTTGCGAGGACTTGTGTTCACTTTTCTCCAAGATGCATTCTCACCTCTTTTCTTACTACAATTTTTGTAGCTCGCAACCACAGATAGTGGAAAATTTCCTCCCTTAAAATCTGCTATATAATTATCTAGCTCTGAAACCAAAGTAGAACAAGGTTAAGAAAAATTAATGGCTGCAAATGACTTTTCTTTGACTAATTTATAAACCTACTTAATTTAGTGACTGTAAATGCTTTTAACCACACACCTCCCATCATAACTACAGTTATGTTTTGTGGAAGCTTTAAAAAAGGAATAAAGCAGTTCATGTCCCCGTTTTGGCAATGTGTAACTACTTCTCTTTTAGACTGCTCACTCTTACCTGTTCTGGGTAGAGGACAGCCATGCAAAACAGCTTTATTTAGCAAGATACTGAGAGCAGCTTTGACAACAGCCTGTTGACCTTGGCTAGGATTTTTTTTGGCTGTTGCTTGTCCTGGTACAGACGGTGTTTTCACAGAGGCTTTGGAGAGTATTGCTTCTTGAACTCTGGGAGCTATCACAGCATTCCATAACTTGGACATCCACCTGTAACACAAACAATCCTTTAACTTCAGAGACAACTATCAAACCCCAAGATTTTACATTTTGGGTAACACATCAGATTTTGTATTTTCAGAAATGACCTATATTTTGGACTTCCTATTGTATTCCATGTCAGAGAGGAACTGATTTTATTTAAGGTAGGTTTTATTTACTTGTTTTATATTAAATTGTTTGACCTAACTTTCTTCAGGCTGCTTTGGCAAACTATTTACCATTGGATGTTTTTCCTCCTGCAGATAAGGACTACAAAACATCCTTTTCATCTTAAGACTAAAAGAAAGAAAGTCCCAAAACATATGTGTTCACATATATACCAAAAAATCTCATTTCACCGTTGCCAGTGCATGGAGAAGTTTCCATGCTTGCCGGTGTTCAGTCATAGCCTATTTGCTGCCAGTGTGGGAAAAAGGAGGTATTCAGTTATGATTGCATCCTTTCCAGTGTCCTTCCAAACTTGTGCAGCTTACAAGACCTTTCTCTTTGTACAGCTGCCTTGCTCTCACTCTCTTTCTGTTTATTTGATCTATAGTGAACTGCGTTTCCAGGATGCTGTGGGTTTTCCAGATTGACTGGTTTAGAGACTTGGTCCGATTACAAAAAATTGATAGAAAGTGACATGGTTCTTCTGGGACTTTTGCTTTTCTAAGAAAGAACTATTACGCTTTAGCATAGGATTGAAACGTTTGTATTACAAAATAAATAAATGCTATTTCTTACAGCTTATACTTCTTAAAGGATAAAGGCTGAGAGTTTCAGGCTTAGGGCTCAGCTCACATCTGTAACAGACATTAGGACAATCTTTTTTGGTCAAATCCAACTCTTTTTTTTCCTTATACCCTCTTATGGAAAGAAGATGGCAAGATTGAGAGTCAGAGGGTTTATATATTGAAGGTCTATAAGAAATGATAGGCTATAAAGCTGTGTTTAAGCTCTGCAAAAATCCATTCCAAAAAAGTGAAGGCTAAATGTCTATTTGACTTAAATGAACCATTTTGTTGGATATGCTGACACATAGAAGCCTTCTCATTACCCAAAAGACTTTGAGGTTTGTTTTTTTTTTTAAAGTTAGATTGCATGAGTCATTTGATAGATGTATTTTTGGTTAGTTAGGAAGCATAAGATTGAGCTTTTATGATACATAAACCATGCTACAAAGTGTTGGTACAAGCTCTATAAAAGTTACATTACTAAGAAAATTAATTAGTAATTATTAAAATCGGAGATGTTCCTTGAAGTTTCTGCAGTGTAATACTGTAGACAACGCTCCATATAAATGCAGTCTGCCTCTGCTAGCTGGGTTAGGCTACCAAAATAAGCAATTGCTTTCACTTTTGTAACAAACAACTCTACCTCTCATTTGTGCCTATGTAAGCTTTTCACATTTTGCAGTACCGCTAATATAAATGGTCAGAAATGAACGCTGCAAAGGTAAAATTAATTGAGCCCATTCTAAACTACAGTTAACAACTGATGGGCTGCACAATGGCATCCTCACTAAATAAAATTCCAACCTGGTATTTAAATTCAATCTTATGTTTGTGCTTATCTTGACCAAGTCCCCACCTCTAATACAGTTGATACTTGGGAAAGATGTAGCACTCCCTTGGCCCTGAAAAAGGGCTTTAAAGTGAAATTCTTTCCTGTTGGAACATCATCTTTAATTCCCTAGGACAAAACCAAGAAAAAATTGTAGCTAAAATTTTCCTCATTTATCCACTCTACTCTACATAACACGTGAAGCTACATGAAACAGCACACAGCAGGGAAGCATTGCCTGTCACACCTTCCCTCCCTTCCCAGCTGCCTGCTCTGCCACTGGCCTCATGCAAACGCTCAGCCCCGGACATACATAGTTTGTAGATAGCTGTCTACTGTCTTAATGAATTGAACTGGCTCAGTGAAGCTTTAACAAATGCAAAAAGCAGATGAACAGCACAATGAAGAGGGGCAAGAGGGCAGGAATAGTTAATTAGATTGAAATAACAGCAACCAGTGTGCTGCTAATTAAAGCTATTTATTGCTAGTTATAAGACCAGACTGTTAGCCATCATGCTGCTAAACTAAAAGCATCCAGTAAGTGCTCACTGGAGCTGATCTTTTTAATTGTTTATTATTGGATAAAAGCTACACTAAAATGAGTCAGATGGCATATTGCTACTATAAAAGACATGTTGGAGTTGTGCTCAAAATAAAGCATTGTGAAGCCAGTCAAAGTTAAACTTAGGAGAAATCCAAACTCAGAAGTGCATAATTAAGGTATCTAAAGCTATTGCAATAAATAAAAGATTAAGACATTTCACAGGACATAATGCAAAAGAAGGACAGGAGATAGAGGCAAGGTATACTTTATTTTTTTTTGTTTCACAGTACCCATAAAATTTCTGTACCCAATGCTGCATCTACATTTAGACTTCGATAATTACTCTGGATGTTAGATACTATCTGTCCTTTTAGGAAAAAAAGGAAAATGAACAAGCATAATGTATCAAGATCTGCAGACAGACGAAAAGATAAGAAAGCCAGTGCACACACTAAGCAAAGGACCCTGGAAGAAGCGTCAGCAGAAACTGGTAGAAGAGAGAAAAGTCAGAAAGAGAATAGATGTGGCAATTCAGGAGACGATATGAATCAGGGTGAGAAAAGTAATGTTGCATCTCTACAAACCAATGTTATTATTTGAATTCTTAATAAGTTTGAATCTTAATTAGAGGTTAATTACCTTTAGCATGAAATTAATGTATTTTAAAATTCCATGACTATTTCTTATAAGCAAATATTCACACAATTGTAGGCAAGAAAGACAAAATTTTCATCACTCTTCTTTTATGTTACTGGACTTCTAACCACTTGTATAGCTAAATATATATATCTGCCTTATTTACTAAGCTAATACATCTGTAAAATTGTGTGCATGTTTAAAAATGATACCAGATATTTCCTCATGATTCCTCCAAATTTTCCTCATGTACAACTTCAAAAGGAAACTACTAACTTTTTAAGCTCAGAATTCTTGAATCTTATTTTGGTCTGTTCCCTAATGTACAGATTTCTTTGCAGTGCTCTCTTGAAATGAAAACCAAAATCTTTAAAGTGTTGAGCAATATTAGCCATTCCACTACAAGTAGTTTTTTGGAACCTTTGTGTCACAAAACAACTGAAAGATCCAACAAGACTGACTTTCAACCAGTGTCAGACATCTCTTTTTTGCCCTATTTGCCGTAATTAAATATCATACAGAAGTTTAAAACTTTCAATAACTTCTGCTAAAATACTTTGAAAGTTACTGAGTCAGATGGGTTTTGAGAGAATTTTTGTGCTGAACAAACAAGGAACAGAAATCTTACTTCACTGTCACTTGGCCATGCCCTGGCACTACAGGACAGGAGAAGAAATGTTTTGGCCCCATAAGTGCTTCAGGCGCTCCTAGACGTGATAAGCAGGAGTTCAGCTGGTGCCAAACAGCAAGAATCCAGTCTATGATCTTGCACACAGGATCACACGGAGGAGGTACTTTACCTCTGAACTGCAGAGAGAAAAGATGTTTGACACGACATAAGATTCTGCAGAAAACACTTTCCTTGAAACCCCAGGAAGGCTTGTTCTTATTTTTCCTGGTATATTGCTATTACAAAAATTGGGAACAATCAAAAAATGGTCAAAGTGTTTTGTGGAGTATATTGAAGTCTTGCATTAAAAGTTATTTCCGTAACTACACTTTAAAAGATAACTCATCAATAAATCGATGTACCTGTATTTGTAGGAAACTGAGACAAATATGGAAGCAGTGCTATTTCAAAGCTGTTTCAGATTAAGATTACAAGAGATACCTACCATATCCTATGCAACATATAGGATATAAATAAAGCATGTAAAAGAACATACAATCATACTGAACAGTAGTGTCTGAGTATGATCCAGGCTAGTTTTTAGTGGATTTCAATACTGATTTTAGATTTAGTGTCAATGAAAGAAAGATGCCTTCCTCTAAGAGTTACATTTTTTGGTATGCCTTGCTAAAGGCAAATAATGTGATGCCAGAAAAATCTATTTCATCTAACTCCAAATTACAGTCTGCATCATCCTAATCCTATGATTATCCTCTAAAACAGTTTGAATTACAGGAAGCATTAAAAGATCTACTAGGGATAGGGCCAGCACTGAAGCCAGAGCTTCTTGACAAAGTCTACAGGTGAAAAATATAAAGTTAATGTAGAAAAACATTTAAACTGTTCCAATATATCCTAATAGTCCAAAATAAGGAGAAAAGAGCTTTTCATCTGAAAACATGAGTATTAAGGCACAAACAACGTATCAGAACATAGAGGAAGGATCTTTGAAACAGTCTAGTGTTGGAACAATAAATGTGCTTTAGCTTTCCTCTAGGTTTTTATAACAGATTAATCTTTATTCTATTTTTAACTTTAGAACCCACTATTATAAGCCCCACATTGGCTGGCATTGCATTTGCATATGACATATGTATGTATTAAAAAAAAAAAAGTACTAGCACACCAGGCATTTTTATTCATTATTTAATTAGGGAAGATATAGGAAGACATACGGCTTTTTTTTTCTCCAAACAGCCACCATCTGCATATATGCTTTAGAGAAAAGAAACTTAATGAGATTACTACCCAAATTCAGTACGACTTCAGCCGGAGGTAGGAACCATAATAGTAAGAAATTCTAACCTATTAGACTAAGAATTGCTTTTAAGCCTAAACAAAGCCTGAAAATGACATCTGTTACATGATGTTGCAAGTTCTGGTAGCCAAAGCAGTTTGGTAGAATAAGTTTGATCCAGCCTTTGTCTGTGAACAAGTAAGAATACCAGTGCCTCTGCAACTGTCTGTATTGCTGTATTTCTTGGCATTGCACTCAATAGTCTTTCACTTTGATCTTGAATGATCTATGACAAAGTGTTTCTGTCCTTTTATAAAGGGGCTTAGATCACAGTGTAGACCTGAGAATACAAGCTTTCTCCTCAACAGGGTGGAGGAGAATTCTGCTTCATACTTCTGCTGTACTGTCCTCTGGTCTACACCTCATTCCAGCACTACAGTGTATCTGAAAGATGATAGCTTCAACCAACCCACCTACTTGCCTACAGACAATTGCTGCCCTCCCCATCCTCTCTCTGTAAGGATTCTGTAAACCATTCATACCCTCAACCAGGCAACCACTCATAATGGTTCTAGCTTACTATGCCTGTAGAGACTCTAAGATTTAAAGCATGTGGGGAAAATAAACAATGTTCACACAGAAAAAAGTACTTATAAATAACTATACACTTGGAAAAGCAATGCAAGAAAAGTAATTGATTAAAAGTTTCATTGATACAATTCACATGATCTTTTTTTCTTTTCATGTTGTGTATTCCTGTTCTTGCTATTAAAGTATACACAGGAATGTTTTTAGATTTCCTTATTATCATAACTGAAATGTTACCACACTTTTCTTCTTTAGGATCTCTTTGAATCAGTAAGCTTTTATAGATGAGAACTGTGACACAGGGTACAGGAGATGACATCCCCAAGGACAACCAAAATACATACAGCTGGACACTCAGAACCAACAGTAGGTCTGTTTTCCCAGACCAGGACTCTTTACTACTGACAGTTTTTTCTATTCCTAGAACAATCTCCCTTTCTAAGCCTGTTCAAAACTCTGCTGCCAAGATTATTTTCCTTTGCAGCTGTTTCAACTAAACTCCCCCCTCCCAAAGTCTAACACTGCCTGACTGTCTAAAAGAGCTGCTATCACACTGGAATGGTTTTCTTCCAAATAACTTTCAAAATTCCACAATTCTGCTTTAGCCCACATCTTTCTTTTCATTTTCTGTCCTCCACTTATTTATTCATGTTAAAACAGACTTTTATTCTCTTTTGGACTTTTGTTTCACTTTCAGCAAAGTGACTCAAAACAACTTCCCTACTGATATATTTTCACCCCTCTTTCCTCTGTAAGTAGAAAATCAGGAAAGCTCTTTTCACTGCTTTAAACATAGACAATATACACAGGACATATAACTATCCTGTTTTAAATAAATACAATAAATTCCTTGAGGAAGGGATTTGACACTTGTGGAACACGTTCTTACTATCGTGCTCACAAAGAAGGTGAAAAAAATATTGAAGGATATTTTCATTCAGTGGGCAAGCAAGTATCCTCAGTATCATCATTTAAAGCCAACCTGTGTGTTTACACTAACCAGTTACGGCCACACACGTTCCTATATGAGACCAAGCACAACATTGACAGATACGCAGTCTGTGTCTTCCCAGAAAGGTTTGTTTTTTTCTGAAACAGCTTAGTTATCTGCTCAGCTTTCGACATTGCCATCATACGTGTTTCACAGACATAGTGACGAACAAAATTGGTGAAGCTGACTCAAGTTCTTACCTTGTTTATAACTTTTCTTCTTAAAAATCTTTGAAGCAAGCCACGCATTGGTTCCGCATCCCACCTCAGTTGAACCCAACGGAAATGCTGCTGAACCAGCAGGTCAGAGCCATGAAGATGACACTTTGCAATTGTCCCCAGTAAAAAGCAGTTCTCATGAAAGTAAAAAGCACCAGAAGCTCCATCTGCTAAAAACGAACCATAAAAAATTTTACTCAAATACTCAAATCTTTAACATGACAATATAAAAGTAAGCATCATTGACGTAATAAGATGAAATAAGAAAACTCACCACAAATTAGCCTTAAAACATGCTCTATTTGGTTAAGAAAAACTGTTTGCAATAAAATATAAAAACATAAAATATAAAATCATAAAGTATAAAAACTCTCCTTTAAGTTTCCAATTTTTCATGTACTATAATATAAATGTGCTGCCGTAAAAACATTTTTCCATTCCAAATTCTTTAAATACCTCTTTGAATAGTGCAAGGATTTTCTGAACTCCGAGTCTCAAGAGGTGCCAGAAAATCTCCTAGTAATTCAGACAAAGAAGCTCTCTCCAGATTTTCTAAAATCACAATGGTTGTCTTGCTTACAGGAGGCTGCTTAACTGGGACCAGACAAGCTGAAATATAAAAATCCCATTAATGTCTACTTACGAAAATTTACTTTTATTCATGTATACAGCTTTCATGGCTACAAATGCAACAAAAAAATATTTTAATTTTTTTTTGCCTTTTAACTTGTTCACAGAGGCAGACAGACTGTATAATATGTTCAAAATGGGAAGCACATAATCAAACAATAGGATCATACTGTACAATAACAAAAATAATTAAAGTTGTTATTAAAATAAATTCCTTAAATGGCTATAATGGGAAATTCATAGATGGGAAGGATTTTAGTGCACTGAAAATAAATTCAATACAAAACATAGCAAAGGTCTCTGGAAACATATAGCCTTTGGAAATTTTCCTGTAACACTAAATCCCAGATGAATGCTTCTGTAATACAAATATTATGTAATATACTTGTCATGAGTATATCATGTCTCACATAATTTCAGAACTTTCTGAAGGTAGTTCTAAAGATGGTTATTAAGGAAAATGATGAGTAATAGGGCAAAGCTAACAGAAACCGACTGTAGCAGATGATTGCTATTTATTTGCAGTTTCCTGAATATTACTTCTATAATAAGATGATATAGCTGGATAGCAAGGAGGACAGGTACCGCCTCTAGTTCTGATGGAACTACGCAGAAAGAGGAGGAGAATGCTCTCCTAGGAAAGGTGACACGGCAGAAAAATAGGACAAGAAGCAAGCAGAAAAATGAGAAATTTAACAAGCAGCACAATGCTGAAATGCAAGCACAGACTGTTAAGAAAAGTGTGTTGCTGACAGAGAGTAAAGCATTCAAAAGAGGAAGCTTTCCTCGGAGACAGTGGCTAGTAAAACAAACCAGACTACGAATGATTTCCTCGTCTGCAGGCCAAATGCTCACTTCTGACTAAATGGCCTCCCAGCAATGTGATGGAACTCAAAATGACCCGTGGGGATAATCACTGGCACAAGATAACCTCCAAACTGTGACCGGGATTTCCTGGGAGAAAAAACTGACATAGACTGAACTTATACCAGGAAGTATGGTAACAAACAGAATGGAGTGTTGCACATAATTGTATGAACCCATGGGATGGCTCTGCTTTTGTTACTGAGCAGAGGGGACTGTGCAGAGTTTGTGGTAACCAAGTAACCCCATGGAAGCTACAGGATGAGAGCATAATTGAAGGACAGGCCCCGCACTGCAAACACGCAGCAGTCTCATTCACTGAATTGTAGGTTTTATACTAAGTTAGCTAATTCTAGTTTGTTTGAATAAAACATTTGTCTGTGAGATTCCAATTCCTTTTGGTGCCTCTAGTCTTCCCATACTGAGAAGGAAAAAGACAGGGACTGATCCTTTCAGAGCTTTGGCTGTCTCAAAGTTTCAGCATGGTAGCACATGATAATGTATCCAGAAGTCCTGCACTGTTACAATTGAAACTGGTACAAGTTCAAGTGCTTAAAGCCCAGTCTCTTTCAGTACAGAAAGTGAAATGTGAAAAGTATGGCTCCTGAAACACAAGCTTTTTCTATACAGTAATTACATTTATCACATTCATTTTTAATGTGAATGACTATATTGAATGAGAGCTAAAATTAAAATAGAGCTGTTGAAGAGACCATAATAACAAAACAGAAAAGCCCAACATTTTTGGATGAAAACGAATCTAACCAGGGTTAGATTCAAACCATACTGCTAGTTTTATCAATATAAAAACCCCAAACTCCAATTATTTATCATGAATTTACACAGGTACAGCCTACTGAACACTCTGAGAATACTTCATTGTGGAGCACCCAAGTAACAGGACTTCAATCTACATGTAGTTATTCATGTTCACGAAGAGAAAACTGTTCATTTTTACAGAAGTTCAACTGTTTTCTGTAGCAATGAGTCAGCGTGTGCATGTGCACACACACACACACACACACACACTAACATTTACCTGCCCACGTGACAAGATTTGCCTCAGAGGCACACATAAGTATTTAGTAAACAAACGTGTATCAAAAGAAAGTGCTCTGACTTTTTAAGAACTCCATCACTGCTCCTTTTATTCCCAGAAAGGTGGTAATTATAGCTTTCCTGCTTATATATATTATTTTTAAAAAAACAGAACAGCTACAATAAGGCAACAATAGCCCTTCATTTCTGATTTAGTAGATCCGAACCATAGCAACCAACTTCTAAAGGCTCACAAAGGGAAAATGGAATGAGACAGAAATAGTAGGAACTACTAATTTTACCTGACAGAGCTCCATAGGAGACTGTCACACTTAGTTGTACCTCAATTTAGACTCTAACCATTATTCCCCAAGCACCTGAAAAACTATGGCTTCAGTTAAAACATGCCACTCATTATGCAAAATATTTTACTGTATTTCTTTACTTTTTGTCATTAAAATTTTTCTTACAAATTACCAAAATCAGTCCTGCTGAAATAACCTTACCACTACTGATGAACAGTTCTGCAAGCTGCTCCTTGGAGAAACCAGCATTCACTTCCACTTTAATGATTTCACACGTGGATCCTGCAGCCACTTGCTTTTGCTGTATTGAAAATGTACAGATTTGGTGAAATAGTACCAAGTCTAATTTATGAAGTAATTTATTGTAAAGGTTTGTGTTAATACCTTGATGCAGGCCGCAATCTGATATGCTATGTAGTCTTGCAAACTTCCTTCTGGACCATGGAAAATGACATTACGGTATTGTTCAACCTACAGAGAGACAACAAATTATTCTTGAAAGTTCATAGACTTGGATTTACTTTTTTTTTTTACCTAGAAGAGGCAATCAGCATCAATAGACAAAATTCTTTATTTTGCACTACTGGAGCTGATAATCCATATTATATTAGTTTTCAAATAGGCAATATTTGCATACAACAGCTTGAAAATATATTGAAAAATGTATACCCTAATTCGAAAAACTACATGAAAGGGTATTTTGTCATTATGACAACCGTTAAAGCTTGAAAAATTAGCGTAGGAAGGGTGATTTTAGCAGTCAATTTTTTCTTGATTTAGAAATAAAATAGATACTCCATAATGATGTTAAAACTATTAAGAAGTAGTTCAGATCACTACTAACATAAGGACATAGACAAAGCTCTTTATTTCCAGTTGAAATGTGATCATATTATCAATACAGTAGAATAAAAATGATTTCATATATCCTAACTGCAAAATTACTTTATCTCTAAATAGCCAGTAAGGGAATACACTCATATCATTGTGCAATATTGTTAAATACAGCAGAAACCTATGACATCTAACTGTGCTTCTAACAACATAAAATTCTGCCCAAGGACACAGCAGAAATTATGCAGGTTTGAAACTAATTTTGATTTGATTCGCAATATTAAAACAAATGATCTATGAAAGCTAACTCATATTACCCAATTATCCTTACATTTTGAGGTATTAAATAAATAGTAAGAGAGGAGATACATATGCACAAGCTAATAATCATAGAATTATAGACTAATTTGGGTTGGAAGGGACCTTAAAGATCACCTAGTTCTAACCCCCTCGCCATGGGCAGGGACACTTCCCATCAGACCAGGCTGCTCAAGGCCCCATCCAACCTATCCTTAAATACCTCCAGGGATGGGGTATCCACGACTTCTCTGGGCAACCTGTTCCAGTGCCTCACCACGGCCATCATGAAGAATTTCTTCCCAATATCTAATCAAAATCTTTTCCCTTCCAATTTATAGCCATTCCTCTAGTCCTATCATTCCACGCCATTGTAAAAACTCCCATTCCAGCTTTCTTGTTGGCCCCCTTCAGGTACTGGAAGGCCACTATAAGGTCTCCCCAGAGCCTTCTCTAGGCTGAACAACTCCTACTCTCTCAGCCTGTCCTCTCAGCAGAGGTGCTCCAGCCCTCTGATCATCTTTGTAGCCCTTATCTGGACAGTTTAAACATTTCCATGTTCTTCTTATGTTGAGCATTTCAGAACTGGACACAATACTCCAGGTTGGGTCTCACCAGAGCAGAATAGAGGGGGAGAATCATCTCCCTCAACCTGCTTGCCACTCTCCTTTTGATGCAGCCCAGGATATGGTTGGCCTTCTGGGCTGTGAGTGCACATCGATGGCTCATATTGAGCTTCTCATCAACGAGCACCCCTAAGTCCTTCTCTGCAGTGCTGCTCTCAATTACATCATCCCTCATCGTGTATTGAAATTGGGGATTGCCCCAACCCAGGTGCAGGACCTTGTACTTGGCCTTGTTAAACCTCATGAGGTTCTCAGAGGCCCACTTCTCCAGCCTGTCCGGGTCCCTCTGGATGACATCCTGTCCTTCTGATGTGGCAACTACACCACTCAGTTTGGTGTCATCTACAAACTTGCTGAGGGTGCACTCAATCTCACTGTCAATATAATTGATAAAGATATTGAACAGCACTGGTCCCAGTACGGACCCCTGCGGGACACCACTTGTCACAGATCTCTATCTGGAAATTGAGCTGTTGACCACAACTCTCTGAACGTGACCTGCAACCAATTTCTTATCCACTGAACCACCCACCCATCAAATCTATATCTCTCCAATTTAGAGAGAAATATGTTGCGGGGGATCGTGTCAAAGGCTTTACAGAAGTCCAGATAGATTACAGCCATTGCTTTTCCCATGTCCACTGATATGATCACCCCATCGTAGAAAGCCACTAAGTTAGTCAGGCAGAACTTACCCTTGGTGAACCCATGCCGGCTATCTCAAATCACCTCCCTGTCCTCCATGTGCTTTTTGAAGTCTCAAATGTTTGCCTACATGAATGTTATTCTAATTTACTTTCCCCTCAAAAAGTGAAACGAAATAACTTTGGAAAGAAATAAGATATCATGGAGCTTTAATGTATTTTCTTAAGACTTTATTTCATCAGATGGCAGTTACTTTAGAGAAGGAAGTTAATGCCCTCATGTGACTAAAATTATTGGGGTAAGATTCATGGGGAAATTTATTTTAAAATAACAGCTTTCATCCCATTTCATTTTTTAGAAGTCTTGGAATTCTTTCAAAGAGTAGATCAATTTTTTTTTTTTAGTTATCACTATTACAGATGTATTTTCACGTATAAAGAGCACAGTGAGAGAAGCTAGCTTAGTACTTACTAGACGAAGGTAATTCTGAAGTGTCTGAAGATGGATCATAGATGCATAAGTCACACTATTTAGGCAGCCTTCCTGAGGTCCTTTAAAAAGAGACACACAAATAACTATTCTAAATCTCTAGTGTTTACAAGCATCTATGATGGATACAAATGGTTTTCATGCAGCATTCTACAGTGACCTCTTAAATTACAGCCTATGCACATTAAAATGGTGAAGAAATTAAAGTATTTATCTAGCAACATGGATTCAGCGGTATGTATCCATGACATAAGTAAAATGGATACTACTATATAGCTGAAAAGGTGGTAGGGTCAGTATCATGGTATCATAGTATCATAGTATAGTTAGGGTCAGAAGGGACCTTAAAGATCATGTAGTTCCAATCCCCCTGCCATGGGCAGGGACATACCACTACATCAGGCTGCCCAAGGCCCCATCCAACCTGGCCTTGAACACCTCCAGGGATGGAGCATCCACAACCTCCCTGGGCAACCTGTTCCAGTGTTTCACCATTCTCATGGTGAAGAAATTCTTCCTAATGTCCAGTCTAAATCTGCCCCTCTCCAGTTTATACCCATTCCCCTGGTCCTATCCCCACAAGCCTTTACGAATAGTCCCTTTCCAGGTTTCCTGTAGGCCCCCTTCAGGTATTGGAAGGTCTCTGTTAGATCTCCTCTGAGCCTTCTCTTCTCCAGGCTGAAGAGGCCCAACTCTCTCAGCCTGTCTACGTATGGAAGGTGCTCCAGCCCTCCCATCATCCTTGTAGCCCTCCTCTGGACCTGTTCCAACAGCTCCATGTCCTTCTCACATTGAGGATTCCAGAACTGGACACAGTGTTCCAGATGAGGTCTCACGAGAGAGGAATAGAGGTGCAGAAACACTTCCCTCGACCTGCTGGCCACGCTTCTTTTGATGCAGCCCAGGATACGGTTGGCCTTCTGGGCTGCAAGCGCACATTGATGGCTCATGTCAAGCTTCTCATTCACAAGCACCCCCAAGTCCTTCTCTGCAGGGCTGGTTTCAATTACATCATCCCCCACTGTGTACTGAAAACAGGGATTGCCCGACCCAGGTGCAGGACCTTACACCTGGCCCTTGTTAAACCCCATGAGGTTCTCAGAGGCCCACTTCTCCAGCCTGTCCAGGTCCCTCTGGATGACATCCTGTCCTTCCGGTGTGGCAACTACACCACTCAGCTTGGTGTTATCCGCAAACTTGCTGAGGGTGCACTCAATCTCGCTGTCAATATAATTGATAAAGATATTGAACAGCACTGGTCCCAGTATGGACCCCTGCGGGACACCACTTGTCACGGATCTCCATCTGGACTTTGAGCCATTGACCACTATTCTCTGAATACGACCATCCAACCAGTTTCTTATCCACCTTACCATCCACTCATCAAATCCATCTCTCTCCGATTTAGAGAGAAGGATGCTGGAGGGGACTGTATCAAAGGCTTTACAGAAGTCTAGACGTATATAGTATATTTTCAAATAGTAGTATATAGTATATGTATGTATAGTATATTTGAAAGTATAGTATATTTTCAAAATGTTGTAGACCCTTTCAAATCTAGTTAAACAATTAATTGGATATGATATTTCTGAGGAACAAGCAACACTGAAGAACAAACCCAGCAGTAAATCATTCTCAAACTATGTATTTCACAGAGGGGCCTACCATTCAAACCTGAAAATTATAAATGGAAATTACCAAACAAAAACACTGTGATATGCTCGGCTCTGTTATTCTTCAAAAAGTCCCATGGTGGCTGGGAAAAAATCTGACCTGTTGACCATGAAACGTTTCCTGTTAAAAGAAAAAATAAGCGAGATATACCCTATATCTATGCAAAGTGTCCAGTGCTCAAGTATATTCACCTGCTTACAGCGTGCAATATACTATAAATTTGACAAACAAACCAGTCCCATGTACTAAATCATGCTATTACTCAGAATGCGACTGAGGATACTAATGCTTTCTCCCAACTGAGACACAGCTGGCCTGTCTTTACAGCTTAACATGTAAAATAAAGTAAAATAGGATTATTTGTCCATTGTCCAATCTAATGTGAATAGGGATTTTTTTGGTTGGTGCGCACATGGAGAGGGGAAGGAAACTTAAGACGAAGCACACAAATTTTCAGAATCTGATGCCACTTTTATAACTACCACCACAGTTTGGCTGATTTCTCATAATTTTAAACATTTTTCTGTTTTACCTTGATAAGTGAAGTTATATAAAGCTGGAATAGTTCTGTTCTACCTATGCTGATGATTTACTGTCTGGATTTACTGTACACTTCGGAGATACTGTAAGGAGATACAGTGTTGGCTTTGGATTGTTTTGTTTCACCTTTAATACAGGTCTCTCCACTTGACTACTACATTGAGTGACGGACTAATCAACATAGGGTCTCATGGTCCCTGAGGCCCATTTTACCATACATATAACTAAAAGTAAAAAAATGCTTTCATGCCAGTATTGTTCAAAGTTTCATCACTAGTATTAGTCTTTAAGATCTTAGTGTAAGCTTTAAAAGATCCAGAAATCTCCAGATATTTTTATCTTACTTACAAAATTTCAGAAATTAAAGAAAGCCCCCAATTTTAGCTTTTCTTATTACACCAGCATTGATACCTAGTTTGACAGATAGTATACTGCTTGCACCGAGGCCAATGTTGGATTCTGCAGCACTATTAAATGACAGGTCTTCTAGGCTCTTCCATCCATCAGAAGCAATCGCCTGGAAATGGTTTGTCACTGCCTGACTCACTGCTTTTGAAAAATCATCCCATGATGTCTGTTTGCGGATATTTAAAACACATATTGTGTTTTCAGTATCAAATTCCTCTGCACCACAATGGGCTGGTTCAATGCCACTGACTGAAATCCTTACAGGTACACTGAGAGCATCTGTTGAAAAACAGAAAACCAAGAATGAGAAAAACTGTGCAACTCAATGAGAAACGTCCTATTATTACAGACTAATAGCAACTAATATTGCAAAGGAAAGCTACAAAATAATTCCTGCTACAGAAAAGCAAATGTTAAAAGAGCAGCACACATCACCACCACAAAAGCAAAACAGTGGTGAAAAACTCGTATCTTTTTTTACATTACAATCAATCTTATTTTTACATTAGAAAAAAGCATTATTATTATGATTAAATAATAGGAAACAAGACAAAACTTAATCTTTTATTTCCTCTTTACAGACTAATTTCTTATAAATTAAGACAGATGGTAGGTAGTGTTTCAACATTTCAGTTTATTGTGGTTGTGCGCATTTTAATTATCAATGCAGAAAGGAATTTTCTGGCACTAGTGTATGAGTGGAAAACAGAGTTAGGCAAGACAAATATCTTTAAATAAAAGCTAAGACAGAAAGTTCGCTTGGAATTATATCTTTCATTTGCTACAGAATAAACTGACAAAATATTAAACAAAGAAAGTAAAAAATTTACATATGCATTCTAGAAACAAAATTCATTTAATGAAGTTATTTTAAATCTTGCTTTTCGAATGATGGAATACAGCTCAGCAGAAGTTCTTAGTCATTTAGATGACTAAGAAGCTATCTTCTAACTTTAATGCCAAAACAATACCTCTCAGAAATTATCACTGATGTTAAAAGTAAGTGCACAAGAACAAAAAAAGATATCAGCTTACTATGAAATCTTGCAACATTATCTTAGTTTTGCTTTTGAGTTCAGAGGCCACATCTTCATCTGATACAAACCAATGAAGCTTTTCTGATGTCAGAAAAGCATTGATTGAAACCCACTGGCCTACCATAGGGAAAAGATTACTTAAAGGCATCTTTCAGATGTGGGATTGTGAAAAATGTATCAAAGCCTTGCCCTTATGGTGGCTGGACCGCAGGGAAATGAGCAATTACTATGAGAACTACACAGTGTTCTCTACAAGGAGGTCCGTAGGACAGAGGTACAGTGTTTGCCTAAATTTCAGTGCACGTGACCTCTACAGCACAGCTGGCAATCCTGGCCCCCAGTATTTCATCTCTGTCAGGGTACATCCTCCTGTCCTTACTGAATTGTGAGGAAGTTAGATACACAGCTTACCCAAAATGCAGTCTTGGCTTGTTGGCATGTGTAACCAGATAAGAGTGGTGTTCCCAAGTTTCCACAGATCAGATATTGTGGGGGCAAAAAAACCTAATTATGATTGCAGTGATGTTAACTACAGGCTTAACAAATGAAAGAAAAGAGAAATAAGAGCCCAAAAGTTCTGACTGATAAAAGCAGTTGGGTTGATGATAAGCCTGACCAGAGAAACTGGGTACTAGGAACGATGAAAATAATGCAAGCATTAATTTAAGAGGCTACAGATTCAGCCAAGAGAAATTGGTTTCAGTCCAATAAAGAAATAGACTACAAAGGAGATTCTCACAGAAAGTGAGTTGCATTCTCCTCTACACCTACAATAAAATAGTAAGAGCCTAGATATTATAAAAGTTGAAGAGGAAAATCAGAAGGAGCAAGCACACAGTAAGCTTCCCTAATTTGCTGATAACCAGTGAACTTGATTACTCACAGCCCTACACCAAATCACACAAACACACAAAAAAAAAGGTGATGAACACAAAGCATACAAATCTACAAAGAAAGACTTCTAACTATAGAAAGAAATAGAAAACACAGAACTTGTGAGTCGATGGACTAAGCTCTAACCCAAGAAATACAGAGGTCAGCCTGCTCTACTGAATTCTGAGAAAACTTACAGAGAAGGAGGAAGATGACAGGTGCCGACAGAAGAACAATCTTCTGGCAGAAGTTATTGATGTTGGAAAAAATGTTATTTGATGTTGTCTCTAGGGACTTTTTTGAAGAACAACAGTCCCCTCAATAATAAACAAGTGATAAATAAAACTATACTCTAAAAAGAGATTCAGATTTGACTAGATGATTGTCTTAGCCTGACAAAAGATGACAGCTATCCATCACAAAGTGTTTTTTCTGCAAGAACTTGAAAAGATAGCACGACGCTAATAGCTCTGGAAAAAGTAATTACTAATATTAGATTCAGAAATTCTAAGAGAATTTGTATTTTTGCACATGTAAAATACACAACATCTTTTCAAATGGTTTAAAAATAGAGACATAAGATTTTATAACCTCCAACAAAATTGTTGTACTTTTGCAAAATTTGGAGAATCGAAACTTGCAAGGATAAGAAAACTGAATTTTGTGGTGCCAAAAATGTGATAACTACCCTTTTAGTGTTTCTCATTTTTGTCCCATAAGCTCTTTACTAAAAACATTTCTTATAGTGCTGATAGCAATTACTTACTTAAGTTTTCTAGGAGATGTTTGCAATCATCAGTAGCAACATCATGCAACGTTCGATTACACTTATCTTTCCTCTCAGCCTCTAGTCCACCATGGCTACAAAGGATTTCTAGACAGTTCTGCAAAGGTAAGAACTGTATTATTTACTTGTCCATTTGCTACATTAAAGAGTTCTACCAATATGTAGTCAGACTCCTAATTGAAACTCTTACACATCTATGTCCAAATAGCTATGGAATTTCCACATACAAGCATCCAAATGATGCTCCGCATAGCATTAAAAACAAGAAGTAAAAATATTTTATAGCAGATTTGAAAGTCTCAAATCAAATTTGAAAAAGCAGAACATATGCAGCCAAGTTTCTATAGTCTTGAAGCATCAGATGCTGATCAGTATAAGTGAAAAACATCTGGTTACCAGTTTATGGATTCACATTAGGAAATAGAAGCCCTAGTATGCATCCTGTTTTGCACAACTTGGCCTCAATGTTCCAGCAACAATACAAAAGCAATTCTAAAGCTTAATACAGACTAATCAATGAATCTATTCAGATGGCAATCCATAAAACCAGTTTTCACTTTGCAATTCACCAAGTAGGAGTTTTCATCATGCCTGACATCTAAGTGGGACTCAGCAAAAGAAAAACAATCATTTTAAAATCACCTTGCAAGACTCTTCCTTGGCAGGTAAACCTGAATTTCTGCAAGCATAGCAATAATTCAGTGAAATAAAAATGCATTTGTGGATGCCAACAACATGATGTCCTCTTAAAATTCAAAGACTTAAAAAGTCATACGCTCAACAAAAGCAAAAATTCATTACAATTCATTAGAAACAAGCTTCTAACAGATAAATTCGGATTGGTACAATCATAATGTAGCACGAAAAAAACTAATTATATAGATACTCCCAAACTACTAGAGCAGAAAAAAAGCCCTCACAAAACTACATTCAACTGTTGATTGACTGGCGATCAGAGGACTGGTTAAGTCCTGATTTCTAATGATCATCCATTCAACAATACAGGTAGCCTTCTTGAAAGCATTGTCATCCTCAGACATGCCTTTCAAGGACAGATATCCATATTAAAAAAAGACATCATCAGAAATTATACTAGTTGGTACTGTATTGATAACCTCTGGAGTTAATGGTAGCAGAGAAACTAAACTTTAAAAACACAGACAAGCAGCCATTAAGTATTTCAATTCAGAACAGTGGCTCCTTGCACATTTGGCTACTGTTACCTATTTTGCAGCCCTTCTAACAGAAAGACTTATGACAGTGTTTCTGATACTCTAACAACTTCCATAAAAAAAACAGTCACTCAAGCTATATTTCCCTCTGAAATGAAATTTTACCAGATTGTGGTTCCAGCACTTGCAAGAACTTCTAAAAAATCGAATAGCTCACTAACCGTGCCAGAAGAAAATTAACCAGAAAAGAAGAGCATATTTTCTTGCCAGGTTAGTAAGTTAACTCTGTCTCTCAAATGGGTGCAACGAATAGCAAAGATAGCAAAAGGCAGAGGACTAAACTGTGAGGTGGAAAATCGGAAGAGGGAAGAAAGAAGAGGTAAAGAACAAAGACATGAGGCTTATTTCCTTAGTAAAATGAGAAGTTTTCTTGGCTTTCTTGCCTATGGAACAGCACCTAAGATGCCCTAGTATAATTCATCTATAAAGAATGGTACCTATGAATGTTGAAAGAAAAGGGTGCAAGTTGTCAACACTATTATGTAGTGTCACGAATGACATGCAGTGCAGATAAAGGATTAGAGAATGAAAACAAAGTGTTAACAGTATTGGAAGATGGCTGTTAAGCTTGCTTTAGCTTCTTTATGTACTAAACTTCTCTTGTGTCAATAAATGCATTTAATCAAATGCAATTATATAAAGCCTCTGCAACATCAAAACCAGGAACTTGACTGCCAGCTATCTATTGCTTTTATAACCTAAGAGGGTACCCTCAACCCTCCAGAGACATCTTATAGAACAGTTGGCTTGGAACGTGCTCCGAAACTAGAAACCTTGAGTTATTTATGAAAGGTATATGTGAAGACTTCTGGTGTCAGAGCCTTCAGAGAGAACAGCTAACCAAAGCCTCTTTTACACAGTAAATAAAACCTAGCTTCCAAGTTTGTCAGGATTATATTATTGTAGAAATAAGCAATATATTGCTCATTATTTAGGTATTTGCAGACTACAAAAAATATCTTAAACTCCACCTAAATTCAGATGAATGGAAACTGAAATAAGAGCCTGTACCTGCCTAACAGACACTGGTAATGGAACACTGGCTCTGTTTTAATGCAAACTGCTGCATTGGCTGGTCTCTAAAAAAACACGAATAAACAGAATCTTAAATCTGTGCCTATTTTGAAATTATCATAGTAAATTTATCAGGGAATAAAAAAGCAAACATAATGATAGACATTGAATTGGGCATGTAATCACAACATGATTTTCCAAGTCTTGGACTACATTTTCTTAAAATTTGCTCTGTTCTCTGTTTCGTATCCTCTATTTTTTCCTTAGGTAAAAGTTTCACAGTAAGATTTCACTGACAGTTGTCATAAAAAAAATACCCTTTAAACAGTCAGAAGTATAAAGATTCTGCTATCAAATTCTTCAAGTAATAGTAAATTTCCAGAAATCTTCTTGTTTATCATCAGTAAGACCTGTCAGGTCATTCTCCATGTTACCAGTTATCCCAGCCCCCCCCCTCCCAGTGATTCATTGTCTGCTAAAAAGGCTGCCCAAAATAACAAATCAATGTATTACTGCACAAATCTGATTCTCAAGTTTCTTTTCCTCTCCTTCCTCCCACAGGAAAAAATTGTTCATTTTTACATGATTCCTAACTGTAACCGGAAACTATGCCCTTCTAATATCTCTAAGTACATGACACCAAATTAATCAGCATTTAGAGTACAGTTCACCTCACTTAACTCTGAAAATCTGAATCTTAAGTAATCATATTTTCTCTTTCTATTGTTATCCCAAAATAAATAGGCATTTAAACATGACAGTCCACCCCATTTGACACCCAGCTTCTGGAGTAATTTTTCCACTGGAAGTTTCTCTCTATTTCTGTTAAATCAACTGTGACAATAAATTAGATAACATACTTAGATTCAACATCTAAGTTTTATTCCTCAAAGATAAAAAAGAAGGGCTTATCTTGCCTAAATTCTATTGGGTTACTGTAACTTGTTCACATTGACTGACCTTAAAGCCTTTTGATGCTGCTATGTGGGCAGCAGTCCAACCCTCTTTGTCAGCATGGTTGAGGAGATCTGCAGAAATAACAGGCTTTAAGCTAGTGCTATAGTTGTCTTCTCTCTTCTCCAAATCAAAGTAGTCTAAATTAGGCTCCGCACCAGTAAAAGAGTTCCCATTGTTAGGCTTCCCATAGTACATAAGGAGCTTGAGACAGTCAACATTACCAGAATCCACTGCTGCGTGAATTGGTGACCAGCCATCCTAAAAAAACAAAAGCAAAAAGCACACTCCCACCAAATACATAGAAAACTGTTTGCATAACTTGTATGAGCAATGAACCTGAATGGAAAGCTCTGTTTGGAAATTAAAAAGGTAAGTAAGAGTGACATAGTAATCCTTTGGAAAAACAGAGTTGCTTTTACGTGTTTGGGGTGGAAGGATGAGGGGGACGAAAATGTAGCAAAAAGAAAATTTTACAGCTTTTTCCAAGGACAGTCCATCAGACACAGACTTCAAAATTTCTAGAAGACTCTAAGTGATATAGGACTTACATGCTGTTAATAAACTGCTTCCATTTTTGTACCTCAAACTAATATAATTCTAATGATCAATAATTTGTTCCACATTGCATTAACCAGTTTACTAGTCAGATATTTTCATGGGTTTGACATCATGGTCAAATAAGTATTTCCGAGCTCTTAGGAGTTATTCAGTACTATACAAGGTAATTTATAAACTATTTTAACTTACACTGGTTTTTACTGTTCGATCTGCTCCACCTTCCAACAGTAGCTTAATACAATTGTTATTTCCATTTTTACAGGCCAGGTACAAAGGTGTCTGTCCTCTTTCAGCAGCATGGTTAATATCAGCCTGATACATAATTAATAATTCTGCACACCTACAGCAAACAATAAGGTAGTAAAGTCATCTTATATTTGACATCCAAAACCTCTGTAAAACTTAGACATTTTAAATATTCTTTTAGAAAGTACTGATTTTATCGGAACAATTCTACCTGTGATTTTATCTATCACATATACACAAGTATAAGGTATAATTTTATACATGGGCTTGAAGACAAAAAATCAGGTTACTTTAAATCCATAAATCTTAAAATACTGTAACTGCATTTAAAAACTCTGAATTTCAAACATGTAATTTTATGCGGTTAATAAAAACTTGATGGGAGCCACTTGAGGAAAAAAAGCCTTCAGCTGAGCAAAAAAGTAACATTTCTTTGTTGACTAATGATATTTAAAATAGTTTTAAAAAGAAAAGGGGGGCAGGGAAAAAGGACTACAACTAGCTTTACATACCAGCAAAAGGGAAGTACTTCCCCATACTGCCTAGGGAAGTAACCTGTTTAGGAGAGCAAAACAGCTATGGCACCACCCACTACTCACATCCCTGAATGGAGGCTACTCCAGAAAGATGGCTTGGTGTGTATTGGTAGCAGCTACTGGATCAAGGGGCACAGATGATTAGGCAGAGTGCTGAAGAGCAACTCACTAGGGACTGGCACTAGGATCCCAGGTCTTGTACTTCCTCACAACCCTGTACCAGTAGCTTCAGTTTTCTTCCTGATTCTCGTACCCAAGTTGCTTCCCTTTCCATTTCCAAACCCAGCTTTTCAACAAACTCTCGAGACTTCAGAAAAATCTTAACACCAGTCTATTCCCTCTGCAGTGCAAACAAGGGCTAAAAACAAAGATAATTCCCCATCTCCCTGCCTCAATACTTGTTAGTCCATAAAAATAGAAGGGTATCAGCAATAAAGCCTCAAAGCAATTACTGCAATGCCAAATAGCTTCTGATTAGGAGACTATACTCTAAAAAACAAGGTGATAAAACATTTAAAAAATGCACAGTATATATAAGAATATAAGTATATAAGAAAGTATAGATTAAAAAAATTCACAAGTATTTAAAAATACACGTCAATATGAGTTTCAGTAGATGCTTTCAATAAATGATGGATAAATGCATTCATACCTAAAACTGCAACAGTAATATAATGAAAACAGTATACAATATAATGTAAAGAGGATATAAAGCTGAGTAATACCTGACAGACAAAATCTTACAACTTACTTGACATGTCCCTGAGCAACTGCTGAACACAAGGGTGTAAAGCCATTTTTATCAGCAGCATCAACTTGTGCTTCTGCAGTCAGCAGCAATCTCACACAATCTATAAATTGAGCAAAAACATAGATCGATGCAACAAAAGCAAATGGTTAAAACCACCAGAAGTTAAAACCTGCTCAAGGGACAACAGCAGCCAGTCTTTTTAACTGTACATCACAAAACTTAGCAAACCAAAGTAGAAACTCAGGAAGTAGATTTTAGGAGAGAGGTGAGAATCGACTCGAGGACACTGCTATTCTTTTACAAAAAGGGCTGGGATCCAAATGCCTGCTCATTCCTGGCAAGTCCCAGAGTGTTGATAGCGTAGTTCCATTGAGAGTAATGTGGCACACCCTGGATATGACAGCCCCAGAGATGCTCACAAGCCACACATAACTCAAACAACAGGATCGCCAGTCTTATTTTAGGATACTTTGACTTGGGATTGCAATGACAAGATAAGCTGATAAACTCAAACCTCCCCAAACCACTCTCATTCAGATATTTCCAAAATGACATGCTAAAAATAGTGCCAGCCTGATTCTACCATCCTACAGCTAAATGGAGACAATTACATAGTAATTAGACTGCTTTTCATCTGCAAATTGGAATATTATTTGATGCAATTAAGTTTGAAGAAAATATTTAACCTGCTCTATGTTCTTGAAATTAATTCCAGACCAAAATAAAACAAGACTTTTTCAGTTGTAACTACTACTTCAAAAATAATCTCAGCTGGAATACTAATTATAAACTCCTGACCTCTTGAAACTTATCTCTTGATATCAGAAACCTATATTTAGAATTACTTAGAAACCGGACTAATCTAAACTATTCCTGAACATATTTACTTCTGTTACAGTTCTTTCAAATAGTAATACACATGTGGGTTTGATTGAATAAATACTCTAACATTAAGGAATAAGTTTTTAAAACACTGTAAATTACTGCATTTTAAATTAAGATTCTTAAAATTTTAACTATGTAATCTAATCTGAAAATAATTTTTTTTTTTTTAAAGTTGGTTGTCAGGATAAACTATCAGGACTTCATTTGTAATTTTTTTTTTTAAGTCATAAAGAAGATCTCTGTTAACTAGCTTACCTACTATTTCCACTTGTAAGGTAATACCAATTAAAATCAAATATTTTCAATCACTTCTTAACAGAAAGATATACTCTGCAAACAATGCCATTTTTTTCATCTTTTCATTGTCAATCCCAGTCTTAAATTAAACAATTAACTTGAAAATACAGATTCCTGCTTGCCATCCTAAAGTAGTCCTGAAGTGTCTGAAGGATGCTGAAACAAATTCCTTCTAGCAGTTGCAAGTATTTCATCAGAACACTCCTTGGTTTCTTCATAAAGCATATGTTAGCCATGCAAAAGCCATGACAAACGCACAAAACACCACCACCTTTCTAGAAAGGTATGGTTAACTCAAAATTATAGATTGGCATATTATTCAGGTGATAGCTTATCTGTATGAAAATACTGTTTCTGATGAAGATCACTGAGAAGAGCTGTTTATTCTCAAGAACAGGTGTAAGCATGAGGAAATACAACTACTTTTAGAAAGCATACCATGTGAGCCAGTAAGGTCTACATGACTTGTTCTGGTGGCATATCAAGTAAAAACACAATAATCTCCAAGAAGCCCGGGTTCTTTGCATGGACTTTTGAGTAGGGTTTGGAGACTAGTAATTTGGGTCAGTCCAGGCTCATTAACTCCACCTCACTGCTGTCTGCCACAGAAGAAATCAGCAGCGGAGAGGACTTGGCAGAAGGGCAGGCACAAGACAGACATCAATGTTGTCACTCAGTTAAAAGTTTTGGTTAATGCAAAAGCAAAACATGGAAGCGTATTAGCACAAGCACCTGGAGACTTTACTGCTCTCCACCACAGCTGGGTAGTTAGTTCTTCCAGAGTGCT
This sequence comes from Cuculus canorus, assembly GCF_017976375.1. NCBI lineage: Eukaryota > Metazoa > Chordata > Aves > Cuculiformes > Cuculidae > Cuculus > Cuculus canorus. The sequence goes on from NC_071401.1 coordinate 182,461,797, forward strand.
GGCAAACACCATGCAGATACATCCAGTGGCTCGGCAGAGCTGACTCCATGTAGCTGTATGCCTCTGCACCTCACTCCTTCCTACTTCCCACATCATTCCAGTTTTTCCTATAAAGCAGGGTGCCACAGCCTCCAAATACTCAGGATAGAAGAGAATCAATTATACCATAAATGCATATGATTAGCACATAGCTGAGTCCAAAGGATGTTGTTGTTATTCTCTTCATGTCTCTTAGTTTCAAGAACTTTTATTATTTAATTCTCTCTTTCTCAACCATCTTGCATGTGGCAGAGAATGGTCAGGATTGGCAACACAATACAGATATGCGGATATATTAGCTGAGTGAACTACTGTACATGTTACCAAGTGCATAACAGACCAAAGCAGCTCCAGCTTTGTCATTGGATCAAACCAAGATGGCCTGAAAAACCAATCTCTTCAGTTCTCCCAATCTAGTGGTTAAACCATAAAATTAGCAGTTCCCTCATGTACATTCAAACACAAAGAAAACATTCAGTGTATATTTTTAGGGTGAAGTTCTATCTCTCAGATCCACAGAATTAGGGACAACATGTGCAGGAAACAAAGCAGCTGCTATGTGCTTCATGTGCTGGAAAAACCCTCAGCTGCAGCTCTCAAAAGGCAACTCTTTATGAACAGGAAGGCTACATATTTTGCAAGTAGGAAAGAATAGGAAAGAATATTGAGTGTTCTCTTGGGTAACTCAATTTTCTCTGCAGACAGGGCTGCAAGCACGCAACAGCTGGTGCCACCATGCTGGTTACCAACACATCTCAAATACTCTATTTCTCCACTGAAAATGTGTGGAAATCATTCAGTTTCCACTCTTCCCATACACTCTGCAAGGTGGTGTTTCTTTCTGACGGGAGGTAATCACTGCGCTGGCTTTTAAAAACTCTAAAGCTACTCTTCTTTTTCCAAGCCAACTACTTCCCAGGAAAAATCAGAAAATCTTGTGAGTTCACGCAGAAGAAAAAAGGGATCCCAGAATCTCTGAATCTATTTAGTCACTAACTCTAGGTTGAAAATTTAATTACGGTGCAATCACCCATGTGTTAAGTCTTAAGGTTGCACTCAATGTTCTTAAAGCTCTTTTCCAACATAAATGAGTCTATAGTTCTAAGGAAAAAGAACCAAACAGCCAAAAGACAGTAACTTACCATTGATAATCCTACTCAACGCAACGAAAAACTTTGTACAATAAGTTATTTTATCTTAAAATTACATCAGTGTCATTTCTTTCCACTTGGTTAGTTAGAAAAAGCTATTAAAAAGGAGTTTTTAAAATAAGAGTTTTATTCTTATACTTCCTTTTATAAGTCTATATATTTCTACATAAATTTGTCTTTAAAAGTCTCCACTTTGAAGAGTTGCATCTCTCCACGCTCTTGGAAACAAACTACAAATAACAAAGAAAGGATTATGTATTAAACTTAAGCACAGAAACATTTCTCCAAAAATATTGTGAATCCATTATTCTCTTCATGTAATGTATAAGGAGACATCAGCACTGCTTCTGTGTGATTCTCCTATTCAGAATTCATGCAATCCATTTAGTCGCTAAAATGCTATGATTTGTACAACAAAGTGTTTTCACATCCTGTCAACTATAAAAAGAAGAGCAACACTAAAACCTCTGTAAAATATTTTTTAACTTGAAAAGTAAAAGATACTAAGCAATTACAGGATGCATATGCATGTGTTTGTTTTTATTACTGTGTTTCCATACTTCTGTCAAGTGCCTCTTATTTGAAATTTCGGCAATAAAATGAGAAATCAAATTGCTTTTGCTGTCAGTAAGAGCTGCTCAGTAATCGTAACTGAAAATCAGGACAATTGCTTTGGAACGTTTTAGGAATACAAGGTAAGTTAAGAAGGACTGCATCAATTGTGGTCTTCCACAAACACCAGCAATGATAAATGGATGCCATTCTAGAAGAACCCACAGAATATTCACTCATTGAGGGGGTAAAAATAAATTCACACAATACAATAAACTTGGATTCGTAATACTGAAGAGAAAGTTGAAAAAAACCCCAAAACTCCAACACCAAAGGAAGAAAATAAAATAAAGGACTTTTCCATATTTTAAGGGTCTTGACAACAATAAATAATCTGTCAGATGAAAAGGCCCAGATGTTCCTATGAAGTAAACCATAGTACCTAGCAAGGAAAGACAAAATATACCATTCCAAACAAAGGAAAAATTCCTCCTATCCCTATACAAAATTAACCCTGAACATGTCAGAAAAATGTACACTATCTGCCCAGCTATGAGTTTAGGATCCTAACTTTACTTTGATTTTAAAATATCCTGAAGAATATTCTCTCTAAATACTATTTTGAACACTGGATTGAGGTTTTCAATGTCACTAGCAAGTACATTGCTAAATAAAACTGCAAAATACTCTTGAAAGCAGTGGCTTTAAAGGCACTATGTTTGACCTTCTACTGTAAAATAAAGTCTCAACTTTATAAAAACTTAATGAATTTTTTTGTCATTGGTATTGGTGGATTTCATCTTTAGTGTCCAAACCAGCATGATGATACTAGTTGAAATACAAGAATCTAGGAGATTTTTATGTAAGTAGAAAAAACTACAGTAACGTGTACTGGAATTTCAAAGAAAGCTGCTATTCCAGAGCCTGTCTGAAATATTAAGAGACAGTCTGAAAATTATTACTTGGAGTTTGTATCCATGATATTTGTATGTTACTAACATATTTGCCTCATTTCATGAATATATTCATAAAATATGAAGGTTCAGAGATACCACCTCCTCGAGACTGAGGGTTGGGGTCATGAGGAAAAGAAAAACATAAACTCTGTCAGTAGAGCCTAAAGAACAAACTAAGGCTATTTCATCTCATTCAAAAATAAAGACAATTTTATTTCCCAAGTACCACACTACCCTGAAACAACCTTCCACCATTTTCACTGCTGCTGCAGAGATCAAAACACCGGTCATGACCTTTTCTTTCCTTCTTACTCCCCATAAAGGAAAGTACTTTCAAGTTGCCTTTGCTAAAAAAATTCTTTAGTTTGTCACAGAACATGGGGTGATGATATCCAGTGGCTTTTTACAGGAAGGGAGAGGAGAATTAGAATGGATGTTCCTGCAGAATGTTACCACAAGCAAGAATGCTTTCTGTGTTCCAAAATTCTGCCTCTGGAAGTATTGCTTATACATACGCTATACTGCTACTTTTGTCACATACTCATACTCATACTCATACTCATAAATCAGTATTAATTTCATGTTTCTAAAAAACATGCATTTGACCTAATTTAATATTAAAAACTTATGAAATAAGCTTTCACTATTTCATATGAATGAAAACTTAGTATCACTTACCTGTATGTCCGTTTGTAGCAGCAGAATACAAGGCAGAATAGCCATCTTCACAAGAGTAATTAATGTCCAGTCCTTCTTCATTAAGCAGCATTGATAATAAAGTGACATTTCCCTGGGCAGCAGCTTGGTGAAGAAGGGTGGGCCTGCCACCCAGGGGGACAGGACCACCACTTGTTAACAAAGGGGTTAGGGAGGAAGACCAGCCTGTGAGTTAAAGCAACAGAAGTTAGATGGAAGACACATAAATAAAGCTCTGCATTTTCTAAGTTCTTTCAAAAATTAAAAAGGATGTTCCAAATGACAGGATTCATTAGTTCAGCACAAGTTTTGTGACGATCCTTTGTCTATACATCAGAAGGTATTCTGAAGAATACAAGTGGCATACATGGGTGACAGCTATTAATGTAAATGAACAGGATTTCATTACGAAAGGTTAATGTGAAACTTGTTATAAACTGTAACGGCAGCTCAACGTCTCAAAAATATTTATGTGATCAAAATTCAGAAACTACTGAAAGTTTTATACAAGTTTTAATTTGATTGCTGATATGCTGGGAAGGTTTTTTAAAACATCTAAAGAAATGTTTCCAAAACAAAATTCTTATTTTTGTAAGAAAGTTCATCTTCCTTTACAGTCCTGGTGCAAACTTTAGCATTCGTATCTTACATGCAGTTATACAGATAAATTTCACAGAGAGCACTTAGTAACTTTAAGAGTCTTTCAATAAGCTTGTAAAAAACAGGTAGAAATTAATTCACAGAAATAAATACATTTACTATTTAACTGTAACTTAAGGTAATGTTCCTTTTACTCAGCAATACTTAAACAATATATTATAAAATGCTTGAGTGTGAATGAATAACAGGTAATATAAAATTCACCAGTAAAAGCTTTCAAGTCATCCTGTTAAAAAATAATATTCAATTCAAAGCTTTTAAAGCTTAGGAGTTATTTTGGTTAAATGTTCTGTTCATAACTTATCAGCTTTAGTAGGGAGTTTGTTAAGAATATGAAGTTTGTTGCATAAGGCATAGAAAATTTTGTGTATTCTTCCTTGATCAAGGACTGCAAGAGAAAATAGGAGAAAGATATTTTCACTATTACCTTTAGAAAATCCACATGATACTTCTCTCTTGAATAAATAATTTGTGTACTGTGGTCACACATAAGCTATTATATGAGGCTGAAAGCTGACAATACAAAGCAAGTTTATACAGCTTTTATTGTGGTTCTGCAACACTCAAGACTGAAGAGGAGCTGCAGGGCATTACCTCCAGCTCCATCAAGCTGATAAAGTGCTGTCCAGTCCCCAACACCTAGAACTAGAAAAAGCATGTGGCAATACCTCTACCACACTGGAATGATCTGCTCCATGGTCCAAACCCCACAATTAAGTATGGAAGTTCCCAACAGGATTCTATAGAAGCAGTAGATTTGGGAACCTTGCAAGAGCCGAGCAAGTTTTAATTAAGTCCAGACTTATACAAGAATCCATCATCTGAGCGGCCCCAATGAAGAACACATAGTTTAATCTCAGTTCAAACCAACAGAAAATAAATGTTTGGAGTATTTTCCTATTTATTTCTAATGTAAGCTACATTTGTAATTCCAAGTGAAGTTTGCTAGTCTGGTTGGTAAAAGAAATGTATTTGCAATATTTTCACAAGGTTACCTTATCGTTCAACTTACCTATTTGATATTGACTATAAAAGGTCATCACTACAGCTATGAAATTACCATATAAATACAATTTTAAACTGACAATAAACTGTAAAGTTAACTCCACCTATCTTCATGTAAATTCAGTTCTGAAGCTATTCTGACTATTAATACTCTTACTAATATTTGTTTCTCTAAAATTTTTAATCAGAGGATTTTTGAGGATTTTCTGAAGTTTCTTAAAAAAAATCCCAAACAATATACAAAGTAAACCGTACCCTTTAAGTGGTTAAAAAAATAATACTGATGTCCACTTCCATTACCTCTTAAAATATCCCCAAAGGTCTGAAGAACAACTTTTGTTCTTCCTTTTATTACAGTACTTTTATTTTTCCAACCCTTGCTGTTTATATTGTTTTTAAAATAGTATGCATGTAGTTTTTACTGTCTTGTCATGGTAGTTAACTGATAGAGGACATTACTTGGGTGGCAGTCTAGAAGCTAACATTCTTTGTCCAAATTATATTGGAATCATCTGTGGGAATTTGGGGAGATGGACAGTAAGCTTTCAGCATAAAATTCACTTTGCCAAGAAGTTTTGTAATATGAACTGTATCTTTGGGTTCCCTTCCTTATTGCAAATAGTAAAAGATTTTTTTTGTTTTTCAAAGCATCATTAACAGAAATGCCAAAATATTTTTAATTTTTTTTGTGCCATGTGATATCTTAACTTTCATTTCAACTCTGGAAATTAAAAATATGTTGTTGCAATTCAGTGATGAAATTCATTATGTTAGGATATTATTAGATGAAAACCTTCTACTGAAAAAGATACAAACCCCAGATAGTAACATAAACAAAACTTTAGCTTCTATATCAATGTAAATCCTTAGAATAAATCTCAATCCAACAAAACATATCAATGATAAAAAATACTAATAAATAAAGCATACCATTACAGATACAAAAAGTTAGGAAATGTGAAGCATCTATGAAAGCTTGTAGGGCATGCAGTGATGAAGGGCAGAGGGATAGACAAAAACAGCTTCTGGCATCAGCTTCAGAATGTGAGATGGTTAATTTCAGAGCCCAGATCAGTCGCTCACCCCCTACTTTTATCTTCAAAGCCAATTGTATAGAGAGAATAAATCAATCATTATAGAAATAAGCAAAATGAAAAACACACTTCATTGAAGAGTGACATAGAAAGCGCAAAACCAAGAAGAAAGTGAAGCAGAAATCCCAGGGGTATGAAAATCCAACTGTCTACTTTTGTTTCCATTTTGAAGTCTTACAGCCATTGAAACTAGAAATCCAAACAGAGCATTTTGGCACCAGTTCAAAGGCTGCTGAAGTTAATGAAAACACTGTTGCAGATTTTGAATCAGGCCATAAATGTTCACTGTAATTCCTCTATGCCAGTTTATTCAATGTTAATGACAAAAGCAGATGTCTTTTCCAACCAGGGATTAAATGAGCAACATGCAGTACAATGACCTGTCTCTAAACGTATGTATCACATTAATTTAGCAGAATACATAACTGAAACAATCAGTGCTTGGATTTTAAGTTTGTTCTTAATAGTTGCTTTTTAGGGGCAACTGCTCACAGACCAGAAAGGCAACTGTATCCTGGGCTGCATCACAAGAAGTGTGGTCAGCAGGTCAAGGGAGATGATTCTTCCCCTCTTCTTTGCTCTGGTGAGATCTCACCAGGAGTACTCCATTCAGTTCTGGAACCACTAGCACGAGAAAGACATGGACCTGTTGGAGCAGGTCCAGAGGACGGACAGAAAATTATCAGAGGGATGGAACACCACTCCCTATGAAGAAAGGCTGAGAGAGCTTGGATTGTTCAGCCTGGAGAAGAGAAGGATCCGGCAAGACCTCACTGTGGCCCTTCAGTACTTAAAGGGGGCCTTATAAGAAAGACGGGGATAAACTTTTTAGCAGGGTGTGTTGCGATAGGACAAGGGGTAATGGTATTAAACCGAAAGAGGGTAGACTCAGACTAGATATAAGGAAGAAATTTTTTACCATGAGAGTGCTGAGGCACTGGCACATGTTGCCCAGAGAACAGATACGGGAGGGAGGTTTCAGTAGTATTTGTAGTTTATTAGCTGTTCACCTCAAGAAAAGTCATACATAAATAAGAAACTGAAAAAGGAGAGTGAATAGAACGACATGAATTCAGGCATTACTGACCACGTTACCTTAATGAAAACTGTGTTGCTAAATTTGGCTTATCTTTACTAAGACAAAGTCTATTTCCATATGTATTTATAAATTCTTTTTTTTTTCTTTTCTCGGCATAAAATTTTGAAGAAAATGTCTCTCCATACTCACATAACATCTGTTGCTCAAAGTTTATTTAGTTCCGCAGTTTGCCAGAACACTTGGCCAAAATAGATTAAGTTCCCTTAAAAAAACATAAGTAAAATGGGATAGGAAAATAAATGCAATAAAATATAAGCATTAGTTTGAGTAAAAGACAAAGGAGCTCCCGAATATTTTCCTGAATATTGCAGATAAACTTACTAACGATCTTTGAGACTATTCGTAGTCAGTAAACGAGGGATATTAAAATAACAACTCTATATTAATAAAATAAAAATACAGACCACTAACTAGAGCAATCTTTCTTAAAGGGCTTCAGATTATAGGATATGTTTCCCATTTGTAATTGAAAAAATACACAAAAAGCCATGCCACTTATAAAATACTAGCAGCGTCAAATGTTCAGAGCAAGGAATATAAAGAGATTAAATGAACTCAACACTTCCATCCCTTCCATAAAAACAGTGAGCGGAATATAAATGAAGAAAGGCAATCTGAACCCACCAACTGCGCAATTTAAGAAAAATAACAGCTTTTGACAAAAATCCTGTCTTTGAGAACTGTCACGAATTTTACACGCAATACAAATGGACTATTTAGTGTAGGAGTCCTGTTTAAAAGACTGAAAGTTCTCCTAAGAAAAAAGCGTATACTTCAAAGTACAAACTCAAGCAGTAACAATACCTAGTTATGAAATCAATTGGTTGTAATTTCATTTTTCAGATAGAAGTCTTTTTTAAAGAATAATCAAAAAGTCTTAAATGATTACCAAACAATGTCTAGTTAATGTAAGACTAACTGAAATATCAGCCTAATTCATGCTGATAGGATTTGTGCAAGACAGCCTCTTGCCTACAAAAACTATTCACTTTGAAGCTGATTTTGTCAATAATTTGTTGCATGCAAATAAAACTTTAGATTTCTTTAAAACATGAAATTTTAATTCCATTATGAACCCTAATAGCACCTGAAGGCAAATGAGTTTTGAGGAGTATCTGAAATACTGAGAGATTAATGATTGATCTGACATGGCAATCAGATTCAGCTATGAATAAGAACTTAAGATTAATGTCCAGGACATCCACATGAAAAATTGCAATCCAAGAGGCAACCATCACATCCCACTATTGTTAACTTTGAGAAATAGTAGGCAAATAGAAGATGAGATTTCTGAGCTCATATTTTTTGGCGCAGTTCAGAAAGGATGGAGGATTAGGACAACAGGGTGCCACAGCCAAATGTTAAAAGAGTGACTAGGTTACTCCAGAAACATGCAGAAAGTCTTCAATTAAGTGGCATGGGAATAAAAATTCTTTAATAATGTCAGCCCTGGAATCTCCTGTATATACAAATACAAGTCTACCACATGCTGCTTTTAGAACAGCTTCCCTAAGAAGGAGTTCAACTGCCTTATCAGACAGTGGTGCGGCTACAAACAGAAAGTGGCTGTTTGTGTGACAGAAGAAAACCAGCTGTGCAGGGGGGATATATCCTGTGGATGATGATACAGAGACTAAAGTTATGATGGACTGAAGCACCATAATTGAACAGAGATTAACTTCCAAAGTCTGAAACCATTGAAACATTCTTCCCTGCTGATTAAGGTTTCAAGTGTTCCATAACTCGTGTCCATCTGCCTCGCTGCAGTGCAAGTCAGGCTAAAGAGGGGCTTCTACCAAATGTTCTAGGGCTACTGATCCCAGCAAGGAAATATGTTGACAAAGATTCATAGGAGTTCTACAATTAGCTGGAAGGTACATCTGGGCTGTGTTTGTTCATTTAACTGCCATCAAGAAGATACCCTGAAGTTGTCAGTGCATTAGGCACACAAATAATGTGCAAATAATGTGCATCACCACAATGCAAAATGAACAGCAGATACATGCACTGAGAAACAGATTCAGACAGCAAATCTTTGCTGGTATCTGTTGAAAGAAACCTGTGAGATGCCACACATAAAATTAACAAAGCCTACAACTAAACCCAGAAGAACAACAGAAAAACGGAAATAAAAATGAAACCTATTCTATCGGTATGAAGTGATATATTTGAAACTGCACTGTTATTCAGGTAGTTACATACCTTAATATGCAACCATCTAATGCCATAGGAGAATACAGTAGCCCCAGACATGACCTCATCTAAAAGATTCACAAAGCACTGAAATACATATTCCACGGAAGACCACCAGAAGAGGTAATTTTCAAAGCACCATTTCAGACCAAGAAAGCATTCTGAAGTCCAAAATAAAAGCATTCACATAGAAAGGACTTTCTTTAATATGCCATAATCTACAGCTGATGTACTTTTAACATGACTCCTCTTCAGCTTTAAACAAGTCTCCTGTTTGGAGACCTCCTTTAGGAAGCAAACTAATTTATGACATTATTAAATTAGCAAAAGAATTCCCATACCCCTGGAATGTGGAAAAAACATAAATGAAAATTTCAGCTTTTAGAAAGTGAAAAAAAGAGAAAGGTATAAAAAGATAAGTAAAGCAAACTAGAGACAAAGAAAACCAAAACATTATTTCAGAGGGAGACAGTTGTAGCATATCAATCCCTTTACCTGATGCTGTTACCAGGAGGCTGTCTGAATCACATGGTCTACAGGATGAAGCACTAACAGGGTTTATGGAGGAGCTACAGGCAATGGTGGTGGGAATGACAAAGGAATTTTCTGAACATGCAGGTTGGTTCAGTCCAGGGAAGTGGGAAGGCCAGGCACCCACCTGAGATGAGGCTATGGCTGGTATGGCACAGCCTGCAGGTGCCACAGATAAATCTATAGCAGGTTTTGGTGGCAGCTGAGGTGAGGACTTAGAAATAATTTCCTCATTTATTACCCTGATTCCTTGTGGTGAACTTGAAAGAAGTGAGGTCATGGTTTTGCTGTCAGTTTTTGCACTTGGGGATCGACTACTATCCATTAAAACTTTAAGCTGTGGGTGTGGTGGAGAAGGAGTTTGTGAAAGCCCTGGTTTCTTAGGAGGAATAGGTGGAGGATTTCCTCTATCGATTCTTGATACACTGGGAGTCTTTAAACTCGTTCTACCAACTGGGGGGTAAGTGCCAACTTCCATTGAATGTGATGTCCCTGGCCGTGATGGAGTGCTGCTCTGAGGGCTTGTAAATCTTGACAGGACTTGGGTAACAGTATTCCGAGCTACCTGTTTAGCAACTAGGTTGTCACGACTAGTAGGGGATACATCCCTTGAAGGAGGGCTTTGGGTTGTGTTTCCATTTTGATCCTGATCGTTTGCATTCGCTTGAAATCTAAATCTGGCAGCTTGTATTCGTGGATTTAGGCCAGGATGCCCAGCAGTGTTGGCAGATGGTGAATGCAAACTGTGCATAGATGAAGTTAGTGAGGAATTCTGAGCTGTGGCAGTTGGTGCTGCAGGGGTGCAAAGGGAAGTACTACTTGAAAAAGGGGAAGTGCTACTTGGTAAATCAGGTGACGATTCTGTACTTGGTCCATTTTCCTCAACTCTGTTTTGATTCTGTGTAAGAACAGGAGTTGTGGGAGGGACAAGTTCACTAGATGAAGATTGCCTATCAATCATAGGCTTTGCAAATGCTGCATTGGTGCATACATTCATTTTTGTATTGCCAGACACTAGTGGGTTCACTGTAGAAGGCTTTACAGATACAGTCAAAGGCAACTTCTTAACATTTTCTGTGCTACTGTCCATCATGACAGTATCTGTTTGACAGGCAACAGTTCTTGAACTTGGCTCATCTGTTTCAACAGAAACAGAAACAAGATTCCTATCTTTATTATTATCTTTATTTTTAAGAGAAAGATTAGCTTTACTTTCATTCTCCTTTTTCAATTGCTCAATCATTTTGATCATCTTATCCCTCTCTTCTTTGAGGTCACTGGTGTGTGCTTCCTCTCTATGAAGTTTGGCACGCAACTGCTCTCTCTCTGTGTCAAACTCTGACAGCTGCTTTTCCATTTGAGCTTCCATCTGCGTACTTCTTTGTTGCTCAGCTGCAAGAGATTCCTCCAATTCAGTAGCCTTTTTCTTTTCCTCCTCAAACTTTGACATCACTTCTTCCAGTTTCTGGGATTCCTCTACAATTCGGCCAGACAACTGCTTACACTCTTTCACTAGCATCAATACTACATGCTTATTCTTCCCACGTTCTTCTTCAAGACGAGCAGAGAGCTTTTTGTGCTCCAGCTCAAGACTCTGTAACTGAGATTTTTCCATTTCCAACTGTAAGAAAGCATACAGAAAAATTCCCATTAACAAGATGGAGACTTTCAACATAACCTAGTATTAACCTGACATCGATATTTTTAACCATTGAAAGTATGCCTATAAAGAACCTGTCCACCCCAGAAAAGTGATTTGTGATATCTAACATAACTGCCTATAAGCTTATACTAGCAAAAGAAAGAGACAGGTATCTCTGAAGAGCAATTCAGAGACTAAGTAAGCCATCTCCTTTCCTCCATTGATAACACAGAGATTCCCTAAAGTGATTAAATGCTTATGATTCCTTAGTGAGGAGATACCTGTTCTCCAGAGGTTAGACATCACAGAAAGTCTTCTCAGTAAAGGAGCTGGACACAGGCAAGAAATGAGCTTTGCACAAAAATTTCGAGTCCGGAAATGAAAGGTTTAGGTTTGAAGTCTTTCTCAGGCTGAAGGAGATTAGGGTTGAAATACAGAGTCTGACATGCCCATAATAGTTGTCTTATGTCTTGTTTTAACACTTATAAATAACACACTCATTTCTGAGACCAACTTCTTAGCACAGGCACAAATATCTTCCTGTACTTAACAACAGCAGAAGGTCTCACTGACATCAGTGGTGTATAAACTACGCTATAAACTAGAATAAAAAAAATACCAACTACATGCAGATAATGGGTAAGAATAATTTTCCTTCTTATTCATATAGTCATTGCCTTTAATTCACCTTGTCTGCTGATTATGGCTTTAGTCAAAGTTCCTATTTTAGAAAACCACTGGAAAAATACAAGTTAACACATAAATTTATAAAACACCTACTAGTAATAATGCAACCCAAATTGCTTCATATTTTCCCAAGAAAACTTTTACACAAGTCAAACAACAACAAAAGAAAAATAGAATTCTTCTTTCCCACTCCTCCCTTCTCATACTGAGGTAGTAGCTTCCCATATGCCTTATCTGAGTGACTGATAAAAAACACCAAACAAACAAAATCCCAAGAAACTGGTGAGCAGTCCTTCTCTTGTACTCTTTCTATTGGTTTAGTTTTTTCAGTTTTCCTTCATATTTATGTGCAGATCAATACAGAAATAATAATTCAGAACTGTGCCACTAAAATGCATTTTCTAAGTAGGCATCTTTTCTGGAAAAATATTTTCAGGCACCTATAAAAAAAACAAGTGCTCACAAACAGGAGCAGTTAATTTTAACTGCAACAGGAAACTTTCTCATGCTTTTACAATACAAGAACATTTCACAAGGTTCAAAAAATCACCTAAGAAAATCTGTGAGCAATAGTAACCATTTTTTACTTGGGATAAATGTTTCACTCAACAGATGAAGGAAGAATCATTGATTATAGATTCAGACTATAGTTTCGTGTTAAGACGACACTAATTTTTAACTAAACTGCCTTTAAACAAAAGCTCATATAAATACCAATTTTAAATAACAATTCTGTTAGTTTCCAGATAAACCACAGAGCAGAGCTGGAACTCATGCTTCCAGGAGATGAGTACAGGAGGGAGAAGCTCTGGAGCTGTAAAAAAACTAATCCCCACCTGCTGTACCTCATTGTCTCCAGGACAATCTTTTCCTACACAGTAAGCAGAATTCAAACAGAATAAAACACTTAAAAAGGGAAGTGAAACGGCAGAGAGAACAAACAATAAATCCTGCGTGACTCTACCCTTACAAATGAATGTCTCAGCCTCCAACATTTCTAATCACATTACCTGACACTAAATTTCTCTTTCGTTTTCTTCAGAAGAATGGGAAAAAGCAGAAAGAAGTGATGGGAAAATTATACCTATATTATAATGTCATCTTTGTTTCAAATACCTCAAAACCTGTATAGCATTGACAGCTTCATCCCAGCTTAAGCAATACACTCTGCACAATGCATTTCACAAAGCCAAGTCTACTATTTTTTAAAAACAGTGTTAAATACATAAAATATAAAGTATGGCATCATCAGCGATTGCTAAACAAACAATATCAGCACCAAAACCTCTTCAGTTATGTTAACGACAGCACAGTTCCAGATTAAGTTAACAAGCTATTATGTTGACTTTGTATTTAGGAATGATCCTGTTCACAGTTCTTCACAGGCAGAAAAAAAATATTTTTTCTCAAGCATGTTACTGTTTTTTTCAAAGCATCCAACAGCATTTGGATACTTCACAAGCACTTCATAGCAAGTGGAACAGTAACAGTGGAGCATCCAACAATTCCTTTTTTGCTAAAACAGATGAAAAATCATGAGACTTGTATAACAATTTTTAAAGCTTGGAAATGCTATAAGATTATAATGAAAACATTTTTATCAAGATTTTCTATACTTCTATATTCCTCCATTTTGCTTTCAGGTGAGGGACTGGTTTTATAAATTAACTGTTGTGAAATTACATTACTTTCAAATAATTACAAGCCATTTTCTACATGTAACTTGGATGAAATCACCTTACCATACCATTTTAGTTTCTTATTTGCAAGCATTACATATAAATAAAGAATTCCTTTTATATAAGCCTTCTACTTAATTTAGAATTGACAAAAGCAGCACTAGTTTCATTTTATGTTGTCTCCTATGTCTATCTCTGCCCACCCTTTCCCCACCCTCCTTCTTTTGGCTGCATCATCTTGAATACAGAAAAAACTCTTAAAATTTACACTGCATTTTTTCTTTTAGATGACAGATTTGGAACTAGCTGTAATTATTTATGAATTTATGAACTAACTCTAACCTGATTTTTGCAGTGTACTATATGCATACATGAAATCACATCAGTAATATAAACATCTGGAAATGTATCCAAGAAGAATCTGAAAAGGGGTAAAGAAGGATACTGAGAAAAACGATAAGTGTCCCACAAAAAACTAACCAGCAAAGGCTCTTCAAAGCTGAGAGACCTAGAATATGCTAAGTGACAAAGGATCAAGGGAGCTTGGCTTGCTTAGTCTAGTGAAAAAAGACTAAGGGATGATCTAATAGCAACATACCACTCGTTTTGAAGGCCCTAACAATGATGATAGTCAAATTCTTTTTGGTAGTAACAGATGGGATCCTGTAACAAAACATTAACATGAAAAATTGTCCTTTAAGAGGCTCAGACTTGGGAAAAAGTTCTTCACAAGGACAGCAGTGCAGACAGGATGCAGACAGTACTGCCATTCCTGGTGGAGTTACAGGACAAATTCACAGGTGGCGAGATGTATTGCTGGTGATAATTTGCTTTAGGCACAAGGTTAGACTAAATCACATCAATGGGCCTCTTCCAGCCAACATGTCTGTCTGTCTTTGAGCCTGCATCCCAGTATGAACTTCTCTACAAACGCTTGACAAATCAAGAACTGTAATTTTGATTATCTAGTTTTGAGTTTCCAGAGAATCTCAAAACAAATTTTCATAGCAGCTCCAGGAAAAGTATTCAAAGAGATGGAAGGGGATGGAGACTTAACACAACATAGATGACATCCAGAGATTAGGTGTTTGTTATCCTCTAAGCCTATGACTGACAGTCCTTTGTGCACCTCTCTCATTTTTCTACATTCTGGCCCATTGTTATGTCTTGCTTTTATGATGAAATTTTACTCAAAGAATACTTTTAAGGGCACTATATTCACAGATAATAAGTCCCCAGGAATAAGTTCCGTTTGAGCCTGTTTAAAGTCCACTAATATCCAGAGAAAATAAACACAGCTGTGCACAGACTTCATTACTTAGTGTAAGAGTGAGAGAGTGAGGCAATTCCAAACACAAAGATAGAGGCATCAAACACTAACAGGAGGAACCACTCTTAGAGGGAGGCATTGCAGCTGGCTCTGCATTTAGGTCACATTTGTTTAGGCTTAACTTTACTTTTTTCCTTACATTGAGTCACCCAACTCTGTCAAACATTTCTAGAAATCCCTCAAAATACCTTTATTACCGTCCTACATGGAGGGATTTAAGAGATGGAGAACACACAGAAAAGTGTGGAACTATGGAAAGCTAAAACACTGAATGAATGGTTTGTGAATGAATGGAGGTGATTGAGAGGTGTATCATCTGCTGCCACAAACCCAAGAAGTTTAGGAGGGTGCCCTGCCCAAACAGCATTTCTAATTGGCTTTAAAAGAGGAAGATGCAAGTTCTGTAGTCATGCACCCAGCTGCTCAACACCATCTAGTTTGTTTTGAATCCAGTGTCATTTAAATTTCCTATTTGCTACATAGAGTAAATATGGTAGAATCATAATGACGCACTTTCAAAGCAAAACATGTTTTTTCAAGTGTAGTGCTTTAAAGTTTAGCTTGAAAGTGACAAACTTCAGAATTGAGTGTACTAGAGGTTTAGGTACTTCTCAAGCTAAGAATCAAACTGCAAAATAAATTAAGATCAAACTACTTAAAATTAAGATTTAAAGAACCCCCTCCCCCATGTATTCTTCTAGAAAACAAAAGACAAGAGCATTCTTTCCTGTACAAGCAAACTTGCAGATACAGATGTTGGTAAAAAAAAAAGAGCCAAAAAAAATGAAAGGGACTTTACATATCAATACCATGATGTTGATATATTTTCTCAATATGTCAGCCCATCTTATATGCATGTATCTGTCTATACACTAAAAGCCAGAGACAGCTGAAGAATTTAGATACAAGAAGAGACTTGTGGCCATGCACTGAAATAAGAAACCAATCAAATTATCCAGGCAAACGTGTCAGAGTATCTCCCAATATCGTCGTTAAGTCAGAATAAGCAAGCTTACTGGCTCTTTTATGTCGAGACAACCCCTTCTCCAAAATCTCAACTTACTTAAAAAGCATATGAAAAAGAAAATTTACATTTAAGGGCCCTCAAAAAGAAATGTTAGGTAAGTACAAGTAACTGTTCACTACATGCGTCACTGCACTGTTCTAAGACTTACGTATCATACATACAATCTAGTATTATTCATTTTTTGATTGCAGTATCTGTTTTTCTGAAGTCTTAACAGAGTAAGGATGCTTAAACTAAAGTGAACAACAGAGATAAGATTTGCTGATTTAATTTAAGCATATATTACCAGCATATTTTCGGGGGGGTCTGGAGAACAAGTCTTACAAGGAGCGGCTGAGAGAGCTGGGGTCGTTTAGCCTGGAGAAGAAGAGGCTGAGGGGAGACCTTATTACTCTCTACAACTACCTGAAAGGAGGTTGTGGAGAGGAGGGAGCTGGCCTCTTCTCCTGAGTGACAGGGGACAGGACAAGGAGGAATGGCCTGAAGCTCCGCCAGGCGAGGTTCAGGCTGGATATCAGAAAAAAAATTCTTCATGGAAAGAGTCATCGGGCACTGGAACAGGCCGCCCAGGGAGGTGGTCGAGTCGCCTCCCCTGGAGGTGTTTAAGGAACGGGTGGATGAAATGCTTAGGGACATGGTTTAAGGTGTTAGGAGTGTTACGAATGGTTGGACTCGATGATCCAGTGGGTCCTTTCCAAGCTGGTGATTCTATGATTCTATGATTTCCCAAAGAGCAATTACTACCAAAATCAATTCTATGACCATTGTCTTAGAATTGTGTGGTGTTTTTTTTTTTCCAACATCAATATAAAATTGTGATCAAAAAGGTGTTTCACAACTGCTGAAGATGTTCTATCTGTCTTATAACCCATGAGGATGATTCAATCCCTAGCAAGGAATTCTATTCTAATTATTCAAAAATATCTGGTCTAGATTAGTCTATTAGATTACTGTTACCCTCAGAAACCCTTCCCCAGCATATTCCTATTTAGCTATGCTTTAGGAATACATGGCTTATGTATCACATACTTGGTCCAAAGTAATTTTCTCTATACAGCAAATTTTCTAAATATTCAAAAAAAGTATATTTTAGAGTTAGATTTTTCTAACTGATTTATGAAACAGAGCCTTCTGATATAAAATGCAAATCAATTATTTACTTTATGCTATTTAGGTTAGAACAAAAATAACAGTAGCTGTACTAGACTTTAGTGGTGTTGGTTTAAAAATACATTGTGATGATGCTTTCCAAGCTCATGCTAAGCTATCTACTTATACACTGCATCAACTTGTAGCAGTTATAATTGATTTATTCCATAAGTAGAGCTAAATTCACAGAATGAATGAGATGTGCACACAAAATATCACCAGAAAAACAGTACCTCCCAGTATATGATAATGAAGTGATAAAATTTTAACACATAATGACAGCAGGTTAGACAAAAATGCTAATTAAGAAGTGGCATGAAAGAACAAATCAGGAAGGAAAAGGAATAAAAGTTCATAGCAGGATACCTTCTTTTGTCTGTTTTCAGCAGCAGCCAACTGAGCCGACATTCTTTCTTGCATTTTCCTGCAGTGAGCCATAACAGCTTCTAAAATGGACAGAGGGTTCATGCATATCGGCTTCTTTTCTTTATCGCCAGCACCTGCCTCAAAGTCTCTCTGAAGAGCCAGAAATGGGTCACTCAGATTAAATCTTCCATATCGCTCCTGGATAAAAACCTCCTTGCGTCGGGCCTAAGAAAACCAAAAAAACAAACAAGCAAATAAAACTAAATGCATTCTTTGAAGTACATCCACACATAGAAGTGACCTAAATCACAGGGAAAGTTATGTTATTTATTTATATTTTTAAAGTATTTTCCTAAAGTAGTTGTTTACAATCTCCAAAAGAAACATATATGTCTTGCACAGGTTTCTTTATAGTCAGTACAATTCACTACATTAAAAAACCCTTACCCTTCTCAGTTCAATACAGAAATTTCAACTTGGAGCAGTTTCAGAAATATCACATAAATAACATCTTGTAAATTGGCTGATACACAGAGAGGAAAGGGAAGAAAAACATTCTAAAATCAAGTTTTCTATTTCTATGATGCTAGAGATATGAAAACATGCTCTGTGTTTACAGCAATAGCAAGATAAGTATTTTTGAAATAAAAAAATTGATGGCATGTTTACACATACAGAGATTTTCATAACTAATAGCAGACAAGCAGAGAGCAAAAATACCACCAAGGCTTTTCTGAAACACAGACACTTCCCATATCTCCATTCAGGAAGAACTTCACAATCATATCTTTCCCCATACCATTATTTTAAAACATAACTATATTTACAAGCTACAGTACAGGACTTCCACAGATTCACAGAATGGTTTGGGTCAGAAGGGACCTTAAAGATCATCCAGTTCCAAAACTCCTGCCATGTCAGGGACATCTCCCATTAGATCAGGTTTCTCAAAGTCTCGTCCAACCTGGTCTTGAACACCTCCAGGGATAGGGCATCCACAACTTATCTTGGGCAACTTCTGCCAGTGCTTCACCACCCTCACAGAATAAATTTCTTATATCTAATCTAAACCTCCCCTCCTCCAGCTTAAAACCATTGCCCCTCATCCTGCCCCTGCACTCCCTGATAAAGAGACCCTCCCCAGCTTTCCTGTAGACTCCCTTTAAGTACTGGAAGGCACAATAAGGTGTCTCCAGCACCTTCTCTTCTCTAGGCTGAATGATTCCAATTCACTCAGCCTGTCCTTGTATGGGAGGTGCACCAGCCCTCTGATCAACTTTGTGGCCCTCCTCTGGACTTGTTATAACAGATCCCTGTCCTTTTTGTGCTAAAGACTCCAGAACTGAACATAGCACTCCAGATGAGGTCTCACGAGAGTAGAGAAGAGAGGCAGAATCAACTCCCTTCGCCTGCTGGTCACATTTCTTTTGATGCAGCTCAGGATACGGTTGGCCTTCTGGGCTGCAAGTGGCACATTGCTA
This sequence comes from Cuculus canorus, assembly GCF_017976375.1. NCBI lineage: Eukaryota > Metazoa > Chordata > Aves > Cuculiformes > Cuculidae > Cuculus > Cuculus canorus. Next base: position 182,481,134 of record NC_071401.1, read on the forward strand.
GCTCATGTTGAGCTTCTCATCCACCAGCACCCCCAAATCCTTCTTTTTAGAGGTACCCTCAATGCATTCTCCATCCAGGCTGTATTTGTGCTTGGGGTTGCCCTGACTCAGGTGCAGGACCTTGCTCTTGGCCTTGTTGAACTTCATGAGGTTAGCAGAGGCCCACCTCTCAAGCCTGTCAAGGTGCCTCTGGATGACTTCAATGTCATAACAAAAAACCATTACACAATAAAAATCAGAGGTACTTTTCCTTGACAATTTTTTGGTTTTTCAGCCAGAAAAGATCAGTTTCAGAGAGGGTATTTTTATACATTTAATACACAGTAAACAGAAATGCCATAGATAAGCAGAAACTTCCAACAGTCTTCATACAAAATATTGTTCCAAAATATCAGGCTTAGGATCCATCTAATTTGAAGAGGGATGGGGAACCAAATCAAAAAACAGCAGAAAGATCCAATAGTTTCTAAAATTCATTTGTGGTGGCTTTGTGCTTGCAAATCTAACAGAAAGCAGATGGAAGCCAAATCAATACAGCATAAATTTAGGAAAAAAATGGAGAAATGTGTTTCTTGGCTTTTATTTCTTTCTGTTATTTTCCTTTCCATTAGAATGATAATTACTATTTTTCAATTATTAATCTGTTCTTATCCCAACCCACAAATTTTCTCCCTTTTACCTTTCCAATTCTCTTCCACCCATCCTGCTGGTATGGGAGAGTGCAAATGGCTGTGTGGTGCTTAGTAACCAGCTGAGGTTAAACCACAACAACAGATTAAAGAGCTAAGCAGCCAAACAAGATGACAAACATTATTGGATTTGTGTGGCAAGGTTTTGGTAGCAGGGTGGAGGTTACAGGGGTTAGCAGGGATGACTAGAGCTGCATGCAGCCTCCACTATCTCCTCCTCCTAGCTGAACACGTGTGTCAACAGCCTTTCATTGCACATGGGTCTTAGAACTCTGTTAAACTGAAATCAAGTATTTCTTGGGTATTTCTGGAATTTTGTGATCATGTCACAGAAAAATAAAAAGCAGTTTACATGAAGATGCTTTGAGTAAAATAACACAATAAAAATACATTGCAAAGAAAAGCACAGAACGAAGAATGTCAAAACACTAATTAAGAGTGCCAGGATACTAAAATAAGTGCACTAAAGCACCAGAAACTTTCACAAATATGGCACTGTACCATTTCTACATAGGAACAGCAAATCAATAAATGAATATTCAGCACTGAGGATATCTGTAAAAATATTTTTGATTACTTTTCTGCATTTCAGAAAAATATTCAATCGCTTTCAGTTTGTAAGAGGTTAGGAAACTACACAGTCCGATAGGAAAATGAAATGTTTGTTAATTTTAACATAAAGATTCTACTTAGATCATCCACTTTCCTGTTACTTTATTGCTAAATGGCTTTTAGATTTAAAAACTTTTAAAAGCTGAAGAAATTTACCCTTTTGGATAATGCATCATAACATACTCAGGTGGGGTCTTTCCAGCCAGAAGTAGTTAATACAAAATCTTCTTGCAAATCATGCTATTTTAATTTTGAATTGTGCTAAACATCCTCTACAGACTTTACAATGTATTCCACTGACAATGCAAATAGCAAGGGCTATCAGGTCATATCTACTGACTACTCAGAGTTAAATTTAAGCAGATAAATATTAATACTAAATGATTAATACAATAAATGATGTCCTCATAAAAATGTAGTACATAAGTTTAGAAGATGAATATTAATACTAAATGTTTAATACAATAAATGATGTCCTCATAAAAATGTAGTACATAAGTTTAGAAGAGTAAACATAAATAACACACACTCATTGAAAGTGAAAGCATGGCAGCTGTCCCCATATATCAATATCTATTATAATCCCAACATTGCAATTAATTTCAGATCTGCTGATTGCCAAAAACCTACTTTAAAATGAAAACTAAGTATTTTAAAATAAAATGAAATCTGGATATTTTGCAATAAGTTTCAGAATTTTGTGAGTACTACCAAATCACAGAGTATTCAGTCAAAGTTACAGTTTTCCAGAAATAATACCATTAACATAAACAGGTAGAGAACTGCTGACAGTTTAACATACATACAACATTATTATTAGAAATATGCTATTAGGCCCCCAGAAAATAAAATTCTGGGCTACTACAGAAATCATCACACACAGGGATTCATTTAAACACTTAAAAAAAAAAAAGAAGAAAGTAAAAAAGAAAGAATAGGAACAGAACTGAGTGTGTTCTTTGCCAGACATTATCTCTGTGGTCACTCTTCCTTTACTGCTAGACCACTTCTAAGACAACTTAATTTTTCAGCTTAAAAGAGGCCTGACTTAGGCAAAAACTACCACTTCACACTTGTCTGCCAGGAGAGCTATAAAAAGAAAAGGGAGCAGCAAGTTTCAACACCATCAACTTCACAATACCTAAAACACACGTCTGAACATATATAAATTATCTTTTCCTCCAGCAGAAAGTGCCACACTCCCTTACTTCTCTTGCTGGCATGATTTTAAGTGACATCTTATGTTTTCTGAGGAACCATAATGTTTTCAGTGAACAGTGTGTATGCCTGAAGTACACCTGTGGCATCTGGCTCTAAAGGAACTCAGATGTAAAAACACCTAATTTGTGAATCTTGGAGTCAGGCACTTATCATTCTGGCTTAAGCAACGTGGTGGAACCTTTGGGCACACCTAAAAACAGAACCTTCTTCACGTAAAAGAAATACGTCATAAAATCATAGGTGCTAATGGACTCCAACATGCCATGGTTCCACAAGGCAAAGTCTTTCACAGTAAGAGCAAATTAAAGTACTGACGTCCTGCTTGCCTACGCTCTGTCGGCACACAGAGCTCACTCACTGCTACTAGGAAGCTTCCCATGGGACAACTCTGATAACAGGATGAGGGGAAGATGTTAACAACCATCTTCTTTTCCTTGACAATTTTTCTTCCAAATCGATTCCACAATCTTCTTCACAGAGCAGCTGACAAAGAGATGTGCCAACACACATAAAGGGGAAGGGTTTGGGAATGTGGTAACAAATTGGGGAATAAAGGGAAAAAGAAGATAAATCATAATACCTTAAGCTAGTATTGTTAATGATTAGCTCTCATAAAGCTAATGCTGGATATGTATAAACTTTTGGGTTTTTCTAAATGATTCCTCCAGCCTCTAAAAAATACTTCTGTCCCTTGCACTTCACTAAAATATGTCACTGTGGGAGAAACAGAAATACTAGAATCAGAAAATCATCTTTCAGCACCGAGTTTCAAGTCATAGCTAGTAGCAATATCAAGATCTGTGTTTTATGGCACTCATTATCTGTGGAATGTACAGTCTAAAGCCACGTGGATAATGAATCCTTTAACATAGTCTCTGCATGATTTGATGGCTGTGCTAAAAAACCCATTAGCAGTATCTCATATATTAACTTCAATTGCACAATGTATACAGAAAATAACATTTAAGATGTTAATTTGTGAATAATAAACTGAAGACATTTTCAAACAGAAAATGTTCAAAATCAGACAGAATATGCACCCACTACAGGAAGTAATCATGACTGCTGCATTGTGAAAGGTGCTACATGAATTTATAAACCACTAGCTTTATTTTTCTGTACATACCATTTGCACAGCAACTAGCCTTTTAAAGGAAGGACTGAGATTCAAAGTATTTAAAGGTATAAAAAAATGTCCCTGGGAAATTATACTTTTTGCAACGTATGCAAGTGGTACACAAAACGACTTAAGACTTAAGCTAAACCCTCCTAGAGGCAACTGCTAATGAAAACTGACAGTAAGCACACACAACTCAAGAGGAAATATCTAAAACCAAAGAAAAAAACCCTTTAAATAGATAATTAATGAAATTCACTACTGCAATAAGGTAAAAGCTTAGATTCATTTACAACAGCTTTTTAATTCAGCCCAATAACAACACCACATTTATACAGAGCTTTTAAATCCTTACACAGGATCTGAAAAATTAAACAAGGAGACTAAAATAAGAGTGCAACCAGCACTTAAAAAGAACAAAACCCCAAAGTTTCTTTATGGACAGGCTGGCCTGTAGCATTATGTTAGATCAAGGATGGACTAAGAGTTTATACTGAAAAAAAAAGAGCAGAACTAAAAAATATCTTCAGAGAGGAGTGAAAGATGAGCAAAAGGTACAACAACATAGTTTCTCTTTCAGGAAGAGCTAAGTAGAAAAAGGACTTTTCAGTGTGAAATAGAGACAACCAGGGAGAAACTTGATAGAGGTCTGCATACTGACAGGACCAGTAGCAAAGATCCCATAATGTAACGAAGGAAATTTGAATACAAATTCTTCTTGGTGAGAACAGATAAGCATTGGAATGTGTTGCCCAGGAAAAACTCTGTCATTGGTAGATTTCCAAAACTAGACTGGATAAGGCCATCAGCAACCAACTCCATGTTTGATGTTAGTCCTGCTTTAAGGAGATGATTGGATTGAATGATCTCTTGAGGTGCCTTCCAACCTAAATTACCCTATAATTAGTGATTTCTTCTAGGGTTGTTATTTTCAGTTTTGTAGATGCCAGCAATCTTTTCAAATAACAAATGACAGAAATAACCTCTTAGAGGAAGGAAAACAACCAAATACTTATTGGTGGAACAAGTCTTATGTATTGTGTAGGCTCATGAAATACTTCCTATGACTTAGAAAACAGAACTTCTAGCCTGTGGTATTTCAAAAAATAAAAAATCAGCACTGGACAGTCCTAGGGATTATGCAGCTGAGCAACACAATGGGAAGATTTACTCTAAAGTTTTCTCTCCTAGGTCTGCAGCCAACAAGAAACTGGAGCATTGGACTGTAAGATACATAGGCTCTTTTATTACTTTCTCAGGAAGCCTCTCCTACCACACACAGCAAGACACCTCATTCTCCCCTAAATCAACTTTCTTCATACTATTAAAGTCATCTCCATGCATCTACCTTCTGGCTTTCTCCTGGACACTTTGATTTCACAAGCTGAGCCTTTGCAGTCACTGACCCCAGTTATCTACCGGCAGCAGATTGTGCAGAGAGAGGAACAAAAGGATTGAATGTATCTAGATGATGGGCCGTGGGACAAGCTGCAAATCCAGTAAACTATTTTCAGTCACCAAATTGAGAATAATTAAGTCAAATTAGATGTTTCCCCTAGTACAGAAACAAGAATGTGAGGTGGCAGGGAGGTCTTCAGATAGAATCCATCTTACTGTGGACTGAAAGCTAAAAGCATAAAGAAGGCAAGGAAAACCAAATATGACCAATTTATATAAAAATAAGAAATAAGACAAATAAGGAAGAATTAATCACATAATTTAAGTTTCATTGTTAGTTTTCTTTCAGTAATAGTCTATGTTTATGTTAGTAGCACACACTTGCAGAAATGAGTTTTCATAGTCAGCTTACATAGTAAGTAACAGAATACAGAAGCAACACTAATTTTAAGGCTAATACTCATTTTTCGCCACAGTGTATCTCAGAGTTTCCTCTTTGTTTACCTGCCAAGTTAAGAGTTCAGCAAGTCCAAGTCTTCCATGCAGCAATTGATGGTAAACATAAAAAATAGGACTGCATGTCCTCCACTGCTGTGGAACAACGGAACTGAGTTAAAGCTGCCACAGAGCCCTTAAACAAAATTTCCTTCCTTTCAAGAGCATTTGGTCCTCTGATTAATTTCCTTTTCCACATATACTAAAATTTTTTCAACAGATGTTGATAGGTTCATATCAATATTTTCTCTTGACATACATATGTATGTCAGAATAGCAGCGTCTCGTAACAATCATAAGCAAATATACCAATGAAGCTTGCTGCAGTGTAGTAGGCTGCGTGAAAGTGGAGATACAATCAGTTTTTATAGAAAAGTTATCACAAGCATGAACCATTAATATGAGTAACAACAAAGAGTTGCATTATTCTCTCCTTCACAAAAACCAATAGAACTTTTAGAAAAATTTGTAATTCACAAAGTGCCCCTTCCATTAAGAATCACATAGCTTTAAATCCAAGCTTTTAAAAAGCACTTTTCAAGGTAAAAAGAAAGCTCCGAATACAAGATTGTATGTCATTTTACAAGGCTATCCTCAGCAATCTCCATTTAAGAAGACACACAAACCCACCATTTTAAGGAGTAAAACGTCATCTCTTACCTAGCAGTCAATGAAAGAAACTGCAAAGCAGATTTTCTCTATTTCATGGCAACTATCCAAATATTAAAGTAGTTTCCAAAAAGCTGCACCATTCCCTCTCCTATGCACTAAAAAGCAGACTTAACAAAAGTACGACATGCCTAACAATTAATTCAAATCTCTCTGTATATAGATCAAACATTTAACTAACACTTAAACAGTCCTGACTTACACTATAATAGAAAGCACTGAAGAGGAACTGCACAACCAAGGTAATGATCCAGCCTGAATTACCTTAGTGGTCTTTCTCCATAAGAAGAGAATATCACCCAATAACGTCACTTTACTGTTACTCCAATATTGCCAAGAAGCACAACCCCCTTTTCTTTCTCCCTGTTACCTGACAAAAACCAGGAAAGAAATTAGGACAGGCAGGACAGACAGATATATGCTTCCAATTCTTCATTACTAATTTTCTCCCTAGGAGTAATTTAAATCCACTGTTTTGTGGTGGCTCATTTAAAAATGAAAAGGCCATATTACAAAGCTAAGTTCAGTCACCAGCAGTTTGGTACCAACAAGAAAAAATGATAAAGTCAATATAAAATATTCTTTACTTCTTACAGATGCAAAAGGTGAAACTCGGGCCTTGCACTAAGTTTCTAAATGATGAAGAAGAAAAAGCTCAAGTTGTGAAAAAAACACGCGTTTTCAATTGAGAGGAGCCATCCAGATGTTCTATATAAAGTTGACATTAGACTTATTTTATGACAGCTTTGTTGTCTGATGCTTAAACATTTGAAAATTATAGGCCAATATTTTGTAAGGAAGTATCACTATTAAATGCTCTGATTATCTAACCACCCAGCCACTTATTATTTCTGAAAATAATACGGATTTTCATACTTATAGTGAGGCTCAATGGATGGAAGAGATGAGATTTCTGGTTACTTTAAATAATCCTTTGTCACCCAGAGTACTTTGCATGTTCAAATTTATAGTTCAAATTCATGCAAATCGATTCATAATCCTTTGCATGGACATCTGTCAGCCATTCTTCTGAAATACTGAAGGAAATCTGACTTCACCTCTAACAAAAAAAGAACACTTTAACTTCCACGCTAAGCGGTTAAAAAGTTCTTTCAGCTTAGTAACAGACTAAACATACCAAAGGCATAAAAAAAATTCTTTAATTAAATCAGCCTGTTTCTTTTTCATTTACAGCATTTATATTTTCATATTTTCAAGCTATCAAAATCTTAGTTAAAATATCACCCCATATTACTGCATGGCAATTACATGATTACCAAACTTAAATAATTTTAATGAAAAGGTATGCAAATAAAAAGTTTACAATGAGTTTACAATGCAATCATGAGGCACAGTCAGCATGAATTTACGAAGGGAAAGTCCAGGTTAACTAATCTGATATCCTTCTATGATAAGTTTACCTGCCTAGTGAGTGAAGGGAAGGCAGTGGACGTTAATTTATCTGGATTTCAGTAAGGCTTTTAATACTGTCGCTTATGGCATCCTTCCGGACAAGTCATTGAGCTGTGGGATAAGCAGGTTCGTGATGCGCTTAGTGAAGAATTGACTGAGCAGCAGGGCCCAAACGTTGTAGTGAATACTGCTACATTTGGCTGGTGGCTGGTCACTACTGGTGTAACTCAGGCTTCAATTCTGGGGCCAGTTTTGTTCAATATTTTTATCAGTTATGCTGGATGTAGGAGTTGAATGCAACGTTACCAAGTTTGCCGATGACACCAAACTAGGAGGCGCTGCTGACTCTCTTGAGGGACAAGAGGTCTTGCAGAGTGCTCTAGATAGATTGGAGCATTGCGAAATCATCAACGGCATGAAATTTAACAAGTCTGATTCTGCACCTAGGATGGAGTAAGACTGGACACAAGTGTGGACTGGGAGAAGAGTGGCTGAAGAACACCATGGCTGGAGAGGGATCTGGGGTGCTGGTTGGCAGCTGGTTCGCTATGAGTCAGCGGTGTGGCCTGGCAGCCAGAGGGGCAAGCTGCATCTCAGGGGGCACCGAACACAGCATAACCAGCTGGTCAAAAGGAGAGGATTATTCCACTGTATTCAGCATTGGTGCCACCTCCCTTTGAGTACTGTGTGTGGTTCTGGGCCTCAGAATTTAGGAAGGGTGTGAAAGTCCTTGAATGCGTCCAGAGGAGGACAACAAAGATGGTGAAAGAGCTGGAAGGCATACCCTGTGAGAAGCAGGTCAGGACACGGGGCTTGTCTGGTTTGGAGAAAAGGAAGCTGAGGGGCAACCTTATTGCACTCTGCAGCTTCCTGAGGAGGGCAAGGGGAGAGGAAGGTGCTGTTCTCTTCTCCCGGGTATCCAGGCACAGGACATGAGAGACAGGAGGCAAAGATGTTGGTCAAACACTGGAATAGTCTTCCCAGGAGGTGGCGGATGTCCTGAGCCTGTCGATGCTTAACAAGCATTACGACAATGGCCCTTCAGAACATGCTTCCACTCTTGGTCAGTCCTCAGTTGTTCAGAGAGATGGACCAGATGACCATTAGTCCCTTCCAACTGAAATAATCTATTCTATTAACAACACATTTATTGAAGGTATAGTAAGAGTATTTAATGTTTTCAATTTATTTCAAGTATTCACTTTGGAAAGTAAATTTTGAGAGTAACATGTATTCCCTCTAAGAAGAATTTTATTCTTGCTACTGCCGCTAGTGAAGAGGCTGAATAGATTTAACTAAATAAACTTGATTTCTAGAATGGAACATTTTAAACAGAACACTCATCTGCATTGTGTTTTTCAGATTTTATGCTCTTTATTAAAACTTTAAAGAAATTTTAATCTATTTACAGATACCATTACTTAAAAGTTATCAACTTTTTATTGTCATATAACAGCTTATATTTCCACAATATCTAGCTATAATCTTACTCTGCTATTTCAGACAACTCACTGTAATCACTCTTGCTTTATTTTCTCATATTTTCCACTTATTCATACAAATGGAACACTGGCTTTTATAACAGACCTAGTGCTATGTATTTTTAGTGCACTGCCAGAGCTTTGAAGACAGATCATAGAATGATTTGGGTTGAAAGGAACCTCAAAGATCATCCAGTTCCAAGCCCCCTGCCATGGGCAGGGGACACCTCCCACTAGACCAGTCTGCTTCTCTCTAGGAGAACTGCAGGGGGAAAGACCTATTCACCAGTCAGAACAGCACCAATACAGAATGGGGGGAGAAAAGCATGGGAATACATACACCCAAGCATAACAAAAGTTATTGTTGCTATGTGAGTACTTTCACAAGTTTTGAATTTGGAAATGATCCAAATAAAATCTCTTCTCTTATTCATAATTATTTTTTACAAATTACTATAATAAATTATTTGGAAGAACCAAGAACAAACCTTACACATTTTTTCTTCAGAAACAGTAACATGAAGAGACACACAAAGTGAAGAAAGAAGTGTTATGCTATCCGTTGCACTTTAGTGTTACCATCAACAAAATTAACTGTTCACTTAACTAAAAATGGAAAATTTCAGTTAACATAATAATACAAACAGGATGACCCAGTTACATTTCTCACATTGTCAGCAACGTGAATAAGGGTAGCAAATAAATAAAACATTTTAAATAAGTCACTCTAACAATGAAGTCACAGCTGTATTATTCATAAAGATCACAGAAACCAAGAAACTGTTACATCAACATGATGCTGGAATTTTTTATTGTTATTTTTACAAACAGCGTGTGTATCTGCTCACTAGTTTATGTTGGATTATGCAGAAAGATCAAACAAGGGTAGGAGAAATCAAGTCAAGTAGGAAAGGCAAAGCAATTATCCAAATAAGCAGAATATTTTCAGCTAAATTAGTAGTTACATGCCCAGCAACAATGAGGATATTCAGATCTTACGTGAAAAACAAAAAGAGACTATTAGCACTTTAACAGTCACTGCTAGAAAGGACAGAATAAAAAAGATGTTTGCAATGCAAGGCCATAGAGTTTTCATGCTAGAAAAGTAGTCTCCTAGTTTTCTATTTGTAGTCTCCAATTTTAGGAGAGCCTTGAATAGGGATATCTACCTAGGCAGTGAAGCTTAAGCATAGTAAAACAACACATATACAGGACTGTTTTAATATGGTTTACTGGAAGTTTTGCTTTGCTTTGCAATCTCCATTTGGCAAAGAGCAAACAGCTACCACAAGAAGTGATGTAACACCACTGAAAACTTGTTTTGTCAGGAGCTTCTAAAAGAGGCCTTTACATGTGCAAAAATACCGGGATCCCACAGATAAACAAAGTAAATCAGTCCAGGGACTGCCACTGCTACATCTTCAAAATCTATCGGAAAAGGCAAGACTTAGTTCCATTCATAATGAAGCGCATGAAATAAAGATTTAACTTGAAGAAAAATCCAGAACCAGTTAACTTGATACCTTTCATCACACAAAGTATTTAGTTATCCACACTTACAAAACTATTACTACAAAAAACACTGACTATAAGAAAAGTAAATACTTTCACAGGCATCTGAAATGATCTTTTAAATAAGGTACTACATACAAAGCCAACCCACCAAGACTATAAACAGCATTTCCAAATTCTTACAGTATGGACTCTGGCAGTATCGAGAGTAAGGTGTAAGACTGTCGTTTAACTTCACCACATTTCCTGAAGTACAGCGTTTGGTTTTTCTGTCTTAAGGAGACTTGGTCATTTCGTTGTCATGCAACAAAAGCTATTTTCTTACACTGTAACCAGTCATACAGTCCTCAAAAATTGAGGTTCACACAGCTATTTACCAGAATAATGTTAATTTCTTGAATTGTCTGGCAACAAAGCAACGCATCAAAACATGTCAAGTAATTTTATAACATAAACTAAAAAAAACCAATATATAAACCATCACCAAGATGGGGGAGGGAGGGCAAAGGAAATCAAAATTTGGATATTCTTTAAGATTGTGTCTAACAACACTTTTCAACTAGGTGAACAAAGAGCATGCAGCATTACTTTAAAACTTTAAATAAACCACAGATAAAGAAATAATTCCAAACTAAGCACCGAAAAAAAAATCATTTAATCTCCTAACCTGTCTGTGGTTTATTCATATTTCATAGTTTCCTTGTAATCAATTTTAAATGGCTTGCAATAGTGAAATAATACTTTTTGACAGCCATGTTCAGAAAATTACAACAAACTAATATTAAGAAAGTAAAAACTTCAATCGTAACCAGAATCATCAGACAGGTAAAGACAAACTATGTTTAAGAGCAGAGAAAAGGCATATGCAACCATAATTAAAATCAATAAATCAAAAGTAGTGATCAGATGAGCAAGGACACAAACTTAAAAAGGGTAGAAGAGATGACCCTGGCAACTACCAACCTGTCAGCCTCACCTCTGCACCTGGGAAGATCATGGAACACATCCTCCTAGAAACTATGTTAAAGCACACGGAGGACAGGGAGGTGATTTCAGACAGCCAGCATGACTTCACGAGGGGCAAGTCCTGCCTGACCAACTTAGTGGCTTTCTATGATGGGGTGACCGTATCAGTGGACATGGGAAAAGCAACGGACGTGATCTATCTGGATTTCTGTAAAGCCTTTGACACAGTTCCCCACAACATCCTGCTCTCTAAATTGGAGAGATATGGATTTGATGGGTAGACTGTTCAGTGGATAAGAAATTCGTTGGATGGTCGCATTCAGAGAGCAGTGGTCAACAGCTCGATGTCCAGATGGAGATCTGTGACAAGTGGTGTCCCTCAGGAGTCCATACTGGGACCAGGAGTGTTTAGTAACTTCATCAACAGCATAGTGAGATTGAGTGCACCTCCAGCAAGTTTGCAGATGACACTAAGTTGAGTGGTGCAGATGTCACACCGGAAGGATCGGATGTCATCGAGAACCTCATGAGGTTCCACAAGGCCAAATACAAGGGCTTACACCTCAGTCTGGGCAATCCACAGTTTCAATACAGGACGAGGGATGATGTGATTGAGAGCAGCCTTGTGGAGAAGGACTTAGGGGTTGCCCATTGATAAGAAGCTCAACATGAGGTGGCAATACGTGCTCACAGCCCAGAAGGTCAACCTTATACTGGACTGCATCAAAAGAAGCATAGCCAGCAGAGCAAGGGAGATGATTCTCCCTCTCTATTCCACTATGGTGAGACCCCACCTGGAGTATTGCGTCCAGTTGTGAATTCCTCAACATAAGAAGGATATGGAACTGTTGGAATGGGTCCAGATGAGGGCTACAAAGATGATCAGAGGGCTGGAGCACCTCTGCTAGGAGGACAGGCTGAGAGAGTTGGAGCTGTTCAGTTTGGATAAGAGAAGGCTCCAGGGAAACCTTATAGTGGCCTTCCAGTACCTGAAAGGGGCCTACAAGAAAGCTGTGGAGGGTCTTAGTAAAGTGGCATGTAGTGATAGGGTGAGGAGGAACGGCTTTAAATTGGAGAGGGGAAGATTTAGACTAGACATTAGGAAGAACTTCTTCACGATGAGCGTGGTGAGGCACTGGCACAAGTTGTCCAGGGAAGTTGTGGATGCCCCTCCTTGGAAGTGTTCAAGGCCAGGTTGGACAGGGCCTTGAGCAGCCTGGTCTAGTGCGAGGTGTCCCTGCCCATGGAAGGGGCATTGGAATGAGATGATCTTTTTTTACAAAGAAATTGGAACATGCAAAAATGACATAACAAATAGGGCATTACTTGACTTCTATTTCATGGTTCATTTCTGCCACCAAGGCCAAAAACTGCCCTCATGCTGTTTATAACAATAACCTTCTGTTACACACAATTTAACATCTTCTGCTCCTCCTTCTAGTTAATCACCATTTTTCAAACACACCTGTCACAAAACAGTCTGTCTTACTGGCTGCCAGAAACCTTTAATGCCACCTTCTGTGTGTTTTTATCTCCATTCTTTGGTACAAGAGCACCATGGGATTTATAGGTAGCCAGATTTACATTTTAAATCCACAACTTAGCAAAATTACTGCAGATAAGGGTTTCCATAATTTATAGGCGGTTTTGCAACTTACAGTAGGCAAAAGTCCGCCTTGACCAAGTGAAGGAAACTCTTCTGCTAGACAGAACCCACTGGGAAGCAGACAGGTCAAATTAGGCAAGCATAGCTTGGAAGTATCTACAACTCTCCTTTCAAATATTTTACTTAATATTTACCTGAAGTCTTTTTTCAAGGAACAGCTAATTTGTTACTGAAAATGCAGAGCCAGGCATGAAACGCTCCACATTTTGCATAGTTACTCCAGTACTATTCTCAATCCCTCACCAAAATCCTAACATTGTTACATAGTGTCCTGTCATGGCAAACAGATACACTCAGGTTTGGTTTTTTTCCAACTATAGTTTGATCTTCACCAGCACTTAAAGAATTGCAAAAGTGGTACAGAAATATGTACACACAGCAGTTTTTATCTAAAGAGTTCATGTTTTCATAAAGATTAAATTAAAACTATATCGTTCAGTGGAACGAAACTGAAAGACAAGTTTACTAATAATAGCCTTCCACAATGGGCAACTCAGGACTTGAAACCAAACTAGCCCGAGTAGAAAATGCATTCTGCCCTTTTGGGAGAAAGAGACTCCAGAAGAGCATTTTACAACCAACTATCTGGCAATTTCACAATCCAGGTCTATCTGTCTTAAATCCAAGAATGACCATATTGGTAGAAATCATTAGGGAATTTCTGGTTTTAGAAAGTGAACATTGGGATATAAAGTTTGGGGTTTTTTAATCTAGACCAAATAACTTTCATTCCCTACTATATTTATACAAGCAACCCTGGAAAAGTGCATTTACATCAGCAGGTAGTCCAGGACAACAGGAACAAGTTTGTAGAGCAATACTATTGGTACTGGAAATGTGACTATGGTCCTACCATTGCTACTTAGGACCAGCTCTGCTCTCAGTTCAGTTTACACAGCCTGAGGGTGGTTTGTGAGGCGAATCAAAGCAAAGTTATGTGAGGACAACAAGGAGAATTTCTTCAACAGTGTGCTCTTGGCCTCAATGCTAAGGTAGGTTCACTCAAGCAGTTCATTCATACGCGCATATTATATGGATATGTAAACAACGTCCTTTAGCATAATGAACCCAAACATCTTATAAGCTACTCATATCACCAGAATTTTATAATAGAATGTTAGTATAAAGAAACATTTTTGTTGTTGTTTTAAAATGCCATAATTTCTAAAACAACATTCAGATTGATGATAAATACTTTTAGAAAAAAATGGAGTAGAGTTTTAAAGTAATATTGAATCATACCATTGAAAATGGACTGACCTTTCATTACACCTATTTATTTAAGGAATTTCTGAAATAATCCTATCACTTCAAAACAAATGATCCTCCTAAACAGCATTAAAACTGTTTTTTAAGACGTGCTTTAAACTAGTGAATTTCTCATGGAATTGAATACTGATAGTTCTAAAATAATAACAAGAGAGTTGGAATCTGAAAACTGGCATTCAACATACTCTGCAATACCTGTTTCAAAGAAACATTGCATAATCGAAACAGAAATCACTGTACTTTCTAATAGCTATTTTTCCTTATTTTGAAATCTTGATTTTTAAATGGGAAGCTTTTTAAGGTAAAGCTATTAGAATGGGCTATTAAACATAAATGGTGCAATGAGGTATTATTACATGATGCATCAATTTCTGTCTTCTGACTTACCTATGTCATTGCAGTACTATCCACACCTTCATTACAAAATTCAACCACTGCCGTTCAAGAACTCACATGCCTTTCAAGGGAAGTCAGAAATTATCATATATGGATTTTTCCATCCAGACATCATATAGAAAGTATGATTCATTTCCACCTCTATTGATTAGCCTGCAGGCCTGTCAAAATGCTTAGATTCAGAGACATAAATGGTACTTACAAAGAGTGCAGAACTGACCTCCATAGTGGAGATCTTTTTCTTCTCATGTTTTTATAAACATAGCTATTCTAACAAATTCTGAGCAGCTAAATTAACAAGGTCAGTTTTTCCCTAACTCTGTATTCTACAGTTGATATACAGTGCTCAAGAAGAGACACCACAAATTTCTGCCTTTCCTTCAACTAAGGCCTTAACAACAGTATAGCTTTTCTTACTCAGCTGCCTGGTTTTATGACACTACCTGTTGCTGAAATGCCTGGCATTTTGTCAGATTTTGCAGAAACTGGCAAAAGAATCAGCAGATATTGGTACAAACACATAGATAGAAGATAAGCTTTCCTGTCTTAGAAGTTATGGTAAAAATCAAACCCAGTAGGTCTTTACAAGGCTGAAAAAATACTTATGACCAAACTCACCTTGACACTGTCATACTGTCCTCCTGACCCAGCCATCACACACACAGAATCTGTTGATTTGAAGCTCACTTAAGCTCACAGAAAAGACACTGCTCCACAGCAGTCACTGATAACGCAGTCAATTTTAATTAAACAAAAAAATATTCATTGTTGGTATCAGCAACTCTTTTAGCCATTTTTTTAATTTTATTGGTGAATTTTTCAACAATTCAAAGAAGTTGTTCTAAATCTATGAAGGATGGTATATTAAAGGATTGAGTAGGATAAGAACATGCTTTTTTTTTGTTCACATTAATTAGCACATACCACAAAAGCAACTATAATATAAATTTTCATTTTAACATTCACTACCTAAAAAAAAATTTACATAGGAAAATAAATTTTAAAAATAAGCAAAAAATCCCAACTAAATTGGGTTTTAAAAATTTAGATGAAAAATAACCTACTAATGATTTAACTTTATGAGAGCATCACTCCTAAAAGCATAATTTAATATTTGTAATTCCATGCTTAACAGCTAAGAATAATTCTTCAATTCATTATGTGAGGGTCAACGTAATTTAAAAGAGCCCCTAGAAAGCAGGCAGATACAGCAATCACTTTACCACTGGAGAAAAAAGCCCAGCAAATGAATGCTGTACTTGAGATCACATTTGTGGGAGGCCAGACCTGTGCTTTGATTGTGTGGCCACAGTGCCTCCACATTAGGAATATATTATCCCCTTATTACAGGCAGACAGTTTATTTGAATAATTGAGACAGATGGAGGCAGCAGCTATAGTTCAGTCTTCCCCCCTTTTTTAACTATATACATTCCCAACAGCAATTAAACAGCATGTAATTTCTCATTAACCAAATAACTTTAATGATCAAAACATTAATCTGGATTTACTTTTAATTGCAGCGCAACCCTGATCATGGAGCTACTGAAATAAAGAAATACAGATTCAAACAGAACCATCTTAAGTCATTTGGTGTATAGCTGTAGACAATCAGAGTGCTAATGAGAAAGATTGACACAAAGATCACCTCCTTTGGGGAGAATCCTGATGCTGCTCTCCACAGCAAATTAACGGTTTGAAGAAAAGATGTGGAAATTTGACCCTAAACGTGACAAAGGTCTGCTTTTCCAAGGCTGCTGGTCCTCACAGGGCTGAACTTGTCCAGCAATTTAAATTGCTTTGGTTGATAATTTCTGTAACTTTTTCAGGCCTGAATTTCTCTGACTTCCAAATTCCAGAAATCTTTCCTCCAGAAAATAAATTATGTTCAGATTAACTCAGCAAAATACTGAAAGTCTGTATTGTACAAACCAGAGTATACTATAACAAATCTATACATGCTAAGGGCAAAAAAAAACCCCAGCCTTCTCTGTTTATCTCAAAGCAACAAACTACTTTTACAGCAATAGTAGGGCACATCGACCCAGTTAGATAAAGTTTCAATTGCTGAAGCGGGAAGCGACAGCCCTTTTTTAGAAACAGGAATTCTCTGCATCCTTATATATCTGCAGTTGTTCATATTATAAAGTAATGACAATGTATTGTGAAAACGTGGAAGAATACAGATATCATCTGCATATTTCTTACAAATGCAGTTTGGATTTGAAGTTTTGTTTCTGTTTCAAAAGCAGAATTCAAAGTGTCAAAATTTGTATAAAACACAATGGAAACTCTACAATGCATTATGCACGAGATACATATATATATAAAGAAGTTAATTGTTATATATGATACCCTGGGTTTGGTTCTCTCTAATTTATCATGCAGCACAAATTCAAGCCTTAATAAAAATCTATTACATCAACACTGTTAGCTTAACTAACTAAACTTATCTTTCCTACCAGCCCTGGCCCTCCCTAGGATGACTGGTTAGTTTAACAATAATTCTTCCCATAATCCCCAACTTCCAGCCTGTCTCACTTTTCATTTTTATTCTTTATTTACACAGAACGGACAGAATGGACACTCTGGACTGGAACAGTATCCAGTGGACAATACCTAGTTCAATCTTTAAAAGGATAGTAACAAACCCCAAAGTCTTTCTTCTTCATTCTCATTGGACTGCCCCTTTTTGAAACTGAGCTTCCAATAAGCACAAAAAGTTATGCAACATCTTCAAAGGGCTAAAGGAGTTAGTAGCCATCTTCTTTGATGGCTACCAGCACCAAGAGAAATTAAAATGAAAGTAATAAAATAAAAATTCACTTTATGATACAATGAATACATTGTAAAAGAGCAGCCAGAAGACAAACATCTAAAGACATTACAATTCGGAAATCGAAGAGCATTGTCTCCTTGTCAGAAAAGCAATTTTACAGTAGTACTAACTGATAACAGGGTATCATTTTGGAGTTTAATTCCTTTCACTGACACCTCAAATTGCACATGATTTTACAGCTATTTTTAAATAGGAGAACAAAAAAACCCATAAGTCACAGAATCACAACACATTCATAAGATTATTATTTTAGATTTCTATGAGCTATTAAGTAGCAGAGTTTGCTCCGTATATAGGACTGAGGCTCAATACACAAAATCAAAGACCTTATAGGTGTTTTCTGCCTAATTCATCAGAGTCCACACAGGCAAATTACACTTTTACAACATATCAAGAAGCATTAGACTGTAATGCTGAAAAACAAAATTTCTAAAATAAGAATTCTAAAAGAATTAATTGAAAACAAAATTTTTAAAATTATTTGAGAACTCTGTAATACATATGTACGCACTATAAACACGGCATAGAAACAAAACCCCAACAAAACTACTAAAGTGCAAGTTCCAACTCCATGTCTTATCCAAAAGTACTGTTCCTGATCCCTAGTTCTTACCCCTAACTCTCTCAGAAATCTGTTCCATTCCACCAGAGAATATTGTCAATAAGGTGTGGATTGTGACGATACAACATGTATATCAAGACAAAGAAACCCATCTGGCACTGTGAGAATCATGCTCCTGTAAGAGTCTGCCTGAAAAGAAATGCAGCCTATGGATGCTGAAGGCAAATGTGGCATGTTTTTACATAACTGGCTTTATAGACAGACAAAAACCCAATCAGACCTGTCTCAGATCTTCAATAAAGCACATGATGTAGCTTCACATAAAATTAGTGAAGTGGGAAACAAGAGAGGTCAGTGTAAGAATTTATACAACAGGAAAAAAAACAGAGTAACAGATGCATCAAACGGGTCTTGTTAAAATGAGAAAATTCATATAAGGTGCAGATTAAGAGTAGTACTATGTGAGTCAATCTTTAATGATATTCAGCATTATCAGTTCTCTTGCGATCAGCCAAGACTGATTGACTTCAATGCCAGACCTTTCCAGAAGAGGTATTTCCAATACATAAGTAAGTACTATTTATTGCCCGAATTTTACAAATGTTCAGTGGAAATCTGCACAATGAGTATGGATAAGGGCATACACCTTTAGGAATGGTGCAGTTAAAATTAAGTGATTACAGAGAAAAATCTGAGATGACAACCACAAGAATGAACAGCTACTTTCTAAGAGGAAATTAAAAGATCCAGTTTTATAGTCTTACAAAAAGACCAAGAACATATAATACTGCTTAATAAATGTGTATAACACAGTGACTGTAAACTGATGGGAAGATCACTTAGGAGGAAAATCCAACATATGTATTATCTAGGCCAGGTTTTGGCCTATCAGAGAAATTAGGCTTTGAAAGGACCCTGACATACTAGGATTAAAATAAACCCCAATGAACTCCCCAAATACACACGCACTCACAAACGTTCCCAATTTTGAAACAGTGTTTATCTGTTTTGAAATAACAACACACTTTCTTTTATATGAAAACCATTTCCTTCTTGCTTTAAGGATACACAATGTGTGCCAATCTGTTGAAACAAGTCAAAGTACCAAATCTGACACAATTCAAATGGAATTCTCATTATTTGCTTTTATGAAAAAACTGTATTTGTCTACCTAGTAGCTTATTTTGTGTGCTTGGAGACTCTGGCTGCTAATAGCGCTGACTTGTGACTTCCCAAGTAAGAAGCCAGAAGATCCAGAAGTATTGTATTTCAAGATATCAGTCTACAGTTCTTCAGCAGGTATAACTTCTATGTTTTCCAGTACTACTACAAATAACCAGGCAAGCTGCCTGGAAGATTTGAGTTCTGTGGATTTTGTTTAGAGAATTTCACTACAAAATACACAAACTGGAAATTGAGATGCAGGAGAAGGAATTATTAAAAAAACCAAACCCAAACCCCAATCCAAAACCAAATTTCAACATTTATATACTTTATGTGAAATTGAGGTAGTTTTCATATTAATCAATATTAGTCATCCAAAACCACTGTGTACATATTACCCATTTCAGCAGATGCATGCGAATCTGATGTAGACCTTTTATCTCCTGAAACTGTACTACCCTGAATGTTTAATGTTTATTGTCATTACATGTATCTTGCATTCTTCTTTTTTTTTTTTTTTTAATTTTGTTCAATTTCAATACATTCATTACTTGGTACATACCGCAGTAGCTTGCTTGTGAGCATGTATTATAGAAAACTGTCTGGGTATTCTATTTGCATTCCTCCAAAGTTACAGGAGTCAAAAAAAAGAGATTCTGGAAGTGGTGTGCACATTCTCTCCCCTTTTACAAAATTTTAACTGGCAGCCAGGGAAAATAAAAGTTCCTACTCCAGGCAAACGAGATGTTAAATTGTAAAACAGCTAGATGGAAAGGCAGTACATTTCAACATACGCATATACCTGAAGGCCAGACACCAAATAACTTCAAAGTGCAGTAATCCCTCAGAAACATATTGCCTCTAGTGTCTTATTGTCATTACAAAATGAAGATTGTATTTTATTACAGAGGTTTACACCTATAAAATTCTTGGTTATTAAGGCAGGTATATCAATGATAGCTACTTAAAAGCTCCATATTAATCAAGTGATCTGAAGCCAGCCCAAATCAAATTAAAATTGAATAAAAATGCATTTACAATTGTTACTGTCACATTACAAGTGGAAAACGTTCCCACCCTACTTGATAATCATTACGCATACTACTAACTAGTACTAGATATATTTTATTACATTCAGGGTTTGCACTGATAGACCTTAAAGAGCATAATTTCCTTCCATCCACCTATGTAGCTATAAATATTTTCAAACCATGTAAGGCTGTTTCCCCCCCCAAAAAATGCAGTCTGTTTGGCATCTCTGTTAAATTTTATTTTGTTCTGGATCAATTCTGAAGTCACTACAGATACAAAAATTTATTATGCTTTGATTAAAACGCAGGTTTGTTTGTATATTCAAGTAAACTTTCTAAGTTGTCTTTCAGACTGCAACCTTCAGAAGAAGAAAGCAGGTCTTCACCTGAGCCTAGCACAGCAAAAATGAGATTAAGTATTTGTGAGCGCTTTAAGGGTATATATCTCACATTTCAACTTTTATTTAAAAAAAAAAAAAAAAGGCAAAGAGAAAATCACTTCAAAAACTTTTCCCTAAGTGGATATGACCATCCAGTTTTGTCCCTTCTCTCATCTCACAGAAGATTAATGAATTGAATAGACTAGATGCACAAATAAATAGACTATCAGAACATATAACAAATAGACTGAATTTTTGTTTGAAGTTATTCCTTGCTTTCACAAACAATAGACTCTACAACATTAAAAAAGAGGAAGTAATTTCGTAGTTATTACACCTATTTATCTGAAATTTTGTTGGTATTCTATACCAAAATTACATAAAATTACTTGATGGCAACAACTAAACAAGAACATATTTTGTGATTACTGAGATTTAGTCAACTTAAAACTTGAAGTTCACAATTTGCGTTTCCACTAATAATATTCTGTTCACAGTATAAAGGAGGTGGTAAAGGAGAATTAAAATAAAAAAACCAAACCACAACGAGGCAGTAACTTACCCGCAAGGCTTCAATGACAAGGTCTCGTGCTTCTAGTTCTCCTTCCATTACACTCAAAAGCATTCGTAATTCCGGCTTGCTCAAGTTATCCATGTCAAACTCTCTTTTCTGTAAGAAACAAAACACTGATGAAGGCCCTAACAAACTGACTGCATCAGTTACTGTAGATCTGAAAGACAGACATATCAGCATCCTAATTATGGGTTCTGCAAGTGTCTAACACTGTCAGAAGTTGAGGTGCCTTTATTTGTAGTACAAAACCTTGAAATTAATAGCAAATAGTCCAATTCTTTTAATCTAAAGTGAAGAAATTAAAATCCCTCCAGTATGACACCATTTCAAACTCTATACTGTTGGAAGTAATCGATTCTGCAAAGGCTTGTGAATGATAAGGGTGAAATGGTAAAGAAACTAACTTTGTGACTAACAGTTCCCACATGCAGCCTCAAAGAGTTCAAAAAATGCAACAGGCCTGAAACAGCACATCAGGAACAAAGGCGAGAGAGGGTAAAAGAACTTAAACTACAGTGCACCTAATCCAGTATAACCTGTGCCTCACTTCCAAACAGCTACCAAGCCATCACAGTATACTGGGCTGAATGTGAATTTTTGAAACATAACAAAGGAAAAGATATGAAATCTTATCTGTATGCTTTGTTTGTAGCCCCCTTTGTTTTGTTGGACCACTCAGTTCAGGTTTAAGAGGCACTGACAAACAACAGTTCATAGCAACATCTTCTCAGTCCAGGTACCAAGATCAGTATACATATGACTTCCACGACCAGCAAGAGAGGCGAATGAGTTTATACTGATGAAATATCACTGAGCACATGCATAAACACTGTATACTGGGAATATCAGTTTGGCTTTTTTTGAAACCAAATCCACCTAATGAACTGCTACAGTTCTGTAACAGTCAGTAAATACATGTGTAAAGGCGATCCACTGGACACTAATATATTTGGATTTTCAAGAAGTTTTGGACAAGATTCTATATCAAATACTATTACAAAAGTTCCTATCCAACAATATTGGGTGAAAAGATGCTCCATGGATAGGAAATAAACACTATGGGTAACAAACACTTCTCAAAATGGAGACAGGTGAGCGGTGGGGCACTTCTGGGACCAGCTTTATTCAACTTCTTCATCACTAACCTGAAAAAAAAAGATAGGTAAGTGCTATGGACATCTCCCTCACAGGAGATGGCACATAATTTCCCACTTACAAGGTTAACATCCTCATTTTGCCACTATATAAACTCCTGGTAAACCCACATCTCAGGTACTGCATGAAGTCCTCATCTAAGGGTATAAACTTAGTCAACTAAAAGGATGAGGAAAGAAGGAGTAACTACTATATGAGGAAAAACTACAAGCCTGGAAGTCTTGATTTTGGATGTGAGGTGGGGAGAATGTTATTAATATTCCCAAAATCACAAAGGTGTAGTAGATAAAACTAATACTAATCTCTTACCAATATCCACAATGCTAATGCAAGCAGACACATAGTGAAATTAGAAGGGCACAATTTTGAGGGAGAGAAAACAATATTTATTCTTTGTGCTAGATTCAGCTGACCAACTTAATTTCTAATACTGCAAGGGAAATATTAGAGTCCTTGTTATGATGGAGCTGTGTCTCCTACCAAAGGCCTGAGATGCAGACACTCAGATATCTTCAGTATGAAGTAATAATCAGTTGCCAGATTAGCTGAATTGTGTATCTGAATATACCGTTTATTTCCCACAAAGGAGCTTAACTTTGTTTCAGGAAAATCCAATAAAATTAAAGTGAGTATCATTTCTGCTCTCTCAAGGCAAGAGGAAGGCAAAACAGTTGTACTTCCCTTAGGCTAGAAGGCCATAGTTCAAAACTACCCAAAAGCTATAACTGTATTAGATTTACTCTATGTTCCATTTTTACTTTGTAGTTAAAACACAGAGGTGCACAAATGGCTACTGAGAACTGTATGCCAGAACTTCAGCTATTTGTCTTTGTTGTACATTGAACTGAGCTTCTTCATTTATGTGAACAACATGGATCAATAAGAGAAGAAATTATTTCTATTAAGTGTAACCGTGTTGGCGACACAGCCATCCATTCTAATCAGTATTTCTAGACTGAACAATAGTTATTCTCTATTTTACTGCCTCTCGCCCTCCATGCCCATGGACGAGGAAGAACAACTGGTACCTCTGAAGGCTTTTTCCCAATTAATGCTGCAGCAGCTTCTCACAGTGCGCCTCACAATACTACACAGTGCTCACCAATCTACAGACATGAACAAACCGCAAAGTCACTAAATGTATACAGTTCCTCATGTAATGTAGCACCAGTGGACCAGATTTTACCTTATAGGCTGCAGCAGGTTTCACTCTCAGCACTTCTACCTACTAAATTTAATTCAGTCAGATAACAGGACCCCCTTACTCACTCTCCTCTTTCTATGAACCACTTCATAATACTTAATAGCTCAAGGACAGCAATTGATTTATTCATATAACTTCCTTTACAATACAGAAAATTGCTTTTCGTTTTTCAGGTGGAAAACAGATCCAGAGATATTTTTTTATCCAAACACAGAAAACAACTAGAAAAAAACACAATACTAAGTACCATTTTTTAAGTTTCAATGTAGTGGTTAGACAACTACATCATCTCCTCTGTCTAAAACATGCTTGCCTCCAAGGTCTCTAATTGACAGTGACAAAGTTAAGAGGGGCATGCACAAAAGTACAGTACAAGAAACACAATCCTACTCTTTTCTCCAAGTCAGTAAATTCCGTTTGTCAGGAGATATAACACAAGGCAGCTATTTGTCAAGAGACTGATTGTACCTCATGGTGAAACTTTTCATTTCTGCAGTCTTTCACAAGACAGTTAAAACACTCTTAAATTCTTAACAAACCAGAGGCATTCTTTAACATATGTGATGCAGTGATGAGCTTTTTTAACTAAGCATCTGATCAAGCAATTAAAGTAAATTTTGCTCAAGTACACACCCTAAACTAGAACATATGAAATGACAGCAAGAAGAAGCAATTAAATGTTGTCTCTGTTAATTTATAGTTAAACACCAAAAAATGCTAATAAAAAGACAAACAAGTAAGATATGCATCTCAGTTTACATATTTTTCATTTTAAAAGCTTGAAATAAGAACTAGCAAAATCACTTCACTAAAGAAAAGTTCTACCGTACCAGAATAAAACCCTACTTAGCTGTCTGTCCAAAAGCAGCCAATAATGGATGCCCTGAAATCAGAACCTGAGCAAGACAAGCACATAATGATACTTCCCAGAAACACTCTCCCAGTCTCCAGCAATTTTCAGCTTATGCACTTTCTGAGCCAGGAATTGTGATTTTCACCCCTCCTGGGTCATGGGACAGCAAGACGGTGATCAGGGGGGTAAACCCCCTCCCACAGTAAAGGAGAATCAGGTTCATGACCACCTGAGGAACCTGAACACATATAATTCTATAGGATCCAATGAGATGCATCCCAGCATCCTGAGGGAATTGGCCGATGTGGTTGCCAAGCCACTCTCCATGATATTTGAAAAGTCATAGCAGTCAGGAGAAGTCCCTGGTGACTGGAAGAAGGGTAACATTGTGCCCATTTTTAAAAAGGGTAAAAAAGACAACCCTGAGAACTACCAACCTGTCAGCCTCACCTCTGTGCCTGGGAAGATCATGGAACAGATCCTCCTAGAAACTATGCTAAAGCACATGGAGGACAGGGAGGTGATTAATGGCAGCCAGCATGGCTTCACCAGGGTCAAATTCTGTATGACAAACTTAGTGGCTTTCTATGACGGGGTAACCACATAGTGGACACGGGTACACCGATGGATGTGATCTAGCTAGACTTCTGTAAAGCCTTTGACATGGCCCCCCACTACACCCTTCCCTCTAAATCGGAGAGAGATGGATTTGATGGGTGGATGGTAAAGTGGATAAGAAACTGGTTGGATGGTCGTATTCAAAGACTAGTGGTCAATGTCTCAAAGTCCAGATGGAGATCCGTGACAAGTGGTGTCCCTCAGGGTCCGTACTGGGACTACTGCTGTTCAATATCTTTATCAATGATACTAACAGTGAGATTGGGTGCACCGTCAGCAAGTTTGCAGATGACACCAAGCTGAGTGGTGTAGTTGCCACATCAGAAGGACGGGATGTCACCCAGAGGGACCTGGACAGGCTGGAGAAGTGGGCCTCTGAGAACCTCATGAGGTTTAGCAAGGCCAAGTGTAAGGTCCTACACCTGGGTCGGGCAATTGCCCCTTTCAGGACATGGTGGGAGGTGATGTGATTGAGAGCAGCCCTACAGAGAACGACTTGGGGGTGCTGGTTAATGAGAAGCTCAACATGAGCTGTCAATGTGCGCTTGTAGCCCAGAAGGCCAACTGTATCCTGGGCAACATCAAAAGAAGCGTGGCCAGCAGGTCGAGGGAAGTGTTTCTGCACCTCTATTCCTCTCTCGTGAGACCTCATCCGGAATACTGTGTCCAGTTCTGGAATCCTCAACGTAATGGAGCTGTTGGAATGGGTCCAGAAGAGGGCTACAAAGACAATCGGAGCGCTAAAGCACCATCCCTACGAGGACAGGCTGAGAGAGTTGGGCTTGTTCAATCTGGAGAAGAGAAGGCTCAGAGATCATCTTGTAGAGACCTTCCAGTATCTGAAAGGGGCCTACAAGAAAGCTGGAGAGAGACTATTCATAGAGGCTTGTTGTGATAGGACGAGGGGGAACGGGTACAAACTGGAGAGGAGCAAATTTAGAAGAATTAGGAAGAATCTCTTCACCATGAGAGTGTTGAGACACTGGAACAGGTTGCCCAGGGAAGTTATGGCTGCCCCATCACTGGAGATGTTCAAGACCAGGTTGGATGGGGCCTTGGGCAGCCTGACTTAGTGGGATATCCCCGCCCATTGCAGGGGTGTTGGAACCAGAAGATCTTTAAGGTCCCTTCCTATCCTAACTATTCTATGATTCTATGATTTTGCACATAGTAGCCTTTGGCTGACATAACTGTCATGAATTTGCTCCATCGGTTTTGAATTTCTCTGTAATTTTAGCATTCACAACATGCCACAGCACAATCACACATTTTATGAAGACCCACGACCTTTGCTGTCAGTCTGCCATCAGCTACTTTTGTCTGATGCCTTTTGATTTATTAATCAGAGAAAACATAATTTATTATTAACCTCACAGTCCATGCTATGCATTCTATCAGACAAGTCTTCACATACATACAAAGAACAAACAAAATTTCCCTAAACTGATGTCCAAAAATCAACCAGAAAAGATATACAAACAGAAAGAGTGAAATAAAGAATTTATGAATCTTTTAGGCCTTTTTAGACAAGGCCCTCATTTTTCAAGTCTTGTTTATGAATAATTTTATGTCCACTAAGGCTTTCTTACCATAATTTTATCTGACAAATTCCAAAACCACTTCTTTCCCAGTATTTTAAGGACATCTTAGGTTCATTCAATATGGATAAGCAGCCTTGAATCTCCTCACACAGGGCAAGAGCGTGCATGGAAGTTGCTGAAGAAGCAACTATGCCTTCTTCCTATGCACACCTCTGAATCAGCACTTAGGAAGCTACAATGTAGCTTACTCTAACTGGCTGAAATACATAGTTTAAAGATTTAATACAGTCTCTAGCACAGCTGTAAAAATATTTTTAGTATTTGAGTAGATAAAGTATATGATGAAATAAAACTACCCTTCCTTTGCCATCTTCTGGGGATCAAGATGTCAGTCATGGCAGGCTTGCACAAAGATCTTATTCAGATGGAACACTGTTTGTCTAAATTGTATAGAAAATTGTTGTTTAGATCTAGAAAAGTTACCTTCCTAAAATTTTCCAGGGAAGCAATAAGTCTTAGGCCTCCAGAAAATAAAGACTGCATTAGTAGCTCATGGCTTATCTGTCATCTGGGGTTTAACTAAACTACCTCTGGTGGAGTGCCAAGCTGTAACAATTCAACCAACAATTTAACAACTATGTAACCATCCATTACATTGCTTTATAACAAAGATACATGAATATGTTTCTTCAGGGTGACATTTGGCATATATGACCAAAACACAAGAGAATTTTTTTCTCTACTTCTTTCAGATTTTAAATTATCTAGTTTATTTGATTTATAAGAATAAAGTACCTGAAAAGCACTAGAACTTCATTCCTCTATGTCACTTAAAACTCCACATGTTATTTTTCAGGTTAGTTTTGTAAAGGGTGTATGTTCCCGGGCAGTGAGTGCACTGACAATACAGCAAACAGCTAATTAGCTAAAACTCATTCAACCACCTGTGAATGCATCACAAAGAGTACAGGCAAAATGATAGCCCGCATTGCTAAAGATTAAGAGCAGCTCTACCATGAGCCAAAAAGAATACAAAAGCATCTTTTCTGAACAAGGGAAGGATGACATAGGACAACAGTGATCAAACTGGACAGGCATTTTGCTACCTCCACTGTCTTTGGAAAAGATGGAAAGAGGATGAAACTGGAAGGTCACCAAGAGGCACAGCAATAGAAGTGCCTCTTTCCCACCTGCCCAGCTATTTAGGGCAGAAATGGTCAAAGTCTTTAGGGTTAAATTTATCCCACCACCCTACCTCATAAAAAGAAATAAAATTGTGAGGGACTGGCAGTGCCAATAGTTTGGTTTTGCTGACCTAGTCCCAATGATAGCACTTCAGGAGCTAAGAGTGCTGTTCATTGTGCTACCACTGCAGTTGCTAAATCTCTGCCACCTTCAGCAGAAGTCTGAGTAAGTAAAGTATAAAAGCCATGGCTTTGTACTTTCCCTAAGCAGAACAGAAGCAAAAAGGTTAGCTGTGGATTAATCACAATGATCACAGAAAAAAAAAAGGTCCTTCTTGCTAAGAAAGCAGCTACATAGTCTTTTTAAAGGCTATGTAATAACCCAGTACTTGGGAAAGAAACCTGTGGAGCATAATTGAAGGTTGAAGTGAAAAGATGGGCCGGGGCAGGGGGGAGGGTGGTATAAATACGGTGTACAGGAAAACATATAGAGAAAAGCTGTCAAAATAAACCCCAAAAAACCAAACCTCTAAAATTAAAAAAAAGTCCTTTCAGATGGGAAGGGAAAAGTACATGTCTATATTTGTTACACATTTTATATTGAGGTCCATTAAATACACACAAGAATCCTCAAAGATTCACAAAGCAGACTTCCAAGATGAGGTTCTAAAAGTAAAAAGCTTTGCTATTACTTATTAGGATATATGAAGTAAACTTCTGATATCGTGATGGCCTCACATCTATCAGACCCATGAAACAATTGCACCAAAGAAACAAAACCCCTAATTCATCTGACCAAGTATAAAGATCTGTTTTGACTAATTCTATTTAGTTGCCCACATGAAAGTATGTAGTATGATTTGAAATGTCTGGGGGATCAGAGATATTTTTTGGGGGAGAGGCAGATATGATATGGGACTTAGGAGAATCATCCAGCATATCTGGACTGGTAGTAGAAGGCCAGCTGGGATACTCCAGAGTACCAAATATGAACCACTAAAGGAGGCTTTCAAGACAGGACTAAGACACCTAAAACTAGGTGGAAGCTATGTAAGCCGGGTATCTAATGTCCCTTTATTTTCAACGGAAAACTGATCAGCCTAGTCAAAACAGCCAAGAAAGCTCCTCAGCTAATCAGCCACCAGAAGTGTTTGCTCATGGCTCCACTGACTGAATTGGTTGCACTTCCACTGTCTGTAATAGGACACTAAACACTGTGCACACATGTAGACACCTCAATTTAAGTGTCTTGAACCACATCCATACCTCCAAGAGCCAGCTGCCGAAGTCACTTTACTCAAAACCAGAAACACACAAACCTGTTTCTAAAATAGGTTATTCCTTCTAACCACGCACTTCACTTCACCAACTATAAAAGGAAGTTTCAAGACCTAGCTCAACATCAACATGGGTATGTGGTCAAATGAATCCTAACCCTTTTCTAATAAAGAAAATTCTGCAAACAGAGAGAGTATTAAAAGACGTGGTTAGAACATCCACACAGTATTCATGAATATTTCAGGCAAAACCACAATTTATTGCTCTGGCTGTGAAAGGCTTGTTCTTTAGCCTGAAACTACTGTAAGAGTCTGTGACTCTTTGTTTCTCCAGAGGTCGTCTGATGCAAAAAATATGTGTCCATTTCCCAACCCATCCAAGATGAATTTCAGAAGTACGATGTGACCTACAGGAAAGTTCTTTGCAACAAAAACAAATACAAAGGTAGAAAAATACCTTTCAAGGAAAATCAATGCTATGGAACTTGCTCCTCGATTAAGACCAAGCTTCCTGCTAAAGAGAATATGATCTGATTTTAACGTCCAGGACTTACATAAAATTTCAGACAATCATATCTGAGGGATCATGAGGAGACTGTACATTCATTTGATTATGCCCATCCATGACTTTTTTGGATTGTTCATCACGTGAAGTTACCTGTTTACTCCGCTCTCCACTTCCCCAAGCACAGTTCCCTTGCTTTCTGGGCTGTTCAAAGTTGCTTTTTTAAAGGTATGGGGAGATTTTGTTTAGTTTCTGTAGGTATTTTTGGCTTGAGCTAGGTGCAGAACTTTTAACATTAACATTAACCACCTTCAACATTAACCATAAGTATAACTCAAAATTGCAAAATTTATTTTGGAAACAAAAAACCCAGCCCCCAACCCCTCCAATATTAGTAAGACAATGACTTTTACACATACCCAGATGCTTTCATAGCTGTTAAAACCTATTTGCAATCTATTAACAGCCACAAAGGTACTTAGTCATTTTATGTTTCAGTGCAAGTTAGGTAACTGAGCCTTTTTTAATGGATCTAGGCCCATAACCCTTCAATAACCATGTTTAAACTCTTACTTAAGTTTAACAGGCAATTTCTATTCAGAAAGTTGCTTTCAGATAAGTTACCTCTAAGGCAAATAGTATATTATTAGATCCAGATACAGGTACACTTTCTTGAAGCTATTGTTAAAAGTTTCCCAGAAGCTATCTTTAAATCTTTCAGAATTTTACACCTTACTCTGATTCCGTGCTACAACAGAACCAAAAATCAATGCCCAAGACAGTTTTAATTCATGCACCACAGTGGCAATTCCTCTTTACTAAGCCTACTTGACACTCTCCCATTTACATCTTCAAGGATTACATAGGTATTGCAAATCAACTGTTCCCTTTCTTGGGCTGGAGTGGGTGCAGAGGCAAACCTCAAACTGTTGTCTTCCTGAGACCTTCCTGTCCTAATTTCCATCTCTATTCCTATCTTAGTATATCACCTCCGAGGCCAAAGCAATGCTTACAGAAATTAAGTCAAAGCAGTTGGAAAAGCAACAGGACATAATGCATCCTACACTTCGCACCTCCATGCCACTTTCACATATCAGCTCAAGGCCTGGCCCTTCTGCGCTTCAC
This sequence comes from Cuculus canorus, assembly GCF_017976375.1. Lineage (NCBI taxonomy): Eukaryota > Metazoa > Chordata > Aves > Cuculiformes > Cuculidae > Cuculus > Cuculus canorus. The sequence continues at coordinate 182,512,049 of NC_071401.1, forward strand.
CTTTAATGGCAGACACTGTGACAAGTTCAAATTTGAAAGACAAAGGAATATTTACAAAGCAGACGACATTCAAGGGCTTTCTTTTCTCACCACCACCCCCTCCTACTCCCTGGACCTTCACAACAAGGAATTAGGGGCTGTGCAGCAGGTTATGGAGCAGAAGGCACAGAAAAGGCAATGCAGTAGTTTTGGGTACAGGTCGGAGAGGCAGAAAGGAGGTTTGAAGCATATCACTGGGAGAGGAGCAGCAGGACTAAAACATAGAACATGGTGGAACACTACAACAGCATCACACATCTGACTAGACGAAAATAACTTCTCCGAACAATAACGCTACACTGAGAACTTGTATTCAGATGAGCACTGTGGTACCTTATCAAAGTCCTTTTGCAACTGATCATTTTCCAGGATGTAATCCCTAGTAAGAGATACAGTCTTTGCTTTATAAGGGTTACAGTCTTATTTTCTGCTACTTGCAGATAAGAATCTTTCCAACTGATCTAAATCAGCCTGTATGACTGACCCAATCAAACCATTATTTAGCATTTCACTATATTGACCAGAATGGCAGTCCTACCACAAGCATTCTTGCAGATCGATAGCCAGTGAACACACCAAGCTAAGCGTAAGATCCTATGCAACGTCACCATGAAGTGTCGTAGAATTTATATATATATATATTTTTTTTAATATTGACAGTTTTTTTCTGTAGCGTAACTTCTTTGTGCTGTTACTTGACCCATAGCAAACCAGGCTGATTCTTTTGGGTATACACACATCATTCTGAATGAAATTTTTACTGATAAAGACAGAAATAAAAACTCTACTCACTCTAGAGGAGTCAAAGTTCCTTTTTACCAATATCCTCTATACATACAGTGGAAGGTACTTGTCTTTCAGAAAAAGAACGTTCATGCTTTTGATTGCTGGTCAATCAAAATCAAACCCAGAAATTTTACTGAATAATTTTAACAAAGTTCCTGCTTGATATAAAAGGCTTTTCATAGGCTTTGTTAAAGCTACAGTGAAGCTATAAATGAGTGACAAGCTAGCCCTCTATGTGCAGCAGGCTGATGTACCATGTTTCAACAAAAAGACTGTCAAATTGGATTATTTCTTGCTGTTATATAATCATTACTGGTAGACATTATGCAGATGGAAGTCATTCAAAGTTGTTCTAAAATACACATATGTTTCCTCTCAATTCTAGTCCAAATTGCACCAACATGATTTTACTGGCTTCAGTACAATCAAGCTGTGCAGGTATGAAAAAGGATCAGAACCACTCCCCTGCCATTTTTCCTTGTCATTCTTACCATGATAAAAATACCAATATTTTGTGGGAAAGAAGTGCTAGGCTTACCAAATGCTGTGCTCCACCCCAGAAAGTTCAGAATCACAAGATTATCACCTTTGCTCCTAAATACAATATTCTATAGAACAGTCTAGGCTTTCTCAGTTAAATTCCCCAATGAATGTAAAAAAAAAAAAAAAAAGGAGAGATGGGAGTGTTTTTAATCCTTTCTACAGTGCTTCTAAAAGCAATAAAAAAGTCTTTTTTTCAGTGATGTTACTGACAGCATACCAAGACGAAATAACAGCATTTAGTATGAAGAAACCCTACTGTACCATCACGTTATGCATCTCCTGTTTACATGATAAAATTCACACATTATTATATTACTATCACAAATACTGTTCTTACAGTTTTTACTGCACCATTTGTGCAATCAGGACTCTGAGAACCAAAAAAAAAAAAATTCTAAAGCTACTAAAAACAACATTATGTTATAAGTTGAAGGTTAGTGGGACTTATAAGATAGTCACCTGGATTTTTACTGTCATCCTAAAAGTAAGGAAGATAATCCAATTCATAATTCAGAAAATAGGCTAGTCATACTAACCCTTCAAAAGCAATACTGGGATATTGTACATATTTTTTTAATCTTTTCTTTGCACAGAGGAGCTTTTCACTTTCCTGTACAAGAGACTGAATGAAATCAACAATACAATGTTTATATTGGCAAGGAAAAAAAGATGCAAAGGAACATTAAATATTTAATGTCTGAAGGCAAATTAAAAATAAAAGTAATAATTTTAAAAAATTCTTTGTTGTTCCTTACATATACCTATTACTTTCATTACGGAGAAACACACAGGTTACTTAATAGCATCCCTTTAGTTTTAAAAAACATTTTAAAAGCATTGTGCAACATAGAGCTATAGCTCCTACCTTCCACACCAAATTGCATGAGTGGCTTACACTGGCACTGCCTAACATGATAGTGCTGGAGTGCTACTTGATTATGAGCTACTCTTTTGAGTTTTTAAGAGCGAGACTTAAGGCAGTGAGAATATGACTATGCTTAAGAATTTCATATAAAGACTTTTTACTCAAAACTAGGGCTTTAGAAGTATTTAACAGTCTGCTTTTATGAATTCTTACCTTAACAGTAATTTATATCACGATTATGTAATTGTTTTAAAGACAGTGTTGTTATAAATATTGATTGTGTAAGGTTTAAGTTTTTTGAGCAAAGCTCAATTTCTACCACACTGCAGAAGTAAAATACGCAAGGAAGATTAAGTAAACAGTTGGAACAGGGGTTTCAGATAAGAATTGTTGCCTGTTTGAAAGAAAACAAAAAAAAAATCCCGCCAGCAATACCCCTCGGTTTCACAGAAACTACTGTTCCTCCCTTCGGGGGCCATCACCTGCGAAACGATCCCACGCAAAACGTGCACCGCAGCGGTTTTCCTGCCCTGCACTCCGCGAGTGGCTGCCACGCCGAGCGCTCCGAGCCCGGCGACCGCTGCACACGGGCTGATCAGCGCCGGGGCGAGGAGCGGGGGGCTCTCCAAAGCAGCGGGGCCCCCCGAAGGGCTCACCCCTGCTCCCGAGCCAGGGCGTGGGGCCGGCGAGAGGACCCACCGCTCGCCAGCCCCACTCGGCACCGCGTCCCTCCACCGAGGACACGCTGGGAGAGGGGCTTCTGCTCGGCTTTGGGCAGCCAGACCCTGTCCCTGGGGCGCCGCAGGGAGGGGAAAGGGCATGGGCTGGAATCAGAGAATCCCTAGGCTGGAAAGGACCTTTAATATCATCAAGGCCAACCGTACCTGCCCAATACTAAATCATATCCCTATGCATCTTCCTGTCTTTCAAATACCTCCAGGGATAGTGAATCAACCACCTCCCCGGGCAGCCTCTGCCAGTGCTTGACAACCCTTTTGGTGAAGATATTTCTCCTAATGTCCAATCCAAACCTCCCCTGGCACAACTTGAGGCCATTTCCTCTCATCCTATCATCCATCACTTGGGAGAAGCTGCTCGGGCACCAAAAGTGCTCCCCGGGGGAAGAAGCATTTATCCCTGCCCATGGCAGTGGGGTTGGAACTGGATGATCTTTAAGGTCCCTTCCAACCTAAACCACCCTGCGATTCTGCGATTCTATAATTTTGTGATTCTAGAAGCCTATGATTCTGGGATTCTAGAATTCTGTGATTCTGAGATTCTAGAATTCTGTGAGCCCGGGATTCCTGAATTCTATGATTCTGCCATTCTATCAGTCTATGAGTCTTTGATTCTGGAATTCTGAGTCTTTGATTCTGGAATTCTATGATTACAAGATTCTACAATTCTAGGATTCTGTGATTATTTGATTCTAGGATTCTACGATTCTGCAATTCTATGATTACAGCGTTCCAGACTTCTACGATTCTATAATTCTATGATTCTACAATTCTAGACTACTACGCTTCTACGATTCTAGGAGTCTGACCCCACGATTTTATGCCTCTGGATCCGCTGTCACTCCTCTCCCCTCCGGCCAAGGGCTCCAGCCCAGCCGCCTCCCCTGCCCCGTGTGACAGGTCCCGCCGCCACTGCCCCCCCAGCCCGCTCCCTCCGCCGTGGCGAGCCCCGCTCCGCTGCTGCCGGGGCGGCGGGCAGGAACAATGGGGGAAGAGGGAGACCCCGCACCTTTCTCCCTTCTCCCCCGGGGCGGGACGGGGCTCGGCTGCGGCTGGGTCCCCGTCCCGCCCCGGGGGAAAAGGAGGTCGGAGGGAGGCAGCGCTCCGTCCCGTCCCCGCTGCGCTTTACCGTGGCCGCCGAGTCCTCACTGGCCGCGGCTGCCGGCTCGCCGCTCGCGCCCTGCGTCGCCATCTTCCCGCCCTGTAACGGCTCCAGCGCGGGGAGCGGCGCGCGGACCCGAGCGGCGGCGGCCGGCCGCGCGCTTAACCCCTTCCCCGCCGGCAGCGCCCAGCGATTAACCCCTCCCGCGCCGCGCCGGGCGGGGGCTTGCGGAGCCGAGAGCGAGCGATTCGCGTTTCCTTCCCGATTCGGCTTTCCTTCCCCACCCGCCGCCCCTCCACGCAAGCACTGCTCCCCTCCCTCCCCTCCTCCGTGGGCTGGACGCGGGAGAATGAAAGGAGGGGCGTGGATTCTTGTACGGTGGGTTCTGTGTCGGTGGGACCTGTCCGACCAGGGCGGGGGGAGAGGTCTGATCCTTAACCCTTCGCCAGCAAGAAGTTAATTTCATTGAATCGCAGAATTATAGAATAGCATAGAATTATAGAATCACAGACTCATAGAATTCCAGAATCGCAGAATCACAGAATTCTAGAATTGCAGGCTCATAGAATTCTAGAATAGCAGAATCATAAAATCACATAATTCTAAAATTGCATAATCAGGATTCTAGAATCACAGACTCCTTGAATTCTACAATAGCTGAATCACAGAATTATAAAATCACCGAATCATAGAATCACAGAATTATAGAATCACATAATTCTAGAATCATAGAATGACAGAATTGTAGAATGACAGAATTGTAGAATCACAGGATGGTATAGGTTGGAAGGGACCTTAGAGATCATCCAGTTCCAAACCCTCTGCCATGGGAAGGGACAAGGTCGTGATCCTTCTTCCCCGGGGAGCGTTTTCGGTGCCTGAGCAGCTTTTCCCAAGTGATGGGTGATGGACAAGATGAAATGCCCTCAAGTTGTTCCAGGGAAGTTGCAGATTGGACATTAGAAAAAATACCTTCACCAAAAGGGTTGTCAAGCACTGGCAGAGGCTGCCCAGGGAGGGGGTTGATTCACCGTCCCTGAAGGTATTTGAAAGACAGGAAGATGAGGTTACTCTCCCTCTGTACTCAGCACTCGTGAGACCACACCTCAAATACTGTGTTCAGTTCTGGGCCCCTCACCACAAGAAGGATGTTGAGGCTCTGGAGCGTGTCCAGAGAAGAGCAACAAAGCTGGTGAGGGGACTGGAGAACAAGTCTTATGAGGAGCGGCTGAGAGAGCTGGGGTCGTTTAGCCTGGAGAAGAGAAGGCTGAGGGGAGACCTTATTACTCTCTACAACTACCTGAAAGGAGGTTGTGGAGAGGAGGGAGCTGGCCTCTTCTCCCAAGTGACAGAGGACAGGACAAGGGGGAATGGCTTCAAGCTCCGCCAGGGGAGGTTCAGGCTGGATATCAGAAAAAAATTTCTTCACTGAAAGAGTTATCAGGCACTGGCAGAGGCTGCCCAGGGAGGTGGTTGACTCACCTTCCCTGGAGGTGTTTAAGGGACAGGTGGATGAAGTGCTTAGGGACATGGTTTAAGGGAGTGTTAGGAATGGTTGGCCTTGATGATCCAGTGGGTCCTTTCCAACCTGGTGATTCTATGATTCTATGATTAGAAGTCTTTTCCAGCCTATTGATTCTATGATTCTGTGATCCTTAAGCCAGCTGAAGCCTTTGAGGGAAGGGCATACCTTTGCCTCTTTCCTTCTGAAAGTGTTGGAGTCAGCTCTCCCTCCTGGTTCCCCATGGAGGGACTGGGACTAGGGAGAACATTTCTACCACTAGCCCTTCCTTACTGGCTCATTTTCAAGGCAGGGTGCCTTCAGAGCCTGTGTGAGGGTGCACATTCATCCAGACCCGATGTGTTTTGCCCAGGGCTTCAGCGTCTCTCATCCCCAGCCCTGGAGCCCACCCTGGCCACCCTGGCAGCCCTTTGCCATTCCAGGCTGGTACTGAAGCCAAAACCTGTTCTAACTCCTTTAGAGAGAGGTTCAGTCTGAAAAACCGAACCAGCTACCACACAAGCTAAAAGTTCTTCCCCAGGAGCACTTTTCCATGTGTGCCACACTGTTTGCCTCCAGGGGATGTTCTTTGAGGTCTGCTCCACTGCTTCTCCCCCACAATGGGAACCTATCTGGTGGACTATACACTGACACCAAATCCAAATATACCCTTCTCTGGAACTGATCTGCATCCATTATAAGCCAAATTTGCAATACTGTTTTCTCTGCAGCCACATGCCACTTCCACCAAGAGCAGGCTCCTCTGAGCCTCACCAGCCTCCCTCTTTCACAGGGCTGCTTCAGGTCTAGGATCTTGCTGAACACCCGTAGCACAGAAACCAGGTGGAAATGGGCCAATGCCTTCGCTTGATCAAAGGTGGCAAATGTTCTTCTAAGCACACTGTACCTAAGGATGTAAGTAAAACCATGCATGATCTTTTCCCCTTTACATTACTGAAAAGAGAACCAATGAACAATTAGCAGAATGAGCTCCAACTGCAGCATGAATGTACACTGAACAGAGTGAGCAGAAGACGGTGTGTAGGTTCAATTGCAAGGCACATAAAACCCAGTCAAACAGATGTTTTCTGTGCTTAGGGTTTGTTTTTCTGTTTCCTTAAAAATCATTTAGCTCTCCTCCTACTCAAGGTTTGCACTTTTTATAACTATAGTGAGTGCTTGCATCCTTTCCACTGCCAAAGCTGAGAAACTCCATTGGTGATACAGACCCTAAACCAACTAGTTTTTCTCAGTTCCTGGAAATCTAGTACCATTTAATTGGTTTTAGATTATATTGCTGCTGCTTATTTTATTGACAGCAAAGTACCATCCATTATTTGTAATTATTATTTACATAAATTTTGAAGACTATGCAATGCTTTGCCATTGAGAAACTCAATGAAAAGTGATTTGTTTCCTATGGTCTTTGACTAACTTATTCCTCTCTAAAATGATTTTAAACACTGAAGTTTTTAAACTGATTTGAGAATACATTTTCTCTTATTGATTTCTGTCTACCATTATCACTGCCAGTATTACTCTGTTGCATTATAATCATCTGCTGACTATCACAGTTATTGAAACGTCTTTCTGAGTTGGTACAAAGCGTGCACACAACATACTGTTTAAGTACTCTTTTTTAACTCCATCCACATCTATGATGTAGCAAAGTTTGCACCACCTGTCTCTTGCTCTGCTGAGATCATGAACTCTGGTTTATCTGAATTTTATCAATTACCAAGTGTACATTTATCAAAATAGCTATGAATATTAAATTAGTCATAGTTTTTCATCTCAGACTTGAGAACTGATCTCCTTTTCCTCATCTAAAGATAAATTTAGAATGATTTCTGAGAAGAGTGGGGCTGCTCAGGTCTCAGCCAGCAAACAATTAATAGGATAGATGGACCAGGAGCATTTCAGTTAAAAGCCTTCCCCCAGACAACTAAAATCCAGTACATCATCCAAGCATTGGAAGCAACTTGACCTGCTTCTGTGGTGGTCAAAAAGATGACAGACATGCTTTTGCAGAAGGAATGATCTATAACTCTTCTTTACGCCATGAAATGAATTGTCACAACATTTTGAAAATGTTATTGGTTTTTGTAATTGTAGGAGCCATTTTTGTGTTTCTTCATGCTTTCCCCTAATAACAGCAATGAGGCTTACTGTTGGCATGAGAGCACTAAAATCCATGTTAGATACTGCCAGTTGCTACTGGGAGTAGATTCTCATACTATGTAGCTGCTGCATCATCAGTGACAGTGGCAGGTCCTAGCTGTCTTTGAGATTTTCCTGCATGAAAGACACCTTTGGACTTGGAATCATCTTCAAAGTAGAAGAGTTTTTTCCTTGATTATTAGTTCTGCATCACTGGACAATGTCTTACTTATTCTCTGATTACTCTGTTTATGCTGCCGACATCCTCTCTCAGAACTGGCTTTAAATCCTCAGTAATATGGAATCTACACACGTAATAAATGAGTTCAGAGAGAGAGGGACAGCGTGACTTCGTGACTGCTCGCATAGTGCATTGTCATTGCTATGCCTGTATTAGACAGAGTAAAACACCTCTTTAATGTACGACTAAGCCAGAGCCCTTCTAGAAGAAAAAATTGCCTGTGCTTTTACAGGCAATTTTATCACTACAGTAAGGCAAAGGAGTTGCTTTTCTCAGAGGAAGGTTCTCACTGTTTTACTACTAGAACGTAGCTGGCAAACTGAGTGCAATTAATTCTTTTTCTGCTGTTCCAGTTTTATTTGACTTGTGTGACATAAAGGAAAGGCCGAGCCTAGGAGCAGGCCTTACAACCGAGCTCTAAATGTGTTCCTTTCCTATGATTAGGGAGCTGGCAAGCAGCAGTGGAATGTCCACACCTTACAGGATGCAGCTGCTGGGCTAACGGTGCTCATTCCCTCCATTAGCACACAGCTGCTGTGACACAAAATGCATGCTTTGGCTTTACATTGTCAGGGAAGCAAAAAGCTATGTATCTAAATCATACAGTGTATTGACGCTTTACTGCCTTGCTACTAACTATTTGCATGAAACAAACAAACAAACAAACAAAAAATTAGAATAGCATTTTCTTCACTCTTTTCTAAGATATAAGCCTGTGTCTGAATTTAGAGCAAACAGGAGGAGCTGAGGTCCCAGGATAATTTTTTTACAGAATAATGGGCATCCGAGAAAAAGTAATTAGTCATTGTATCATCGCAATCTTTTCAAAGGTCACCCCAGTGCTATCTTAGGGCATTTCTGCTGTCACCCTCATCAAGACAAGCCAAACAGCATAATTCGAATACTGTACCGATTACCTCTTTGGAGAACTTTGGTCTTGGAGACCTTTAAGCAACACAGAGCACACTGATAACTGCACCATTAGGTTAGGTTTTGAAGAACCCCTCTTTGAAGAAGGGGTTGCTTTTGCTGGAAGATGGTACAGCACTGTCTGGATGAAATTAGAGAGAAAGTGAATCAATATTCTAGAAAGCATGCTGGCTGTTTCTGAGGATGTTTAACATCAAAAGGAAAGGTGAAAAGGGGATAAAAATCAAAGTTATGAGAACAAAATGGAATCTCCAGTAGGCATCAACAGAAGAGATACTTCAATTGACTATGCACAAGAAGCATAGCTAATGGGTAAAAAGTGCTGGAATTGTTGATTTATGAGCATAAATTCATCAGTGGTGCATATCACCATAAGCTAGTGATGTGATTCTCATGACTGGAATGTTGAAAACTTGCTATAATCAGTGTAGAAAGACACAAGTGGACAAGAAGAAAGAAAACCCATCAAAATAGTGTGTCAGCATTACTGACATCTCAGTAGAGGTTATTTGAATGTTTATGAATTGTGTTTTAATATTTGAAACATAAAATGAAGTATTAGATAGTGCCTTCTGCAAACCTTGCATCATACTAAAGAGTGAAATTACAAGATCCTTAAGTATCTTTTGCATAGAAAGAGAAAACTGCTATCACTGAGACTTCACCTTGAATATTGTTATTCTTCTGATACTGTAATATCCTGGAAATATCTAAAATTTACAGGTGAAAATTCAAAAATGTAACTGTGAGCAGGAGGATTCTAAATGAGACCTCATCTTAACACATGAAGAGAGAAAGCTAGCTCCAACTGCAATCCCAAATTTGAGTGTTTACTGTGCCTAACTTTTAGACATCTGAGCCCAAAATGGAACCTAGAAACTAAAACCGGGTAAAGCCTGTGAATTTGAAACATTTATTTTAGAGCAGTCTTGCAGTCTGTGCTGTGCAAAAAGAAAAGATCACTCCTTGGAACTGAAATCCATAAGCTTCTGCTAGAGTCTTAATATATTGCATGTCTATGCTGTAGTTGGAAAAAGTTGGGTATTTGTTGGGTTTGCATTTGTTTCCTATGAGGAAGAAAGGCATAACTTATTTTCTGTCAAGGCAAAAAGAGTGTACAGCTTTTTAAATACCAGCAAGATATAGGACAGTCAAAAGTATCAGACTGAAAATGTAGGGAATTCAGAAAATTGAAGAGCCCTCTCTTATTCTCTCTTTCATTCATCTTTTCATGGATACCAGTAAGGAATGTGAAGTAGATCCACAAGAGATTGCTAGCAGGAGCAATAAATATACAGGAATAAAGAATTCTCAGAGCCAGTTTTCCTGAGCAGGGGTGATGACTAATGTACTTTTACAGGCATCAGCACTTCCAAGCAAAAAAACACATCTTTTTCTGGACATAGGAGAAATGCATGCTGCTGTGATCATGTTGGCTGTAGTGGCAGGAGGCAGGGGAATTCATGCTCCAGCTGCCAGACGTGGAAGAGTTTGTTCCTTCACTGGCAGGAGTTATGCAGCGATCTGCAGTGCTGGGAAATACACTACCTCAGTTTGGAATTTAACTCTTAGCCCACAAATCGCTATACTATGAAATTAATTTTTTTCAGTGATTGTTAAATAACTTTATTGCAGAATCTCTTCTTTTCTCTTTCTTTCATTGTTCCTTTCTTTCTGTCTATTTTTCTTTCTTTTTTTTTTTTTTGTACAAGGAATCCATTGATTGCTGTCCCCACTATTTTGGCATTTCTCCCTTTTCATTATGCATAAGGTTGATTTTGAAATTTTCTTATGCTGCTGACATCCTATGAACAAAATTGGATTGCTAAACACCCCCCTGTAGGGATGAAGCTGTACCACTGCCAAAATGGACCACTGTATCCTAGAGGAAACTTGTCTGGAATTGAAATGATAGTACACACAGTGGAGGCTGTCCTCTCTGCCAAAGCTCAACTGCTGCTCTGAGACCTCACTATGCGAGTGCAGCACTGTATGCAGTCATTCAGCACATGAAATAGCTTCAAGAGGACCTTTATTCTGTAATTGTAGAAATAAAATCTCAAGGGAGGTTAATCGATTCATTGCCAAGAAGAATCAGTCTCGGTAAGGTGGTAACTACCTTAACACTTGGATTGAACTTCCATGTGGGGACTTGGTAATGAAATGTTTTTTGTATTGAAATGGTCCACCAGGGAGAAATTCCCTTGCTAATGAAACAAAACTGCTTCAATACGTTGTTAGCTCTACCACTGACACTGTGGAACCACAGCCCAGGAGAATTAGCTCCTGCATCGCTGACACAGAACAGAAATCATTGTGCTGAGGAGTTAACTCCCTCCTGGAAAACAAGCATTTGCTAGAATAAAGGAACGAATTTGCTTGCCTGTAGGAAAGTGATGCACTTAATGAAGCAGTTCAACTTTTGCAATGTAGCTTTATTTATCTCTCAACGATGAAAAATAATTTTTTGAAAAGACGAGATCTGAGAGTGTGTATGCTTCATGAACTGAACTAATGTGATAATATTGCCAAAACTAGTAGTGACCTGAACTAAAAACAGGCAACTTTTGTAATTCCGTGGTTCAAGTTTATGGTTAACACAAGTGCTGATGCATATTTTAATCAGAAAAAAAAATAATTGGTAAGACAGGCTTTCATTATGAAATCACAAGTAAAAAAAAAGGTGAAATTATAATCCATGTGGCATTCAGCATGTGTGCAAAATTCACTTATTTACATGTAAACGAGGCAGACGAAGGAAAAGCAATGAGCAGGAGTGAGATAAACCTGTCTAGTCCTTCCTGTCTAGCACAAGCATCTTTCAGGGTACAATGCAGTGAAATGTTTAAGTCAGGGATTAGAGATTCTGCCTTTTCCATACCATTTAAATTCTGGGTATCCATAAGATTATCTTTCATTTGAATTTGCTCAGTGTATCCCTTAAGACTGAGATGTTTTACACCGTCACTTAGATCATATGAGACTTTGGTCCCCAATGAGTCATTTGCCTCCCTTACAGGGAATTAAGTGGGAATGGAATTTAAAAAATGAGTATGAACTAGCTGCAAGACTGAAAAGAGTGTTCAGGCTCCCGAGTTTCATCAGGTCTCAATGGATCCTGGGCACTCTCCTGCCTTCCGCATCTTGACAATTTCCTCTGAGATTTCAAGATCAGGCATGAATATAAAATCAAAGCTCTACAGAAGATCTGCTGCAGCCAGAAATCTGTACGAATATAATGATTTACAAAATATCTCAAAAGACTGAATAATCTTGCTGCAGGACAAAGGCAGAAAAAGAAGAAAGTAATTGGATTTGGAATGACGAATATTTATGTAATATTTGATCTTTGCTATTGTAAAACAGCTACAAAATATGATTCATAGAAACACAGGACTGGATTACCAATCAGTTAGTCTAACATTTTTCCAGACCCTAGCAAACATATTATGCAGTCCTATCAATAAAATTATCTTAACATCAGAATTTTTGATGTAAGTTTCCTATCCAAATAGGGCTGAATGTGTTTGCTTAAAACTGTATAAATCCTACATTATTTATGACAAAATTAAATATGTCCTGATACTCATGACTTTTCCTTAAGGGTTATCAAATCACATAGTAGCTACTAATTAAGCACCACAATATCTTTCTGAGTCGAAAAGTATTTGAGTGGTTATTTCAATGTAAAAACATAGATAAAGGAAAGCTCAGTGACTTGCTAAGGACCACGGAACAGTTCAGAAACTGTAACTGGGAGAGGAATGCCTGGAATATTGGTTTCCAACCTCTTGCTTTTATTGAAGTGACCATCTGAGTAAACATATACATTTAATGAAATGAGATTTAGATGTCCTTGTGCCAAGATAAAGAGATTGCACTGGAAATGAGCTGCTAGTTAAAAAATGGCACTATCAGAAAGGAATGCTTTCACAGCTGGTAAGGACCACATTTTAGTGGAGTTCGTTCTACTCTGCACTGTATATACCACTGAGATACAGCAGCATTTGTATAGAAGCACTTCACAGCCCAAGTCCTTTTTTAAATTTAAGGTATGGTTTGTCCAAAAAACCAGTTGATTGATTGCAAAAAAATCAGCTCTGTCACAGAGGGGAACTACTCCAATTAGAAGCAGAAATGAACCCGCAGAAACACTTCCTTTGGAAACAAGGCTCTGTTATTGGAGGGTAACAAGAGGATAGTGGTTGCATTTCTGATCATGGAAGCTATCCCAAACTATTAAAGAAATCAGCATGTGCAGCATTTGGCTTCTGTTTAGCCTTTGAAAAGGTCTTTCAGACATGCAGCCTCCAAAAGGAAATTTGTTTTACAGAGATCACTCTAGAAATAACCAGAACAGAGCAGCAGCCTAGAACAAAGCTTCTTCTCACTCATAGTGGTACAAAAGGATCCCTCTCCTGCCTTTATTTGAGGCCCTTTAGGAAGCCTACAGGATGCTGGTTGCTAGGCAACACCCAAAGCAATGGTGTTTATAGCATTAGGTATTAATTATTGTCATGGGCTTTTTCCACAGAAAATCCTGAAATATGCAATTAGGCACGTCACAGGATAAGTCATTTTGCATTCTGATGGACAAGCATTATTAATCTGCAGAAAATTCAGAATTTGACAAATTGTTCAAAGGTGACTGTGCCAAGCCTAATATTTTCTTTTTGTCTTGCATGTTTTTTGTAATTGCAGCAAGGGGATTTGAGCAACAATATGGTTACAGTAAGCTGTTTCAATGTTCTGAACTAGAATATAATATTTCTTCATTTCTTTTCCTGATTGAAGTGCCTAGCCCTAAACTGATCTTTAGCAACACTTAATTTTGAGTATTTCAGGTCAGGAGTTGAGAAAAAAAAGGAAGCCTTAGGATATGAATCTGAAAGCTGTAAAATAAAATATTTAATAATGGTTGCCTGTTACAACATAGAAGTAGAAACAAACAACTCAACAAATTAAATCTTGCAAAAGAGGCAAGGTTTAGTCTGGTGGTGTTACCCGTGAGATAAGTTTCTTCATTTCATTCATGACACTGGCTTGTATTTATGAGAAAGGAGAGCTGCTTTTCCTTCTCTAGCATTGCCTACCTACCAAATCATCACTAGCGTAACAGGATGCATACATGGTAGATTCCACTTCCAAGGGGATGTTTATCCATTGTATGAGATAGATTATACACCCTGTGATGAATTTGGCCAGCCAAGAAAAGACTCCAATTAATGCAAAGAAAAATGGAATTCACACTAAAGCAAGTCATTGCCAAAGGTGAAAACATAACCAGCAGCACATTGGAAACTCCTGTGAGTGACAATGTCAAAATGTAACAAACACCAAAGCGAATACATTACGATCTTAACACATGAACTGAGTAATAAGAAAATTAGAGAAAGAAATTCTAAGACTTTTTTCAATTGCTACAAGAGAAAATGTGTTAATTTTTTTCTGGTTGGAGAAGGAAGTTGAGACTAGGGATGGCAGAGGCTCAAGGAAACATTAATAAGAGGTTGTGTGGCTCAACATCTTTGTACACACAAGAGAGACTTCTCCCACATATTGAGTACACTAATACTTGTGCAGAGGGAGAGTGAAACGCAGCAAAATGGAATAGGAAGCACCTTGGTTTGTCCTAGAATCACAGAATGGTTTGCGTTGGAAGGGACCTTAAAGACTATCTGGTTGCAGCCCCCTTGCCATGGGCAGGGACACCTTTCACTAGATCAGGCTGCTCGAAGCCTCATCCAACGTGGCCTTGAAGACCTCCAGGGATGGGGGTGTCCCATCTGTAGATGAAGCACATGATAGAAGGTAAAGGTTCCATTCTATTTTCCCTTTCTATTTCAGACCACTTTAGTTGGATACGTGGCAGAAAACCGTCATGAATATTGATGTTTGATAATTTACCTCCTAATGCTTCAGAAATCTGAATACTAGTCAGACTGGTACTGTGCTACTTCAAATGGCCATAGAGCATGCCAGTAAGCACAGTTACCAGGCAGATAACAAAAACGAAGAAATAAAAAAAAAGTCTAAAACTGTCTTCCAGCAGGCAGTGAAGAGTCTGGACACTCAATTTCAATCTAATGGGGGCAGAAGGCATTAAAATTCACAGCTGTCTCCAGGGCATTTTTCAGCTCTGAAACATGACTGCGCAAGTTGTTGGCCAGAAAGGAGCAGTCATTTCATTCACCATTGTGATGGACACAGAAATTAGACAAAATTACCATCCTTCGGCCATTCATCATGACATGATTGTTCTATGAAAGCTAGAAGAACATTAGTTTGAACCCTGTGTTTTTTTCAAGCATAGCATCTTACCATTAGCATGTATATTTTTAAATGAATAAGCAGGTTAGGGCAATCAGTTATTTAAAAAAAAAACCCAAAAGACATGCTACAGGGAAATGTAGAAATTAGATTGGTCTTGAAAAAGAAAATTAACATACTGTAATTTTATAATTAATGTGAATCTATATGTTGATAAGATCATATTGCTCAAACATTTGTCATACGCAATATCACTGTTGCTGTCACTGCTTAGTTCTGTGGAGCTGGGACGTACAGTGTAATGGCAACCCCAAATTTCAGGCTGGTTTATGATGTGTGTCTCTACTGGAGCCTGACCAATACAATTTGTTTATGTGACAGAACTCACACAACAATCTACATAGAAGAGTGACTCACATCCTCCCTTGTTTGTAATACTGATTTTTGACTACCTGCTGCAATCTTACGAATCTTCATAAAAAACCTCCTCCTCTTTTCCTGATTTTTTTTGATCAATGTGTTTGTCTCTTTTCTCACTTGTCTGCCTTGAAACCATAATATAAAAATGAAAATAAACTGTGTATTGATGTTCTCATTTTTTCTTACATTTTGAGGTGTAGCTAAATTGATTTGAATTACCCTACAGCATTTCCAGTCATTTGACACTGTGAACCACAGGCTTCAAGATATTTATTTGCAATTGCAGATCTTCTTTAATTCCTTTGTTTTTCTTATTAGAAATAGCTTAGATTTCTCTTGTGATTCTTTGATCAGAAGTTTTACTGAGTCAGCTATTGTATTTACAGGTTCTAACTTAAACCTTCATTTCATTTCCACTTCAGCGCCTCTAATATTGTTATGCTTAATACAGTTGTCTTCAGCAATGTTTTCTCTCAGGCCCAGATCCACACAGAGACCCGGGTCTCATGGCCCAGCAAGCTAGAAGCTAGCTTGGTGATGCCTGAATCCAACAGCAAAATTGCCTTGGGTTAGGAACTTACACTTATGAAACTGGTTATTTTGGGGAAGAGGCTGCAGCAGCAGAGCCTTTTGAGATTCTGAAGCCTCAGCCTCACTTTGTGGATGTGGAGTTTAGAGAATCTGAACATGAGCTGTTCCAGGTGTAGAGTGATTTGACCTTCTTTTGTATCCTTGAACTTTGTCAGCGTTAGAGCAATAAAATTTCGTATTTATTGGAGACCAGATTCTTGGCTCTTGTATGAAATTAACAGCCTAAATAACAAAACAATGCCAATGCACGTCAGCTGCAGGTCTGACCCCAACCTGCAATTTGTTCAAGCCCAGGGCAGCATCTTCCAGTGATCTATTTTTTTTTAAAAAGGAAATCTATCAGAAATTTCAATTCAGTGTTCCACAGTGCTGGGAAATATGAGCTCAAATCACTTGTCCCCCTTAGATCACTTTTTGTTACTGCTTTGCTGAAGGTTATGCTATTTAACAAAAAGAACTTCTCATGCAAAGTTTAGACAGCATGATTACAAGAGAAGAGAAATCACTTTTCCCAGGAGTTGAGAGAAATGCAAATAATGGCTAGTCCCTGCCCTGAACATCCTGAAATAAACCCTTTTCCTCTTATTAGAGATGTTGCTTTGGGAAGAGGCTTTGTAAAATTCTTAAAACTCTTTCTAATGGGTATACCTTAAACAAAACAGCAACATTTGTGGCAGGACTAGAGATGGACTCAGGTTCAAAGTTAAACAACCTTCACTGGGGTTTAAAGTTGGTTATGCAGATTCATATTAACTGAAGTGATGCAAACATAATATTCAGTGGCTCAATTTCTGTCCCTGCAAACTCATTCTCATTGAGGGTTGGGCTAGATTATCTCCAAAGGTCCTTTTTAATCCCTACTATCCTGTGATTCTCATTAGCTTTTTTCCCCCCATGCATGTTACTGAAAA
This sequence comes from Cuculus canorus, assembly GCF_017976375.1. Classification (NCBI taxonomy): domain Eukaryota; kingdom Metazoa; phylum Chordata; class Aves; order Cuculiformes; family Cuculidae; genus Cuculus; species Cuculus canorus. The sequence goes on from NC_071401.1 coordinate 182,529,145, forward strand.
GTAGAGCACAGTGATCATTAAAGAATACACCTGCATTCAGATCTACCCATCCTTGGTACAAAACTTCAGATTTTTTTCCTTGTCTTCCATTGAAATGGAAATATGTGTCTACTACTTGCTTTAATTTCCTTTGCAAATGTTTACCTCGATGTAATCTAGAATTCCAATACTTTTATTGAAAACCTGACTTTAAATCAGAGAAAGTAAACCAGGCTTAAATAAACTGTCTGAACAACACACCTGTTTTCACACTCAATCATAGCTAAGCTACATCAGTACATTTTGTATTACTTGTGTCTTAAGAACAATAAATCATTACTAGGGAAAGTTTGGTCTTTATCTACTAGCTGTCCCATTCAGTGACAAATTCTTCTTGAATTCCCCTCTTATTTGAAAACAGAGGCCTCCTTCATCATACACACTCATAATCCAACAGAACAAAAAATCATTATAGTGGCTACTGAAGGCTAAAAAGGCAGATTGGCATAGACAATTGTGAAGTATTTTCAGTACATAGAATTAGGAAAGCTCATTTATCTGATTTACAGCTGCCTTCTTAAAAGGTAGATCAGAACATGAGATCTGCCCTGTGCTATGTGCATGTTACGGTAAAAAACAGCCGGAACCTCAACTAAGCAGAAACAACAATAACGTATTTTCTGAAGACTTTCTTAGCCCTCTGGCTGTGTTCTTGCTAAGCCCCTGGTGTAGTTTTTTGGACTCAATACTTCTGTCTCTGTAAAATTAGTACACTCTGACTTTTTAACTTCCATATCTTTTAGAATTTTGTTTCCAAGTGCTGTACAGAAATTGTGTGTTATTTCTACCTATTTTCCCTATTAGTGTTTTCTTACGCTCTGTTTTCCCAACATAATGGACGTTAATAGGCAGGAACATATTACAGTTTATCAGACTCTTATTTCGGGCAGTTTTAGAAACTTGTTGGTCTCATTGGCTGCATATAAATATAATGACATACATGATGCAGGAATGAAAGAAACGCAGTTGAAAATAATGCGCTCGTTGACGTAAGTAAACCATGACTGATAGGAAATGAGCCTCAACTAGTAGTGCCAAGATCACTATAGAAACAGAATGATCTTGTGGCAAAATTCAAAATGCTAAGCAGCTGAAGACAGGCATAAAGTCTGTGAGTACAACAGAGGAGAATGAAAGCCAGTGCCCCTACTGATAAGGCAGTAAGGAATGCCGCCACTTAAAATGCCATTCCAATGTTTGGGGTTCATGTTACTCCACAACAGTGACCCAAAAGAGATAATAATTTTCATGTTGGGTTTACAGTCGCTCACCCTTCTATATTTGTTCCAGCTCTACTGCCACAAAGCAGGTACTGTAAACCTCATGTGATCATCTGGAAAAGTTTGTGCGGCTCCTCTGTGTACATCTGTGTTAAATCATAGGTTCCACTTTGAATATGGAAGTTCTCAGCTTCCTGTGATTCCCTGTCACGTGAGGTAATGCGAAAAATCCTGTATCCTGTATGAAATGAAAAGATACAGTCCCTGAACTTCTGTGATGATCCATTCAAATGGGATATCCTTGAGTGAAAGAAATGGTCAAGACAGATTTTTCAAATCTGAACAGAGCAATGGATTTTTTTCCTGGTAGCTCTGATCATTTCTTCTGGCCAATCATGAAATCAACTGTATTAGAGGTCTAGCAAATATACAAGGTAGATTTTCAACAGATCACTTCAGAGGAAGCTTAATCAGGACAACACAGGGAAGTGGATGGACTGACTGGAATTGAAACCTATATTAGAAATAGAAAAGGAATCTGATCTAGGCTTGAAGAGTGCTTACTCTGAGAAAGAAACTGAGGAAGAGGAATATATCCTAATATTCTGTTGGTTTATCTTAAGTGTCAAGTAAAAGTTAATTTCAAACCAAGGTCCCAATCAGAAGAAACTTTGAGAAAGAGAATGGATAGTCAGTGATAGTCACCAATAACTTTGGAGCCCTAGGGCACGTGGACTGAAATGTCTTTATAATACAATTTAGCAGACATGAAGGAATTGTTTGAGATAGGATAGAGAAAGACACTGTACTGTACTATACTTGCTCAGAGATGGCCTAGATATTTTCCACTTAAATATCCATTGTAAGCATCTTGACTACTTAAGTAATAGTATACTTGAAAATGAATAATTAATGCTAGAAAACATCATTATTTTCCATTGAAATGAAAGCTTTCAATATGTTAAGAGACTCTAATCTTCACCATCTTCTAATAATAAATTTCAATAACTGGTAGAATTACATCTTCAAATACAAAGAAAGAGCTTCCTTCAGCAAAGATCTTTTCTTGGTTAGATGCATCAGAGACAGTGAAGGGACCATCACCAGTTGCTGTGCAAATGACCTTGTTAGTACCTAGATGGGTATATAAGATAGAACCATGCATCTGCTCTCATCTCATTCTTCCCACTCCTCCTATGCTCATCTAGGTTCTAAATTTAACTAGTTAGGCCTTTTTAAAGGGAAAGTACACAGGTGTGCCTGTAGCATTCATACATAGCTAGAGCTTTCTGGGTGGTCAGCAGAGACTCAGAGAGGTTTGAGAAATCAATTGAAAGTTCAACTGCTCTGCTCTTTCTCTACCATGCAATAAAGGTGGACCTCAGCCAAGTCCTGGCTAAAAGAGAAGTACTGGTAGAGAAAAAAGAATCCCTTTATATCATCTGATTTGGTGTAACAACAATATTAAGAAATTACTAAGGCACTGCCAAGAATATTGTCATTTTAGAGATAAGGTGTGATTATTTAATTATAGCCTGAGTTGTCTTCCAGCAGAGACAGGGCAATCTTTATTACAGGTAGTTTGAAGAATAAGCTTTCTCTTTTACTCCTTGTTTAGAGATGTCATACCTATGTGTTTGTCTGATGACTGTTACCAAGGAACAGGAAGTCAGCAGTGGCCACTCTTCTGATCAACTGCTTTGTTGCTTTATTGATCTATCTATTTTTCGAGTGAATTGTTGGTGAATAAGGAGTGCTTGTTGAAAGGCAGATAGCATGAATGTTTCCCAGAGCTAAGATATCATGTGTGCACAGTGCTGAGAGCAAAATATCTCAATGCAGACAGAAATAATGACAAGAAATTATATGACTTGACTTCAAATTACACAGCACGAGGCCCATCACTTCAACTGCGTCAGGGAAGATGCTGACTGCCCACATGATCCTGTGATACTATTAAATCTAATAAGAATAATTGCAAGCCTAGGAATGGTTCCAAGTAAATTTGCTTAATGATCTTAAACTCTAAGGAAGAGATGTCCACCTATTGCTTAATTATTTAATCTACTAAAGGACATGTGTATAATGCAGCAGCTTATCTACCCATCAGTATAACTCAGCAGGAATATAACTCCTCTATTTGTTCTTGCTGCTTTCCCTTTTGGCTGACTAATCCAGCCAATGGCTGTTACAGCCCGCCAGGACACTGAACCTGCTCAGAGAGGCAATTGCCGTCTCATCCGGTAATTCAGCTACCCTGACATTTTACCTTCCCCTAAATAAAATGGTTCACAAACAGCAAAGCACCTTAGCTGTGTGGGGCTAGACTTATCCGAGTCCTGTGGCTTCCCTGATGGCTGAGATGAGCATGTGTCCAACCTCACTGCACTGGGAGCTGCATACAAAAGCACTGATTTTGACTTAGCTGTTCTGTAATCATGCTTGCAAGCAGAACAACATTTTCAGATTTTTGTACATACACGTCTGTATTTGAATATGAAGTGACACACTCAAAAACTTGCGAGTAATACATGCATACACTGAAAAATCTGAAAATTTAAAAACCTTGTTTTTGATGGCAGGGCTGGTAAGACTGCTGTTGCAGAGTTTTCCATTTCATGAATCATAGATAAGTGATCCATAGATATGTATTTGTGCATTTTGTGTGTTTGTAAGCTCATATTATAAAAGATCAAGCATTCATAAACTCCTATAAGCTTGAGTCTGAATCCTTCTAAATTAACTCCTCTGGATCTTCAGGTAGCAATGCAGATCCTGTGTGAATGGGGCTATTCCAACATGAAGGTATAGGTTTTGCCTTTCTTCATCCGATGCTTTTGAAAAACTTCAATTTTGATCAGGTAAGGTATGGAGGAAGGCTGAGGATCCTGCAAGACTGGGAAATAATCTCCTGTTCTGCTTCTGTGTTCTTAATTCAGTTCCATGGGAAATATGGAGCAACATAGCTACACAAATTAAGATAGAGAAACAAGCCGTGAAATTGAAATGGAAAAGCAATGAGCCACACAAAATTCAGTTGCACAACATAAAAGGTACACAATCTAGTCCAAGATTGACTTGTCTGAACAGGGAAAATTAAAAGTCATTGTTTTATTTGGGGCTTCTAGGATTCCTTTGAATCAGCATAGTTGGGCTGCTCCTGAGGTTGTTAGTGGGACTTCTTGGTCTTTTCAGTTTACCATCAGGAAGGCCCATACTGCAAACTCCATCGCTTAAGTTCAGTTGCGATTTGAAAGCCATGCTCTTTTTTTCACTCCTGAAGTTCTAATGAGGTACCTAATGCCAACCCATCAATCCACAGCCACTGGGACTCATGAAACTGGCTTTCTTATGGATCTGTATATTATATACCTTAAAGTACACTCAGCTCACCGTTACAGTTGTTTGCGTTAGTGCTGTCGTACCTATTGCCCTCCTAGCTTTTCTTGCAGCCCCCTCCAAAACCCCTTTACCTTTCTTCACACTGCAGTTGTCCCCAGCCTGTTGATGTTAATGTAGCTCTCCCCTCACCAACCCTTCTTATGAGTCCAAGCTCTTTTTTCCACTTTTGGCTGTAGTGCCTGGTAAAATGTGCAGGCTAACTGGTCAGCCAGAGCATGCCTGCTGATAGACCAGTGAGATGCTGCTAAAGAAATCACATTGAACTCTCTCTGCCTTTACTTAAAGGAAACACAATAAGGTCTTTTTTCTTTGATCAGCATCTAGATTTCGGTATAGACATTTGTTGTATTTGAGATCTCTAACCACTTGCTATAGAGAGCTGAAATTGGTCAAGGAGTACCAAAAATAATGAGGAGAAGGTGGGCAGGGAACTGCCTGCCAGTCAGCTAAAAGAAGAAAGAAAAGAAGGGTATAATTTTGTAAATTTCATATCCATGGAAAGATAGGCTAGAAAATAAAGTAAGGATGCCTCAAACCAGATGAAACTAGGTCTACTATATATTGTTTAGCAATGATTCTTTGGCTGCGCTCCAGGAGCCCTGCTGTAGAAAACACAAATCTACGGAGCCAAAAGCTTATTACCAAATGAAAGAGAGGGCTGAGAGCAGACCCCCTCTATATCTTTTATATTTACGGAGGTACAGTGAAGTGGTAGCCTGCTGCCAAGAGAGCTGTTCACCAGCATGCAATATTATTTGAAGTGTCTCATTAAAGCAACTGATTTTTTTTCTGTAAGTTTGAGAAGAGAAAGTCTAATTGCCAGAGGAGCCAAAAAGCCAAAGGCTAGGCTGTGTCTTCAGTGGCAGCTCTGGGCAAAGTGTGCTGGGTAACTGACTCCTTCCAGGAGCAGCCCTTGGAGATGACGTGTCTCTGATGCACTCTGCTCTCCTTCTTCCCCTTTGGTACGGGACAGAGAGAAAATTATCGTGAACGTCTGTGTCTAGTAGCTGCTCTGGTGTCTCTCCCTTGTGAGAAGGGAATGAGGTAAAGAGATCTTACTCTCGTGCAGCGTCTGGAGCCCAAGCTGAGAAGTGCTTCTAGGACTGGAAAGAAGTCTTTCCCATCAATGTGGACAAGAGATAGGACAAAAAAGTCTAACGTGATAATAAAGATGTTGTACAATGTCTCACGCTGCACTCATATTTTCATCTGAAGATAAAGAATCTAATTCTGCAATATAACTGACCCACAAGCATAATTTCACAGTTTTTACTGCCTAATAAGTGCATTTCCTTTTTCTTTTTGTTTTGCTTTTCCTTCTTTTTGTTTTTGCTTTCCACTGTCTATTCATGATCTGGGCAGAAAGCTATTGTGTGGATTTAAGCAATGATTTTTCTGTTTCTTTTCTTAAATATTCTTCTTGAACTGAGAGACTGTATTAAATCATTTGTACCTAGAAACTAAAGTTTGCCTTTAGCTATGAATTCATAGAATAAACCTGGCTTTCCTGACAATAATTGCTTTCATTTTTTCTGTGACCAAAGAAAATTTTTGCACTTAACCGTGAGTGTCATGCGTGTTAAAGTCTTCAGTGGTCCTTTTTTAAATGTCTTGTGCAACAAGTGGAAATAGTCAATTGATCAGCAAAATGTTTTTCCAAGATTTATTGCAATATACAAAAAGAACACATTTTAAAAATAAAAATGATCACTTGACTTGCAGAGAAACAGATGGGCATGAATTACACAACTAGCCAGAATGAAAAATAGACCCGAAGTGAATTAAATCCTGGTGAGATGAAAATGAAGCATTTTTTTTTCTGCTGAAGTGAGAAAACAGTTCCACTTATAATGGAAAATTATTCACTCTGTACTGCAGTGTAAGACAAAATCTATCACACTGGAAGATATTACTAGACTGTAGAAATGCATGGTCTCACGAGTAGAATGAATTGTCTCACTGAGGGGGGAACTACAAATATAATTTCAAATTCAGCAGTTCTGGACAAAAAAGCATGCTTTTAGTACTTACATATTTAAAAGTTTTGCAGAACATGTAGAACAAACAAAACATGCTTTTAAAATGTGCTAATGTTTCAAATTTTTCTTAATTGTAAACTTCTTATGGCATTTAATCACATTTTTGTCTCAACAGATCTTGCTGTAATCATTAATCACAGTTGTGTTTCCACAAGCATTGAAAGTTCCTATAGAATCTATCACTTCATCTTCGACTTTCAAAGGGCAAGTACTGTAATAAAACTGAAATTGCTAAATACCAGTTAATTCCCACAGTAATTAAAGTATTATTTATATCACTGTAACCCTGCAAGATCTCATCTGCGACTGAGGGCTTTTGTGCTAGATATTTTCTAAGAGTAAGTTTAGTATTCTTAACCATATTAATCTAGCTCAACTGAGAATGACCACTTTACAAAGTATGAGCTGCAAAGATCAGACTTTTGTAAAAGTAATTTTTAGAGAACTATCTAATTGTTCTACGTGCTTGGGGCAGCTGAGCTGCTCTGAGTTCCCAGTGAACTGCAAAAACCCATTCTTATTCTTTCTGAGTAATCAGTGTAGTGCTGAGCATGAAGGTGTGGGAAAAGCACTGAGGGGCTAACCATAGGACAGGAATGCTTGCACGCCACAGCATGGTCATGAAAGCCTCTGGCAAATTGTTCATTGTATTTCACTACCCATTAGTAAGCACATGTGATTTTCAGAAACTTGTGGTACTGATGTTTGGTCTGTCACATGCTGATGTTACTTGGCTTGGGAAGTTCTAATGTCAATTTTACAGAAAAAGGAAAATTAACAAGTCTTTGTCCAAAGGGATTATAATCTAAATAAATGAAAAATAGACAGATGTACTAGGAGAAAAGAAATATCTTCTTTGTTTACTACAGATGAGGGACATGAAGATTAAGAATTAAAGTCTCTCTCTGTGAAGGTCAGCAGGAATTTTGCCAGTAACAGCAACTGAATTGGGCCTTTACCAATAAGGATGTAACTTTACCAGTAAGGATAATACTGCACCAGTACAGGCAGTGCATGGTAGAGACGAGAATCGAATGCCAGTTTTCTGAATTCTGCACCAGAAAAGGGACTATAGGAATATTTTTCTTGATTGGAGTTTGGTAGGCATGTGACCTCTTAACGGTACCGTACAACACCAATATAACTACATATATACAACAGTCTGGTCTGCTATGATAACTTTCATCCTGATACTGAAGTCTGGAACATGGACCACACCAGAGAGTGCCTTAGGGAATGTGTCTATGCTTCAGGAGGACCAGTCTACCATTTTAATAATCACTCCAGCAAGCTCATCAGGGCACCAGTTGCCACGCACTTTTTGCCATCTGGTTCTAATCAATCTTTGCGTGGCACCATGCCTACCATACACAGGTTCCCTGCTGTAAAATGACATGTTACTGCGCGGTGGCTACTCATTATTTCAGCCACTGTGTCCTCACAATGTCATGCAGTGCCTGGGGTGGGCTCGTAAATGTATGTGCTACAGGGAAGAGTGTGGTGTAAAAGAAATGTTTGTAATGGACTTCCCTTCATTACAGCTGGCTGCAGTGGTTTTATACACTAACACGCATTTTAACCACACTTGACTATCACAGAGGACATTTCTTAGCAGAAGAATGACCACCACCCTGCAGCACATAGTTAAAGGTGAGGAATAAAGAGCAGCAGGTTGCAGTACTGACCCAGGGAGGGATGATGCTAGCAGAGTTACACAGTTCGCTTTTTCCTGTGCAAACCTTTTGCTTTAACATGGGGCTATGTTACTAATGCAACAAGTTTAAGGAAAATAAGTTCTCTTATAACAATGGAGAGTGTACACAGTGTTCGTTGATGTATGCTACAATTGAAGCATGACAGAAGTTAAAATTCCATCTTGGAACCCTTAATTAAGATTCTCATAAATTCCTTACCTATACTGAAATACACAAAAGATAATCTTGGTCAAATACCAAATACTGTGGGTTGAGAAATTAAAAGAGAAAAAAAAATCTCAAAACTATACATGAGTGACCTACACATTAGACAAATGAATAAATGTAATGCATGCTTTCTGAGAAGGGGTGTGCATAAATAGGAAAACCAGTCCTGAATTTTCCCAGTAAAAAAATTTATCCCACAAGATGAGCGATCCCCTTCAAGACTGTAATACTTAAAAGTCTGTTGTAAGGGACCCACTCTGGTCTCAGATGTTCCAATCTAAAATGTTTGCTGAAATAAGTGGGTTTACAATAGTATAAAACAGAGGTAAGTGAAATCGTGTAAAGTAATAGTAGAGGTTTTGCTCATGCAAGTGAACTTCAGATTAGTAGTAAATGCTGATGGATTTTCCTCTCTCTCTAGATAAAAATATTTTAATAAGACAAATTATTCAAGTACTGATTACACATAGGGCTTGAAGGTCCATACACAAAGTTGTTTGTTTTATTCAGATGGGGAAGGATATTTGCGTCCACCAGACACATTTACTTTATTTCTCCCAGTGTTCTTTTCTCTGGAGCTCTCTTCCCCCCATCTTGCTGCCCTTTGTGCTTCTCTCAGCTGCCAAATGCATCTTCCAGAGTCGGCCCCAGACCTGCAGAGCACCCTGAGGTGCTGGCCCTTACATCTGTCACCATCTGGTGCCTCTTTTGCCCCACCAGAGTCACATTCGCAGCACACATTGCAGTGCTTGTAGCTGACAATTCATGTGGATCTGGGTGCCCTAAACAAAAAATATCGTGTCTCCAAATCACATTTGTCTTAACCTTTTAGAATCCTTGGCTTTATCAAGACAGATTCAGTGTGAGGATTTGGTTTAACGCTGGGTAAATAAATAGAAAAGATTTTACGAAGTCAGATCTTGCTTGTGCTTGTACAGAGGAGATGATTTCTCAGTAATCATGCCTGCATCTGAGATCAGTACCAGACCCTGAGTGTTGTTAAGACATCACTATGGGATGCATTTTCTAGTTTGTTCTCAGCAAGGTGGTCAGCTGCAAAGGGGATATTACCCTTCAACTTCTGGCTTAATTTTCCAATAAGGAGAGAACCTTACTCAGAAGAAGGAGAGGCCTCTTGTTTCAGTATTTTTAAATATCTTCTATAGTTACAATAGTTGCAATAGTGATTTACAAAGACTGCTGAAATCTCTAATTCATGCTCCAGATATAGTATTGTCCTCAGTTGTGAATCAAGGACCTCTGGGATAAGTATTGAATGCCAGGAACAACCACCCTCATCCTGGAGTGTTTAGATCATTTGCACTACGTGATTCTGATGCTGTTCCTGCATTGGGTGGCACTTTATTGTCAAAAAAAAAAAAAAAAACCTTTGATTTGCACAGGGCTTCTTGCAGAAGAAAGTGCCTATAAATATATGATTGTCTGAATGTATTTCTGAAGATTAGGGAAGATTACTACAAAAAATATGAATCCTCAAAAAGATTTTCAGTGCATAGATGTAGGCAGTGACAGTTCATGATGGGAGCAGTAAAATCTTTCCCATTTAGAAAGTAGAGCCATTGGGAACATCTGAGCAGGGAATCTGTGTAGTCACTGAAATGCAGCCCGTCTGGTCTATCATTTAAAAAATATGGTGTTCTTTAATATCGTGAAAATGAAACTCCAGGGAAACTAAGCGCACAGCACCAACTTTACAGGCTTCCTAACCATTTTCACATTATACAACAAAGCTATTTTGATTCCTCTGGGTTCTTGACTTGCTGCAACATTTCCCTGGGCCATCCAGATGCATCTAAGTATTGTAGAAAGAGAAGAACTCAGACAGAGATCATCTCCAACTGAAGGAAACAAGCAGGAGGGAAGTGTTGTTATGGAGTTGCCTCTCTAAGTCTAAGGCCCGAAATTCAAATTTCCAATTAACATTTCAGCAAAATCTGAATGTGAATGATAGCTATATATCAGCTCAGAAAATGACATTTCCGTTCTTATTTCTTCCCAGTGTTAAATCTCGTGTAGCCAGGTTAATTTAAATATATCTGCTACTGGCAGTTCAGTAATTCTTGTAGAAAATGTAATTAAATTTGCTGTTCACACCATATATGCATGCACAGAGGTATTTCCCACATTTTATGCATTCAGTTCTTTGATACACTTTGCTTTTTCATTAGATAATTATTAAGTCACAAAATATTCCAAACATGAGTTTGTAAATGTAAATATAAAGAAAAGGTACATGCCTATTATAGTACATTTCCAGTTCATACAGAAAATTAAATTTTGAAGTACGGGCCATGAGAAAACCCGTAACACCCACTTATAGCCACAGGATTTATGCAACTACATGAAGGCTAAATTTTATAGGTAAAAAGTGATCTCTTTCTCTCATAAACCACTCTAGGTAAAGATCTAGTTGTAATGTTTTCCTAGTGTACCCCTTCCAGGCTTTTGACCAGGCAACTGCACCGGATTTGGGCCTGAAGGTGACAGAGCTCACCATTCTCGTTCTGGCTTCACATCTCCTATGGATGTCGAGATTTCAGGAGGTTGAGCTGTGGCAACTTTACATGGGAGGGCATCAGAAAGCTGCACAGGTGAAGCCTTTGAGAATGGGAATGGCACCATTCTTGGAGGGCATTCCCCAAGAGCTGCCAAAGAGGGCAGCACGCTCTGAAAGCTGGATCTGCTGTCTGCCACCAGCACCACTGCAGAAGTGCCTCTGGTCAGTGTTCATCATTAATATTTTCAAAGGAAAGAAACTCAAGACTCCAGAATGCTTTCTCTTATTCAAGGAGTCAAAAAGAAAAACCCCAAACCTCCAAATGTAAGAAATGGAAACAACAGTAGTTCTTTAAATCGGACTACCACGTATGTTAATTAGGAGTTTTGTTCAGAAAGAGCACTAATTAAGTACATACAAACTGACTTTCTATTTTGTTTTTTTGAGCACAGAGAAGAAACCCCAAATATATTCTCTGCTGACAAGAATAAATAAGAAGGCTTCCACCATACCTTGTTCTGTCTCATGAACCCTAGCGCAGAATATGGAGTTAATTAAAACCCACAAAATACGAATAGGTGCCGTCCACTCCCATTTGTCTTCAGCAGCTGGTAGCTGATGTGTCGTGCTTTCAGCACTGCCGCACAAAGGTGGGCAAACTCAAATCTGGTCACCACACCGTAGGGTGCCGCGGCAACGTTTCTCAGCTATGCCTGTGCAAATTGAGAGTTACATAAGGAATACCCCTGACTCACGGCTGTTTGAGTCCAGAGAAAGCATAGGAGTTAGTCCTTTTAGATCTGAGCTTCAGATCAGTTTCTGTGAGGACAAGATTTATGAGTTTTTGTAGGGTTTGGAACCCCTTCCTTGCTGCCAGTGCCCAGAACAGTTCGTGGTCTGTATTCCATAGCAGCGCAGGAGCACCTGCATCATCCCACACACCCCCAGCCCATGGCAGCCGCATCCCTACCTGCACAGATTCATGGGTTGCCTTTTCTTGGCACTGATTCGACATGAATGTTGTTCATATTCTATTCAGGTTCTTATAACTTATCCATCACATTGCTTTCTGTGAGCTCGTTACAGCAAAGCTCATTTTGCAGTCTCTGTAAGATACTGGGTTTTCTGCACATGTTATAGAAATGCATTTTTTGGTTTGCTCAGTGTGTGTGTGAATGATCCCATGTGCAATAAGAGGTTCCTGTTGAATGCTGTAGTGGTAACCACATTAAAGAGCCATATGTGTCTGCAGCGGTCAGGATGTGTGTTGTGGTTATTCTGTCTTTTGAGGTTTTTGTGGTTTGGGTTTCAGTGAATTTCTCAAGGTTTTACTCCGGTGGGGTTTTTTTGATTGCCTATTTTGCACATGAAGAATTTTTTTATTATTGAAACCTTTTGTCCATAAAGTCTTCCTGTGGAATAAAATTGTATTACACTGACCCAAAATTTCCTTGCTGAATGCTGAATGCAAGAAGATGGATTAGATTGTTTCTTGAGACCCTTGCAGCATTTCATTTCTGTAGTTCTGTGTTTTTACTGCTGCTGGGGTGTGGGAGCCACACAGGAGGTGTTGATCTGTGCTGAATGCTCGCCTGTGAATTATAGTTTGTATTTTGCCATCTGGCTGCCTGATAATTAGTCCATCTTTTTATCAAATGAATGGCACATATCTTCCTTTCCTCAATACATATGCAAAACTATACGTTTTGGAAGAGAATTTTTTTTCAACTTCAAAAAATAGCCACAGAGTGGTGTCTTTCTGCAGTCACGTGCATGTCCTCAGACAAACCTCACCCACGTTTGGACCTAGATTAGCCTCTGCGTCATACCGTGGTATCAAGCACTCCAAGTATCGAATAACTGATTACGTGATGTTTTGAATTTGCTACATACGTATATAGGATGAGGTCTGGGTGATCTATTACTGCATTATGTAGCTGCAATATGTAGTTACATTTTCCTGCATTCAACAAACAAACAAAAATACTGACTTTGACAGTGTTTTTATTCTGCTATGTCCTTGTCACTGCTCCAAGTACATTTCTGTGACATACATTCCTGATGGGACTCCACTAGTGAGGACCATCAGGAGAAGCAGGCGGAGTAGCAAGATTGCCTAAAGAGGACAATGGAAGCATGAAGTACCCATCCTCAGCCTCTTTGGTACTACTGCTAGAGAAATCTGCTGTTCATTATGGCATGTGAAATCAGGAAATAATTAATTCAGTGAAAGTCTAATCCCAACCCCTGGGGAGAAAAAATACGTTTTCTGAAATCTTTTTCTTCTCATTTATCAGGAAGCCCTCGGAAAAGGTTGTCCAGAAGGAGATGGAAGGCATTTTCTCACTATGTGACTTGTTTCTTTATTTTGGGATGTTGTCTATCCAAGTCAGTTCTTAAGAGTTACAATTCATGAGTCGCTAGCTATGTATTAAACACACAGGGAAAATATCTTTTACTGATAACTATTCAGAGAAAGATGTTTTTGAGCTATAAATTTGAAGATGTCTTTTTTTTTTTTGTGAAATTAAAAGCTTCTTCTCAAAATTTTTTCAAAAATGCATTTCATTCGGAATTAAAGGTCTGTGTTAGCTTGTGAATTGTGGCAAATAATTTTTTCCTGTCTAGAAAGAATTTTTAGCACAAAATATATTCATTTATGCAACTTTCAATAGGTTGACAACTGCCAAACTGCCTGAAAAGACAGCCCAAGGAACCACTTCTGCTCAGTCATTGTGATTTTGGTAGCGTGAAAATCATCTGCTAGAAATTGGTTTGAGGCAACAATATCTACCTTGAAAAAGAACTGAATAAAAAAGTACTGTGAAGTCAACATTTCTCACACATCTAATGCACTCAAAGAGTCTTTATCTATAACCAATCTGAGCTGTATTCAAGTGGCCAGTATTAAATATGTATAAAGAAAATTACCATTTTTCTGAACTAGTTAGTGCTACCTGGTGGAAATGAAAATGTATTCATTTTCTAGCAAATCTGACTGTACATCCCCTTTCCTTTGGAATACCTTTGCTTTTCTACTCTCATTCACATTGCCATCTTCTGAAATCTAAAATATTATTTATACAGGAAGACTTAATTTCTATTTTTTTTTTTAAATAACAACGATTATGCGGTTCAGGACAAACTCTTCTCTTTACAGCATATATGCATCAAATTAGTAATAGTCCTTTTGTCATAGGTATCACTGACAATAAATGATGTCCAGAAAGGGGAATGACATTTCTGAAGGGATTTCCTTCTACACAGTGTAAAACAGGGATGTGTGAAGATAACAGAAGCTTTTGTCTTGAGTAAGTACTGCAGGATCAGTCTTTGTCTCATTTCAGGTTGATTTTTATTATGCAGATTAAACCACATCTCCATTCTTCAATCTACTTCTGCCTATTGTATACACTGTTATTTCCCATTAACTGTGCAGATGGTAAGGTTTGTGGGTAGGGCATTCCTTTTGTTGTAGATGCTTACAGCACATGCCAAGTAGGGGCCCTCATCTCCAGTTGGAATTGTAGGCTCTATTGCAACACAAACTGTATTCTTTGAAACAAATATTAACTCCAATAAAAATAATGGATATTTTCTTCCCAAGATAGAAGAAATAAAACCAATTTGTTCTTTTTTCTTTTTCTGCCCACAAATGCACACACACAGAAACACACACATACACAAATATGTTAGTCTACATGAGGGCAATATCTTGATCTTCCATTGCGTCTATATTTGATTAACCTATGTGATCTGATAGGAAAGAGTAACCTTAATAAACTGTAAAAGCAAAGTAAATACATCAGAAAAAAGTGTTCAGGATGCTACAGAAATAAAACAAAACTCTCATGTCCCCAAATACATGTAGATCACATTTTTCTATGATCCCCACTACCACCAATGCAATGTCTTTCTGCTGAAGTAAAATGCCTCTCATGAAAGAATTTAACTGTGGTGCCTAGAATGTGAAATGAGACTTCCTAAAAAGCCAGTCAAGAACCTAATCCCACTCATACATCTTCTTGTGTCCTGGTCTTCTGAGTAATAACAGGTCAAAGCAAGGAACCTTAATATGTAATATGGAGATGGAAGCGCATGGAACTTGTGGAAGGCTTTTACAGAGCACTGCACATGCTGCTGAGAAGCGTTTGCTCCCTGTGAAGCCTTTGCTTTCTGTTCCCTTGCCAGCACCTATGCTTTCAAACTCCATTTCCCAGATGACCATCTACCAGCAGGTTCCAGGCGCAGGGTAGTTATAAATGTCACTTTGGATCAGTAGTTGGTTTTGCAGAAATGAAAGCTTCTCTTTTTTTACAGAGCAAGAATTTGTACTTGCAGAAACCTCTTTTGAAAGCTATGCCTTCCAACACCCAGCCCAGCCTTGGACAAACATGAATCTTTGGGTCCAAGTCTCCAGACAGTTTTGAAAGGAAATTGGATCACTGCTTGCTCACAACATATATCATATTATATTAATCCTGTGCATTCATTGGCTGCCTTTGGGCTAAGAAAGATTTTTTTTTTCTTTTCTCTCTTGAAGTATAAATTGGGTTTTTTTTGTTTGACTTTTTTTCTGTTTCTCTAATGACTAGCAAACTGTAAATAGGCTATGCGTCTAGACAAGGTGCAAAAGCACAGTGCTGCATTGTACCCGATGCCACTTGAAGTAATCTTATAGTTACTGGTAGCCAGAATTAGGATCAGAGTTTTTCCCCTAATACAAGTAGAATAGGTAAGGGTATTTTTCATGGTTTTTTGTGTCCTTCCACATTGAAGGGCACAGATTTTGTCCTAGATCTCCTGTGAATTTTCAAAGGAAAAAAAAAAGAGTTCCACTATGCCCACTAGTTCCACTATAGTTCCACTATAACCTACAATATTACCAATATCTTTGACTTATCTTGCTTCCTTTCTGTAGGTCATTATAGATCTTTTTTTTTTGTTTTATTGTAGGTGTTGTTAGTTCCTCCCCAAAAACTCAGACAGTACTGTTGCAGGAAGTGGAATTTTATTTTTTTTCTTTAGCTTTTTCAGGACTCTGGAGCTGACTCCTATGTAGTGGGAAATGGATTTGTTGACCTAAGTCACCATTTCAGACTGATGTTCCTACAGAAGTTGAATCCCACTTGCGGCACCATCATCACGATTTATCTTAGATTGATTTATTGCATAAGTGGGCAGCAGAGCAGAATTCAGGCTCTCCATACAGAGAAGCAAAATGATAACCGGTTTATTCAAGGCATAAGAATGTATCTATCTCCAATAGCCAAGGTGAGCAGTTTTCTGTCAGCTTATTACTTAAAGTGACTGAAGGACATTTCTCTAAAGGAATGATCACGACCACTATGTCAGACAAGACATCCAAGCAGTTAAGAAAAACAATTGAAGGCATGTTCAGGTTTACTGAGAACTTACATTTAATCCAGGCAATTCTTCTAAAGTGCGTTTTCTGAATTGTATTAGAAGAATCTAGTACATGGGCTTCTATAATTTGCTAAGGAAAAAAACCACCAGTATGTGAAATGTGAGAATCTTGTCCTGCTCAAAACAAAATTTTCTGGTTTGTAATGCTTTTGCATGTACAGTTACAGCTCTGTAATGTGTTTTTTCAGTTTAAGGAAGATTTCTGCCTTGAAAATTCAATAAAATGCAAATGGTTATGTAGCTGCTCAAATTATATTTAGTATATGTATATTTATTTTTGACATGATCACACCCCAATTTTGAATATCTAAGACAACAACTAGAATTAATCTGAAAATAAGATCTTTCTGTTATATTTTTTTTCCATCATAAACATGTCCATTTAACTTCACAAACTTATTCTGAATTTCTGTCAAGTCTGGAAATATTTCAAGTAAATTCAGCTAAACAAAGAAATAACTTTTATTTCAGAGAAGATTTCAGCTAATATCAATCCCGTGCAGTTGCTGGCTGGAACCCCACTCATTATGTCTATTTTCTGCGGTTAATGCTGTTGTGGTTTAACCCCCGATGGCAAGTAAGTCCCACACAGCTGCTCACTCACTCTTCCTAGTGGGACAGGGGAAAGCATTGAAAAGGTAAAAGTGAGAAAAACTGGGGGTTGAGATAAAAACAGTTTAATAACTAAAGCAAAAGCCACGCATGCAAGCAAAGCAAAACAAAGAATTCACTTTTTGCCGTGGGCAGGCAGGTGTTCAGCCATCTCCAGGAGAGCAGGAGTCCATCATGCATCAAGGTGAAAAGGACAAAACACCATAACTCCAAACATCTTCCCCTTCTTTCTTTTTCTTCCAGATTTATATGCTGAATATGATGACTTACGGTGTGGAATTTCCCTTTAATCTGTTGGGGTCAGCTGTTCCTGCTGTGTCCCCTCCCAGCTTCTTGTACACCCCCAGCCCACTCACTGGTGGGGTGGGGTGAGAAGCAGAAAAGACCTTAACTCTGTGCAAGCAGTGCTCAGCAGTAACTAAAGCATCCCTGTTATCAGCACTGTTTCTAGCACAAATCCAAACCATAGCCCCATACTAGCTACTATGAAGAAAATGAATACAGTGCCAACCAAACCCAGCCCAAATACCCATACAAACTCGGAGAATTGCATACAGGTGTTGGGTTTTAAAAAGCCTTTTGACAAAGTATTAGAATAATTAAGACTGGTTACAAAACTTGTTCCTGTTATGTCATTGGAGTTTCAGATGATCTCAAACATAGATCACTACATTAAATAGTGCTCAGTAAAAGCTAGAAGTCCACGGCATGTTTAAATTTCATCAAGGTATAGATTTTGTTCCATCCCGATTTTAACTGCTTTTATTCTCATTTTTTATGAATGATGTAAAAATATGAGGCTTCATTTAATTTCATAAAGAAAGGTGCAGATCTCTTATTGTGAAAAGATACCAGAGACTTATGCATGCTACCAAGAGCATTACCTTAATATTGCTTGTACCACGATACAGGACATAAAAACAATCTCACTTAGCACTGAGGTGTAGAAAGGCATGATAGAACAGGGATCTGAACCTTTGACCCAAGTGCCCAATTTGATATCAAGAGAAATGATTGACCATAAGAGCAATGAGCCATATGCTTTTAGAAATGTACTTTAGATTAGAAGCCCCAACAGGCTTTCCCTGGAGAGGACATCTATGGCAAGAACCTGCTAGCTGCCCTGGCAGGGAACTGGAAGGTCTGTCCCTTTTCTCATGAGGTCGGTGCAGTGTGAGGCTTGAAATATTTTTTTCCTCCTTTAGGTGCTGTGACATTCCCATCTCCAGCTTTGCTACGGCAGAAACCTGCCTTTCAGAATACTATTTGCCCCAACCTGCCATCTTTCAGTAAACCATCACTACCTGCAATGCATCTGCTTTTCAGTTCTTGAGTTTCCTGAAATGGATGGCAATCCTGACACTGCCTCTTCCGCAATGTGTAACAGTGTTTGTGGTGCATCACACTGCACAAATATGGGACTACAAATCTGCATTTTCCCAGTAAAATCATGCCTGGCTGACAGTAGACATTATCCGCAATAGTTTAGGATGCCTATGATCACAATTAATTTCTGGCCTCACAATGGCTTCTAAGAAGACTATTTACAGGAATATGTCATTAGTCCTAGAAGTGTTTATCAGAAGTGACTAATAGAAATAATTGCCTGTTAGGTAAACAAGAAGTTGCAGTGGCTTATGAACTGATTTCTAATGATTCACACCTCCTGCACATTCAGACACAAAGCCAGAGATCAAACTAATCTGGTGGTAAAAGCAACCTCTACATGTTTGTGATGTTCTAATTTAATTTACAATAAACTCATAGCAGGTACGCCCCTCTTTAATTCCCTGCTCCTCCCTGAACCAGAGATCCAGAAGCAGCACAGCAAGAACGAATGCTGACCTGCTTCAGATTGTGAACCAAAGTGTCGCCTTCAGCTCATACGGTCTCAGGATGACCTGCTTTGCTCCCAGGGCAGGATCATTCAAAAACTGGAGACCCATGAGTCGAGTAACCCAGATATACATTCAGGCCCGATGTTCCCCAGCTCCTTCCATGACAGTTGCTGAATCCTTTCACAGCTCCTCTTCCATGCTTGTCTGCATCAAGTTCTCTCTGCTTGGAGACCATCCTAGTGACCTCCATACCAAAGTTCATCTTTCAAACAGTGAAACCGCAGTTGACTAAACCTGGCCTTCCCCTGTGACCACTGTCCAGTACACAGCTAATTTGTATTTAGTACCAGAGAGCATCCAGAGTTCACATATATAAATTACTCTGGTTTTTTGCCTTTAAATATCATTTAAAATCCAGAATTGTGACAAGGATGAACAGGGACAGTATAATGTCCTACTTTTTATTATGTCTTTTCCTTTGTTTAAACTTAAAGCACCTGAAGTTGGATCCTCAGGTTACAACATCCTAGTTCCATAAAATTCTAAAAACTAGCTAAGGGAAATGAAAAATGTCATCTTAAATTCTTTATTTCTTTCTGCACTCTCCAAGCTGTCATCTCAAAACTGCCTAGGGCAAACCCCTTAGGACAAGCTGACTGGCAAATGACCAGGGTTTCCTTTTGTTTTGATTAAAGTCGATTTTGAAAAAAGCACTGCATTCAACTTTGGTAAGAGCAGGAGTGTGGTGTTGGTGTGTGTACTCATTGGGAACATCTATTTGTCTTAATTGCTGTCCAGCTACTTTAAAGGACATCTATTCTAATAGATGTGATGCAATCCTTGGGTTGTCCTGACACTGTATCTTGGATGAACACGTTATTCACAGAATGACAGAATTGTTTATGTTGGAAAACACCTTTAAGATCATGAAAGTCCAATTGTGAATCTAACACTGCCAGGTCTACAACTAAACCATGTCCCTAAGCACTACATCTACACGTCTTTTAAATACCTCCAGAAATGGTGAGTCAACCACTGCCCCAGGCAGTTTGTTCAAGTTCTTGATAACCCTTTCAGGGAAGTAGTATTTCCTAATATTTAGACTAAACCTCCCCTGGCACAACCTGAGGCCATTTGCTCTTGTTATTTGGGAGAAGAGATCAACACCTCCTACAACCTCCTTTCACGTAGTTGTAAAGAGCAATAAGGTCTTCCCTCAGCTTCATTTTGTCTAGACTAAACAACCCCAGCTCCTTCAGCCGCTCCTTGTAATACTTGTGCTCCAAACTCTTCACTAGCTTTGTTGCCTTATTCATCGCATAAAGCAGGAAAACAAAAAGTCAGATTCTGATTTCCCTTGCAGTGATATAAATCCACAAAGGCTAATGGAATTATTGTAGATTTATGCCTTGGTGAGTGCAGGATTTGGACTAGCAGCTCTATAAATTCTCTGTAGCTGGACAGATATACACACCATGTAAGCCCTGAATCATCAGGTTTCTCCAAGTTTTAGTTCTCCAGGAGGTTTTTAGGAAGTTCTTTCTGGTTCTAATTGAATATGGTTTGTTATTTTTTTTCCCATTAACGCCATTGACTACAGTGATCCCTTTCTTACACATTTTAATTACTTCATGAGCTGTACAGCACTTGACTGGATGTTACTTCATTGAATTGGAGAGACTATATAAAAGGTTGAACTGATTGCAGTTTGTTTGAAGAGAAAGAAAGAAAGCCACAAGATCGTCATTCAGCAGACGAGAAGAAAGATTTGTGGCAGGCAGGACTACTAGTAAAGGGATGTCTCTGGAATGGAAAGTGAAAAACAAGCTGACATTGAAAGTCTTAACTGTAAACCATTGGGGAGCCATAGAGTATAGATTGTTGATAATAGACACTCCCTTCTTGGAAAAACATAGCTATATGGATCACATATAACCTAAATTACAAATTTGCTATTCTCTTTTGTGCAAACTCATAATGCTCTTTTGTGCATAACTCATATGCACAACAGACAGGATTAAGAGAAAGAAAAAAAAATAAGAGTTTTTTTACAACAGATGTTATTTCACAAGCATGTCAAGACCACATGAATTTCCAGAGTTTCTTTGGGAAAGCAAAGAGACTTTTTCCCAAGTTGTTTACTAGTCTTAGAAAGCTTTTTGTCAGCTTAAGGAAGTGCTAAGGTTTAAAGGGCAGTGAGCAGTATTTCAGAAACGTTTGCCTTGTTTTAAGTTAGAATTGTGACAGAGTTCCTGATGTGTGTTGTTCTTTTATGGTTACAGTAATTCAGGGAAGGCTGAAGGGATCAACAAGTTTTGGAAAGTCAATAGAGTGCTATAGTGTGTTAGCCAATGCTCAGTCAACTAAATTCTTCGATTAGCTCAGCCTGCCAGCGTTCTTTTTCCAGGATAAATTATTTGATGGCTCTGAAGAGCTTTGACCTTACTTTACCTTTAGGATAAATTTACCCTTCCATTGTTTATCTTAGAAAAAAATACCCCTTTTAGAAAAGAGGCTTGATATTTAGAATAGCCATGGAGTATCTGGCATAAACTTTCTCTGCATATTTAGGAAGGTACACGATGTTTTTCAAGAGACCAATTTGGGTGACAAAACTAACACACCAAACTCATCAACCTTTTTTAAGAAAAATCCTTAGTGTCAAAGGAAATATTCATGTGATCACTGTGATATTTGTAATATATTAAATTAACTCTTAGCTTTCTAGCATGAGCGTTTCACGCAGCTGAAGCAAAGAAACTATACATTGATCTTGATTATGTTTGTAAAACATTACAGGCTTTAGAAGTATGATGTAAAAACAGGATGAGTCAGTGATAAGCCCAAAGTCTTTGGCATATCTTGTACAACAGTTTATGAAGCCAGTAGTTTTCCTTTACATAGTAACTTTCACCAGTGTTTCATAGCATCCATACATTAATTGAGTTATTTTGTGGAGAGAGAGAATGACAGAAACAAATTAAAGCATTCATAAGAACCCACCTTATTGAGGAGAAGAGTAGCCTAAGGCAGAGATCAGAGCTTTTGTTTTCACCCTTAAACTTTTGTCACTACACTATTATTCTAAATTTCACAAATAAGTGTCTTCATTTTGAAAGCATAATCCAGTGAATTCCAGCACTGCTACCTGTTCCAGTCAGTGCTGGAACGTCCATTCTGGGCAGCCCTACCATTTGAGAGCTGAGGTGTTGACAAATCTGGAAGTCAGCAGCCTCAGTGTGAGACTCCTTTGCTTCATCCCTGCTGTGTGTCCTTCCAACGCTTCCCATCAGCCCACAGGACCAATATAATCCAACTGGCTTTGTTCTCTCATTTTGCTTTGCAACAAAGCTGTGTTGGGAGCAAGTCACTGCTGATTTAGTGTATTTTCTCAACTGAATGTGCATTAGAGAGTTTGAAAGAAGTTCATTGTTCCAGTATATTACATTAGGCCAGACTATATAATTGTTTTCACAGTGGTATGCATTAGTAGACTAGAAATGCTCAACAGAGTTTGTGCTGGATAGTGCTAGAAAATATGCTGATTAAATGGCAGTGGATATTTTTTAACCATACGGCTTTGTCTTTTTAAAAGAATCATGCAGCAACTAACAAACATACATCTAGTTCTTAATTACTTGTGGGCAGATGGCAAGGTGCTAACTGAATGCCTTGTACCTTTTCTCAGTGACTCTCGTTCATCCCTTGGTTTCATGGTGGCAGACTCATCCATTTCTATTTGTGTGAATATCATAAGTTGAGCAATGTTAAAGACAAGTGTTTGAAAGCACTCCAGAAAGGTGCTGACAAATGATGAGCTATGCTTTTTATTGCTTAGCTGTTTTGAAAATGTCCAGAGATCCTGGTTTCTCATTTTGGAAAGGTAATATTGCTTTCTGTTTGTTAGATTGGCTCTTCCAAAACACTTTCCTTCTTCATTTTACTTTAGCAAGGATTTAAAATTTCATAGCTTTGTTTGTACCTTGTATTTCTGCTGTTGAATTTAAATCTTATTCTGTCCCTCCCAAGATACTTCCAGATAAAATTTTATGCAAAACAATTTTTCTTTGCAGATATGATAAGCCCAGAAAAACCAGAAATATTCTGAAAACAGAACAGAAACATCTTCCTTTGCTAGGACCTTTACTTTGGCAAAATGTGTTGAACTGACTCTAGCTGATCAGAGTATCATCTCTACCCTCACACACAGATGCTCAGCTCTGATCTGTTGGCAAAATGTCACAGACTGTTGCACCCTAATCTGGTTCTCTCAGAATGGCTTGGGTTAGGGGAAACACTGTATTTAAGCATCATCCAGACTCCATCAGAGGGCAAGGAAGAAACTATTTGCAAGGAGAAGACAAAAAAAAGCTGTGGAAGCTGAAATACCCAGCTCTGATCTGGGCTAGGTTAGAAATAGTTTTGCTCCATAGGAAAGCAGCAAGAGCAAATCTGATCTCGTAACGATAAATGCTTTTTGCAGGTTTTGTTTTCCAAATTTTAGTATGAATAAAAATCAAAATACCTTCACAGCACCTGATGCAAAGAAATCTGAAGAGAGTTTATGCCACCCCCTCTCAATAATCCCCTATTGTAACAGAATTTAGCAACCGCTTTGAATATGGAACAATTACTCCTATTTCTTCAGAGGCAGAGCTTGAAATACTGTTATCTGCATCAACACCTTTATTCAAATTGAGAAGATTTTGAGTCAGCATTTTCTGTATAAGACTCTGAGTGCTTTTTGTGACTACGCCAATGTGCTTTCCACCTGGAGAAAGCGGTCTCAAACAACAAAAGAAAAAACTATTAGAAAGGAGTTTTTGAAGATCCTGGTATCCTGCAATTTATTGCTCCACTAATTAAACATTTAGTCTGTGCTCTTTGTTTTTGTTAAATTTCTCTATTTAATCTCTCTCTCTCTAAATCCTCATCATATTAAATAATTGTAAATAGTGCAATTGGCTAGTCTCTAATTAGGAGAGGAAAACAGTGATGCATGAACTACAGGTTAATGTAGAGCAGTCTATAAATCACTCAGCAGATTGTGTCATAGTCCTTAGGCAATGGCTTAAGAAAGTCTGCATAACATAATGAAATCAAATCTGTGTATCATTACATGCATATGTGTAATTAATAAGAACAAAACAAACCATCCTTGAGCAAATCAGTGATTTGCTGTTAAAACACCGCATGCCTGAAGTTTAAAAGTATTTTACAATACTGAATATTTAGTGTGTAAAATGAACATGCAAAAAAGCTGAAAACAGCAACAAACCAAAAGATTTCTAATGTTAATATCTCCCATTGTATGGAGGCAAGACAATATGAGTTACATAATAATTCCTGGGGAATAGTTACTTCATTATCTCACCAACTAATTGAATCATATCATGGAAGAAGTAATTGCATGTTAAAACAAAACCAGCAAAGGCTGCACATTAATATTATGCCTTAAATGTGTGAAATGCCTCATTTCACTTCTACTCTCCAAAGGGCTAAAGCCATAACCCTAAGGTGTGGCCATAATTTGAGGTTGAAATGAATAAAAATAATTTATGTTTCCTTACTGGGATCCTGCTCCCAGCAATGCCTGAGATAAGTTCAAATAGGAGTGGATTTTGTGCACCAACCTGGCAGCAGCTGAACCAGCTGTAGTGTCTTTCATCTCTCAGGATTATGATTTTGCTTTGCTTTCTGTTAATTCTAGGCTATTTAGCAGGTATCATACCCTCCATAGGTTTTTTTTTTTTGTTTTTCTTTTTGCTAAGAATCCTCCCTTGTACAAATCAAGGAATGACTTCTGTGCCTCAGTTTCCCTTTCTGTATTTATTTTCTTAATTTTGAGATGTACAGCCAGAGCTCTGTGCTGTTACCCAAGACTCAATTCCTGTGCCTGGTTTACAGAGGTAGGACTGTCAAGCCGTCTTATGGGGTATTCAGTGAACTGAAAGCAGCTGGGGCAAATTACTGACAACCTTTGAAAAGAAGGCTTGTTGGCCTTGATAATTCCTTACTTAATTTTCCCCTCTGAGAGCTGTAACGGTGCCTTGTTTGCTATAACTCTTGAGGTTTTCATCATTCATTTACCACAATATTAATCTTTTTTTTTTTTTTTGGTCACAATTTTAATGATGGCTGGGGGTGAGGAGTTCCACCAGGGTTTGTGGTGTCACTGACCCAGTTTTGAACCCTTCTTCTTCCTGTTTATATCTCTGCTGAGGCAAGCTGAGCAGAACTGAATACAGCATTCCAGGAAAGATTCATTTACACAATATTAGATTACTTGCAGTTGTATTTTCTATTCCTTTCCTTCAGTATTCTAACTTTGCTTTTAGGACCTCACATTGGATAGCAATGACTCCACTGATCTATTCTCCATGGTGCCAAATGTTTTTTTCAGTGCATTTAATATTCAGCCATGCTGTATGAATAGTTAAGTACCTTTCTTTCAATGTATATTGCATTTAACTTCTTAGCTTTTTAAAAATATCATGGCTCTAAACTGCTTTTTCTAATATTACCTGATTTTAAAACACAAATTGTACTATCTCATTTTGCTGTCTGATAAAGGTAATTTGTGAACTGTTTCATCTTATGTCTCTTATCTGATTTCTGATTTAGGATAATACTTTTCTTCTTGCTTCAAACGATAGTGTAGTGACCATATGGCTTATTTAACAGGGATTTCATTAGAGAATATGTGAATCCCCATGCTGACTGTAAACAACAGAATTTTTAGTTGTTACTTCAGAGTCTGCACACAGGGCATTCTACTGTATTAGAAATGTATGGGTTCTGTATGCACCAGATTTTCCTCTGTAGGATGTTTAGAATGCCAGTACTGAAACATATTACAGACATTCAACATTTTGCAGTTGAAATATTTCATTCAGTTCACCTGGCACTTAAGGAAAGTTTATTCCCAGATAATCTATTATGCTTTCTTTCAAATATTTCCTACAACCCAGCCCTCCATATCATTAAAGTACCACAGTAGCTGATTCTACTGTAAGTTCAACATTCATTTTAAATTCCTGGCACTACTCCCAGTGGAACTATGTTAATTTGCAGCAGCTAAAAATAAGGTCCAATAGTGCTGTTTTGGTGCATATCCCCTCCTCCCCAAACAAAACAAAGCATTTCAATTCTTAGAGAACATATTTGTCATATATACAATGTTATTTAATAACGCATTGACAAAGAACCGCGTGATATCTAGAATGCTGTGATGAGTGCCCTTAATCTGCTTCAATAACAGCTTTCAGTGCACTGAAATACCTGTTTGATTTTGTATAAAGCATATTAAGAACAATTCCTGAACTCCATGACTCTTGCCTTTTTTTTCTCCTGCTTCATAGGCAATAGTAGAAAGCTCCAGATATACCACCTCGTCATATCCTAAATATCAGTTTTCCAAAGTCAAAGTAATGTGAATAAACTGGAAAGTTTCACTTACTGGAAATCACATTGTCAGAGATGGTTCATCATTATGGTAGGAGCAAAGAAGCATCCTAGTGATTTACAAAGAAAGGAAACCTGGGATAGGAAGCAAAAGAAGACCTCAGTTGCCCATTACCTGCCTCTACAAAGGTCAGCCATGAGGTCTGTGAAGACTCACTGTGTCAAACTGATGCCGCCTGTCTGTAGAGCCTGCCTAGTTGGAAAATACATGGTTAAGCACCTCTGAATTTGTAGACAGGTATAAAACTCATGAGTAGAAATAAAAAATATACATGAGAACCAGGAAGATAATTAAGACAATGAACCTCACAATTAAAAGAAATATATAACCTTTTGCTTTTAAAAATAGACAAGTTAAATCTAGTTATTTTGAGGAGTAACCTATTCCCAGTTTGGTCCACTCCTATTCATTAGTTAAACCTTTGTACATTCTTCCCATGGATGGTCTGGTAATTTAAACAGATGCTTGAATTCCCTCCTGAAGAGGACAGTCTTCTTGAACTGTAACCAAGTAAATGTCATGTTGATATAGACTAGACAGAGCAGTATTTAGCTTAAAAATATTGAATTTTGAAGTAGGATGACTGTCACATATCAGAAGGTGCACTATTAAGGAAAAATAGCACAAATATAAAAATATATACTCTCTATGCATTGCTGACACTTGACATAAAACCATCCTGAAGTTCACTCTACCTAGGTCTTGGTTGACAGCACAGGAATAAAAAGCAGAAGCCTGAATGCTTTTATGTAACCATTTTGGAAACAACATCAGAGAACAAAATGAATCATTCATCCTACATGGAGAGAGAGGCAGAGGTAAATTCAGGTTTTCAGGCTAAGAACTTTAGGCATCTGTGTCATTAGAGGTAGAGGAGGAAAATGCCTCACAGGCTTCTGTGTTGGTGGTAAATCTTCCATATTAAAGGGGAGGAGAAGCTAATTCCTGCATTTCTGGCTGCAAAATCACTGCCTCAAGGAAAACATTGTGTCTAAATCCTGCCCTTTGGTCAATCTGTGTAGCACAAAGTATAAGAAAGAGAGGTAGAGTTTAGCCTATGTAGTACACGTGAAGAAGTGTTTAAACCACACATTACTGAACCAGACAGGAGAAGCTGCCTTTCCTTTCTCTCACTACTAATCATGCACCTATTTCTTTTGTCTGTTTGATGAGTCAATGCTCTCTCTTGCAGCAGTCCTCTGCAGTCTTCTCCTCATGACAGACTGCCTGGTTACTGATACAACCCACAGCATGGAGAACTGACCTGCTAGAGGAAACATCTTTATTCTAAATCTGGTTGATTGCTACAAGACACTGCACAGCTAGTTCTAAAACGTACATCTTGACTTAGCAAGGGCCTGGAGTTAAACAGTAGAGCAGTATATAAGGTGCTAACAGTCTTTTAAAAAATCATTGTAAATATCTAAATACAGTTTGAAAATGTTCAATGGTGTCTCTGGTAGTATTTGGAGATGATTTGAGTGATATAAAGGTGGCTGGAATATGGTATCATTCCCTGAATTTATGTTCACATATTTTCCTCTTGGTAAAATATTTACATTGCTCAAAATTACGCTCTAGTAAGGATTTAAACAATTAAGCCTTCTGCAGTGTATACCATCACCTGAAAATATTTAAGCTACTTATTAAGGTAGATATAAAAATTCAGCCTATCTGTCACCTTTACGTAGATAAGTCAAGAGGAAGCCAAAATTTTTTTCAAAAACTTCTACAAATGCTTACAGAGGTAAAACCTTCTGAAAGTGCGGTTAGAGCCTATGGAGAAGTAAAAAGCTGATCTCCATACAGGACTGCATATTAAGATATCCATAAAATAGTTTCACCTCATACTTAGCCCTTGATCCAGCACCAACAGATTTTCCTGAAACCTCCTAGAAGAGTGTGTTCCACAGTTATCTGATGTTTTAATCAAAGAACAACAGAACATATGGTTCATATCTGTAGAATAAAGATGGCAGCAAGATAGGTGAGGCAGTAAATAATGAGATAGGGACAAGTTATTGATTACAGTTCAGAAAAATGGACTCTAATACAGGCAAATGCTGTGTACTATATTTGGGTACAAGGAATACCAGCTCTGCTTACAGTGCAAGAGTCTCGTTGAATCAGTCGTTATAAAACCCCAAATGCCTCTTCACTGACCTGTTTCAATGTTGTGGCCATGGATTTAATAAGATGCTTGCACATGCATCAAAAGTAATACTAGAATAAGCTGGGAAGGCACTTTGCCTCTGAACACAGCATTGCCAGGACCACTACTACAACTCTGTTTCTGGGTCTCGACAGTCCCATTTGAGTAATAATGTAGAAAATGCAAAGCATACAAAGGGGGCCGCAAACGATTCAGGTCACAACAGACACAATTTTCAATGTGGAAACTGAGGAGCACTACTGGATTTTTTCAAGATCTGATCCATGAACAAAGATTTTGTTCACATTTTGGTGGATTTTTCAGTCTTGCGGTCTTGTACTGGAATATCCAATACCTGGAACTGAAGACAAACAACTCTGAACTTTAAAATGAGATGTAATGTCCTAGCTGTGGGTGTAGTTAAACATCGGGTCAGGTAATCAGGAGGCTTTAATTTCATCACAACCTTAGATCTAAAATAATTATGTGTCTTCCTATAAAATGTACTTTAATCCAGACTCCAAGCAAAAGTCTGCAGATAGAGAAGGTCAGACCAGCTGATTATACCAGTCCCTACTGCCCGTCACTTCCATGCAAGAAATTCATGAAGAGTGGAGCTGAGATTTAATTAATCATGTTTTTAAACTAAAAGGTTTTCATTCATGTTGAGTTTTGCTTCTTTCTTTCATTCATGAGAGTGTTTACCAATTCCATAAATAAGAGTTTACAGTAAATACAAACAGCTCAGCAATAATAGTTTAAAGCTGAAGTATCATTTTACCATAAATACTCAGTGTAGAGACTGTGGTAGAATTATGACATTTGGAACACGTAATGCCTATAATCCACTTACTCTGTTCATTTTTTGTCCATTTAGTATTAATTCAGTTTTTAATAGCATTGGAAAAACACAGCTGCTTCTTGTTGGAAAGACAGTTATTTTCTCTATATTTACAAGAATAATTCATTCAGTGAAATGTAATCTATAAATCTGTTTTTTTAAATGAAATTATAGAGTGAACCATGTTTGTCCAAGCTGTTTCCAGGGAAGATGTGTCATTAACCCTTTTCCTCATCCTGTGGATGGTTTTGTTCCAAATGTGATTAAAAGGCTACTGTCAAGATTTAGACATGAGTATTAATCTTTATATAAATTGCTCAATTCCATTGTGGAAATTTCCTACATTGTGTTCTGTGTGATCTGGAGCAGAACTTTTACTGATAGATGTACATGCAGTTACTATCAAGAGACATTCGTGGACAAAATTAAAGACTAAAACAGGAGAGAAACACATATGTGTTTATACATCATAATTATTGTTTCAAGAAGTTATCAAGGGCTTTGTGGTTCAATACAAAACTATCTGTAGTTCAATATAAAATTATTTGATGACACAGAAGGAATATCAGCAGGATTTGGGATAGTTATCTACATGTAGGTAGCAAGCTATGAGTCAGTTTTGTAATTCATACAAAACTTACGTATGCAAAAATTCTCACACTCCCTGCAGAACATATGATGCTGGGACATATCATATGTGCTACAGGGGCAGAATGCACAATATTAAATGGGATTTTTAGAAATGCTACTGGAGTCACTTTCCTTCTTATAAATTGAGATGATTTATCTATAACAGTACTGCATAAAATATCTCAGAACAACGTAACTTATGTCTTCCAAGTGCATTATCTTGAGACCTAGGCAGAAAACTAGCTATGGGTTCCATTTGTAGGCTGCAGATTTTCTTATAGAAAAGCTATAAGGATATAGCTTTTATTTCTAGGCCTGTAATGTGAGATATTACAGTTTATTAGTGGAAAAACTGTTATAATTTTATGTACAGAAAATCTGCTACTAAGATTATGATATTTGCTGAGTATCTTTTTTATGTGTGTTGTAGGGAAAAGTGTTCGCTCTGGAAAGAGTTGTTGTTAGCTAATAACAGAAACAATCTAAAATACTTGTGGCTATATATCTGATTCTCATATTGACTAAGGCTGCAACATAAGCAGAGATAACTAACATTTACAGATATGTATCTTTGGAATGACACCATGAAAGACTCAAAATTATTCCTGTATGTAGACCCACCTACATCCACACTAAATGAAACAAACTCAAAGAAGACTAATCTGTTCTGTGGCATCAGCTGGGGTTTTACAACTTAGTTCCACTGCACAGTAGAATGAAAGTAAAAAGCATTTATTAAAGTACAATTGAGTAAAAATATTGACAATTCCAGCAGGAATATGAATGTCTAAATGGTTAGGACACAGACCAGCATATGGGACAAAAACTTCAAATGTAGATCTACATGCAGTGAGCAGAAGTTCTTTAACAGAGATAAACCTCAAGAAATTCAAAGGGCTTGGCTGGGAACTTTCTGCTTTCTAGGGCCAATAATTCAGTGACCATACTGCTAAAAGCTTTCTCTTTCTCTCTCTCTCTTTTCTGTTTAAAACCGTTTTGACATATTTGTGAAATATTTGCATTTGATAAACAGTCATTTATTCAGAAATGTCCCAGCGAGTTCTAATACAAATTTGCTTCATAGACCGTACCAAAAGCAATAAATTTCTCTGCTCTGCATTAAGCATCTCCCATCCATACTTAACTTAGATAGATGCCCTGTTCCAAGACCTGCACTAACATCAATGATATGTGTCCAGAAGCGCGAAGATTTTGCAGAGCCCTTAATCTTTGAAGACAGAACAGTCGCTTGACCTCTTGTTGCAAAATGCAGAGAAGTAAATTAATCAATGATTATCAGAGAAAAAAGGAGGGGTTTGAAGAAGGAAAATAAAACTTTCATTTCTATGAGAATTTTAAATTATGTCACAGCAATATTTTTAAAGTATCTCATATATAAGATATCCAAATAATGACCGAAAACTGTTTATATCCCAGCTTCCCCATCACGATGGAGCCCTATATGAAAACAGAGCAATCAATATTAATTAGTACAACCCCACAGCGCACTACAACATACAAAGCACAATAATGCTATGAAAAATTAATACAAAGAGCCTCTAGAAGTAGTCCAAGGGTAAACCCTGTAAAATCTAAGCAACTTTTGCCAGTCTAATTCAATAGATGACTTTGCACAGATCTTGGAGGAATGCTCCACAATGTGGGCTCTTCTGGTGAGGGCACCTTCTCCTCCCCGTGCCTTCCATGTGTCTCCTTGTGCTCTTGGCAATTGCAGCAGCAATGCTGGGATTTGGGGAGACTGGTACAAGCCAGAGAAGCCCTGAGGCTACTGTGTTGAAAGTGGAAAGTAGATCATCATACAGCTGGTCTAGGACCAACCAGCACTGACATGGCTTACAGCCACTGCTGCAAACTGTTCCTGAATGGTACTTTTGCCCTCCAGGTACCAGAAGAGGATTTCGGCCATTAGTTCCCATTCTGAGATAATCAAGCCTGTAATAGATAAATCTCCTAGTCGCAAACACCAGAATTCTTAAAAACATTGTTTTAGAATTAAAGAGACATTTGAAAGCAACACTTTTTACACAAACTGTGTGCCTGATATCCGTCCCCTCAGACATTACAAATGTTATTTTAAAATACCTTTACATATCCTGTAAGGCTATGAAAACTACTTGTTAATAATATTAAATACTATCCAAAGAACTAAACTGAAGTGAATGAACTATTCCTAATATGGTAAGATCCCTATGCTTTAAGCAGCCTTCTTTGCATCTTTATGATACTGCAACTCCCAGTGTTTGTCTGATAGCAAGAGTATTAGATCTGCTTAAATGCCACAAGTAAGGCTTCAGTGGTAAAGACAGCATAATCTCACAATGCCTAAGGGATGGACAGCTTATGCAAACAGGGTATCATTTTGCCCTTGAGTAAATCGTTACATGCTTTCAGTGTCCTACATATGTATAGATGCATAGTTGTGCCTGGAAAGTGTTGCAAAATACCCTCTTCTAGACTTCAAACCACAAAGTTTTTGCTTTGGGAGAGTCTGTCCCTTGTGCCGTGTATACTAATGTGTAGATCCTGGACTACCATTTTCTCCTTTTCCTTTCAACTCCCGTCTAGCTTGAGCATGAACAGGCTGGCAGGGCTTAGTGCTTTGTTATCCAATATCTATATGGAATCAGTTCTGATGGATTTTTAACAGAAAGCTTCTCAGGAAAATAAGCAGCTGTGCAGTAGTCTGGTAAATGGTAGGCACTGAATACTGTCCACTGTAAATCATATATGGTTTACAATGGACCATATCATGACGGAATACCCTACAAATGAATGATATCCCACTCACCTTAACCCATCTAAGAGTGGAGATCCAGTCTGAAATAATGATGCAATCTTCCTAAGAAATCACTCTGGAGAGGTAGGCAGTTGTACAAGCAGATCTAGATCACAGTAAAACAGGTATCTGAGATAGATGAGAACTGATCCCTGGAGTTACCTGTATACCATTACTGCACATAGAGAGAGATGAAATGATTAGTCATGACCAAGCATCTATCTTCCAGATGGTCTAACGTGGGTGAGATGAATCCAACCCCCGCCTTCCAATTCATATGTTGAAATGATTAAGACAAAAACTTCAATGCAACAAACAAAGAGGTACCTCAGATGACATCTTTAGCTCTTTCTCCTGACTCTGTAGGGTGCTGAGGAACTTGCATGATGGAGTGATCCTGAATGCTGTGCAGGAAGATGCCAGGACGTAACAACAGGACACCCCAGGCACAGGCTTTGTCTGAGCAGCCTCTTCTCTGATCTCTTGGGAGAATAGGTACCCAACTAGGCATAAATTAGAGGGTAGGAGGCATCTATCACTTAGCCTGGTAGGATAAACATTTGGTCTGGAGAGAGCTCTGTTCCAAGCATTCCTCAACTTAAACTGTTTCCAGTCCACCTCCTGACTGTAGATAGTGGTTCTAATAATATGATTGTTGTGGGGTTATTTTCTAGCTCAATTTTTAAGCTAGGTCACTGTGCAAATAGGGATGCAAGGTCTGAAGGAGTAAAAAGAGCCTAATTAAGAGGACTACTGACTTAATCATGTTTAAATCTCAGACCATTTGTTTAAGACCAAATCCCATCCCTGCTCCCAGGAGTTCTCATTCATTTTCTATTTAAGTGACTGGATGAAATACAGGCGCAGAACCGGGAGCTTGGATCAGAACTGGTAGTCCTGGTGTCTGAGATCAGAAACAAAACAGAACTCTCAGACTTTCTTTACACAGCTGGGCAGTATCAAAAAGAAAAAATTCTACAACAATTATCACAGACATGGAAAACTTAAAATAATTCAAATAGAAGAAATATAAATATTTTTTTCTTGTCATTCTTTTGCTTTAAGGACTCACTTTGGGTCCAGTAGCTGGGCTGACAATAGCTCTTTTCATAACAATTTTGTGAAACAGGGATATCTGGTACTTCCTGACCCTGTTAGATGTGTCTTGTTTTGGCAATCAAATCTCTTCAATAATCTGGGAAGCACACAGATTACTGAGTAGTAAATCTCTTCCAGATGCATTTGCCTGGGTATTCTCCCACCCTATCACCTTTAATTCCATCTTTCTTCCAGGCCTGGCCCTGGGAGCACACAAGCACTGTAACATCTGTTTCCACAGAGAGAGATAACAGTGCCAGTGATGCAAGATCCCTGATAGTCTCCTCATCTTGTGCCATGGCCTTGTATGCAAGGCAAAGCAGAAATTTTCAATAAGACTTGTTAGGATAACAGAGGAATCAGCAAAGGATTTTGCTTGAAAAAATGTCCTGGAACCTTTCAGAAAGGAAGTAACCTAACCTAGAAGCACACCATTATACATGACAGCCTGTCAGATGAGGATTAATAAAATGATCCAAATGATACTAATATAACAAAAGGTAATAGAATGAAAGCAGAGTCCCAAGAAAATCAACAGCTGGAGCTTAGAGCCCAACTCCTCTGTTGCCTTTGAACATCTCCCACAAGCCCTGTTTAGCAGTGAGAGGAGATGGCAGTCCAAGGATCAGCCCTAAGCTTCTGCTCCAGATTCCCCAAGAGAGCACTGTGAAGCACTAATGATGTAAGATGATGCTTTCAGTCACACACTGTGAAGCTTCTGCTTTAGGGTGTTTATCTTACACCCTTAGCTTTACATTAAGGGACTTAAAGCAGACAAGATCTTCAGGGCAAGATGATATCTGGATGTGTGTTTTATTACACCCATTGCTCGAGAACCTTAAAGATTATACAGGCCTCTTAAAGATACTGTGGTGTAAATCATCCTTACATTTTCTTCCCATTGTGACCCTCACTGCTGTCTTATAACAGATTATTAGCCTGTCATAAAGTAGCTGACTATTTCAAACACTCATCATCTTCAGTTGATGGATTGCAGAGCTTGTTTCCAGAACAGGGCCCCACTGCAAAACAGCTCACCCAAGGTAGTGTGACCCATTTGAACCCATCTTACTAAACAGTACAGATCCGGCCGAAGAATGAGCTCAGATGGAATTGTATTCTGAAGACCTAAATACTATTCATTTTACTCCTTGCCTGTGGAACCAACAGAGACTTGTTCTGATTCTGTAGTCCTTTGAAAAGCTAATTTGTGGAGTAAGCTCAGGTGACGACAATATTTCTTTCAGGCCTCATAAAACCTTACGCAAAATACACAGAATCACAGAATCACTAGGTTGGAAAAGACCTCCTGGATCATCAAGTCCAGCCATTCCTATCAAACGCTAAACTATGTCCCTGAGCACCTCATTCATTCATCTTTTAAACACCTTCAGGGAAGATGACTCAACCACCTCCCTGGGCAGCCTCTGCCAGTGCCCAATGACCATTTCCGTAAAAAATTTTTTTCTGATGTCCAGCCTGAACCTCCCTTGGCGGAGCTTGAGGCCATTCCCCCTTGTCCTGTCCTCTGTCACTTGGGAGAAGAGGCCAGCTCTCTCCTCTCCACAGCCTCCTTTCAGGTAGTTGTAGAGAGCAACAAGGTCTCCCCTCAGCCTCCTCTTCTCCAGGCTAAACAACCCCAGCTCTCTCAGCCGCTTCTCATAAGACTTGTTCTCCAGCCCCTTCACCAGCTTCGTTGCTCTTCTCTGGACACACTCCAGAGCCCCAACATCCTTCTTGTGGTGAGGGGCCCAGAACTCAACACAGTATTCGAGGTGCGGTCTCACCAGTGCCGAGTACAGGGGCAGAAGTACACTTTGATCTGAAGGATAGAGAAGTTTTCCAGGCACAGGGAGGAAACGGCGGAAATGGAACAGTGGGCTTTGAGTCACATTGTGCTTGAGCAGGATTATAAAGCTCTCAAGGCTGTGTCCCAAATCCCTTCTTCATACACTTCAACATAATCAGCTTTTTAGGCCTTTCAGTTCCATGCCAAATGGCAATAACACCAACATTATCCACATGAGCCAAATCACCTCCAAATAAGACATAACAGTACGGTGTTCACACCATCCAATAACACTGTGTGGCAATAAGGAAACCGGATGGTGTAAGCTGAGCTGGTAGACTTTTCCCTGGAGTATTCACAGGTAGCTAAGAGGTAAAGAGATAAGAAACTAATTTCTTAGCTGTAACTGGGAAAAATTCTTAAAACCTCCCTGCCAGGTCAGTCAGTTGGATGCTGGTCTTGTGTAGGAGGCAACGAAAACAGCAGTGACTTCGAGTGATGCCTTTTTAAGGTTGGTGATTAGCATCCTACACTCCTCTGCTAGGCTTTCTTCACTGGTAGCTTACACTTGCAGGACACAGACAGCAATGCTTCACATGGCTAATTACCAGCTCTAAGTTGGCAATCAGCTCCCGAAATGGAGTGAAGATCAGCAGCCTGAACCTTGTCTCATCTGTCACTGGGACTTTAGCCATGAACATTTCAGCTGCCAACACTCACGAATGATTCCATATGTACAGTAAATTTAGGGTGTTAAAGGCTCTGTCATGCTTTAGAACAAGTATATTACTGGCATTAGGGGCCAGAATGGACCATCTGAGCGATCACCAATAATACCATGCTGCTCTGATAATTATCATGGGCATTCACAGTTCACTGTGAGGTGGCAGCCCCCTTTTACATGGGGACTACAGATCTTCATCTTCGCATTTGGTCAATCACAAAGAGAATGGCTGTGTCTATGAAGACAGGCTTTCTGTAGTTTGCTAGTTATAGATGAAGAGCTGACATGTAAGAAGCTGGTTTTTAAGGAAAAAAACCCAAATCATAGCAAAAAATACCAATTCATTTGAAACACAAGTTTTTCATAGGAACATACCACTTCTGACAAATTTCTTGCCAGAAAAAGTTTGGATGTTCTTTTTTCAAATCCAGAATTAAAATCCTTCTCAAAATGAGAAAAAATACAGAACTTCCTGAATAGAGTAGCAGTATTTTTGGAACAGATTTGCAGCCCAGGATCAAGTCCCCCTGCTGCACAAAGCATGGGTCTTCAGCATCAGACTCTGCTGGAATGGTTTATTTTACTTACATGAAATAGCTTTCAAGAGATTTGGTATTATTTGGGTACAAAATAAGAACATTCTTCAAATGTGGAAGAGTTCTGCAGAATGACAGAACAACTTTCCTCCAGCTCTACTCCTGCAATTCAGGACAACAACTTGTTCACCAGAGCACTGCCCCATCAATAAAAAGTACTGGAAAACAAAAAGATGTAAATGACCATTTCTGAAGAGTTCCTGACAATTTGAGCTGAATCCCAGTACAATATCTTTATCACAATACCATCTTTCCTTTCTGAAACTGTCACTGTCACTATAGTAACTGTCATATTCAAAAAAATTCTCCTGCTAATCTTGAAATATGAACACATACCTAAAATAGCCATGCTTACTGTACCAGTAATATCACCCAAGGATTTTGCTGTGCTTTGAGAGATATCATAAACATGAAAGTTATATCAAAGAAAGATTTAATATTTGATAGAATAAGTCTGCTAGCTGTCGTACATGGAGTTACGTGGCTTCATCTGCTTAATGAATTAAGATATTTATACAAAAGAAATCATGTAAGAGAGAAAAGATGGAAATTACTTTAGGAGGGAGACATGGCTAGATTGTGAAAGACAAGGCAGAAATAAATTTCTGCTTTACAGTAAGTGGTAGTCTTGATAACATGCAATCTCTTTTCATATTGCTGAAAGGCAACCTATCTGCATTGCCATGAGCAGACACAACCCACCACATCTTGCTTGCTATTGTTCTCCATTCTCAATTGCTCCTGGATTCTGAAAATCACAGGGAAATACTGTGAAAAAGTGCATGTCACGTAGAGACAGCCAAGGGATAAGGCAGATCCCCACTGTACAATATATAAGGATCAGCATAAATTAGAGCTAGCACATGATCTGTCCTTCTGTGTGCAAAGACGGATTTTCTCCCAAAGTAATTAGGCTTTATGTACAAAAAGCTTTTTTTTTTTTTACAGTACTTGTTTATAGATGCCTCAGCAGATACTAATCGCTTTATCATCTTCCTTAAGCTAAATTTTTTTGCAGTTGTCTAGGATTTTTAGCGTGGTAGCAAACCACAGATAACAGTCGACAGATAAATGCATCTCAGACTCATATTTTTTTCTTTCTTTAATTGTTTAATTATAAGTTATGATATAATAATTACTGTCAGTTATCCTTGTTCAGAATACAAACACTTAAAAATTATTACAATTTTTACGTATGAAGTATCAAGCTCTGTTTTAAATGTCACTAAACTTCCTTTTGTTGACTTACGTGCCTGTAAAAAGTATCCTATGGGCAATATTGGACACAAAATAACTTTTAGCAAAATAAATAAGATATATGCAGACTCAGAACCAACTTGTTGACATTGTTCCTCCAACTTATTGTAAACTACAAGTATATATGATGGAAGCAAGGAGGCAGGTTGAGACCCAGTGTTTAAGGGTGAAATGGAAGTTGCTTAATACCTAACCAGTCACTGGCTACTCAGCAGAGAAGGTCAAATAAAAGGAAACACCCTTGATGGCTTTATGGTTAAAATAAATATATTGTAATCGAAATTGGTCGAAATCACTTAGTTGATTGAATTCAGGGAATATTTATTACATGGCAATAGCCTTCAGACTATAACTGTACTTAAAATTAGCTAGAGTGAAAAACCTACTCTTTGGATCACATGTGGATATGCAGAGCCATACTGCAGTCTCTGTGCAGCCGGGAGTTCTTGCACCATGTTGTACAAGTCTTTGTGTTGTCTTGGCCAGAGCTGTTGGGTGCTTCCCTCCTGCTAAATTACATAAAGCTCTGTTTGTTCTTCTGTTCTTCTTGTTATAAAGCAAACCATGGGAAGGCATGAGCTGCCTGATAGCTTGTGTGTGGTATTGTGCACGTCCGTGTTTGCTATGAAGCAATTGGTTTACTAGTCCAAGTGCATTCCCAGTCCAAGTTTTAGCCCAGTCTCCAGCTGTGTTAGTTGGAAGGGCCACTAGAATGTCAAGCAACAAGGTTTTGTGAGTGTATAGAAAGGACATGAGCAAGATCCCTACACATAGTACAATGTCCTTAGTGATTTTATGCCACTTCTATTTTCTGTACATGATCTGTCCCATTACCTGCACAGATTTGTGGTTCAGGTTGAGTTTGCTTGCACAGAGATCAGCTGCAGAACTTCTATTGATTTAAATGGCAATGGGAAAAAAGATTTTTTTTTTTAAAAAAAAGCAAAGCAAAGAATAACAGGGACTTCTGTAGGTATGTCAACAAGAAAAGGAAGGTTGAAGAAAACATACTGTCCCGATGAACGAAAATAATTTGGCCCATAAGATGGGAAAACAATTTAAGTGTGTTCTCAGTTCTTTTGAGGGAAGGTCTTGTTATGAAATAAGATAAGGCTGTACATGGACTTTTATGCTGACATATGTCAGTTTGACTCCTAGGGCTTAGGATATGTTTCCATAGAAAGCAGAAGCAGAGATGCCTCTCCTGAGGTGCAGGAATTCTCTGGTGAAGTCACCAGCACCCTCCCCTCCCAACAAATCCTGCAGGGCAGAGGGTGCTCATCATCCCATCCACATTATAAGCATCATGAAGAACTGGGCCTCTGACAAGCCATGTCATCCTAGTAGGGGATTGCAACAGACATTGAGAAAATTAATATATTTTTCTTTTTCAAAAATGATGAGATTTTCCCCCTAAGTACGGGTTTTTTGGAGACCTTTTGTGTAACACACATATTTGCTATGTTTTCAGGTAAACCTACGCAGTCTTTGTTCCATGTTGTTATTGCTTCCCTTGCAAGCCTCAAAGAGTAAAATATAAACCTAAAATCCTTAAAAATGCATGCATCAGTCTAAAGCAAATACATAGAAAAAACCAACCATTTAAAAATTCCACTTAAGAAACAAAGTTCTTTCTAACACAAATGAGGTTATAAGAGTGTCTTAGTCTAAACCAGCTAATTCTGTTGGGGCATAACCTGATCTCCTGCCCTGTAACAATATACTGTTTATAACCTGCTGTTTTAAATCGGTTCCTGATCAAATCCATCCCAAGTTCATTAAAAATTATTCTACAAGAGTTGCTAATAAAAGAACTAATTGGGACACAGGTCAACATCTTCCAGCTTCTTGATAGAGTTCTGCCATTTTAGTACTTTTAATTAAGTGTGTGTACCAGTGTTAGAATGTGCAATAAATTGTTCAGTAAAGATATTGAATATATTTCAGAACTCCTTTCTGGGGAGGGAACAGATTTTTATTTTGGTTTTGAAATAGATGGACAAGGCCCTCTTAAATTTCTGTTCTTGAACAAATTCACCAAATTTTGGAAGCTTATGAGGGGGACTGTGAACCCAGTTCCATAAATCCAGCCTAAGATCTGAAGCCTTATTAGCTTTCTTTCACAGAAAGAAACAAATTAATAATTCTGCAGCTGAGCTTCTGATTACCAATCCTATTAATGATCCATGGGCCAAGACATGACCCTTCCTGTCCCACAAATATTCTGGCTTTCCAGTACTTACAGGTATGAAAAGAGAATGGGTCTATTGAGAAAAATTGTTCCATTTTTTTCTGCTTTAGCTATTATACTGACCACTTTAAATAAGACTACCGTCTGTAAACTGAGTAAACACTGTACTCATTCTGTCGAACTTCAGTGATCCACCATGCTTTGAAAATATCTTTGAAATGTCTTTTGGTTTATTTAAAAACTTTTCCTTTCCAGAATATTCCTTGGAGATTTGCCATTCCTTTGGCAGCTTGGAGGGAGACCCATTAGGCAGTACTTTGGTAATGTATATTGAGAACAAATCCATGTAAATCACAGAATCATAGAATCATAGAATCACTAGGTTGGAAGGGACCCACTGGATCATCGAGTCCAATCGTTCCTAACACTCCCTAATCCATGCCCCTCAGCACCTCATCCACCCGTCCCTTAAACACCTCCAGGGAAAGTGACTCAACCACCTCCCTGGGCAGCTCGTTCCAGTGCCCAATGACCATTTCTGTGAAGAATTTTTTCCTGATGTCCAGCCTGAACCTCCTCTGTTGGAGCTTGAGGCCATTCCCCCTTGTCCTGTCCCCTGTCACTTGGGAGAAGAGGCCAGCTCCCTCCTCTCCACAGCCTCCTCTCAGGTAGTTGTAGAGAGCAATAAGGTCTCCCCTCAGCCTCCTCTTCTCCAGGCTAAACAACCCCAGCTCTCTCAGCCGCTCCTCCTACGACTTGTTCTCCAGCCCCCTCACCAGCTTCGTTGTTCTTCTCTGGACACCCTCCAGAGCCTCAACATCTTTCTTGTGGTGAGGGGCCCAGAACTGAACACATTATTCAAGATGCGGTCTCACCAGTGACAAGTACAGAGGGAGAATAACCTCCCTGGACCTGCTGGTCACTCCGTTTCTGATACAAGCCAAGATGCCATTGGCCTTCTTGGCCACCTGGGCACACTGCTGGCTCATGTTCAGTCAGCTGTCAACCAACACCCCCAGGTCCTTCTCCTCCATGCAGCTTTCTATCCAGACTTCTCCTAGTCTGTAGCACTGCACAGAGTTGTTGTGCCCCAAGTGCAGGACCCGGCATTTGGCCTTGTTAAACCTCACGCCATTGGTCTCAGCCCACCACCTTTCCTCGCCTTTCCTCTACATTTGAGATAGAATTTAACTTATTATTTCATATAATTACAGAAAAGTTCTGCTTTTCACTTGATGTAGAAGATTTAATAATTTGATGTTGTGGTAAAGAAGAGGGTTTATTTGTAGGAAATAGAACCAGTCCTTAAAAAAAATCAGTAGGGCAGCTGAAACCCTTCCTTTGCTTCTTGAAATCAAAATAATTCTATTTTTAGAGGATCATGTCATTAATAAAGTCTAATTTGAAGGAGATATGTTCAAATTTATTTTGTCCTCCTTTTAGTATAAGATTCATAAGGCTTTGGCAGAGCTATGCATTTGAGTCAGCCTCAGCATAAATGGGTATTGTTCTACCTATGTAATACAGCCTAATAGTTCTCAATATTATAAAGCTCCAAAGGAATAATCAAATCATGCTCTCATAATGCCACGTGCGGATTTCAAACTAATCCTTATCCTCTCCCAGAATGAAATGGGATAAAATACCTGTTTTACTGAACTCGGTCCAATAGATCCACTTTACTAAGGGAAGCTAATACTAACGTTCATTTCCATGGAAACAGAGCTTGCAAAGTCATCTTACATGCAGTGTTTTGGGTTAAGTGAAGCAGAGTTTGGGTCCCACTCTCCACAGAATCTAAACTGATTATGTACTGCCAATATGCAGTGCCAATCTCCACGTTATGACAGTCATCTTCCTCTGGGGACTCGGTGTCACCCCTGCGAGAATCTCTCCCACCCACTCAGGACTCTGTGCTTTCTGCAGGCTCTGCCCCACCCATGCTTGCTGCAGAGCGTCAGCTGCCAGCTGCTGCTCGCCTTTTTATCAATGAATTTATTTTTAGTAAGTTTGAAATTAAAGGACACTGAACGGCATGCTGCCCTTTGTGTACTGCCTTTACACCAGCCGGGGTAACAGGGAGAGGGAGGATGCAAGGGCAGGGTAGTATTTTAACCTTTTTAGCTGCAATTCAGCATTGCAAGATGGACCACAGAGTGCAGACCAGCTCAGCTATACATGTGGCATTTCAGCACAATGGCTTTTGTGAGCAAAGTGTGACTGTCCTCTGTGTTTATATTTTGCAAGTGCTTTAACCTCATCCGAATTCCAGAGTTCCCTCAGGTGCATCGGGCCTGAATAGGTGAAACCATCACTGTAGGCAGCTGCTTAGGAATCTCCTATTTGTTGCCATAGTGGTTACTTTGAAAGAAGAGAAAAATAATCAAATTCTAATACCTTACCGTGTCTAAGTTAGCCAACAAGGACTTTGTGAAAATCCTATTATTCTTCAAATAGAAAACAGATTACAGTCTTTATCTTTGGGAGAAAAAAACCAAAGCACCAAAGTATCTTTCCTGAGTTGCTTTTTCTTTCATCTGTCTGATTTAGTTTAGTTTAATTTCTCCTCCTGTTTGATTGCATTATTAGTGAGTTCACTTTTCATCCATTATTATTTATTTCCACTGTTTTAATGAATAAGTACCAACGTTTCTTTGTTTGAAGAGCTGTATAAATCACCAAACAAAGCAAAACAAAAAAAAAAGCGTG
Organism: Cuculus canorus; assembly: GCF_017976375.1. Lineage (NCBI taxonomy): Eukaryota > Metazoa > Chordata > Aves > Cuculiformes > Cuculidae > Cuculus > Cuculus canorus. Next base: position 182,572,411 of record NC_071401.1, read on the forward strand.
CATTATAAGTTGAAGACTAGAGACAGCAGACTAATTCAGGCAGGCAGGGAAATCCTGACACCACAACTATATTTGTCAGCATGACAGGCAGGAGTCTTGGAGCACCATCAGCCTAAACATTCAAATTCTTGTTAAGCAGGATCACAAAGGAGACCTTGACAGGCAATTTTGCGGGAAAGACCTGTGGGATAGATTAACATTGACAAATTTTTGAAATGGATTTGCATTTGCAAAGGACCAGCATCAGGCCTGTAGTCTATCTCAAATGAGCTCTTTAAGTAAAGTGAGTCTGGGAAAAGGAGGAGGGCCGGACTACAGATAGCATCATTAGATGCCACAGAAGGATTTTTACTTCATGGTGGTAACAAGCTATATAATGTATGCATACGTGATTGCACACATGTACAAAGAACATCACATGCATATACATATGTAGGCAGATGTAGTTCAGGAAATATGCAATTACCTAGAATCATCTGGATGGTTCAGCTCTTCATCTTTCTTTACTACTCAGTAATAGAAGAAATCCAGATTCATATGAAAATGCCATCAGCATTGTTATTGCCAAGATGCATACACTTCACAAAGGTAAATATTTGTGTGCCGAAAGCAAACATGGTCTATTTTTTCCCTATAGTAATTTTTTAGAGGGGAAAGCTTCCCATTTCAGAGCTCTCAGGCACCTGACACTGCAGAATACTAAGCAGAGCTTCCCCATGAACTGTTTCCATGGGGTATTCATAGAGAGGGAAGGGGCAGGGACTGACAGAAGAAATATGTTTACCAATGTCAAGGACAATTTATTCTGTCTTTACAAGCAAACCTAAGGAAAAATATGTCAAAAATACCTCAGCATGAGAAACAGAACTCTATCGGTCTCTTGGCTCAACATATCAGAAAAATATATGCATCTCAAGCTGATTCCTCCATGATCTCTCTGTCTGCGCTACATCATCTATTCCAGAAGTGTATAAGCTGCATTCAGTAATATAGTATTCTTCCAGGTTCATCATAAATGAGTGTTACAGGTATGAACCTAGGGACGTGTTTGAATTTAAATCTTGATTGTCAGAATACTATTCTACCTTTCAAAAAATAACACTTGACATGGGCATTTTTTTTCAGATTGCCAGACTGACATGAACACACATAGGCCATACAAGTTTGAGTTTTCCTTAGGGTTGTGTTTTAATCAACATGCGTTTTTTATTTATGATCCTTATCACATACAACTGTATAATGAATTTGTATTTTTAATATTTCTTTCTTGTGTTGCAAGATGGTCCTATCTCTTTAGATGGGCTTCTGTAGTAGTAGGTGACATACTAAACCTGAGCTAAGACACACAGGCTGCTTCAAATCGTACAAGGTCTTAACTTCCTGAAGAAAACCATATCGCATCCTGCTAACACTGATTTGAATCTCTGTTCCAAGAAGCTGCTTGTAAGAGCTTACAACTTGATTACAAGACTAATCTACAATAGCCCCAGTAACCAGTCATTCTTAAAAGGATTTTAGTATGCATCCTCCTCTGCTTTGCCCAGGGGAAAGTTCATTTCACGTCTACATCTATATCTACAAAGGCCACCAAAGCAAGAGCTGCCTCACTCTGTCTCCAGAGTGTGCTTGCACCAACAAAGCTTTCAGTGTGAATTCCAGTTCTGCTGGTGCTACTCTTCTCTCACAGCATGCTACGTCAAGCCAATTCTGCAGAGGTGAACAGAGCAAAGGTTGGTTTTAGCAGGGGTATGGTGCAGAGGTGACACTGCTACTTGGAGAAGTTCCAGCACTTCCATGGGGCTCAGCCCTCCTCCTAGCCTGCATTTGTTTGAAGGCATCCTCCCTATCAGTTGCAGGAGGCTAAGGAGAGATGCATGAGGCCAGCAAAGGTAACATCCTTTAGTGCATTAAGCCCGGTGACTTGGTGCATGTGTCCCTGCAGAGAACTTGCTGCAACTGCACTGGGACGCTGGACCCACTGCAACATGACAAGGAATTCTCTGTGCAAGCGCAAACCTCCTCCATTCTGTCCTTCACTTGCCTAAGCCTTCTGTTCTCCCCACAACCTTGTATATCCATGTCATTCCACAGCTACACCTCTTCTGTTCCTCCGTTGTCCTTTCCTACCCAGCTTATCACTTTTTTCCTACCATTCACTTGTTACTCTGCTGTGCAATCTACTTGAAAGTGCTCAAAGAGAACTAAAAGACATTCGAGCATTACCCTGTTGATTTTCACGTTACATGCTTTCCCTACATCTACTTCACTCTTAAGACTCTTAAGATAGATCCTATGTATCCTTTTGCATCCAAATGGACTTCCAAGTGAGTCCATAGGTACAGCTGCATCAAACATAACTAATAAATAAATAAATAAATAACAGCACTTGTGAAGGACCATGAACAGCCAAGGCTCTAGATTTTGTAAGAAGATTTCACTGATTATCAGACTATATGTATGTAATTCTAGAATTCTTCTCAGCTCTGTGAAAGCCTTTGGCTGGCTGCTGCTTCTGGTTTTCAAAGATCCATCTTTGGATATCTAACACAACTACTTGCTCTGACTTCAAAATGCTCTAATGTTATAAATACTTCTACTTTCTAGATGCTCAAACAAATTACAGCCATGATGATAGTAAATAATGGTTTGCAAAGTTCTGAAGAGATCTGAATGATTACTTTGTTGTTGTTTCATCCTATTTCCTACTTCATTACGCAAAAGGGTATTTTTTTAAACAGAGCTAAATAGAAAGCACCAATGAGTTTGAGAAGAGCTGGCAAATGATAATTGAGAACTAATGCTTTCACATAATTTGAATCTCATATAGAAAAGGATATGTCTGATCATTTAGGACATGGAAAAGTGATTCTAATTTTCCAAAACAGTTAGAAGCATTACATACCGTGTTTTTAATGCAAGGAAAAATTATGGGCCATGGAATAAAAGAAATTATGCTGACAGAGGAAAAGGCTGCAGTTATAAGATATTCTCAAAATCTGATGCCTTTGCTGAATATATCTCAGGTTTGCACTGACATATTGGAACCTCCACGATACATGCCAAAAATCAAAGAAATCGGGCTTCTTACTGATCAAACCTGGCTGGTCTTCCAGTCTCCAGGGATGGATTGGAAATTGGCTGCCACATAGAGCTGGTGATGACTGCATACTTTGAAATGGAGATGCAAAATAAATCATACGAGTGTGGATAAGTTTCCGAAGTCTGTCTTTGTTTTCTTTATCCATATACCCAGAAAGACAGGCAATTTTCTTCATAACTCGCCAAGGAAACAGTCAGAGAGTGTCTTAACCCACCGCAGCACACAAACTCTGAGCTCTGCTCCCAGCCTGCCTGGGGACACACGTAACTGCAGCATCAATGAGTCTGTGGTGAAACAAGTAGTGTTGAACTCCCACTCTTCTCACCCTTACCATAAGAAAGGAGGTGATTATGAGAAAAATGGAAGACTGTTTTTCAGGTGTTTCCTCCAGAAAATAGTCTGTATGATCTCCATAGATCAGTGGGAAGAAAATTTGTTTTTCATAAATTAGAAACCTTGGAGACCTTAAAGTCTCTAAGGGAAACTCTGGTCTCTAGAGCAGCTACAGCCAGAGTTTCAAACCATGAACAGTCTGCTGATAAAGACTTCTCCTTATTGCTTTTGCTACTCTTGACCAGTTATGGTGTTAGTAAGCCCAAAGTCTTTCCCCAAAATATGGTACCTGTAAGAAGCTTTATTTATGATTTACTGCATGCAATACATTCTCTTGTATTTACTATGACTAAAATGAAACTTTTTCCAGATGTCATTTATTTTATTTTTTCAGCATTCCTACTTTCTCCTTAGCCTATTCCATAATGTTCTCAAAAGGGAGAAGAAATATCCTCCAGAATGACTTGCAAGCTGAATATTTATTATGTAACATGTAAAATACTGTAATGTGTAGATTTCCCAGATAAATAAATCATTTAGTGCTGAAAAATTTAGCAACCCAAAGCAGGGTACAGTCCATATCAGCAAAATCATTAATAACATTCTTACATTTTAAGATTTTTCTCTAATTTAATTTTGATGCAAAGGAGAGAGAGGAACTGACCTCTGTGGAATAATCTGTTGTAGCAAAGAAAGAAGAAAGAATACACCTGATTCATTATGGCTTTAAGGCATTGGAAAAATGCTGGAGTTTCAAGAATGTCATTGGATAAAGTGCCAGGCCAGAGTACAGCACCGTATTGAAACTAAACACACTTTTAGGCCTTCAAAATCTAACTTTTTTGGAGAGTGAAAAGCACATTTCTAGTGACTCATATGCTTCCTCCTCCTCATGTTGCTTGAGGGGATACACAGGATGAGGAAAATGGCTAGGCTCTATTTCACATAAAGATTTGAATTGCATTAGCTGTATCTGGGGAAAAGCATTTATACCCAGTATCAGTGTGCTTATATAAGTGGAGTGTATTCTGAAACAGAAAGGGAATAGATTTTATTCCTAAAAATGTTTTCACACCTATATTCTTGTGTTTAAACCAGGAAATTTACAGAGGTAATTATTATAGGTAAGTATACAAAAAAAAAAATCTGAAATGCAAAGATTTTGTTTGCCTAATGATGGGTTTGTTAAAAGCTAAGACAAATCTTAGATATAAGTATAATTCAGATAGCAACAGAAAAGGTCTTTATTTCCTTGGTCTCTTGTGGAAAATACTCTGATGGAAGCATACTTGTTCCATCCTGCCCTTTTTGCTAAACTGAAACTAATTGCATCTTGAGCCTTAATCTTCCTTCAGAGATAATAACATGGACTAAATTCTGCTCTCAGCTATAGCAGTATTAATCTGGAGTAAGGCCTTTGAAGTGGGATTCATTTTTATGCAATGTGCTTTTCAATATATTCACTGTGTGCAGGTTTTATTTGGAAATCCCACTTTCATCACTAACAATTAAAATACTAATAATAATAACTGGTAGTGCAACAACATACTGCTCTCTGGGAATCTGTCTGCTCCTCAAAAAGATGAATGATTGCCAGCTTGTAGAATGAGATTGAAATGCACAAGACAGATAAGAATTAGAGAGTAGAAACCACCTCCATAAAAGCATCATAAAATGTCCCTGGGGCACCACAGTGTGTATCCCTCAGGGCTTGGGGAGGGCAAAGGGGTTGCTCTGATGGTGGGCAGTGTTTTTTCTGCCTCTATCTTCCTTTCCTGAAGACAACACGGGAGCTGCTGGCACTAGCCCCTTCCTCGAGCTACACTGCACGTATGCAGCCACATCTACACTTTAGGAAAGATGAGATTGTTGTTTGTCTTCAGCAGAAGAGTGGGGTGAAGTGCAGGTGCCACGTCGCTACACCCCCAGCCCCCGGTGAGCTGCGTCAGCTGCCCAGGTGCAGGGCTGGGCAGCACGACCACCCCTGCCAGTATTCACCCTTCCAAACCAGCTGCTTTAAGCACACACTCTACCAGGATCCATGGATTTTTAGTTTCATGCTCACATTTTATGGCTAGTCTGAGAGAACAGCGAGGCAGCCTAACACACTGCCAAGTGAGGTAGCTTATTATTATCACTGGTGGAGTTCAAACACTGGCTGATAAAATCTTACAAGGATTTATGTAGTGCAAGATCCTGCTTCGAGCAGCTGGTATGGGTAACTCAATGTATATTTTTTCTCCTCCTGCCCCCCATTCCAGTCTTTCATGTATTTGCTTCTTTGATTTGCTTATTAACCTCTGATTTTTCTGCTTTTAACCTTTACTCATTTCTTCTATTCCAGCGTTTGAGGTCTGAAGCAAACACTAATTAATAAAAATTTGCTAAAAAAATCTCATGATTGCAGATAACATCTGTTTCATCACCACTTATGATAGCCTTCACAATTTTTGACATGCTTAGTCTGTGCTGTGTATTTTAAAAGCAGCTGCAGTTTCAGACAAGGCATCCACTGCTGCTGCCTGCCCTCTGAAAAGGCTTCAAACTGTGGTCAGAAACCAGTTGCTGGCACATCGACAAGCCACCATGAACATGAGCATTTGGGGTTTGTCATTGCAGAGCTGTCTTGAAGGGAAGGGATATGATTACAGTGCTGCTCTCCATCGGCCAGCCGCGACACTCCAGGTCTTGAATCAGCCCTTGAGACCCCAAGTACATAGCCAAGACTCCTAAGGTAGGAACATCCTTGCTTGATGCTTCCTCTTATCTGTGACAGGGAGTGTCCTCTTAGCACACACATGGATGGCAGAGAGGCAAGCTTTCCAGCTGAGGCACCTCTGTTGAATGCTTCCAATTAGCTTCTGAGAAATCCTGACAAGCACAGGAGCATTTTCTCCACCAGTGTGCACACTTGATCCTCTCCAGGCACTCACGCGATTGCAGAGCAGCCTGCAGTCAAGCCTATGGTGGTAGCTTTGTGTCACTGAGGCTGTCCTAGTGACAACAGAGCCTGCACCTTGTATTTGAAGTCAGAGGGGTTTGCTTTCTGCTGAATACAGCTCTCTGATTCGGAAATGTGCTGTCCAGTTCACAGGAGTGGGTAGTGTTAGTGCTGTGAGAAAGACTGGTGTGCACAGGCAAGAGAAATGGTGGAACAGCTCTGGAATGTGATCAAGATCTTGGTGTCTGCAGAGTGGTTAAGTAGCGAGGAGACTGGGACCTGCTAAGCAGGTTGTAATTTAGATAGAATAATTTAGATCAGAAGGGACCTCAGAGGTCACTTAGTCTGAATCACTCCTTAAAGCAGGGCCAACCTCAAGGTACAGCAGTTGTTTAGGGTCTTCCCCACATGCGCGTTGGAAATCTCCAAGAGTGGAAATTCCACTGTCTTGCTCTAGAATGTGATCTGGTGCCTACCTGTTCTCAGTGTGAAGATGCTTTTCCACACAGTCAGAATTCCAACATGTGACTTTGGCTTCCCTTTCTCTTCCTTCAGGGCATCTCTGAAGAAAGCTTAGTTCTGTCTTCTCTATAACCCCCTTCTAGCCAAAAAATAGCAGTAAGATCCTTCCTTAACTTTCTCCTTAACCTTCTCCTCTCCAGGTCAGGAAAAGTCACATCCCTCAGCTTCTCTGCACATGTGCTCTAGCCACGGACCTCGCTCCAGCTTGTGAACACCTCTTCTGTATGTGGGGGACTAAATCTGGGCACAGTACTCTGAGTAATGAATAGAGGAAAATGATCAGTTTTATCTGTCTTTAACCATTCTCAAAGCCACTTACTTGCCAACTACTGTACAAACATATTCAGCTTATTTGTAAGCAAGGTTGTCCTGGATTTTATCTCAGTATTCTTCAAATTCCCAGTAGAAGCTAGGGTTAGATAGGCTTGCTTGCCTAGGTGAGGGAGATACGTTTGAAAGTAGATTTCACAGAATAATTCTTTGTCCTGCCTGTGATTCCAGATGTTGATAGAGCTGCAAAGAGTTTTGTTTATTTCCGGGGTAATTTCACAATTCCTTGGTTCATATTCTAGCCCTTCTTTGATACAGTTCCTTTTCTTTTCTGTCACCTAGACTTGCTCAGCAGTTCATAGCCACTTGGCTGGCATTTAGTCCTTCAGCCCATGTGTCTTTTTCCATTTGAGCTCATTTCAGCTCCAAAGACTTTACAAAATAGATCTAGTGTTGGCTGTCTGAAGGCCCAGCTTTTAGTTACAACCCATGTGGTTGCAGCTAAAAGTGCTCCTTCAGAAGATGTCACTTAGAATTTCACCGCTTAAAGTATCTCCAGATGACTAGGAGACAAATGAGTGGTCTAATGGATGCATAGTACATTACAAGGTACATACATCAAACACAAAGCAGGAGAAGTTAAAGAAACTCAGGAATAATCAGTTGACTGATGTTGAGCAGCGCCGCACACAGGTCAGGCAAACAGCTGGCATGATGGCAATGGAGGGAAAGGGTAACATGAAGAGGGCAGCCATGGAAAGAGAGGATAGAGATGAACCTCCATTGATGGAGACAAGCAGGACAACTTGTTTAGATGGCTGCTGGTGAGGACTGCAGCCAGCACAGCCTCTGGATAGCCAATGTGCAACCCCCAGAGTAGGATGAAGCAATTGTAGTGTGTGCTTTACGCCAAGGCACGTTGGGTTTACACAAGTCTTGGCTATGCATCTTTTAGTAAAAGCAACCTTCTGAACTTTTTATTTGCCTGGGCAGCTGGGCTGACTGCAGAGGTCTGCCTTCCAGTGAGCTTTGGCTGTGGTTTCACAATGTAGAGTGCTCAGCAGCCATACCAGCTCCAGGCACCCTTGTCTTGTCTGCTGCTCAGTTCCTGCCATGGTGTACTACCTCCCCGTTGCATTCAGACAACACCTTGCGCTAAGGACAATGAGCTTTGAAAACATCCCCAAATGATTCCAAAACTGCTCGGTCAGAAAGCCACAGCCTTGCTATCCTACTTGGGGCAGCAGCCTCAATTCTGTCCCTCCTCCTGCCACTGTGAGACTCTCTTTCAAACCTCAGTTGTTTTCACTACCGTGCTGTGGTGGGAATGTGAAAACTTCCTGCAACAGCTGGCAAGTTTCTTAAAAGTGATTTGACAGTCTGTCTGAGGGAACACAGCTGTGATGGCTGATAATCACATTGATATGGAAAGAGAGGAAATCAGAGACTTTGCACCTCCCATTTTGTATTTCAAATGATCTTCTGGAAGAATTCCACGCATATTGGCCGTCCAGACTTTGTATTAAGCACTAAACATCTCCTTATCTGTCACTTGCCTCCCCTTGTAGTCTTAGGTAGGTGGACATGTACTAGTAGATAGAGACGGGAATACAGTCTTTGCCTTCAGATGCCTCCATTGCCCCAGAACTTCTGCTACATCAGTATCAATAAATAAGGTGAACACAGAAACTTGGCTTTCTGTGTTGCTAATTCTTTAGAGTAGTCCCTTGTAGAGGTTGGTCTGAGTAATCTACAGTTCACAGACACTGCAAGGATTTCAAAGTTCTCCCAGATACAGTCCAGGAACTAGCATAAGACAAGGACTGTCTGCAACAGACAACATGCATATTGCTACCCTGTTTTGGAGAAGAAAAAAGTTCAGTACTATGGATGCAGGCTCTCCAGTGACTTTTGGCCTCTGAGAAAGGCCCTGAGGATCTTTAAAATAATTGAAGTCTCTGTTTCTGGCACTGGGATCTGATCCTACTACTCCATTCTACAATCTGCCCTTATCAATTTCCTCTGCTCCCAATTTTGCGTCTGATATTGGCTTGGCATCCATGCCTTCTTTACTGTCACTAGTAGCAGGGCTGTCTGCTACTATTTTGTTAAGAGTTTCACCGACATCTTTCTAAAAAATCAGATGCTTAAACTAAGAAACTGTATAAGACTCATATCTTTCATGCTGAGGAAGGAAAAAGGAAAGATAAGGAGAAACAAAAAGAAAAATGGGGTGGGGGGAACACCACAACACAAAGAAAGCTAGAAATAAATGTTTCCTTCCAGGTAAGTAGCAAACTTGGAAAATATGAAATAATGGAATGAAGATTTTAACCCAAATTTTGGAAGACGTTACATTCTGACAGGGCTGGAGCAACAATTCTGATCCAGAAAACTCATCTGAACAGAGTTTTCGCTCTTTTCTCACTTTTACCAGTTCTATACTGAGACAAATTCAGGGAAGCTAAGATCTGATCCATGCTACCATCACTGGAAGGAGACTGAAGGTCAACTTGAGGGCCTGTGTTTCAGTGAAAATCATGGGAATATTTATCTTTTCTTACAGAGAAGAATATAAACAATAAACAATGTTTGGGACAAATGGAAAGTTGACACCTCAAGGCCAGCTGACCACAAAAATCAACAGTACAGTGATTTGCTTGTTTTCCAGAAATAACAAACAGATTCATTTTGACAGCTACAAAGTGAAGTGATTGCACATGGCAAACTTTTAAGCTTTGAAAGTTTATCTTCACTTGGAAATTTTTCTGGCTGTTGTCTTTGCTCAAATAAATATTTCCTGTTTTTACATCAGCTTCTTATGTATCTCAGTTTGGAGACTGAAAAGCGGTGTTTGCCTAGTGCTCCCAGGAACAAACCAGCAGATGCTACTTGTCCTGTAAATGCATTGGTGATGTATTTTAATCCAGTTGTGGGAAGTCAGATATAGTTTTTGTATACATACATATATATATATATAAAGCATTATTCACAATAATGCTTTTTATCAGCTCTAGTGAAAATCAATTCTATGGTTATTCCATGGTTTTATGTGGCTACAGTGACTTGTGATCATTTGCTGACTGATATACATATGTGTTAGTAAATAAGAACTTTAAAAACACTTGTTTGACAATTTCTCGCAGGAGATTATAACAGAGCTAGGACTTCACTCTTGGAAGTGACTTGTAGAGAAAGTGTTTGTTCCATGAAATGTTTGTTGTTTTGGTTAAAAGTTTAGATGAGGACATTGCTTTAAGAATGGCTTCAGCACTACTATCTACTTTATTCTGTTGTAGCTGAGAAAAAACCTTGAGATTCTCATGGAAGAATAACGCTTTCTTGTGCCATATTTCTTCTTGAAAGAAGCATCTGCAAAGATTAAAATACTCTTGATATTCATTACATTCTTTTTAAGCTTTGATAATCTTTTATATATTAAACTTAAAGTGAGGTTTGCAGAAATCTGATAAGTGAAAAATACTGTGAATCTCATCTTACTGTTGCCTTTTGCCTTTTAAATAAAAGATACTGACTACAAATAAGTAGGTCTGTCTGTCTTTCAGACAGCATAAGGGGAGTGATAGATCGGTACTGTGCTTAGTGACAATGCATAGGACTCACAGAAGGTCAGTTAATTTTGCTACCAGATGCTCTGCAAATGGAAAGGAAAGTACACGTACCCTGTTTGTGCTAAGCCTATTAATACAGTCATTAATTGCAGTCTCCTGCTCAAACAACATCCTGAATGTAAAATAAATGAAACATTTTTGAAGGGATCGCTCTTAGTCCAACCTGATTTTTGAAAAAAGGCTTAAAGAACTTTAGTTCATGCTTGGAAATCATTACACAGACGATGTCACTGCACGTATAGCACCTAGACATAGATAAACCGAGGACCCACAGACTATTTTTTGTGAACACCTTTCTGATTTCTTTTCTTCAGAGTGGCTCTAAGTGCAAAACTTCCCAGGGAAAAGCCTCATCAGGCCTACTTTTCAGTATCTGCAATGTCATCTAATAGCATAGGCAAATACATTTTTCCTTGTTTAACATGACATTGTTTTCTTGGGCTTAAAAATATCGGTTCCCACGTTGTTCTTTGCTACTCAGTGCTTGGCATGAAGGAATCAGATTCAATTTTATCTTTGTAATTCTTAGGGGAACCTGGGATCAATTCTAGTCTGCAATGCTAAGGTTGCTGTACTTTGGGGACCAAGATACTCTCATTCATGCCACTCTTCTTCCTTAAGATTAATTTTGCACCAGCAGCCATGACAGGATGAATGCAGATCTGCTTTGTCAAATGTGGCTTCACAGGGAACTAGGGAGAAGATGAACCACTAGATAGCTAGTAAAGCAGAATCGCGCCAGCTTTCTTGCTTGTGCATTATCAAACAGCTACATCAGAAATGGACTACCCTGTGGATTCTATTCCATTTAAGAATAAGTGCGCTTTTATACTTCACCATCTGACATACGTGTTCTTGCAAGAGTACGAAACTTGACACATGCACAAAACAGAAATATTGAATTTTTACTTTATTTCTGAATTAGAAACACTTCCTCCCTTCAAAAAGTTTGAAATCCTAGGAGGAAATTCATGCAAAAACATCAACTATTTCAGTGGAATAGTGTTCTGCTTCAAACTGAAATTCTAAAGACCCATATTTTGGTAAGTCAATATGACACACTGCAGGAACAATGTGCTAATAGTAATATATTGTTGGAATTATCTAAAGGTCATTTTAAAATTTTGAATTGGAATGGTTTGTTTTCAGGAATAGTCCTGATTTTTTTCCTCAAAGCTGAAATTTTCAGAAAGTGTCTGTTTCTGCTGGGACTAAATTCTGCAAGGGGAAGCAAGTTGGAGTTCCACTTCAGTGGGAATCTGCTGCTCCCAGGTACTGAGGCAGTAAAATTACTGTAATTGCACAGCCTATTGGCTTTAGTCAAAATGCTACTAAATGTCTATGGAATAAGCCCTGTGACACGAAGTATCTGTCAGAATTATCAGGTCAGCCATACTTCTTATTCCTCTAACTTTTTCAAAAACAGGTCAATCCTTACTTAGCCTCACTTCTAACAAATCTCTATCCCATCTGGACACCAGACTTTTTCCAAGATGAGTTCCACAACACCGAGGGAGGAGGAGAAGGAGGGATTTGTTTCCATAATTGTTCGAGCAGATTTAGCTGTCTCCTCCTCATGTTGTAGAGATCCCACATATGACCTCGGTTGTGGCACGTGCCCAGGACTGCCTCATTGGAGTTTCACATGGCTGGTAATGTACAGGGAATCACTCACAGGCTTTCCTAGAAAGGCCTTATATTCCCCATCTCAGCACAGTTCGGGGAAATCTCCTTTGCATTCTTAGCAACAAGAAAAAACTATCTTGTGTTGATGCAACACCATGGTGATGCAAATATGTGGCTGGACATAGCCTAGAGATGACTTTTGACAGTTCTGAATGAGAAAACTCAAGCAAATATCATGTAGTCAAGACACAGCGCACATCTAGTGCCTATCTAGAGGCAGGTAAATTGTATCAACCTCAGCATTTCCTACACTGCCCTGTGGCGCTGTCACTTGGATAGATACCGATGCCACACACTGCAGTGGTGGATGAGATGTACAGGATTCCCAAGGTGGAAAAGTCCTCTTGACACACCGAGACAGGTCGGGAATATACCAGACCTTTCTCTATGCCTCAGTCCTGACATACAAAGACAATTTAGGCCTATTCTCTGGATATCCTGGCCACCAAATTGCAGGTGTCCATGCTGTCGCAATAGGGATGAACAGGACATCACTGTGGTCCGGTTTACCCTGCGTGTATTACAGGCTGGTCTCTGACCACAGCTCTGATCAGAGCTTACCCCTCTCACCATCACGTACCTCCACACAGAGTCACCTGATTAACTGACCCACAGAGCAGCGCTAACAGTGATTACTTTGGCAGGGCTGAGTTATTTTCAGTGCCTGCAATTCTGTTCCCTCCAGGTGTAATTACAAGAGCAATTAAAAACAGCCAACTGCCTCCAAGTATTAGTTCTTGAGAAAACAGGTCTCATAATAGGCTATATGTTCTCAACTGTAGCTCAGAATGGCCTCAAAGCACTCTTACACAGCCTCTCTGTGTTTCAATCCTTAAGCTAGCAAACTCCAGCCCCTTCTTTTTTTTGTGTTATTACTGGTTATTAACTATAGAGTGTTTTCACTCCCAGCTCTCTGGCTTTGGGCAGGACCTCCACTATGTGTGATAAATTGTGTCCTCCTTCCTCACTCAAAGGTTGGCTCTCGACAGCTTGTACAGTGCTTGGACTTGATGATCTAAGAGGTCTTTTCAACCCAGTGATTCTATGATTCCAAGTTTCCCCACCCCTCAACCATAACCTCCAGTTAGGCTAGGACTACAAATTCATAAAGGAAAGTCTTACAGTCTAAAAACTTCTCTTCACTGACTGGGTCACATCCAGTTTTCATGCTTTTGCTTCTCTGTATTCCTGTGCTGTTATATAAAATTATCAACAGACCAAAACAATACAACAAATAGTCTGCTACGGGCAAAGAAAGGAGATGTTTTTAATTTAGAACAAAGGAGAATAAAAAGAAAAACTATAACTCATTATCAGAATAGTTCAGGAAGTGATAGAGAGCTGGAGTGTCTGATTGCGTAAGTCAGTCAGAAATAAAGGTGTACTTTTGGCTAATATTAGCTGAAGCCAGGCAGCTTTGTAAGGTAGCCTGTAAGAAATACTTAAATTTCCAAATCACATTTTCATATGATTTCTGAAGTATTACACCTTCTCATAAAAGTGTAAAAGTAGATTTCAGCTGATATTATTGCAATTATTCATATTCTTTTAAAGGTAAATTCTAATGTAAAACAGTCTGTGGATGATGAAGTTGTTCCTGATCGAGAGATTTGTGTCTTGGGAATTGATACCCATAAACCTATAACGCACAGATGAGAACCCTAATAAACTAACACAAAAAATGCAAACCTCCTTGCTTTCATCAGTGCGGTTATGAACTGAAATGCAAATCCTAGCTGTTTCACATTTGCCAGCATGGTATCCCTTCTATAAAACCACATTAATTTTATTAAAAATTAAGACAAGTAAGGCTGTGAAGAAAGACCAGTTATTAATACCTTTATCTGTTGCATAGTGCCTGATAAAGTAATTTTCTTCATATGTGTGCACTCTGACTGTAGGTAACAAGAAGCACTTTCTACTTCCAAATACTTGCATCTGTATTGCACCCGTGGCTCCAGAGGTGTTTTCTGTTCTTTGAAGTTTTCACCTCAAACACGTTACCTGATTTTGTGGAAGGCACTGTCATTTTATTGGAGTGAACTTAATTTTTTACAGTTGTAAAATATCAAATTTTCTTTTTTTAAAAAAAACCAAAAAAAACACCTTAAGGTAAAAATAGAAATGCCTAGGTCTGCGAGTGCTGCTTTTGCCTGTGGAAAGATTAAAGCAATCTCTGAAATGCATTTGCAAAGGGAGAGCAAGCCAATCAGTAGTTTTTGTGTTTAATTGTTGTAACAACCATGCCTTGTTTGCCATTTCAGTTTTGAATTCTTGGCCATAAAATGAAGCTGTGGAATAGGAAGCATAGCAGAAAAAGGAGGAAAGACCAAAAGAATGAATGAAAATGTTTGTGAAGTAGTTGAACTATGGCTGCATGCCAATGATACTGCTCAAAGCATCTAGACAGTGACAGGCAAAAAAGATGAAACTTTGGGAGCAGTCTGACTAGAGAGAGGAAGCAGAGGGCTTAACATGGCCAAAAAAGTGGATTTTTTTTCCCAGCAGCAGAATGCACCAGTTCAAAAAGACAGGAAATAGGCAAAAATAGTGCCTTTTTTGTGTCCAAGAAGAATCAAGCCACTGCTTAGGCTAGACAGAAGAAATGAGCTAAATAAATGTAAGTATTATCATAAGTGCCTCAGTTATGAACTGATAATTTGTTGGTGGCCACAAAGTAGCAGAAATAAACTCAGGTAACATAATTCTCCTCTATCCACACTAATGCTGAGTGGGGTAATTTACAGAGTGCTGCTGCCCTGATGAGCCACCCCTGCTCTGTGATCCTGATTCAAGGAGAACTCCATTATTCAAAGTGCTACATGAGTGCACGGAGACAATAGCTCCATGTTTGTGTAATATTACAGTTTAGCTAATAATCCTGGTCAGGTTTGAGTATGTTAATAGTATGCCACTTTAGTTAAATTGTTAATTCTCCTAGAGGGATCTTTGTTCTTTTAATGTTTTCTCTTTGTGATATTACTTTGTGATAGTATAGGTATGGAAACAGTAAAGTCATAAATCATAAGAAAATCACTAATGCCAAAAATTTGCAATAACCTCATTAGTAATACCCTAAATTTTAAGCATTTGGTATTTGATTTGCTTCCAACAACAGGAAGGTGAGACATGACCTGGTTAAGAACAAATTTTTTGCTCTTCCCAAAAGGTCTTAAGAATATACAACACTTAATTATTGGAATACAGTGGAAGTACTGTGTTGTGTTGATCAGGCAGTTATTTTGATTAAGAATTCTAGTGCAAAATGTGCTACATGCAAGCTTTTGTTCTACATACATCTAATTCACCATCCTGTCTGTTTGCCATTTTGGGCCTCAGATGTTCAAAGAAACAATTATGCAGTCTGTACAAATTTGAACACAATCTGTTGTCTGAAAAAGTTCTTGAGACAATATGTTTTCAGTTTTATCACCTAGGTGCTTACTGGGGCTTATTGAATGTGCTCTGCTTGAAACTTATGTGACTAAAGTACACAATTTACAGTGCATATCTTATAATTTCTATGTCCTAGAGTCATGACCTTGTTCACAGTTTCTGTTCTTCAGTAGGGTCTTGCTCTATTTCTAGACTGCACAACCTCTTTTTAACCCTGTCATTATCACCACAACAGAGATATTGATAATGATGTTTTGTTGTGAATGAGTTTTTAACAGTACCTGCTTTATAAAATTAAAATCAGTCAGTTTTTCTGTGAATCAATCTTTCTCCTGTTCCAAATCACCTAATCTATATCAGGAAAGGTACAGCTTTTGAGTGGCAACTAACTCTGTGGCTAGCTGTCTCTGCACCCTCTTAAGGAATATGTGTGTACAAATAGCCACTGGGGTGGGAATGACTCCATGCGCTATAAATGCAGCTGTTTCTATTTTTTTCATTTTTATGATATATCTGAAATATTGCATCCTTCTTACTCCCTTAGCTGTAGGCTTTTTACTTTTTCAGCTTTGAACTTTCCAGGAGTGCTTAAAAATCAGTTTTCTGAGCTGTTTGTCCTTGAGCCTTTTTCTTATTTTCCAAAGAAATTATTTATAGCATGAGCTGGCTGGTTCTGTTCTTAGTTTCAGATCCTCACATTTGAGGTTACTGACACTTGGAAGCATTTTGTTTGCTTGCAGGGGTATAACCTGTAGGTAAGCACTAGCATTTGTAATGATTTTCAGAGACCAGAAAAGTATAAGCGATGTTCAGGCTTCTGAGAAGAATAATGCCACAGCCAGCAGGAAGCATCCCTCTCCTGTTTTCTGCCCCAAGATCTTAGTGTTACATTTATTGTAGAAAAATGACTTGCCACCACATTTGCATTGTATTTAGCTTGTTGCCACTCAGTCTTGTTGCTTTAAAGGAGAATTTGGCAAAAGAAAGTTCATGGATACAGTGATTTCACCAGAATCTGATTTCCAGACCAGGAATAGAGGAAGGAAATCCAGATGTCAGACTTAGCAGGTCTTGTGGCAGATGGTATCATGATCTCAAAGGCAGTGGAAGTTGGGCAAAGGGACTCATAGCTGTGTGAGAGCAAGTCAGGGGAGACCTTGAACAACTATATGGCCGGCTTGGAGGAGACGACACAGCTTGACAGGAGAAGAAGCGTAGGGGCAGGAGAGAGATCACAAAAGCATCCAAGTTTTTTACTGGAAAGAGATCTTCACACCAACAAGGTTAGAGGGTAATGGCACAGTGAAGGAAAGAGTAATTGGGAAGCTGCTTTCGAAGACAGCACAAGGCAGAAGAAGTGGAAGTATAAGGAAGAATGTGAGACACAAATAGCAAGCACTTCTCAGGTTTTACAGAAATCAGAGCCACTCATTTGGTAGATTTGTATTAAGAGTTCTGGAAAAGCTACCTATATTGCCATCAACTTTTGTATGTCTTTAGATCCCTTTAAATACACATTGAAATAAGAAACATAAATTAATATTTGAACCTATCTCACCTTATTTCAATATTTTCATTAGAAGTAGCCTTAGTAGCTGAGAGTGCTGTAATTCAAGGCAGAACAAAAGTGAATATTGGTTTATTTGTTTGCCTTTCTCTCCTGCCATGCATCTGACATTCAGGATCGCAATGTACTCTGCAAGTCTTAATACTTACTGTGCCAAATTTTCCGAGTAAGCTGTGGGAGTTGCTCTTCTGGTAGTCAGTCCTTCTTTTATATTCTGCGGTTTTAAGATTTAATTTAATAGCTGGTCATGGACAACAGAGGTATATCAGAAAAAAATGTCAGTGTTAAGAAGTGGGCAAACACCATACTGAGAGTGTGGAACAGTCACATAAATGCAAAAATCAAGCTGAGAATAATCAGGTGGATAGAAAATTTCACCTGTGACAGAAAAAAGGGAAGAAAATTAAGTTCATCTGGTGAAGTATCTAATAACTATTGCAAAGATAGAGATGTAAACTGCTCTGTGTCTGTGGTAAAAATGACAAAGCTGCAATCAACAACTCAAGTTACACTTAGAGGGGAAAAAAAAGAGATCTGAGGGGCTGTGGAGCCTGGAAGAAACTGTCCAGTAAATACTGTCTGAGCAGTCTCAGTCATTGGAAAAGCTGAAGTATAATTCAGTATATACTCTGGTCCCGGGTTTCAAGAGTAATAAGTAAATCATGTTATGCTGTACAAATTATGTACTGACAAAACATACTATGAAAAGAAACCCTCTACATCAACTATTGAGTATATGCAGATAATTTGTTCTCTTGTCAGACACTAAACTATTCACGTAAAACAGAAAGAAGTAGAGGAGCCCAAGCACAATCCTGGAACAAGGTTGCTCTTTTGCCGTAATTGCAATTTGGGATTTTTCCAAGCTGTACAGGGCGGAATGTCACTTGCCAACACTGCTTGACAGGTAAGAAGTCTGAATTATATTAGTAGATTATTTCAAAAATTAATAACTCAAAGGATTGTCTGCTGGTTCCTGAACAGTTCCCATTCTTTGTATATCCATCTCTTTTCTTTTGCCCAATAGATAGTTTTCTAAACTTTTGGCACCAAGATATTTAAAAAATATCTTCCTACACTAGCTATTTCTTCTGTAGGTTTATGCCACAGCTTTCAAGTTTTCTGCAAATGTATTGCTACTTTGCAAGCTTTAGATCCAAAGCAAAACAAAAAAGCAAAGCCCAAATCCTTTATACCAGTGATATATCATATGTTTTTTACCTTGTTGCTTGGCAATAGAAATGTAGGCATGTGAGTCCCTCCTCCATCTCCTCAGCACTGCTTGTAGATATTTTGTCGTGGCCTTTCTTCTTTTGTTCTTACCTCTCTGTGGGAGTGTTAGTTATGAAAGGAATTTTCAACCTGACTTTTTTTTTTCCTCTGAATTTATATCTCACTGTTTTCTTTAGAAGATTTCTATATATATTAAGATGTGATAAATGGCAGCTAGGGATTAGAAGGGACAGAACAGTGGGAGATCAATGTCACCTAAGTTTAGCCATCCAACTGAAGTGCCTAAGATAACTGCTCATCTGCAATGTCTCTGAGTCAGTGAGGAGATGAAGATGTCACCAGAAGAGCATTCAGTACCCCTGGGACCTGAGTCACCACCAGGAGCAGCCTACACACCAGCCACTGGCCTCAGAAGGAGACCAGCAGAGAAGAGGGTGACACTTCCCACCCAGACTCCTCAACTATGTGTTGGGAGTCAGGTGGGCTCACCTGCTCAGAAAGGGCAACCACCAAAGTTATCTGTTGCTGGCCTTTCTGCTTAGAAAGTTTGGGCCTTCAAGTAGATAATGCCCATATCCATAGGGATCTTCATTGCAGGGTCAAGAGGCTTGTCAGTTATGACTGACATAACTGTCAATGGGATCATTTCTACATCTCAGTCACTGTGTCCTCTCCAAAAAGGAGATTTGTGGTAGATTTTGGATTGGTCTTCTCTTATTTCTACAGCCATAAAGATAGTTTCTGCTCCATACCACTTTCTCATGGAACTTGCCTGTCCTGGGTACATAAAGAGTTGTGGGAAGGCAGGTAAGGGATTAGTAGCACCTTTGTGATTTAGCCCAGAATTTCCCTGCAAGGTAGGTGTGTCACCAGTCCAATGAAAAGCAATTCTTGACCTCAAGCCTATCCATACATTTGTGCCACCTAATGAAAACGCTGCATGGGTGGGCAAATGGAAGACTAGGAGCAAGAGCTGAGAAAGCAAAGGGCCCCAACTGCACATGAGGAAAGAGGATTGACTCAAAGAGCTTTGGCCTTGCCTATCCCTCCCTCTCATGGCCGTAGTTTCTCCCCAAGAAAGAGCTTCTCATCTGTTGCAGTTTTCAGCAATGGAGGTGAACAAGTTCTCATTTTGGTTTATTCTTATGCACAGTACTGCAATCTTTATCAGTCCAAGAGATGATTCAGAAAGCAGATTACACATGCCTGCCTTAAGGACACTAAATACTGCCCAAATTTAGTCCACCATCACAAGCCTCTCAGGGTACAAAGTCAGCAGTGGAGACATACCTAAGAGTTTGCAGACATACACACTGCCAAGCAAGTTAAATCCTGACAATTTCCTTGTTTAATCCATCACACATAAATGGTTACCTTTCATTTCTTTCTCTGTTTGAGTATTGCAGGCAGGCAGATTACAACATCCTCAGGTACGCTCTTTATTCAAAATTATTTTCAAATTGGTTTGCAGAACATTTCCGAAGTGCAGAGCCTGTGAGTGTTTTGTAATAATGTGCTGGATATCTGAGCTTTGTCAGTTAACCCATGTGCTGCTGGGTTTGCCTCAGGGTTAGAGAATTCAGTGGACAGCAAGTGGTAAACTCTCATCGCCATCAAATACACTGCTGGAAATTAATTGCCAGCTGAAACATCCCTCTAGACTGTGTGCGTGTTAATAACTTGTCTTCATTTAGATATAAATGTGAGAGTGTCAGGAACTCAGATGTTGATTTGGGATTCACATAATTATTTATAGGCATGTGTTTAGACTGTTCACTCAGCTCTGGTGGCATATCTGTGCAATCATTTGGTTAAGTGACAATGCGTATGGCAAAGCAGGAGCTCTGTAACCTTAATTTATTCATGACATGGCACATTGGTTTCTTGATCCAGTTTCTGAAGAAATATTTAAACCTCCAGCTGGCACAATGTAAAGTAACATTCTAAATTAAAAAGGCGACATTTGCGGCCTTTCAGTACTTAAACGGGGTCTGTAAGAAAAATGGGTCTGTTGCCATAGGACAAGTGGTAATTTAAAGTAAAAGAGGGTAGATTTAGACCAGATAATTTTGCAATAAGAGTGATGTAACACTGACGTGTTGCCTAGAGAGGTGGTAGATGCCTCATCCTTGGAAGCATTCAAGGTCAGGTTGGACAGGGCTCTGAGCAACCTGATCTAGTTAAAGGTGTTTCTGTTTGTGGGAGGGGGGTTGGACTAGATGCCCTTTGAAGTTCCCTTGCAGCCTAAACCGTTCTATGATTCTAAAGAATAAATAATGAGTGGTCTGGAGTAGAGCTGACTGCACATGAAACTTTGGAATAATGCAGAACAGATCCTCTCAGACGCTATGCACCTCTATCTGGGCAAGACGCATGCAGGAGGATGGGAGTGATTGGCATCCATAGACATGGTGTTTCAGTGTAAACTGCTGAACCCCTTTCACAGGGTGACCTGTGCTAATCACTGGCAGAAGAGGAGATCAGGCCTCAGTTTATCTCTCCGGTGCCAGTCTTTAATTGGTATTTCCTACTTTTGCATGTGTGAGCAGCTGTTTGCAGCCCAGTGTGGCGATTCTGATGTACCTGCAGTGTCTCAGAATTACCAGGGGCGAGTCCAAGCACAGCCTTGGCACAAACTGCTGTGCATGTAGTCAGAAGTCATTCCCTCCACAGCCAAAGGACGCTCAGAGATCCAGAAACACCTGTATGCTTTTATTATGTCCCTTGTATTGGTCAAGGTGTGTTTTTTTAAGAAAAGACACTTCAAATGGCTTACATTTATATTAAAGAGGTAGATTCTACATTATTTAGAATTATGTTAAACATAGATGAAATGAATACTGTAATAAATACAATCATATATTAAAAATGGCAATGTAGGTAATAAGGAGTTTATGATAAACCAATAATCTCAAAATATTATATTCAGTAGTGCTTCTTAAGAAGAAAACTCTCTCCCAACCAAGCTGTTTAGTGTTTTAAGAATAATTTTTCTCAGTTTCACTAAAGTGAATCACTAAAAGGACTCAGTTTTGAAATGATTTCCAAAAGATTCGAGAACCCATCTCGGTTTCGAAGTTCCATCTTTTGCTTATCATATCTGAGCGGAACGCTGTCACTTCTGTACCACAAATTTCTAACTAATAATTTGCTTTCTTATCCCAATACTCCACATTAGCATGGAAAGAACACATTGCTCCAGTCTGGTATTTTTCCATTTGCTAAAGATTTTACTGCAGCTTAGCAGGGAGACAAATATAGTGGTGATACCCAAATAGAAGTGACTTATTAAAAAATGCATATAGTTGATTCTGCCTTGAGAAAGAAAGCAAGCAGTGCTTTTCCATGCTTTTCTTTCCTCATCCCTGCAGTCTTCTGAGGGTGGTTTGGGATGTGATATGGCGGTGGGCACATCACAGTGATGATACCACTGTGGCCTTCTGTGGGGTATCATTAAACTACAGGAGCTGATCTGTAGCCAGCACATCCCTACACTCAACGTTGTCTGCCTAGTTGGGCTCTTGAAGTGCTCTCTAGGTAAAAGATGGAGACCCTGGGTCCACCTTTAGAGTCTCCCATCAGCACATATAAAATGTGAGAGATCTTTAAGAAATTCCTATGCTAGCTTGTAGAAAAGAAGATCTAATTCTTTTTGCCAATGAGACAATAGAAAGCATTTAATTGGTGTAATATATTAATCCAGCTTGGAATTTGGATAGAGCATCTCCTCTAACCAAAGTACATCCTGGGACCTGGTGGACATTGTTGTCATATTGTGCACACATAGTCATTTTCACACATTTTCACACATTTTGCCACATTGAGGGCTCCAGAAAATAATCAACCAGGAGTATAATATTACCTAGCACTGTAGTTAGGCATAACGTGAAAATGAATTAAAAAGAAGACCAGCACTCCCAGGCTCCACAGCGCATCTTCATGCAGCGCTATGGGATTACTATCGTCTTCACATCCTGTTCATAATCAGATACTCCTGGCTTTTGTGGCAAAGACAGATGCGGAGAAGATGATTGTCAGGTTATGTGATTCAAGGCTAATCACGAGAAACACAAAGGCCTGATAAGGAGCAGATAAACAACTGGGCAGAGGATCCCTAGCAAACCAATAACCAGCAAAATAACACACACTGAATCAGCTGCTCTGAAGACTACTCAAGGAGAAGTATTCACACATTATGTCCTATGTGATACCCACCAAGATAAGTTAACCAAAGAAACTATTTCCACAGAACTCCTTGTAGGCTGCCAGGGGTTATTGCCTAAAGGGCACAGGACTCAGTGCAGGATGCTGAGAACGGCATTTGGGGATTGCATGAAAATAACTCTGTCAAGTTTTAAGTAAATTCTGGGAATGTATAAGACTTAAGGGGTATTTATGAGATGGAAATAAGGTGAGTAAAGAGAGGCACTAAGGTGGATGGGGGAGGAACAAGCAAGTGAAAACAAAGGATAAAGGGAACAAAAGGGCCTGGTTATGTGTAATCAGGTTGCTAGTCCATGTACTTGCCTGATTGAACCCTATGCTTCACCACCAGAGTCTAATTGATATTCTGGTTAAATCCTATTTATAACAGTCTTCTGTTCTCAGTAGGAATGTGTGAATGCTAGTGAGCCTCAAGATGGACTTGTAGGCAAGTAGGAGGTGGTTGTACCAGCAACAAGAGAAGGATTGTGAACCTCCATGCCTAGTATGCCTGGATACCAACACCTGGGGAGATCAGGGAATCTGGAACAGGCTACTGAAATAATCTGTACTATGTATAAGTATGTGTATGTTTATGTGTATGTGTATAAAATACATGCATATTTTCTATTACTGGACTTCCATCCTAATAATCTGGATAGGAGGAACAGCATTGGGCAGACTGTGCCTTTTATGAGTGCTGTATGTTTGTATGGGTACTGGCAAGCGACTGCTGCTGTCTGTGAGGCTGGCTCTGTGTGTGTGTACGTGCATGCACTAAGCCTTTCTGCTGGCTGGACTTCACTATCAAAATGCCTCTCTAATTCAGAGTTCAAAGAAGAGGAAGTGCATATTAAAATATAAAGATCTGAATATATATGCAATGTATACAGAAATTTTGAGGAATCATAAAATAAGAACCACAAAGCAGACGCCTCTGGCTGGTGCAGGAGTGCATTACGCCAGTGTGCATTCTGCTTTGTATCAGCAATTCTTCTCCTGGTCACCCTGTTTTATGGGGCATTTAATTCCTTGGAAGGAAAACCCTCTGAACCCTTGGCCAGGTTGAGCTGGGCTCCTGGGAGTGCACGTGAGCAAACTGCAAGCAGAGGATGCCAAGAGGCAGCTCTTCAAAAACTTCTCTCTGTCCTGCTGCAGAACTATGAAAGCCATCTAAATTGCCTATGCTTTCTTACGCTTTTACCTGAGCATTATTCTTCTTTGTGTTAAAAGAGAAACTGGACTGTTCTGCAGGACTTTTTTCTAGAGGAAGGCTTGCTTTTTATAAGGGAGCTGATGTCTAGTTTTGTGGGTGGAGATATGGCTTTGACATGATTGTCCACTCATCCAGTATTAACTCACAAGAGAAGTAGCATCATTCCATTATAACCTTTCCAAGCCTGGCAGCCTTGTGCAGTTTTTATTTCTTGTTACAGTGAAGCCTTTTGCAATAAGGATGAGGAATGTCCCCTCCCTGTTCACCCTCCTCATCCTATTTTTACATTATTAGGAAGGTTACTGAAAAGATACAATAGATGGTAAGGTCTGTTATTGGGGTTTCTCAGAGAGGCAGCTTGGAAGATTCTTTTCTGAAACACTGCCCTTTATTTCATTAATAGTGGAAGCTATCCAGTAATAAATCAGAGCTCAAGCAACACGGCTGACAAAAATAATTGTTTTTTTCCCCAGGAACAAATTGCAAACCTTCTGGTCTCACCCTTGCTTCTCCACCTGCCATCAGGCTCTGCTGCCATGCTGTCTGGCATTCTCAAAGCCAACAAGAAAAATCACATTTCATTTCCAAAATGGATTTCAGCACAAACCCAGCTCTTAAGATTAGTCTCCATCACTTCTCCACGAGTATTAGCGGCACCCGCCTGTGTAACCTTTCCCAGTATTCGTTTCACACGTATGAAAGTACACAGATGGCCAATTATGCCAATGACTGCACTGAATTATTATGTGTAATTAGAGATGGGAGCAAGTTTCTAAGCTGAGAATAAGTCAGGTCTGACTCTGTCAGACTTGTGGATTTATGGGTTTGGGGAGGGCAGATGGTTTGTCCCTTATCTGTACACGTAGTGCTTTAGCACAGACATTTCATCAGCCATTCACTTCATGAATGTAAGCAGGGGATAAGCAAGTGGTGTGAGGTGCAGGGGAGAAGGCAATGAACTGCCACCAGAAGAAGACGGGAGGAGCTGGGGGCAGAGGCAGGGTGATGGGTGCCAGCTGAGGGGCCATCAGGGATAGCTCTGCGTATGGCTGGGGCTGCTTCAGAGCATGGGTAGAGGGAGGTACAGGACACCAACTTTTCTCTTTTTAACTCTTATTCACTGCAAGGTATAGATTGCTGAGCTTCTTGCTAAATATTTTAGATTGAGAGAGAGAGAAAAAAGAACCACAATGAGAAAAGGGAGGTAGTGTTATTAATAAGAAGTTAGATGTAGCGTTATAAATAAGATGGCTGAGGAGTCAGCCCACTTCTCCTCCTACCCAATCTTGAGATGAACTGGTGGCATTCATTTATACCCTGTTATGTTCTGCAAGAAACACTTTTTACTTCAGGGTCGCGTAGAAAGACTTGACTGTGAAAAATCAATGCTTTCAGATAAATGCAAAGTCTGAATTAGTACTAAAAGATTTACACTCAGACTGGTATTTTCTTCTCTTCTTTCAAGTTTATTCAAATACAAGAGTAATTAATTCTTCAAGCACAGTTGAACCTTGCCTATATTATACTAAAATCTGGGTGACTCACTGAAAGTTGCTAAGTTTTTCAAATTCATGAGCATGAAAGGAATGAACAGCAGAAATTGATGCTTCTCAAAGTGCACTTATTTTCATTTGATAAATTTTGTTTAATGTCATTTCAGATACTATAGTTACTAATCAATCTTCAAAATACAATTATGGTATATTTTATAGGCAGTGATATCTTAAGAGAAAATCTTCCTAGGCTCTTTAAAGATGTCCAGTGTGATCATCTAGTGAAATAAGGGCAAGATAGACGATTTTATGAACTTTCTAGAAAGTGGGTAGAAGGTGCTTGATAATATTTTTCATTGTTAATAATTTTTTTTTCAATATTACGGGCTACTGTTTACTTCTACGCATGTTTTTCAATAGTGACACCTACTTAAGGTTGCAAAATGTGAAATATTTGACAAAGCTACCTGAAGATTGTTTGCTGGATATATTTATTAAACTTCTATAGCAGGCATTTAAATACATTGCACTACGCATTATTTTTCACAGTGCTCAGTTTCTTTGATACTTGGCCAAATAAAGCATTTTTCAGCCAACAGACTTATCAAAACACTTACCAGTCTCCAAACTTCCCTCCCATTTTTGAGGTCTGATCTTTGAATTACAAACATTTTGATGCTATATTTATGAAAAACACTTACTATGAAAAATAAATTATAAGGAATGTGCTTATCACAACTTTATGATTGTCAAGTTAAAAAATTAATAAAGAAATGTAAACCTTAGAAAAAAAAGCAAGCCACTGCGGCATGTAATATATTCTAGTTAATCTTTTTAATACATAGATATGTATCTGTAATTCTTCCTACTATTATAAATCTAAAAAAAGCAATCTCAAACATTTAACACCTCAGCATCTCCATGTAATATGCATTATGTAATAAGCCCCTCCAGTTAAATAACTTATCCAAAAAAAAGAGACCCTCACAACAAAAAAGAAAAAATACAGCAAACCACTCCCCCCAACTCTATAGTGTCAGCATTAATTTTATATGGATGTGAAGCTTGTTAGATGTCTCCTGGATTGCTGCTGTTGCTGAACATTATCAGTGAACTCCACTAATGTAGTTTCTGCCTGTGTATTAACAATGATCAGTTACAGCTCTACAATTTTAATAGCTCACTGTTTTTTCATTCTCTTCCTGCCTCTTTGAGGTTATGAGCGCGGATTGCAATACCTGTAATCCTGGCAATAGTTGAAGTGATTATCTGTTCCAAACACCATTAGATCAGCTAAAGAGAAGTGTGGCCAAAACAGCTTTACACCACCCCTCAAATACTGCCTGCCTAACCTTCTTGTTTCATGTAGAGCCATGGGGCCACTAGTCCAAGCTTTCACTGTGATCCAGAGGGGCCATTTTGATTCTCTGTGGATTAGGTTTCCATCCAGAGATTAAAATCTCAGCCTGAGTTTCCAAGACAGCTTAATGCTTCTGGCTCCCAGGTCAGGGTATCCCAGTGTGTACCAAGGTATGGCCCCAAAAGATGAAAAAAATAACCAGGGCTATCCAGATGACTTTCTTTTATTCCAATCTTTTCTTTGTTGTTATTATTTTTGAAAGAAAAGCAAGCTGCATTGAACTGGGACAAAAGGGGTAACAATCAGAACATTTTTGTGGGAGGGAAAAGCCTGAAAAAAATCCACTTTGGAAGGATGCAGAAATTTTTTTGGCTTGTATCCTGGGCTGCCCAGCTCCTCTGGCTGCCTGCTATGTAGGCGGGCTCCCACAGAGCTGAAAGCTTGTTCCGCAGAAGGAGATGGCTAGAGAACATGAGAGAAAAACCCTGAAGCCTGCTTACTTCCAGGAAGAGAGACCAATCAAGGGACTTCTACTTTCTCCTTCCCTGGGCTGATATGGAGACCCGGGGCAGCAGATACCCAACTAATTAGCAATCTACTCTCCTGGTGAGCAAGAGGCTGCTGCGATCAGGACAGCCACCAGTTGAGATGAGAGGTGTGGAGGCAACCAGCTGAGAGCCCAGGAGCCCTACCTTTGGTGGCGACTTGAGTTAAGTACTGCTCAGATACCAGCTGTCCCCTGCAACCACCAGCTGGAGCCCACCTGCACCCCACCAGCAACAAGCAGACAGAAGAAGGGTTTGAAGACAGTTGAATAGAAAACTGAACTGGTAGAAAAGTTGGCTTGAGAAACTGTTTTCCAACAAAATAGCATTTCTCAATAGAAATTCATTTCATAAGGAAGATCCTGATCACCCCCTGTAAAATATACACTAAGGCTGAGTGACAGATTTAGCATGTGTACATTCAAGGGAAGAATGAACTTTGATTAGTTGTAACGAGCATCTCCTTGCCAGGCCCTACCAGCTGTTCAGTGGCCAAGAATCTACTACTGAAAGAAAACATGGTCCCTGGGTGGTTTAACAAGCCTGGAGCAGAAATCTACTACTGCCTGTGCTCTCTTGCTAGTGAAGGTGCCACGGTTTGATGAGATAAAAATCTGGGTTGACCAGTTTTGTCCATTAGTAACCTAATATGTCCTGGAAGAGTTATCACACAGCTGGTAGCAGCCTCTGAAATTCTCAATAAAAAAAGGCGTTTACTGAATAAAATGAGGTGACTATGCGGCTAGTCATCTAGTTCCTGTTTAAACTAGATTAGCTGCATCCAGACATCTTAAGATTTAGGATGCTCTTTTCCCTGATGGTATTAACTGCCCAAATGTGGCTCAAGACAAAAATTAAGATAGAAATTTCAGTCATTAGTTTTGCTGCCTGAAAAGAAATGGTCATTTATAAACTATCTAGCAGTGAGGATACATTTAGCAGCACCTGACATCTTTCTGCTGTGCTTTATACTAGGCAACAAGAGCTCTAATCCCCTGTATTTCTTCTTCTTTCTCTTTTATATCTATTTCAGTATTTTTGTTTCTTTCTTTCTCCTCTCAAAGGGCTAAGATGAGCATACTCCACAAACATATTTTTAGCTTAGGCCTCTGATCGCATTCCTGTAGGACAAAAGAATTGCGGATCTGCTTGCAAATATTATGTTACTTCTTTTAGTTGTCTTTATGCAATTTTGCATTAGGCTTTTGGTATCTACCTGCAGGGAATTCATGCTGAGCCATAAAAGCCTATTACAACAGTGACTGGTGTGAGGCACTAAAAATACCTTGGTCTGAAACAGCTTGTTTCAGCTTTTTATCAGGCGCTAAGAAAAGTGTGCTGCATAATACCTTACAGGAGAAGGATGATTTCCAGAGGACAAACTCAATACCTCTGAAAGTGACAGAAGGAGAAAAAAAGAGAGTATGAAAAGCTAAGCACTCGGTGTTCCCTTTTGTAAAACAGGAAACCTTTCCCAAAGTAATTCTCTATAGTTAAGAGAAGCTACCCTGAAAAAAGGTAGCTCCAGTTCAACACTCTTGTTCAAAACTTGGCCTTCACTGGTCACTGTTTTCTTACTCTTTTCTCTAAATTAGCTTCAGATTTTCTCATCCTTCTCCAGTGTCTCATCACTTCATCTCTCTGTAATTTTTTGGACTTTATTTTTGAGGCTTTCTCATCTGTTTTTCTCTGCCACCTTCTGATCCTCTCTTCTACTGATGTGCTGATACAGTCATGGTTAATAAAGCTTTGGTCTTCAGCCTTGATTTATTTATTCTTCTCTCCCATCATAAGACCTTCACTTCTAACTCTGACATCAATAGCTGTTTCTCTTATTTCTGCTGCTGTCCTGCAGACTAGACTATCTTCCTTCACATGAATTTCACTTGACCTCTTTTATTTTAGCCATCTTCTGTCTATCTCTTTTTCTCTAATTAAGCCAACAGTTGATTCAACAGCAACAGTCCAACACATTTTTACTTCTTAGACCTCCTTGCAAGCAGTCCTGCTGCCTGAAACACTACTGGGGTTTTCTGACCCTTCCTTGCCAGTCACTATGTCAGGGATACAGAACATTTACTTCGATCCATTCTTTAATAATTACTCATGATTGTGTATTTGTATTAATGCAAAATATGGTCATAGTGTCACCATTAGAAATAAGTCATCCGTTTAGGCCTTAGCCTTTCAGGAATTATAATAATTCATAGTCAGCTTCAGTGCAGATACAACTCAGGATCACAGCTCTTGATTTGTGAGATGAAATTCAGAGTGTTTCTGTAGTTAAAAATGAAAAGAATTATTTAGAGATTTTTAAAGAGAAAAACACTCATGCCTGTCTATAATTTTTAATTCAGGTCTCAAACTTGGGTTGGGAACAAGATTAAGTGTGAGTATATCTACCTTTTCTTGCAATTATTCCATCTAGAAGTCAAAGAGTGAATATAAACTACCACCAGCCATGAAGATCAATAATTCTGATACAGAAAGAGTTTTATCTGCCATTACAGGGTGTGACATGATTTAAACCTGAGAAAATATCGTCTTCATTTTTTTCTATAGTCTGACATTCCTACATTTCTGAGGCAATGCATTATGCAGCTGATTTTTGACAAAATAATGCACCCAGCAAGGAAAGTTGGCTACAGCAAAAAGGATATCTGATGCATTGACTGTAATAATTACTTGGAGAGACTGAGTTTTAAACAGCCTAAATTGGGGAGTGCTGAGGGGCTGTTGCTCTATCACATGCCAGGCCTTCCACTGAGAAAAACAGCAGGTTCAATAGCTGACATGTTATTATTAATTATTACTTATAATTTTTATTTTTCCAAGTATTCTGGTCAGGAAATTGTCTGGGAGATTCAGCAGCCTGAAGTCTGCCTCCTGCTGCTGTGTTTCACTGGGGCTTGAGGTCTGAGCTGCTGCAGGCAGTGACTTCTGGTTGCTCCCTCTTGGTCAGCCCTGTTAGCAGTGGGGTAGCAGCCCCTGGAGCCTTTCCTAGTTCTCATCCTGAGAAACACCCAACTGCGCTTGGGATAGCAGGAGTTCCAGGGACAAGGAATTCCTGAGCATCCCTGAGCATCCACGACATCACATTATTAAAGAACACCCATACACTGAAAAGAGGCATTAAGCAATTTGTCCTTTGGATACTCCTGAAGGTTCCTGTAAAGGGTGACTGACCCTGGAGTGAAGTAAAGAATAATAATATAAGGTGCCAGAGCTTTCAAATGCTCCAGCTTGCATGAGCCGGATGCTATTAAAAATCATAAAAAAGGAAATTCCAAAGCCCCACACAAGGTCTACAGGAAGTTCAGACTATATAAGCTAAACATTATGCAACACCACCAGCAAGATCAGTATATCTTATTTGAATGAAGTGTAAATATAGTTAATTTAAGTGGAGTCTTCCTTTTTTATTATGGTTATGTGGAAACATGTTTTCTTTTTAAATAGGAAAAAAAAAAAAATTATAGACCCTCCCATCTCCTATTTGCAACCATTATTCCCTCTTCAAAGAAGCAGCCCCCGAATAAAGGCACACTACTTTGAGCAGCCTTATAGAAGGTATGTTTGTTTAATATAATAAACCCGTTACATGGTGTTAGCATGGGGCAGTAGTGGAAGCTCTGATAAGAGTAAGCAAGTTTTACGTAATCTGTGAAAGAGCTGAGTAAAAAGCAGGGGCTCAGGCTTCATTGTTCCTGCTTATAAGGTAACAAATCCAGAATAATTTATTTTTAATGCTGCTTCGAACTGGAGCAAGAGGAAAATCAAATTTGAAGGTTTGGAGTGAACATCAAAATTGAAAAACAAGCCAGGAAATAACAGACTGGGTCTCTGCCATTGACCCAGAAGCCCACAATACTATACAGTCCTTAACAAAATATCTGAAGAAGCAAAGAAATAGCATAGTGCTTCCTTAGGAAGCTTGATAAGTATTTCTTCTCCTCCTTAAATACTACTCCAAAATTGGAAGTCTGACACCTGTGAATAGAGTTGCAGCAGGTTAGAAAGTTAGCAGCACACACAGCAGCAAGAAATTTCCAGCCTGCTGCTAAACCCAGTGACTACAATGATCATGTCATTGTCTAATGTCAACATTTAATAATAGCCATTGTCTCAAGACCACAATGAACCACCTAAAAATGACCAATTGGTCCTCAGCAATCTGCTCCTTGTATCTAACATCTAGATACCTACAACTATCCACGTGATGCATCTCACATGTAACTGCTTCCACTAAAAAAATAAAAGTTCCTGTGAATACGTGTTGTGTGGGGTTTAGTCTGATCTCTATGACACACCTCTTCCAGTACATGTACTCACAACTGATGCTTAAGTGAGACATTGGACATTTTGTTCTGTTTGACAGTGACATTAGGTTTGTTGTCTTGAAGTCTCAGAAAATTCCTGCCTGGTTTGGGTCATCTTAAGCTTTGCCAATTGATCAGGAATTATTTATCAGAGAAGGGGTACCTGAACACCGCAAGAATGGTGAGAGAGCAGCAGCAGTACAGAATGGGGCCCTAACTGTAAAGGTCAAAGACCTTGAGTGAAAGTTACTGAACTATTGTGTAAATGAAAAATAAGTCCTTGATCAGATGTTCATCAAGGTCAAATCTCAAGCTGCAGGGTTCAAACAAGTCCAAGAATTCCCAAGATGTTTATTGGGCTGGGAAAATTGAGCCTAACACTTGACGGTCAATGGGCTCCTTCTGCTCTCTGAGCTCTGTTTTCTTTCCTGAATGCTATAAAAAATTACTTTGTCACAACCTGCCAAGTGGTGCTAAACTGTGGTCATTGTGGCAAAGCCTTCCTGCAGAGATAGGTGTCTAACTAGCTGTGTCCTTTCAGGACTCATGAACTCTGAATCTGAGTATGTACCCTTTGCACAACTCCTGAATGAGGATTTGTCAAAACTCCGAGCCACAACTTGTCAAGAAACAGAAAGCTTGAAAAAGCATTACTCCCAGTTCAGAGTTTTGACAAATTCTTCTAATTCAGAAACCATCTTATCACAACCCTTGTACAATTCAGGAACGTACCTTGAGAATTATAACTTACTTCTATAAAAACCTCTAGAAGATACCATCAAGTCTAAGCTAGCAAGTAACCAGACCTTTTGCCCTAGATATTTGTTCACCATTACATACTATATCCATTGCTCCATTCTTGTACACCTTAACAGCTTGCATTGAAGACCTTCAGTGATGCTCTTGGCAGGAACTGACTTACTTTAACTGAATTGGTCAATGTTATTATTAGTGTTTGGCCACTTCTCAAGAGTGGCTAGCTCAGAAGACCATGAGTGAACTTTCATGAATGCTTATCAACCACGCGAAACATTTTCAGAATAGATAACCCACCAGAACGCATACTAAACTTTCTGATTTTTTTTCTGATTATTTGGTTTGTTTTGTGCATGTCTTGTGGAGCTCCATCTAACCAGACATTAATGACTTCCCTGAAAATGCAGTGGATGACAAACAAGACAACAAGGACTGTTGACCTGACATTGTTGGCAAACCATTCTACATTTATTCTAATAGTTTCAGCCTACCTAAAGTACTGGCGCCTGTGAACAATAGCTCTAATAAGACTATTAGACATTACAATTTCAATAGCCATGTTTTCCAAGAAAAGAAAGGAAACTATTGAGACCTAAAAAGAAAAATGTAAGACCCTCCTGAACTCTGAGTGAGTCAGTCTGCATCACTGACATGGACTCATGGACTGATCAACAAAAGGTTCTTAGCTCTGAGACTGCCTTCTGCCTACTGACCATATTCTCCACAGAAACTGTGGTTTTCATCAGTCATCTAAGGGGACAACCCAAAATGCTGAGGACAAATCCAGCAAAATATTGAGTTCAGCTCCTTTTTTGAGCTCCGAAGCCAGCTTTTCCTGCAGCACTTCAGTGAAAAACTCTTGTTTATGCTTTTCCTGTTGCAAGCTGAACTAAGAGTGATCATCTGGGAGACTGAATCTTGAAGGCTATAATTAATTACATTCAAGTTGTAGGCAATTAAATATGTAGATCCCTAATTCTTGAGTAAGCTAGCGAGAAGATATATTGTAAAGCACTTTGCATCAAAGTAATGTAAACTACTAGTCTAGGAGAAAAGAGAAGATGAGAAGACCTGTGCTGGTACTTACCCACTTACCTACACAGATTATCTGTGAGCAAAAAGGAGGGAAATACTGTAGGAAGCCTGTGTAAAAATGAAAGAGCTGAAAATGCAAGACTAGAACAAATACTGTGTCAAAGAATCATTTTTGTCCTTGGTTATATAATACAGCCTGGAGAGGTCATGTTGGGCTGAAGTCTTTTCAAGGATGGTGTGCTGCAGATCTTGCGACTCTGTCCCAGAAAAGAGAAAGGGTTTCTTTCAACTTAAGAAATGATCTTGCACCAAACCATCTGCTTTCTTTCTTTGATCTCTTTATTAATGTAATTTTCAATTAGTAAAAATCAGACTGAAAACTTTGTATTTGCTTCACCCTATTGCAGAAGTTTCATAAAGATTCTAATACTGCACTCAAGTCATAAACACCATATATTTGGCAAAACTGAGACGACAATCTGCTTCACAATTCTTTGAGGACAAGTTCCAAAAAACCCATTTAGGAGTCTAAAGCAATGTTCAAGCAGAAGACATGAAGGTCCAAGACAGTGATGCAAAAAGAAAAAAATCCTACCACATCCCTTCCCTCTCACATCCCTGATGCCTGAAGCCTTATCCAGAAAACTTATTTGGGTGTCAAACACTGTGCTGTCACAAAAGGCCAGAGGTATTGCTTTCTTGCTCTACCTGAATATCTGATACGAACCCACCTCCCATCTAAGATTCCTTGAGACTCACAAAATAGGCATGTCTCTGATGAGACCCATCTGGAGGCCTGATCTGCACATATTGCACACACACTGAATTTAATGAAATGGCAGCAGTAATGTCATTAATGGCAGTGGCAGCAGGAACTGATCACTGTTTATACAATACCTTAGCTATTAGGGCAGTTGCCAAGTAAAGAGGAGGCTGAAGACACAGCTCCACATTTTTTTCCTCTCAGCCTGCTTTTAACCACTCAGTTATTTCCAAAGAGATGGAAGACAGCCTGGTTTGTCTTTTCAAAACACTGAGCTTCTCAGTGTTTCTGAAACGGTTGACATCCAAAAGATGTGTAAGCACAGGCAGCCATTCCCTTTCCCAGTGTGTAGCCACTGTGATTTTTGTTCTGAGGTGCCTGGCAGTGTTCAGCCAGGCTCTGGGGTGCCTGGGCTCCCCAGGAGCCGGGAGCCTTTGCTTTGGATGCTGCAATGACAGCTGACATAGCTTTCAGCTCTAGTCTGGGAGATGCCTCCAGGATCATCTTGCTCCATCACATCCTGCCAGTGAGTTACTGTGGAAAGGCACCCTGGGGTAGAAGTGACTCGGGAGGGGAATGCTGCTAATGAAAGCTGTCAAACTATGCTGTCTTTTTGCCTATAATATTTTTTCCTTCTTATTGTCAATACAAGAACCTGTGGTTTCACATTCTCTCGGATACAGTGTGCTGGGAATGGCTGTGCCTGGCTGCTGTAGCACCACAAAGGACAATTCTGCACCAGCAGGAGATATGAAGTGAGCCCTGGGGTTTCTCAAGTCAGCTGAACTGTGCTGCCAGAAACAACATGCTTGCAAAAGCCCTGGTAGAATTAGTGTGTCAGAAATCATGGCATTTTTCAATATTTCTGATTGAAAATATATATACTTCGAGGAAATAATACAGAAATTGCCAAATATTTCAGGCCGAGTCATGTTTCCATGAAAGTCATCGGGAGAATTGCCACAGACTTTTAAAATACAAGGATTGGGACCTAAAGAGCTCATTTATAAGGAAAAAGTGATATTTTGATGCACCAGTATTTTTCCAAACTGTTTTAGGAAAAGTATTAATAAGTAAAGGAAAAAAACTTGAAACCTTGAAAAATGCTTAATTACCATAGCAACGCCTGTCTTACTGTCGAATATCATAACTACAGAGAGACACAGAGCTGCCATGACCAGACAGCTTCTTTTAAAACTTCCTGATTGCTAAAACCAATGAATTGTACTGTATAATCCTCTTTGAACACAATAACATAAACAGCTTCTCCTGGCATTAGTCACAGTCTGCCAAACCAAAGGTTTCCCACACCTTTCCATGCAAAAATGGAGATCACCTTTACTTAAAGCTTTTAAAGAACCTTTTGTTACAAAATGGAATACAAAATTGAGTTAAATAATGAATGATACTGCAAGATTTGTAGGGAACCTTTTCTTCCATGACTCAGTCTCACTGAGAGAGGCAAACAGTTTGAATCCTCTCAATATTAAAATCATACAGACTTGCACAGAATAACATTGATTTGCTGCACAGCACACAAATATTAGGAGCTCTCCAAAAAGCATAATAGAAATAAATTTATCATACTGTTATTAACAATGAACTTCTCTTGGTTATAGATTCAAAAGCTGATGATCCCCCTTTGAAGCTATGTATGGCCTCAATTTAGCAACATACTTGAAAATTTTAAGTGCACAAAAATGTAACTGTGATGCTAAAAGACATCACGCAGCCTCTCAAAGTAAAAGGACTGTCTCTGAACTCAGCAGGCTTTGGATCAGAATGTAAAACTGCTGAGCTGTGGGATTTGCGATCAATGGGGACCAGGCAGAGAGAGAGGACTAGCGCTGGGCAGCACATCACTGCTCCTGAGAAAGTGTCGTGTTCCCCCACCTCTCCCTCCAGCCAGTCGTCCCTTGTAAAATAGTGCAGCAGCAGGTACCTCTGTGTTATTAACAAACTGTTCTGAATGTTCTTACCCTAACAGAAGGCAATTTTAAGTGGTCAGTTCCATTACAGAGGACAAGACCCACATATTCATAGTCTTTACATTGATATCTTACAACTGCTGACAGTTTAAGTCCCTGAAATTCTGTCAACTTGAAGCAATTAAGGCAAGCATGAATGAAATCTTTGAGAAGAAAATTAATGGAAAAACTTGACATACACTGCCAAAGTTGAGGATGTTTACTCTGCAGGTGACAGCAGAGAGCGGAGGTGGTAGGCTGCCTTGGTGGAAGCAGTGCAGCCATGACATGGCAGGGACATGTTTACACAGCATAGTCTTAAGACTCAACTCTTCCCACTTATTTTTGACTGCTGAGGAGAAGAGCAGAGACCCTATTATAACAAAAGAATTTTCTGATATGCATGAAGTACCATAGGGAAAAATAATACAACTTTGTGAAGGAAGCAAGGCGGTTTACTTTGTTTCTGGCTATTTATAGCTCCCTTGAACATTTTGACAATTGCAAACAATTCTGTAGATCAGCTATTTAAACACCCTGCTGACTGTATCCCAACAGGGACTAGAGGGGTTTATTAATTTTTCAGCCAGAGAGAATTAAAATTGTGATTCGCTGAAGAATGTGCCAAAACAAGTCAGCCACCGAATTTTTAAAATTTCACTTTTTATAAATGATCTTATCATTGGAATGTTACTCCAATTGCCCCCCTTCTCTTCACACTCAAGTCAATCAGTTCACATGCAACCCCCTCCCCAAATCTCTCAGTTAACATTTCAGCATAAGGCATTGCACTGTCTCCTACTGGAACTTTGCTTTATTTAAAGTCTGAGGTCTCTTGAGTGCTGGGTTAAAAGAAACTTTCTGGAGGGATGACTCCCCAGCACCAGCTTCACCACACTACAAGAAAACTTTCATTCAGCCATTAATGTCACCAAGGAAATTGAAGTTAATTCTAGCTACCACCTTCTCAGATACAGACTTCTGGAAAAAAATGCATGGCCTATTTTTGAAACCTCTGTAAATATCTCTAATGACTTTTGCTGCTGCCTAGATCAATATCCTGACTAGCACACACCAGATAACCTAAATTAAAATATATTTGATATAATGTGTCATTAGTAAGTGAGCACTCTTACCTTTTTTAGAAACAAGACATCTTTACATCATTTGCATTTGAAAGGGATGAGTAATTTTCAGCTTTGAGAGAATTTAACCCACATGATTTCTGCATAATTTTGCATTCCACTTAAAAATTCTCTCTCTCACCATAACTTTCGTATTCTTTTTATGCTTAGGTTTCCCAGTATCTCTTGCCCTGCTAGTTTGTCCATATCGCTCATGAATACTGCTTGGGAACTCCCAGAAGGAAGATGAAAGCTCAGTCCTGCTCTGTTTTTCTTCAAATCACTTCACCAATATCTGCTGGGGATTATCCACGGAAAATAAGTTAAGAAAATAATTTATTTACTACACAAAACGCAAAGTAAAAATAAGATTTATCTTCCACCTGATTAATATTTGTGCTAACCTAGCATTAGACACCTTTCTTTTAATCAAATACTCATCTCGTATCTCCTCCATGCAAGTCTATTTCTATATGGAGCAAACAAAAATAAGTGTCCTAGACCCTCTTCTGCTTATTTTAGCTTTTATTCATTGTCTGTTTCTTCTTCTCCAACAGAAATCAACATTGAACAAAAATAGAAGCAAATCATCCCTTCTGTGCTGGTAAATAAAATCTACTCTTGAAGAAGGATCACAAATCATCTTGTCTAACTTTTACTGGAGTTTTCAGTGCAAGGATGTTCTCTATGCTATGTACAGGATCTAAAGGATATATTTTGCAGAAAGTGCTGCCCCACCTCTTTTTTATGGCAAAGCAAGGCAATGTATATGGTCTTACAGTGAACACCATACATTTTTCATGTTTCACAGTCCTATCTTTATAATTACTTGCATGAGTGCTATTTAATTGTTTGCATAAATTACGTATTTCTTCTTTTATGTGTCCCCCCCTCTGATTTCCCAGCTGAAACTCTTATGTATTGACTTCTCAAGCCTTCATCTTAATAACATTAAAGACGGAGAACTGAGTAGGATTTATCAAAAAATGTACTGGTTGTAGTGTAGTACACTGGCTGTGTTTTAACCAATCTACAATAACATCAAGTATTGCACGTCTGATTTTTGGTTTTTGTTTTATTATTATAGATTTAATTTATTTAATTTAAATGTTTTATTTAGCTGAGGTGAGTCAAATCAGATGTGATGAACAAACTGCCTCTCCTATAGAGATTTGATGCCCAGCTTTCGCTAGGCTCCAATGGTAGCTGATATGGCTACTGCAGAAGCCTGGCCTCTCTTTTTTAAAGCCATATTGTGAAAGCTGCCAACTAGACCGTTCGCAAACACAAGGTATCCCACTCATCTACATGTCTAGAGAAGCAACACAGAATTATTTATGAATGGATCATGTTTATGAGTACTTTCCAGAAACTGCCTTCAAATCATGTGAACAGGTATGAATGTATATGCACACACAGACCCTTCTAGTGGAAAAAACATCCTGGTACTACTAAGTTTACCTCTGGGTTACCTTGAGATCCTACTGTCTAACAACATCTACTTGCTCTTCTTGTTGAGCCTGAAGCAAGCTTCAGAGTGTCTTGGCATTATTTTTCTATTAAAATCTCCTGTAAATTAACCTGTGAAACCTCCCAATAAAGAAAAAATGTTCACGTTCATTCATTATGTCGTTGCTTCACTTCAATGGTTTAGGCTACATAAACTAATCTCAGGACAGGCTCATCTCTCACACCCCCTGAAGTGCTATAAACCAAATTAGATTACCAGATTAATTGATAAACCAACATTTGGTTGTGTGACCATAGCTCCTTTCACCCACTCTGACCAGAAACTCCAGCACTCAGAAGGAACAAGAGGGGCTGCTACCATCAAAATAAAGGCTCCATTATAAAAAAAAGTATTACAATGGAGTAATTATTTTGATGATCAAATAGTACTTATTTCACAGGAATTGTGACACATTCAGTGCATGTACTCAGTGTTGTCCTATGCCAAATGGAGGTTGTGTACCAGACAAAAATACTGCCCTAGAAACACCTGCCTCCCTCATTCTAAATCTGAGTGATGCCGGTGACAGCTGGGATTGTATCCCTGAATCTCTCCTCAAGACCTGCATGATGCTGAAAATGTCACCCAAACCAGTTTTCAAAAAGTGGCCACAAGTTACACACTCCTCACTTTCTGGGTATCTAATATGAAACAGCTGGGGGTGAATTTGTAGGTATATTGAGTACTCGCAGCTTCAGCCAGAGAGGGTTCCCACTGCATAAAACTTCATTAGAAGGTTAAGAGCTCTGAAACATTAATTCCAAGCTGGCTGTCTAAAACAGTGGATATTTTTGACAATGGGATATTAGCAAAAACAGGAATGCAGTGAAGACAAGTTCACTAATATTTGTGAATCAGAGCAAAATGTGGTAGTGTAACAGATACTTTTCAGGCGCCTTATCATCACAGTACAGGCTCCACAACTCTGAATTAGTAGTCTGCAAGACATCAAAAAGTTTGTATAAAATCAGAGCAAAATCTGAAGCTCTTCTCCCACCACACCTATAGGTAGTATTACACACACAAGCTAACAAACCAGAGGAAAGCAAGAGGAACAAACAAACACTCCAGTACAAAATACTTGTAGGTATTTTTAAATGAAAACAGTAGTGGCAACACCGCAAGACAGATCTCTTCCCAAAATGTCAGGTGATTCCCCAGTTTAAAAAGCTTGTGAAGTTCTGCCTTCCACACAACATGAGGAAAGGGAGGTGTCTGCCGGCGTACCCAGCACATCGAATTACCCAACACCAGGATCCAGACCGTGCAAAGAGCGGCAGCTTTCATGTTTCTGGGTCTGAGTTCACACCTGTACGCGGCTTAGGGAAGGCTGAGGGCTCATGTCTGTGCACCCCGGCTTCCACTGAAAGGGAGCCCAGCTGACTACCACTGAGTATCATACTAGTTTTTCAAAATTTACCAATATTATTTAAGAGATCAACATGTAGTTACAGGTAGACACAAGCTAAGCTAACCTGAAAGATACAGCAAGGAGTAAGCGCCTATCATAAAACCTATCTATCCCAGCAAGACTGTGGGAGACCTGAGGGAATTTGGCCTGACATTTCCCACCTTGAGGTGAATATGCTGATCACTAAAGGTCGGCTATTTTAAGGCACAAGGGTGAGGCGTCTCTTTATTTCTGCTCAAACTGTTCCACTTTGCATGGAATGAATATTCATTGGGCTCCTGAGAGAATGAAAGTGCAAAACCGGGTCGTCCCCTGCTCGGCAGGGAAGGTGGGTGAGAAGAACATATTCCTTTGGAATAAGAAAGCATACCCAGCTATACAGTAGCAGAGCAAGTGGCACTGAGGTGCTCACACTGGTGATAAGACAGAATTTGAACGCTCAAATCTGATTGTGGCAGCAGCCTTCAGACACAGTACTAAGGAGGTACCTGGAAATTACCCAGCCTATTTAGTGCTGGATAATCTGAGAAAAATGCAGTGTGAAACCACTCACAGAATGATGAGAATTACTCCCCTACAGATGCAATATTAGAATTTCTTCCTCTAAACTACCCTTATATATAGATCTAGGAGTAAAAATGATCCTGCCAGAAAAGTAATTAAGTAGAATGACTGCAGAAGTCTGATAATAGATTGTCCTAAATTCAGGAAAAAGTCCTTCATCTCGATATACTTAAAAGCTGATTAAATAACTGTTCACATGAACTCTTCCATGAAGGTATTTTTCCCTTTAGACTGTTGCTTTAATGACAGTGTAATTACTGGAATGAATTGCCTTTGAAGGAACACTAGCATTTTTAACATAGGTTTCATCGGGTAGTGACAGTATCTTTGGTCTAATTGTAACTTTTTATTTTTACTTTCTAGTGCCTTACTAGTGGATCAAACTTTTTAATTGTGAAGTGGGAGATAAATCCACCTAGTGAAAAGGAATTTGGTTAAGTCTATTTATACTGATCTTTCCTGGCTTTCCTCAGGAATGAAATGAAATCTGTCCCACAAAGCTTATTGTAAAATTATTTAGAGAGAGAGATGTTGATGAAGTTAGACTGTACAGGCAAAGAAATACATTTCTATATATTGCTCTGAAATAAACTTGCTATGGAGAAGAGTATTTGAGCATGGCTTCCTTTATGGACGAATTCTGTAGAATTTAACAAGAGGGAAAAACACTATTTTAAGATTTAGAAACAAAAGCACTTGATGGGATCTGTATGCATTATCTATAGACCATTTGGAATTATATTTTAAAAAATAAAGAAAACATTGTATTCCTAGATTATTTTAGTTCTAGTGAGGAACCACACAGCATCTGCAAGGTGAGTGGACAGCTCACACTGACTGAGATCAATGACAGTGCCACTAAGAAGGATCTGCCCACTCCCAGTGCAGCCCATTAGATTGGAAAGAGAGTGAGGTTTTAGCTAAGGAACACCAGGGGTGCACGTGCCTTTTCAGTTTATTCAAAGTTCATTTCAGATCCTCTGGCTGCCAAAATCCATCAGGTTTGCTTCTGATTGCATGGATGCAGCTGGTTTGGCACTGCTACTTCATTTTACGTGAAAGAGTAGCAGCAGCCACTGCCTTCACATGAGCTTTGCTGTATAATTAAGTTCTGCTAATATAGATTGGATGCACCAGATTAATAACCTCTTATTTACACTGCAGACTGGTAAATTAGAGTTGGGTTTCCGTCTCTGTAAGAAATGTTGCTAGATTCAGACCACTGCTTTGATACCTTATATTTACCCACAGAACTTTTATGCCATTCATCTTCAACAAAATGCACCCTCTAGCCAAGGGCAACATGCTGATTTACACTAGCTGATGATATGAGGACTGTGTAGGAAGAATTTATGTTATATTTTTTTCAGGACACTTGAGAAAACATATCTAGGGCTCACCATGCTCTCATATTCCAAAAGAAAGTTTTTTGAGTGCCCGGGGTGAAAATATCTCTAGCAAGAATTAGTTAAGAAGAGGCAGAAAGAGAGGATTGCATCAGGAGAGGGAGATCATCCCAAGCTTTCAGTTTGCTAGCAGAAATCTGGTCTATGTCAGGAGCCTTCTAGGATTGCTTTCAGCAGGGCATTAGTAGATTTAATAAAGCCCATTTATACACTAGGACAAATTTCTTCTATTTCTGCATATAGATCCTTATCCCATCTAAAGACTGGTGAACATGAACATTTCCCTCCCCGAGGACACCCATGTGTTCCGTAGAGGAAGCAGAATTTACCTTTGCCCATGCTATGAAAAAGGATGCACTTAATTTGCTTTGACACTTGTGGTCTTAAAACCTTCTCAGACACAGATCTGAGAAGGACAACAGGAGCGTGCCCTGTCCCTCTGCTGTGCTCTTCCCAACAGCTGTTGATATGAACTGTCCTTAAA
The DNA here is from genome assembly GCF_017976375.1 of Cuculus canorus. Taxonomy (NCBI): domain Eukaryota; kingdom Metazoa; phylum Chordata; class Aves; order Cuculiformes; family Cuculidae; genus Cuculus; species Cuculus canorus. The sequence continues at coordinate 182,615,247 of NC_071401.1, forward strand.
CACATCCAATAAAAGACATTTAGACATATTCTGAGAGCAACTCCAGTACTTCAACAGCCAACATATTCCTTCTTAAAAGATTACACAAATAGTGCAATTTAGAGTGGACAATATTTAGTTGCAATAATTTCTTCTCCTTTCTTGCTGGTCTTAAAAATCAACTGATCACTATTCTTTTTATAACAATCTTTTTCACACACTAGGAGACTTATCCTGTCCGCTTTTAAACGTCCCTATTATAGCCTAAAGGAATGGCATTACCTTTCTTTATGGATTGCATTTTCTAAACCTATTAGCATTCTTTGCACCCTCCTCTGGATATTGTCCAAGTTATCATCTTCTTTAAAATGTGGTGTCTAAAAGTGGACACAGTGGTCTGAGATCCAGTTAGCTCTCAAGTAGAGCAGAATAATTACTTCCCAAGGGTTGCCTAAAATATCCCTGAAAATGTATTTTGGACCAAGATATTTTTTAACAAAAACATCATTTTGTTACTCGTAGCTAGTTTGTGATTCACTACAACACCCAAATCCTTTTCTGTGTAAAGCCTCTCCTGTTACATTTGTGCATTTGCATTTTTCTTTGTGTAATTTCATCTGCTTTTCATTTCAGATGATTTCTGATTTTTTCAGACTCATTTTATTTCCAGTTCTGATCCTGTCACCAAAGTGAGGAACTTCTCCCTTCATGTTGTCTGTAGATTTTCTAAAGGTATTAATTTAATTTCATCATTCAATTGTTAATACTTAGAAGAAATGGGAGTTCAGAGAAGGTGCCCCTCCAGGTTAGCATAAATCACTGAAAATTGTTCCTGGTAGTCACTCAAGAACAATGAGATGTAGAGGAGGATGTTCCGCACTTACTTTACTTAGGGGTGGCCACAACACCTCAGTGGCTGTTGTAGTATCTAACTCTTATCCAGGGAAATAAGGGTTTTTTTTAGCATTATAGTCTCTGACCCCTTTTCCCAACATCTACATTTCCAGAAAAGTTATGCAATGGAAGGAAGTGAAGAAAATGTAGCCAGACTCTTCTCAGTGGTATAAAGTGACAGGCTGAGAGTCAATGGTCACAAGCTGAAATATAGGAAATTACATTTAAACACAAGAAAAAACTTTTACGTCCCCCCTGCAAGGATGGTCAAACACCAGAAAGGTTGAGGAGTCTCTTTCTTGGCAGCACACAAAACCTGAGTGGAAATGTCCCTGAGCTGTAATTAACCCTACTTGAGCGGGGCACTTGGACTAGGGACCTCCTGAGGTCTCCTCGAGCCTCAATCATTCTGTGACTCTACGAATCTATGACATGTTGTTTATCTTATATATACTTGCTTGAATTCAAACAGTGTTTTGCAAGCAGTTGCTTTATAGAATAATAATTTTAAATAGCCTGAAGTCCTGGTCTGTTCTACAGTTGCTCTATTGAAAAAAACCCGAAGTACAGTCTAGGGATTGGATCAGACATTTTGTTAGTCTCTGCAATATTGTGAATGACACATAACATTTCAAAAAGCATTTGAAACTCTGTAATTAACTCCTCTGGAGACTGAGTGCCCATCTTTGTAACCCTAGATCCAAGTCTTTCTCCCAAAGTCTGAGCACTGCCATCAGATAGTTTCCCTGTTACAGCTTCTTTCTTCCTACCATTCCACCTTTAAAAAGCAGCATATTATTTTTAAGGAAGCAGAAGCCAAATGCCAACATTATTACAGATCTTCATTCAAAATCATGACTCAGATGACCCAGGGTAGGCCTCTGTAGTCAAACGAGAATATTGGCAAGCATCACTTGTGACCTGGACTCCGTCCCCTGTGTTCCCAGAACCTCACAGCTACTTCATTAGTGCCCACATAGATGAGTAACACGAATATCATGAGTCACAGTCAGGGACTGGATATGTCTCAGCAGTCTTTCCACTGTGCCTAAGGTTTTTGGATTAGTCAAGAAGCCCATGTCCCAGCAGGGTGGTCAGACTGGCAGATGGGTGTCTCTGGCCCCATTACAAGAGAGTATCTAGGCACAGCCATCCACTGAGAAGTTTGTCAGTAGAGCAGCACAGGATTACACTGGACTGAAGAGCTGGACCAAAAATTATTTGTCTTGAAGCTGTGAATTTTCAACATTTATCCCTCCTAAAAGATAGTTATGTTTCTTCCATGCTGAAGTCAGTGGGGAACCTTTGGCTTCCGACACTAGGCACAGGACCTGATTCTTAAATGAACCCACAGCTTTTACAGATTACTGACTTGGAAACTGGTGGACTGGCCAAAACACTAGTCTCATAACCTGATTTTGATACTCGGCAGAAATTTTAATAGTATTCATGTTTATTTTTGCTCTCTTCTTTACCGGATGGTTTTCCAGCACTTTTCTGCTTTCATGCCAGATCTCCTGATTGTGAAATTCTGTAAAACCCACTTAACTACAATTGAGAATTTTAAATTGTCTGTTCAGAGAAGCTACTAAAATACAATACAAGCACATGCTACTGAATAGCAGTGCAGTAGCAGGAGGTGGAAAAACCAAGCATTTAACACAACCCCCTCTATACACTTCTCTCAGTTACACAATTGAAATCCCCACCATGTCAGATATGATATAATTCTGTAGTAGTGCCTCTCCTCTCTTATGTTACGAACAACACTGGTTTTTTACTTATTGTTAAACCTGCCTAATAATTTTCTTAAGAAGCTAAATGGGGCTTTTCTGTTATATTTTCCCTTGGAATTAAGTTATCAAAAAATGTCTCTATTCTATTGACAGAACTCTGCATTTCCTTGTCCCGAGTAAGTGATTCTCCCCAGAAACTTATTTTACATAAAGACATCAGCACTTCTGTCCTACAGGTGAGATACAGATGGAAAGGCCTCATTTGCAGGTCTTGTCAGAGTGTAGGCATGAGGTGGACACTGTGTGGTTGATTATCAATGGTTTCTGCAGGAAATGTGAGAACTTGGGGCATGTTACCACTGCCAACTGAGATGTCAAGGGGTTGTAGACACCTAAAGTATCTAAAGAGGGTTTTATGAAACTCTGACTGATACTTAGTTAGGTAACAAGTCCTCCAGTGAATCTGGTCTCTTGTCCTAGGTATTTTATCACACTAGTCAATCTTAACCTAAATGAGGAAATGCTGAAGCATTATCCTGGTCACTGAGGGGAGGTAGCAACCACAGAGTATTCAAATCTGCTGCTGTTTGTTTCTTCTAGTAATTCATTTTGATCTTATGCTCATACACTTCTAAAACTCCTGTCTTTCCAAAGATTACTGAAATGCTGTTTTTAGCAAAACTGGCTGCCTAAATCTTTTCTAACTAGCAGCATGACATGCCAGTGGGTCTAATTCACGTGGCTTCTATCTGACTTGAGGACATATAGATTCACAGTTCTAATTAATATCAACCACATGGTTAATTTACTAGAAGCTGGAAAATTCACACCTGCAAGACAAACACATTTTTCCTCCTTTTCCTGACAAAGCTCACAGTAACTGTGTGGATACGGGGGTGGGGGAGTGGACTAGCCAGCGGAACATGGAATAAAATTCTAACAGCAATTCCTGGAAATATTTCCCTGCTAAGATGCTCCTTACTGCAATAAGCTCTACAGATAGCTCCCTCCCACTTCCAAAAAGAGCAAGCAATCTTGCACATTTATAACAGCAAGTCATGATTTCCATGAGGCACGTCAGTTCGAATGCTCATACACTATTGGTGTCTTAGTTAGAAGTTATATTAGGCCAAAGTGTTTGCACATTTTTAAGACAAACCTACTGCTATAGCACTGCAGGCACATCCCCAGTACCATATAGCGTTTAGCTATTTCAGGAATTAAGAGTTTTGAGAGCTCCCCAAGGTTAAATACAGTATCCTGTGTGCAAGCCGAGTTGCTATGGTGACACTGCTTCATACTTGCATCACTCACTTGTTTAATATAGGCCTATAGCCTTCTGTTTTCTAATTGCTGAATAACTATCAAATCGTCTTAGATTAACTGTGGAAAGGTAATGTGAATCATATTTCAAAACACTAAACTAAATGTGGTACAATTAAGCCTGAGGAAATTCCATCACCACAAACACAACTCTATTCAGACAGATTTCAGGTTAAAGCAGCTCCTCTTAATTTGATGCAGTATTGTTGCAACCTGATGGACAGAAAATACGTTCCAGGAGGTAAAGCTGGAAGTAGCAGTTACAGTTAAAAAAAAGCAAACATTAAATGTATAGGAAAGTATATTGTTGTCATTAAAAAATGACAGCATGAGAAAGTGGGTATTTCTAAGCGTCTGATCTCAGTCCTTTGTGTTTTCTTGGTCTCCACTCATCGGGAGTTAAACCTTACTAACTCCTACTTGGAAATGGAAAAATATATTCCATCACATATGTAAATTAGTAATTTTATTTTTAATATATTTGCACATGGTTGGTTTATACCTTTATTTACAATTCAAAAATTATGACGTTTCAGAAATCCGTCCAAGAAAGTGATATATGATATCTTGTCTGTGGCTCTGATAATGATCTTGTGAAATAGTAATTGACTTTAGGCATTAAATAAAAATACATTTTCTCGATAGGGATCTTAACAGAGATCACAGCTCTTTCCACAGACGTGGCTTTGTTTTCCTTTTTTGCCCTTCTAGCTAGAAATAACCAAAAGATATGTGAAAAGCTAATATTTTCTAAAACTGTCAGACCTTTAGTTTTAGGGAGAGCACTGTGATATTTAGTGGTGCTGGGGAGGCAGAAAGTTTTTAGGTGGCTGGTATTATTAAGTAGTCCTGGTGCATCATTGAGAGGCAAAATATAACCAGAGTAGACATTTGTCGAAGATATTTTTATCCACAGGAAAAAAAGGCTCTTACTGCATTTTTTACAAGCTCCAAAATATGATGGAACTAAAGGCTTCTCGGCTTCCTCTCCTCAGAATTTAGGCTTTCCTCTTGAGATTCAGTCACTCAGCATCTTTTGCTAACAAGCGATTTCTGTACAAACACAGGCCAAAAGAGAAAATCCGAGATATATACTTTGTTCCCTGTCATTTGATGAAAATTATTCTGGGGCAATGGTTTTTTGTTGGTTTGTTTTTTTTCTGTCTGACATTCAACGTGTTACAGCTCCCTCAACATCAGTATGCAAGACTGTTTTGTGTATAACTGCGTGTTTCACCTGATTAGGTGTGTCCAGGATGTTTTTAATTTGTAGCAACAAGCATAATACGCTAAATACTTCCCAAACACTTTATAGCTACTTCTGTGGAAGTCAGAATTTAGGCCCAGAAGAGTAAGTGTTAGTCCTTGGAAGAGGAATAAAAAGAAACAATTTATACAATAAAACCTTGAGTATTCTGCTGATTGAGGGGAAACAGTGCCTTAAACATGGATGAGGCCAATATATTCTTATCCCCAGGATGGTGTTCATTAACTTCGTTTGGAATATTAAGCTGAAGGTCACTTTTTTTCCTTAATTTCAAAGTTTCTGTAGCTAATGCTCATAAAAGAATAACAATACTGCCCACTCTGTTGTGCTACTGAAGAATTCTCTAATACATTTGGAATGTCTTTTTCATATTTTGTTTTTTTTTACTACAGCAAGTGGGGAATGGATAGATTGAGATACCTGATTCACAGTAGATCATAAAGCATATTTTTAGGAAAGGAAATCTTTAAAACACTGCAGGTTTCAGCTATTTCAAGAACATCCAGTTTTCTTCTTTAACATATCTTCTTCCAGAGACCGGAAGAATTCCCAGTTCAAAGGCTAACAACATTTTTTCTGTGAAATATGTGGGTATATAGATCCTAAACAGAAATTAAGAATTATTATTTGAGAAAGGAACAGTAATTGTGGTTGTTACAACTTTAGGCTGTTGTCTTCAGTGTCTGATGCTTGTATGTCACACACTGTGATCTAACAGCAAGACTTACGAAAGCTTGATTGATAATCTTAGTTGCATGTATCCTGTAGTGGTAAACTGAAAGGGGTTCTAAAGAAAGTTGAGGTCAATTATCAAGGAAGTATGGCAGGCAGTGAATGGGCTATTTGCTGGGGAGGGAATTAGCACACATATGCAAATGTAGTAGTATCACCGCACCATTTAAGGACAAGGTTTGGGAATTAGTCATCCCAAATTGATTACCAAACCCTCTAGTCCCAAAACAGAACTATTGATTAGATGCAGCTCTAATCCCTTGTTATACACCTCTGCAGTAAATATAAGTTGCTGTGTATAGAAAGGTTTCAGGATGAAATCTGCAAATTGCCAGAGTGTAAAGAACATTTTACCTCTCACTACAGCAGAGATTTGCTAGTAGTTTAGGCAAGCCATGATAAACAAGCCAATTTTACCACTGAGAGAAAAGATGATGTAAAAGGAGTATTAACATTTCCATACAAGGGAAAGCAGTCTATGAAGATCAACCTGTCTTGAGTAAATTTGCCATCAGTAGTCAAAAAAGAGGTAGAAATCTCAATGGAAAGCCCAGGCTCAGTCCCTTCCTGCTCCCTTCTTGGGGACCTTGAGCAAGAGTTTAAACAAAAATACTTTCATTGTTCCCAAGTCCATGATTAATTTCCACGAGTGCAATCTGCTTGCAGATATTGTGTACAAATTCTGCGTCCCTGATCATATGGACTAGGCATTATGTTAGTGTTTATGGCTGGTTAGCTAAATTAATTTCAGATATAAGCTTAGGACCAGTTGAAGGTTTTCTTTAATTTTGGTTAACTGGCTGTTATTAAGTATTTACAATAGTGTTTACAGGGCTTTTTTCTTTTTTTTTTTTTCAAATGAGTACTTTTATATGCTTTAAATTTAATCTCTTTTGCAACACAGATTCAGAATAGCTGGGCAAAATTAAAATATACCAATCCTATAAGTATGTACTACTCATTAGTATTAGTGTCACAGAATCACAGAATCACTAGGTTAGAAAAGACCTCCTGGATCATCGAGTTCAACCATTTCTATCAACCACTAAACCATGCCCCTGAGTATCTCATCCATTCATCTTTTAAACACCTCCAGGGATGGTGACTCCACCACCTCCCTGGGCAGCCTCTGCCAGTGCCCAATGATCCTTTCTGTGAAAATTTTTTTTCTGATGTCCAGCCTGAACCTTCCCTGGTGGAGCTTGAGGCCATTCCCTCTTGTCCTGTCCCCTGTCACTTGGGAGAAGAGGCCAGCTCCCTCCTCTCCACAACCTCCTTTCAGGTAGTTGTAGAGAGAAATAAGGTCTTCCCTCAGCCTCCCCTTCTCCAGGTTAAACAACCCCAGCTCTCTCAGCCGCTCCTCCTAAGACTTGTTCTCCAATTCCCTCACCAGCTTCGTTGCTCTTCTCTGGACACACTCCAGAGCCTCAATAGGCAATACTCAGAGAAATTGTAGTGTCCTAGGCAATACTCAGATAAATGCAAATACTTTGCTCCAGAATATTAAAAAAATTACCAAGGCATTCCTCTGCTGAGGTGTTTTGGGAACTGGAAATGGAAAAGTGTGTTCTCAAGACCAGCATTATCCATATAACTTTTCTCTTGTACAGATGTTTCCCGGTGACCAAACTGAAGCCCTGTAGGTTTAGAATCTTAGAATCATTTAGGTTAGGAAAGACTTTTAAGATCATAAAGTTGAACCATGAACCCAATGCTGCCAAGTTCACCATTAAATCATGTCCCTAAGCACCACATCTACACATCTTTTAAATACCTTCAGTAATGGTGACTCAAGCCCTCTCCTGGGCAGCCTGTTCCAAAACTTGACAACCCTTTCAGTGAAGAAATTTTTCCTAATATCCAATCTAAACCTCCTCTGGCACAAGTCAAGGCTGTTTTTTATTGTCCTATCATTCGTTACTCAGGAAAAGAAACCAACATGCACCTTGATACAACATCCTTTCAGGTATTTAAGGAGAATGCCAAAAAGTAATGCACTTCACGCACTGCCAGTGCTTGCAGGGAGACTGGTGGGATAAGCTGCAAATTTGTTGCAGGGATACTCAACCTCTGGCAATTTGATGAGGAGTGAGGAGTGATATTAGAGATTCATCACACGTAATTTTAGGGTCCTGCTCTGAATTTTCCTCTGGCAGAACTGACCCCTGGCTATAAAAAAAGTATAGAGAAAATATCTTATTTTAGTGGGCTTAGTTACCAGTTCAACGGGTACCAGTCAAGACTTAGATGAAAATAAACATGGCAATTTGAGTGTCATGCCAACACAGGGTTTTAGCATTTAGAGGCACTGCAGAATTGTTGCTGCTTTTCTGTATGAAGCCACAAAGGCTCCTTCTCTCCTTTTTTGAGGACAGACTTTCTACATCTGCCTGTATTAGGTGGCAAAGGAACAATACAGGACAACTTGAGCAGTCACTGCCAGTGTCGTATCTGTGCAACAGATAACACAGGATGAAGATCTCCAGAGCTGTCAGCTGGGTAAGTTGAAAAAGCATTTCAATCCCTGACAAAAATTCCAATAACACAGCATTCTTCAGGTTAATGCCAGAAATCTTGCACCATGGTGAACAAGTAGGACAAAAATCAGACCCCCTGCTGCCTTCCAATGTAAAAATAACTCAGTACTTCTGAGTACGTAACAGAAGACAAAGCACCCTAACAGTTTTTCAGAGATGAGGCAATTACTGGATGCTAGAACAAGATGTGTTTCTAACAGTGTATTTAAAGGATAAGTCATGGGATGGATGTGTACCTATTCTACATTTTCTGTTTCACAACAAATACTTTTAAAAATTGCATGGACTTAATTGAACTGGGGTAATTTCCTTCTCACTCTCATGAACTACACAGGTACATCTTAAAACACACAAAACCTCTGTTTAAGATATACAATTAAATATTCACAAATACATTGCATTAAGATTTTATAGCAGGGCTAGATTACTATGGAATCTCAACAATTTTTCCATGCTATCTAATTTCTTCCTTGCAAGAGCCTAGTATCAGTGGACCCTTCAACCTTGTTGTGTTGGGAAAAACTCCTGAGACCCGTTACCGACTCAAAGGCAACAAGAAGCATCTTTGAAGAATACTGTCAGGACAGCAGCACTTTGAAGTTATTTGCATGTACAGTGATAGCCCTTGCTGAAAATATTTTTTCTCTAGATAAACCAGACACAGCAAAAGAGAATAACAGTATTTACACAGAGATTTGCTAAGGTCACTGAGGTAGGCTGGTAAAGATCTTGGAACAAGACTTCATTAGTTGTTACACCACCCTTCCTCTGTTATTATAAGTTTCTGCTGATAAATGCCTGCTCTAAATTGAATTATGAGTTAATTAGCTTTCAGAAGGCTGACTCAGAAGCTCAGAAGCTGTAGCCCACCAATTTGAAATAGAGCTCCTAGATACAGCATAGTAATAGTAACAGAGATAGAAAGAAAGAAACAGGGAAAGAAAAAAATACAGGTTCTCTCAACTCTCTTTTTTGAAAGAATACTCATTTACAAATCAAGACATAACTAGTTTCCAAAGCAACAGTAACTAAGAGAAACCAGACATGGGGTTCGTTCGCTGTTTGACAATAGGGTTAATAAATGGAGGCATGAAATACTCTATCCAAACTCATACCAGGACTGTCATATTTGATAATTAACTTTTTTATATTACAAAGGAAATTGCAAGAATATCATTAACATAAGAAAACATAAAGAACAACGTGCAAAATACTTCTCAGCTGAAGCAAGTGTTACGAAGAGATAATGTACCCTTTGTAGCAGATGTAAATCGTGAATTTGAGGATCAATTATATTTTAATATTGGTAGTACTATCATGGTAATGAAGGGTAAATAGCTTCTTATTAACTACCAGAGAGACTAGCAAAAAGGAAAATCAAGAGCTGGAAGCAGATCTCCCAGCAATGCCTGGGAGGTAGATCTTTTAGTGGAGTTCAAGGGACTGACTTCTTGCATATACATAAACTACTGCAGGAACTTGACTTGTATCTTCAGTACATATGCAAATGCCTAAGAATCCATACTTGCTTTTAGAAATCAGAGCAGAGGACTACATTCAGTCAGCAGCAGGGTTTGTGCTTTAACAGCTTGATGAAAATATTCCTGCTGAAGCAGACTTTTTTTTTTGCAGAAAATTAGGGCTTTGGTTAATTTTCTAAGGTCTGCTTTTTAATGCTGCATTGATTTTCCCATGAAATATGAACTCCTAAAAGAGAAAACATTTTCTCTGAGTCTCAGAATTTTATGTTTGAAAGTGTCTCCATCATCTTCTTGGGTTGCTATCCTAAGCATATCCCCCTGGTCCACTTGTCAGGAACTCCAGTGATGCTCCTATTTAGCAACAGGTAGACCATCAGGTACAGGATAATGGGGAAATTGTACAAAAAAGAGAATTAACTGTTACTTGCAAAATGATGTAATTAAATAGTCTCTGAAATCTTTCACTGAAAGTGTGTGCGCATGTGTCTGTGTATAGGTACTGGTCTTCAACATTTTTGAAAAATGCAACTAGTGATATTTTATCCAACATTCTATGACAATCATTATTAGTTACCATCTTAAGTAACCACCTAACTTATTGGGCAGATAGCTATTAGAGCAGACGTGATTAATAGTGGTGATGGAAACTTTTATACAGTATGCTTCAAAATCATAGAAACTAAAGAAACACTTTTCCCCAAATCATTTGGGAAATTTTATCCATTACAGAGTCAGGACATCCATCAGTGCTGTACCGTGCCCACTACAGATCTAGCTCCTTAGAAAAATATTATCTCTATAACTATCCATCAAATAAATGACTCCGTCCTGCAGAAGTCTACCAAAACCAAGGGGCTTATATGTGGTATGTGCTAGCCTATGAGACCTATCTGGTCTCAAATGCCGGTATTATCGCACGGGTCACTGCAATCGCCACATGCAGGATTTCAGCAGTAACTGAAGGGCTCTCATGACTTTACAAAGAGAATTCTTTTAAGAGGGATCCCCACTCCAGGATCACAAGCACGATGCTCCCTCTGCATCCCTTGCCTGCACCTCTGATGGCTTCACTGTTACCAGCAGCCAGACTAACTCGAGGGCTGACAGCAAGAGAAGAGACAAATGGGACAAGTAACATCTCCACAGCCCACTTTATCCTAAAAGAAGCTGTCTGACTTTTCACCCTCACTTAAACAGCCCATCTTTACCTTTTCCCAAACCCCAGGGATATCCTTTCAATAGAAATGAGATGTCATGCAGCCACCCTGGGATGTGGTGTCATCACATCTGTGCTGTGCAGCAACTTGCCGGCCCCAAAGGTTCGATCCTAGAGTTCCTCTGAGATCTGAATTGTGCAGAAGGGGAACAGTCCTCTCAGCTGGGTTTGTGGCCATCAGGATCTGTGCCCAAACACAAATGCCTGCAGCTTTTGGGCTTGACACTTCAGGGTGGGGATTCAAAGGGCATTGGTGGAGGGATAGGCACAGGCTTGTCCTGCCATGCAAGAGGAGCTCAAAGTTTTAGGATGTTCCTGCAGGATGACGCCTCTAAAACTTGTGTTGAAAATCAGATTTCCTCACCATGGATATCTTTAGCAATATGTGTAAGATTGATATGACATGAGAGAGTACACCAGGACCTAGTCTCTCACAAAACTACATGCCTGAACTTGCTCTGAGGTGCAAGCTGAACTGAGATTTTCCTTCAAGCCCTAGAGTTGGCTCCTCCTTATCCTGGTTCTCAGGCACAATCATGTGAAGACATGGCAGATTTGGACTCTCAATAGGCTGGAGAAGTTTAGATTGATTTCAACAGCCAACACTGGTGTTTTTCCCTTTCACTCCGTTAAAGGTCTTATTTTTCCAAAGCTTAATGCCCACTTCTGGCAGTAGGAAACCCCTTTAATGTATCAACATGCTGTAAGCTTGATGAAGTGTGTTTACGGATGTGTAAAGCAAATAATACTGCATAAATGTAACAAAAAGGGCTATCAGAGTTACGTGCATTTGTGGGACAAAATTAAAGGGAAACAGTTCCAAGCTGAGGCCATAGTAACTTGGTAAATGAAATGTTAGCCACAGCATCCTTTCAACAATGAGCCAAATGTTAAAGACCTTATTTCAAACACCGCTTATTAGTTTCTTTGAAGTCTTAAGCAAGTAATGTTTAGAATAAAAAATGAGATGGTAATTCAGGATTTTTCCCACTGTTTGTGTACAATTTTCTTTTTAAAATTTGAAGAGAAAAGGAAACAAAGGTTTCACAATGAGAACAAACTGAAATACAAGAACTTCTGTGGGAGACTGAAATAACAGCAGGATTAAAAGCAGAAAATAGATGCATCCTACAGACTCCTTTCTTGCCTCCGAGGCCTCTCATTCAAGTACCGACCAGGACCACTGTGGCTTTATTTATGGCATCTGACAAGCTCAAAGCCTCTGGCTGTAGGACTGCATTAGGTATTTTTTAAAGCATTTTTTGAAGCTCTAGGGAACAATAAAACAGTATTAGAAATCAAATTCAGCTCTTCCCCATTTGCTCAGCACTCCATCTAGATTGTTAATGTAAGGGTAAATTTGTGTGTATGTGTAGGCATGAACATATGTGTGTGCATATATATGCTGAAATATTTTATTTAACTATTACAGAATTGGTAAGATTGCTCTTTATATTGGGGAAATCCAAATAATTTCAGAAGGACATGTGATGTTGTATCTTCTTGTTTCGTAAAACTGATTAACAATATGTATAATTTTTGTTAATTACATCTATAGTTATTCATAGCATGTTAGTTTAAATTAGAAAGTTTATTTTTTCAGTATTTAAGGATGTTGAGGCAATTTTAAAGTATTTCTGGAAGAGAATGGATTTTTAAGGCTTGTTTCAGCACCACTGCTGTCAATAATTTCTCATCACCCTCAACATCTGCAGGACTGAAGTCCCCAAACTCAAATGGCTTACAGCTGTCATCTTGCCCTCTAGTGGTATTTCTTTAAAGCCACAACTGAATGAAAGCCAGATGGGATAGTGTATTTAAAATTTATGAAAAATATAAATAGACTTAGGCTGCAGCTGGAGAAGAAAGTAGGTATACAAAATGCCTAACTATTCTAATTTCTTCTATCACAGCAGACAACATAAGGCTATTACAAAAGCTCTGAAAACTTCACAGGAAGGCTTGTAATTTCAGGTCAGGCAACTCAAGTAGCTGGATTTATTTTTTTGGTAAACAATACCCTCATTTTTCTTTCTACAACTTACCCAGTGTTTCAATGTCCTTTATCCCTGATAAGAATATGTTAATGTTTTGTCACTTTATTTTCCATACAGGGGCTATGATGTCAGATTTGTTGGATCACTTAATACCTCCCAGTTTTGCAAGTACTGGGAGCAAAGGTTAAAAAACTATCATGACTGTAGGAATTGCTGCCTCTGATTTTCTGTAGGTGTTTCTCTGGTTTGTGTATAGGATGTAGAGAGACAATGCTGAGATTCAAAACCTCCAGCAGAGTGAAGATGACAGAGGTCTTCTCATGCATACATGCATAATATGTCTCGAGAGATTTTACCAGATAATGGCGAATATTTTCCTAAATTTTCCTTTGGGCCTAATCCTGAACTCTTAGGTGGTACTTAGTCACTCTTGACTCTGGAAAGCACCCTCTTGCTTTGAGGGTAGAATGCAAAAATTTCTTACCAGTAAGGACATTCAGCAAAAAAAATTTTAGAAATTTTTCTGTCCTATTCCTCCTTTGATCATTCAAAACTTTACTAGAGATGATTGTGAGCCACAAAATCTTTATCTGTAAGTAAAATTGGTTTTAAATACATATTTTTGCCTATTCTGCTGTGGAGATGGTCTGGCAAAAAGTTTATAACCTGAAGAAATGCAAAGCAACTTTAAAGTATACTGATCCCCACACAGAGGTTTGGGTTCAGGCCCCCCTGCAGTTCTTCACTGTGAGATCCTCTTACCTGAGCTGACTGTTCAGTTCCTTCTTAGTGATGCCATCGCTGATGTTGTGTCTTGCATACTAAAATTCATACGCTCTTTTTCTGAAATGTCTCTTTATTTTTATATATAAAACAAAAATAATTCTAAACGCAAACTTTCAGAAAAATGCTCAAAATTTCCAAACGTTAAGTACCTAGATTAGACAGCTAGTCTTCCTTATTCCCCTTTATAGACCATTGACATTGCTTATTTATGCTGAAGGTTTCTTGGATCAAATACCTTTGAATCACCTAGACTCAACCTTTGGGAAAGACTTTTTCATCATAGGCCACAGATGGAGCTCAGATGCTGTTTCTCCAAGCAGTAGCTCTGAAGGTAGAAATACTAAATACAAAAACCTTCAGGGCTTCAGTTGGTACTTTAACTTCCCTAGTTGTCTTTAAAAGCCAGGTGAAATAAATCAGTGAATGCATTTTCAGCCTGATTCTTTACCATTATTATTATTATTATTATGAAGATAGTATATGTATCTAGAGACATGCATCTGGACAATTCGGGTATTGGAAGGTCTATTCTGCCCTGACACTACTAAAAACATTCCCAGCAATGTTGGACGTTTATATGCAGTGCAGACTGGAGAAAAAAACTTTCCTTTAAGTGAGAAATAAGTTAATAGTTTAGTTAAGTTGTTAGAAGATTAATAAAAGCTGTTTACTCCAGAAGATGGGAATCAGGCAAGTTACTAAAGTGGTAGATGATTTATTGAATGTGAAACTTAACAACTGTATTTCTATCCCTGAGTCAAGAAAAAAAAGCTTTGACATAATATTTGATCAGATAATAGTCTCAAAATTTCCAATGAATTTTCTGTGTTCTACCTAGCTTAACAGATGTTCACTTCAGAATACAAGTTTAAACAGCTTATGCTTTCAGAATTAAAAACTATGAGACCAAAACTTGCAGCAGTGTCTACTGATCTAGGATATTTTCATTTTTACAGTATTTCCATTTTTACAGATTGAACTCAAGATAGTTAAACGTTCTGATCTTTACACTGTACTAAGCATACATGCATAATACATCTCAAGGCTGGCAACTTGAATCATGAATCGCTCCTCAAAATCTTTTTAAAATTTTGTCTGGACTGCAATCAAAGTACATTTCTGCTGGAGGCAATGGCAGGGCATGTAATTTAGACCTGAGCATGCGTATATCTACTTATTTTATAATTAAGGTGTATATATATTTGATCTTCTTTATATATAAATGAACAATTTCAGATGCAAGACAAATGAATCATTGCAAGTTCACCTTTTGTTTCCAAGTAATGGTAGGATAGTCAGAACATTTTCAAAGACCTGTGAAACTATCACTCCTGCAACGACGTTGGGACTAGTAATATAAGTGGAGAAAAATAGTTCCCAGCATAAGTATTTGACCCATGGCACTCTAGCCATTGACTTGATCACAAAGCTTCTTGATAATACTCTGATATAACCTACATAGCACTAGTACTAATTATGCTAAGAGACAGGAAGCTACCCTGAAGTTATCCACAGAGTCTGGATAATAAATATTCACGGACAAACAAGTGTGCACATAATTTTATATTAAAAAAGAAAGAGAAAGAAAGGAATAGGAGGGCTATGCCTGACATAGAAGAGGCAAAAGTGAGATCTACAAAAGTCTGGGGTTATGCATAACTGACCTGAAGAGGCACCTTACTGATGGATGCGTCTTCTAAAGGCTCTGCAATGAGCTGAATTTCACTGAAAGCACTTAATTGGTTCCTTTTACCTGCACCACTTTTGCAGGACTACCTCAATTCCAGTATGATCTTGGCTAAGTTGCTGCAGTCAGATGCAGCTCAGAGCTCCACGGTGAATGCTGTGGCTCTAAATGTGAAGGTCTAGACAAAAAAAAGGAAGTAATGGCCTTGCTGGGTCTGAGCTGCCGGACAGAAAGAGCAGCAAACTTTCTTAATTATCTCCTAGCCGTTGGATTTGTTTAAAGCTGAAAAGGCATTACCAGCCAGTCTCTAATGTCCTGGCATGAGAGGATGAGGCAGATTTAACATTTGCAAAGCAAAGCCTTTAGGGATCTTTGCCTCAATTTTGTGGGCTGTGTTTCTATGAGCAGAGGAAGCCACTACATAGCACAGAAATATAGGACAAGTGATTACCTTGTGCCAGATCTGTGGAGAGTGGGTGGAAGTGTTCAACTGCACATGCTGTAACAGTCCATTAAACACAGTAAACTGCCTGTAAAATTTGCATAGTGGAAAGAGGGCATTTCATTTTTCCCTCTGTTTGAGAGAGACAACGACTACTGAACGTATTTCAGCAGAATCGTCTTAAGAGGATTCTGTTCACTACAGGGGAAATACCTGGTAACCCTTCAGTGGGGCTAGGCTTTTGCCTTGTGCTCATCAGCTGCCCTCAAGCTCTTAATTCCAGAGATCAAAACCATGTATTCCTAGACTAGAAGAAAATTCCCTTCAAGATTTTATGCAGCAAATCTTCACTGCTACATCGGTTTCACATAAGTTAAACATATGTAGCATCATGTAAGTGCAAGAGAAAATATCAGAACAGAGATCTTCAACTTGGCTGTGAAATAAATGTTTTAATTGTCAAGATGCAGGATTTCATTGTCAGACAGTATCATGCAATAAAGCTTTGCCATCTGGTTTGGGTGATCCTAGGTTACCTGTCATTTAACATTTAAACTATGTCAGGAAATTGACAGACGAGGATCCTTAAGTGATTTGCCTTCTCTTACATGTATTTACAGTATATAGTTATTTTAAAGCAGAAAGAATGCCATGCCTTTGTACATGTCCTTTGACTGTAGTCATCTTGGATTTCAGTAAAAATTACTCAGATTGAAAAGGATGCGCTATTATAATTGATTCCTATTTTTATGCCCCAAAATATCATTTGCTGTGGGTGGCGGGTGAACCTCCACCTACAGGCTGATTTGTTCTGTTACTACATGTTCCTTGAGATTATCAACAGCCTGAAAAAATCTATCTACCATATGTCTATACTCAGCCATTCTCCATGTGGTTGAATGTACAATTCTTATTTTATAGAGCTCTGGATTTTACTCTCTTGAACCGTGCTGAATGGAAAGACTTAATACTCGGGTAAATCCAATGATCTAAAGCCAAGCAGGACAATTACGATCATCCATCTGACCTTTTGCACCACATTTAATTCTATCTAGTCAAGCCAAATCTATTTGTGGTTGATGTAGGCTATCCATTTTATGAAGATATTCACTAGTTTTGTCAGCTGCAGCAAGCCTGAAAGTATGGGTTTGAACATCATACATTTTTCTAAAGAAGACAGAAACCAGCAGCAGACATAGTTATGCAAACTCATTAATAGAAAACTGCACTTTTGGGAATGTTGAGATAAATCAGAGTTTTTGCAGCAGTGCACCAGGTTTGGAGTATACCCTTAGATACTGTGCAACGTTGCTAGAGAATTTAATGTCCTCTGTGTATTCTTTTCTCCCTCCTGTAGTCACAGGAAGACATAAATTTTTCTATTAAGTAAAGGAAATTATGAGTACAAGGAAAGGGTGGCATGCCAACTACTGTGACATATCAACAAAGAGCAGTCAGATCAGCTGCCTGCAGGAATATTTCTGATCCATTCACTACTTTGTTGGGGAGCAGAATCCCTATAGTCAAGGCAAATATTGTTCCTAGTTTGACACACTACATCAAAGCACAGACACAAATTGGACCTCGTTATCAACAACTACCGGATACATCACATTAATTCTACTTCCTACCAGATAAGAAAAGGTATAGTGAAGTAAGATTTGATCAGATCTCAAACACTGTCATGGTGAGAACTCCAGGTTCTGATACTATTTCTCAGGTTCTGGTGTGGTTCTTTAGTGACATGAGATAGGAATCTCCTTTTCCATTGTTTCATTGTTTTTTTCTCCCTTGTCTTGTACACCATCCATCACTATATGCTCTGCAGAATTAGTTTCTTCAATCAAATCAGGTCTTTATCACAGTCTGTCATAGACAACTGTTGTTGCTTTGCAATCCCTGCTGCTCACTGTGGTGCTCAGAGCTGCCCCACTCCAGTCTATATTATCAGTAGACCATTTTCAAGGTAAGTCATATTCTTTGTTATAACATCAGCTTTTCTTTGTTTCCACACTCACAAACTTCTTTAGCCTTCAATACTACCTGAACAGCAATGCTGCCCCTCGGTTCTGCAAAGAGCTTTTGGAAGCCACAATGTGATGCAAAAGCTTTCATGAATCTTCACCTACAACAGATATGTGGACCATAGGCTGCATCTTGGTATGGGACCTGTTCTATGAGAACAGTGCCTGCTACTTGTGCCAGTGTGCACACCAAGCACAGAAGCAGGGCTCCACAGAGGAGGCAGTGGCACCTGAAGAACAGAGAACTTGTGGGAGGAGGACTGTGGGTGCAAAGGATCGGTCAGGCAGTGACAGGCATAAACAAGTGAAAGCCAGGTACAGGGGAAAAGTTAGAACTTTCACATCTGGATTAACTAGAGTGGAAGCAATTTTTGAGGGGAAGGAGGAAGCATTTTGTTAGAGAGGTGGAAGACAGATAACGAAGGCTTGGTGCAGTCCAAGGCATATGTCCGCCTAAACTATCACAACAAGGTAGGAGTGAGCCCAGTCTAAGGAAAATTGGGAACGGCTAGCTTAGTGAAATGACCACAGAGTAAAACTAAGCTCTAATCTCGCCTCAGGCAAGGATTTGGTTAGATAGGATTAATTATGTCTACTTACCTATTTCAAAGGGCTTCTGCAAGGATTAATTAGTCATTGTTTGTAGATTTCTTTGAAGACGAAAATGCAGAACAGTATAATTAAGTGAAATTATTAGACATAAGGTTATGTGACTTTGATGTTTTCAAAAAATGCATAAAATAATACCATAACATCTACTTCCGTTTTATTCTTAGTCATATTTGTAATCCTGGATAAGGAATTAACGGTGCCTGTAAAACATTGCTACACAGTGGTTCCATGAATTAAATCTGTTTTATAAATAACACTACACTAAAATAATAAAGATTAAAGCAATAAAACTTAGGTTTATATATCAAGTGTCCTGTTGATACCCAAAGACTTAGTGAATCTAAGATAGGACACTTCTGTTTTAAAGTATTGTTATATCTATACAAACCAAGTTTCTGGTCACTTTACAACACTTAGGAATTGTAGCTGATGTTCTTCACAGCAGCAGTGAAACTCCATGGGACAGAAAGCAGTACACGTGGTAAGGATTAGTCTAGCACTGGAGCTGTGCCTGCTAGGGTGACATGTTAGCCAATGTGTGGACATTTCACTGTCTTCTCTAGGATAAGCTTGGGCCAGAATATATGGGAAAGGTGATGGATCTTTTCCATCCCCTGCTTAAACGAACTGAAAGGTGGTCATACTCTGGCACGCAGCCTCAGAAAGCTCAAACTGTCAAAGACATACTAAATCAAAAGACAATATGACACAAGAAGTGGTTACGATTACAAAAAAGTGGAATATTCTTATTTAAGATAAAGTACAGTTAAGTTTTGTCTAAGCAGTTGTGGCTTTTTTGAAAGTTAGAATGTCCTTCTGACACCATGTTTTCTTTCTCTGAGAATATGTCTTCTTTTAGACAGTTTCTTTTCCAGACACTATGCATTCTTTAAAGACAATAACACCTTGTGTTCAGTATAATCTGTGCTAAACGGATATCTCTTCTGTAATCACCTCTGTTCGGAGTTTCTACATATCTTAAAACGCAACGTAAAGCAGAGAGCTGGAGCCAGCTCCAAATTAGGAAGAGTTTTGACTGTTGCAAAGTTTCTTATCATTAAAATTAGACCTTGGAAAGTAATAGAATATGCATAAGATTTCTTGGAAATTTTATAAGCAGTAATTGTAAGTGGGAAATAGATTCTTAACCAGCTTTCTCGTTGCACAACTGATGTAGATCACTCCCTGCCGAGGCCTGATAAAGGATGCTTGCTTTCTAAAACTCCAAAATTAGTCTTAGAGAGTTTTATTTGCCAGCATTTTCAGTATCAAATACGCAATTTTATGTCATCATCTCAGGCCAAATGGGTTAACATCTAGGACAGAATCATATCTTTGAAGTTCAGTGGTTTTCGGTTCTGCACACCTACCCACTTGTGTGTAACAGAGGTTCCTGTGTAGTTTTTCACCATGGTATAACGCTGAGTAACTTTATATCTATAGCAGGAAAAGTCATTGGTGATAACAAAGAATCTGTCATCATAAATGACTCTGAAACCATTATGGAAAGCTGTTGTGAAAAGTTTCTAGACTAGACTTGTTAACAAAGACTTTTTTCCTCTCTTTTGAATGGAACTCCATTAAATGTTCCTGAAAGGACGCAACAGCTCCACCACCACAGTTTACCTCTTTTTAGGTCTTGCTTAGCATTCGTATAATTATACCACCACAAATGGCATTTTGTTTTGAGTTGGTTGTTTTCCAAACAGCTTTTGTGCATTGATTTATTGTACTTGGTAGGGAGGGGGGAATGAAAGGGAGTGTTAGATTCCTTCAGAGTCCAATCATCCCACCTAATTTTTCACGGCTCCTAGGATCCATACCACCCCCTGGTAGGACCCATCTGCTAGTAAGAAATGGTGCCTGGGGCACTGTATTCCTCACTTAAAGTTCCTGAATAGAAACAGAAGTTAGCACAATGGCAAAACAGAAATAAAAGACGACTACGTTTGTATTTATCTATCTTTAGAGCACATTCAGAAAGCTTCCGACACTATTACGTCCAACCAGGGCCTTGACCACAGAGGACAGAATGCAGTCCTTACGCAAGTACATTATATTCTATGGAAGCAAACCTAAAGAAAGCCTCAGTCAGGGAACATGTGCTTCCTCCTTCCATCAGCACCTGTTTGGATTAATTCTGACCTCTGCAGCCTCTTTTGCTTTATCCTTCCCCCCTCCATCCTGACTCCTGCTCCTCTTTATTATTATTTCATTTAGGAGACAATGTTAATACTCAGTCCCCTAAAATCTTCACTGCTTTCCTCAAAGAATTGGTACGCGTATTGAGGCCAGGTGCAGGCTGCCTTCTCCTTCCTGCAAGCAGTGCCTGTTAGTAAGGACCACTCACCACCCTTCACTAACAGTTAAAAAAAATCGTTAGCCCACACTAAGACAGAATGTTCTCTCTCACTTGGTAAGGGATTGTTCATATTTCACCACAAAGCCTTATCTTATACTGAAATTTGTATTACCTACAAGGATATACATATGTCTCTATGCTTTGCCACACCTTACACAAATACACCCATGCATTACTGGCACCTTGCTTGAGACTGGACTTGGCAGTAATTAATCATGTGGGAGTGGTGAAGTTTGGTGTAACAGAACACTGAAGCAATCTTTGAACGACACCATGACAGACTTATTATTAGTGAAACATGCCAATAGGTAGTGTAAATTCCATGTTCTTTTATGTTTTCCTCAGCAGCATGGGGAAGAAACCATTCACTACTTCCACTCCTCACCTGGACTGCTTAGTTAAAATTCACACACGTGTCTGCCTAACCCAGTGCATTACAGACACTCTCAGTTCAGAGATTTCCTTGGTAAAAAAACTACAGCAAGTGAACTGGATGCAGAAAGGAGGTCCGTTTTATAGAAAAGATATAGAAAAGGGGTACTAAGCATTCCAGACAAAGGGTTTCCAGTACTCTGGTTTTCCAGTACTCTGACCTGTGTGGAGTGAGAACAAATGGCTGTAAAAAGCAGAAAGGTCAACATTCTCTATCTACTTGTACATCATGTGCAATCTCTGCATCTCCCTCTCTACACCACTAATACAAATACAGAGCACAGAAACACGTCTCTATGGAGGCTGAGAACGAAGGAGGAATAAATTGAAACACTCTGATTTTATAGGATCAGAATGGGGCCTGCTCTGTGTAGATGTAAATCGCCAAGAGGAATGCAAAGAATTGGCTCTGGCTGCCTCCAGTGCCTGGTCTTAGACACACAGTTGCTCCAGCAGCTGACCTTGGGTCCTCAGTTACCCCATGTACAGAGCCACCACCCCTCCCCACCTACACAAGGGTCTGACCCCTCAGTCAAACCCTGGCACTACAGCCTCTCTGCCACATGGCTGGAACCCTCCCACAGCCAGCTTCTCCAGTTGTCTTGCTCCTAGACACACACGTGCACACCTGGCTCCCAGGTCATTTCAACTACTTCTTTGCAAGCCCAGGCTGATGTTCAGGAGTGATCACACGCTAACTTATGAACCCTCATGCACTCCAGTTGCTAACACCAAAGACAGGGACCCCTGTGATACCACTCTAGTTGCTGCCTTCTCAGACCCTCATACGCCCAGAAGAGCACCCAAGAAAGTAACAATGGAGAAGACAGGTCAGGCTGTGCTGATCAACTACAGGGCATGGCCAGACAAGCCCACTGCCCAGCCACCTGTTTACAAGCAACTGTCCCCTTTAAGTCTCTCATATCTCTGTTTTCCCAACATTTTTCCTCCTCAAACCACCTCTATCCCTCCCTTTCCCTGCTTGTGGTTTCTCTCCCAAACATCCTGTAATAACTTCTGTGCAATCCCAAAATGTTTTTCCCTTGCCACTCATTATGTGTTCTGAACTCGCAGGCAGTGATGCTCCTCAGCCTACAGCCAGCGCCACACAGACACAGTCCCATCTTGCTGACAACACGTGCTTTCTGTATAACACAGCAGACCTGGATCTTGACAAAACTGAGCAGGAAACGGAAGCCCTGCCGCTTACAGATTCCTCTGCCATATAGCATCATCCTGACACCTAAGATGCTGTACCCATCTTCTCAGCTACTCTAGAGCTCTTAGATTTTGCATGCATCTGGCACACAGTGATAGCTTGCTTTGCATTCCTTGGTAACCATATGGAGAGGAAAAAGATAAAGATCTGCTTGAGAAAAAAATAACAAGTATGAAACAATACACCAGGGTTGTAACCCGCCCACATCCTAAATTCAACACACTAGCATTGTTCAAAATCTGTTTATTAGAGCATTAGCTGGCATAATCTTGTTGCAGCTTTCTCCAAGCTCTTTTTATTTCTATGTTCCAACATTTGCCTTTGGAGTCTTCACACAGCATAGTGTTCCGTTCCTGGATGATTGCTAAACCTGGAACAGCAATTGTACCCCTCAGAACTGAGGCTTTGTTCAGCTGGAGCCCTACTGATTAATCACCAATTAAGCACAACAATGTTTCAAATAAAAAAAATAGACCTGCTTCAGAAAACCTGGCATTACTTTGGCACTGTGTGCTCCAATATACACACACATGGTCCCATGGTGCACAGTTTCCAAGGCTGAGCATTTTCCTGCAAAGATTTTATCCATGAGATATGAGGGATGCAAGTTTCAGGAGTTTTTCCTACCTTGAGACAACTTTCAGCTAGATATGTATGTCCTGGACACAGTACCTCCTGTAAAAACAACTTCTCTCTGTACAAGAGTGGTGCAGCAGAAAAAAACCACTAAGCCTGCATTCAATAAGTGTCTAAGCAAATTTGCTAGGAATGACCAGAGGCAAATTAGCAGCTCTTTTTCATATGGAAACTGAAGATAATTATGTGTCCCTCACCAAACACATTTTCACAATACAATCATGTCATCCTTGTATTTCTAGATTTTCAGAAAGTCTTGAAATGCATTTCAAAAATCACTGCCAGGCAAACTCTTTGAAAGGAATTTTCTTAACTAAGAGCAATATGTTCCTATATCACATCAAACGAATTGTGGATATTAATAATACAAAGAACTTTTATAAAAATATATCCATTACTTACTACAGTTGCTATTTTAAGTGATGTTGGTCACTTCATCTAAGTAACCACTGCTCTCAGGCTGACACCGAGGACTAATATTATATAGCAGCTAAAAAAGAAATAGGTGAGACTATATATATGTTAAGAGTTTTCCAATTTAATATCACACTTGAATTTCTAGCACAATGATAGTGTTCCCTTGGTACACACTAGAAATCAGATTCAAATCACCATGGGTTTGTACATGAACATAATGAACACTGGGTATATTCTTTGAAAAATAACCATGACACCCTCTTGCCAAAAAATAGCAACACTTAATAAAATTATTTCCTCTATAACACAGCCCCTTTTCCATGTGCAGAACAGATCACCTCCTGTTTAAATACCACAATCGTGACTACAAAATACCAGAGTCAGCCAATACCAAAAACACTTATGTGCTGTATATGCTCATAATAAAGAACAAAAATATGAAAGCACTTGCAAAAACAGATTGTGCACATTAGCTTGAGGGCAGCAGAGACTTGTACAATGACAGTCTTATCTTGATATTATGCTTCAATTTGCAGGGGTCTGTTTTGCCTAGGAGACACACCCGCCTCTTCACTTACCTGACACAGAAGTATACAGACCATTTTTTGAAAGCTATATAAACACCCTAATATGTCATGGCAGTGTCATCAGGAATGGCAATTAATATTATTTCCATTCTAATGATCTTCTTTCAGATGTATTTCCTTCTCTATTTTTCTCTCTCTTTTTTTTTTTTTAATTAAAGACAGACAAGCAGGTAAGGTGGTTTACCTCATGTGTGACATACTGCTGTCCACACTCCACTTTGGACCTCTCCTCGCAAAGCTGAAGGAAAATGAAGGTGATTAGCAAAGTACTGGAGTCTCTGGAAAGGGGAAGAGAAAGGGAAAGACAGGGAATACTCATACATGCTCTATATCAGATAACATGCTGAGGTGGGAAGCAGGGGAACCTTCCTCAAGAACCAAAATGGTGCTGTAAAATAAACTATGAGAAATTGCCTAGAATATAGTGCAGAAATATGAATTTGGTTTGTAGTAGTGGTATACAGCAGCCTTAGGCAAATCCCTTTCTTTGCATCCAGTCTGCAAAATGAAGACATTAATAGCTACTTACTCCTGCACTTTTGCTTGGCTATTCGCTGTTTAAATTCCTCATAGAAAAGTCTTTTTATCTCTTTTCAGATGCTTATTGTAGAAAGTTCAGCATAACTAGGCCCTAATATTGATTGATGCCTTCTGGTGTTATTATAATACCAATATTTAAAAATCAGTTAACTTCTATTTACAGTTCCACCACTGACTTCAAAAGAAATTCCACTACTTCAGTGAATGTCTATGTTATTCAACTTACAGATGTTGTAGATAATCAGAATAATATTTACCAATTATTCTGAGATATGGTAATGCTTAACTAAGATATACAGAATACTTTTAGTCCTTAAAATAAGTAAAGCATGCAAGCCTCCAGAACATTAGTAGCAGCAGCATATATAGCACAAGTTGAGTAAAAATATTTAAAAAAATACCATTATACTTGGAAATTTGATGCCTTCAACATGGTTTCAATATTCAGTGACATACATACTTTTGCCAATAACTGTAAAGAGAGTGAGTGCTTATGAACGACATTTCACTTATTCCTCTTGCTATTCAATTAGATGCGGCTGATACGTTAAGTGGTTTTCGGTTAAGAACATAAGGGACCAGCAGGAATCGCTTTCAACAACATTAATCAATAATGCAATTGAACAGTGGCTGATAATGAAAAGGCAGCAGTTACTAATGGTTGGCACTGTGCTCTCTAAGACACTGCTCTTCTCTCATGTGAGATATTATGGAGTGATGGTAATCCTTCCACACCAAAGCCAGGTAAGCACGCACTCCAGTACAAGGACATTTCTCAAGGCCTTTTATCATTTCCCTCCCAGCTATTAGAGCACTACACAGCTGCAAAACTCACTTTCACTTTCAGGCATTGGATGTACCCATCCAAATAGCTCAGAAACTTCAGGGTATGAGTTTATCTGTACTATTCATCACTCCACAGTGGCAATTAGGCGTTAGACATGTGATCATGTTAATCTGAAAAGAAATTTTGTCTGAGATAAAAAAAATCTGTGAGCACAATGCAACTTCTTGCTGGGAAGTAGATCTGCCTCAAACAAAAACTTTACCCAGGGGGATACCTCTTCAAACAAGGAACACATCTTGTTATAACCCAAAGCCCTGGGTTGTTTTGTTTATAAAGATGTTCCCCAATTTAGACCAACACTGCAAACAGTAAGTCAGTAGAAAGACTTTCATCTGCTGCCAATCATCATTATGCCTATTGATCTCCACAACTGCAGTCCCTCTTCCCCTCTAGATACCCTTGCACTGGCTGCAGCCCAGATTCCAGGGTACAGCTCAAACCATTACCTTCTTCACACCAAAGGCTTCAATACCGAGGCCAGCATTGGTGCCAGCTGCCTGCCCGAGTGAATTTTGAGCTACCACAGCTGGGACAAGCAAGCTCATTGAAGCTATTTCTTCTCCCCATAAGTTGACTGACCTCAGTATCTGAATACTAACAGCTAAAAAGACTCATCACTAGGAATCTTAAGTGCAAGTAGAAACATTAACCATAGATGTGAAGAGAGTACCTGGAAGTACCAAACAAAAGAGCTAGGTTGTGCTCCAGCAGTGAACAAGGATGCCAATTGCAATACCGAGGCGATGCTGAGGGCTGTGAGAGAAAATATCCAGTTGGAGCAGTAGCTTGCAAAATCCTAGGCTAGAAATAATGACAAAACAGACAGCCCTCTTCAAGGCTGTGAAGAAAGCATAGCAACTGCCATCCTCATGTGTCACCTCTCTTCATTGCCGTTGGTGCAATTCTGTTTGCCTGCGCTTCAAGTTCTGCCTTTCACAGCACAGCCTATTGATTAAAAAATGCCCTCCTCCCTGCCCTTTGGTCTTATGCCTTTTATTGTACAAAACTCAGTTCAGTGCCTGTTATAGAAAAGGCAGATTCTCCTATTTATTTTCCTCTCCTGTTGATCATTTTTCATTAACATATTTCTAACAAGAAGGATTTTGCTGCCTCTTCCAGGCAGGACCAAATCCATGGCATGTTCTTCCTCCCCTTCTGTAACTGGTTTAAATGTCCTGGTGCCAAAAGACTGCTTTGTGTTACAATGAATAACTTACTTCACAGAATAATGATGCCATATAAGTTACAAAGCAGAATTATATTGATTTTTTAGTGCAATCTACATTATACCTGGCAGCAGGCAGTGTGTAAGTCATCTCCTAACACAGCCCTTTGACCACATGCTACTACTCCTTTTAGACAGCGAGCACGGGCTGCAGAGTAAATGAAACTATAAGTAGAATAGGGTCAAACAGACACCCCTGCAGAGAGCATTAAGATAAAGGATCTTATATTTAAAACTGGAAGATCTAGTCATCTTAACACAGGCTAAAGATTAGGATCAGTGCTTTTACAGGAAGATGAATTGTACTTCGAGGAGTAGTGAATCTATCAGAACAAAAAGCCTGCTTCATGAAAGCAATTTAGCAAATGCAATTTCAGCTATGACTATAAAAAATTATGAACCTGACATGCTAGTAAATGTCAGTTACTTGAAGCTTATTATTCATTTCATGTACGACAGAATTGTCTTAATACTCTGCTTAAAGCAGCTGAAAGCAATAATCCATTTGCTTTGTAATTCTGTAGTTGTAGGCACATGAGCCATTAGCCATGGGGTTTTTCTCCTATCAATAGTTCATAACATTCTCTAAAATTATTATCTAAAAGGATAATGGTATTGAAATTCTACAGTTGTTTTCAGTTTCTCCTGTTTTAAAAAAAAGAAAAAAGAGGAAAATGGAAATGAGCTAGTTTTCCTGCAAACAGAAACACACAGTTATTTTTTTACGCTAACACATTAAGGAGGGATGTAGTCATTAAGATTGCTACCATATTTTACGTATTTTAGCAAAAATTGCTGGAGAAAGTATACTTTCTCATATATTTTACTCTTTAGCAAAATTAGGGTTTTTTGTAATGTTTCCCATGAGAGCAGCAGTTGCTATCATAACACACAAAACTCACATCAGGTGTTTGTTAATACTGTGTTTCTGAAGATAAATAGAAAGCACTTGGGAAGGTGCTGGAGAGGACTACTTACATTCAGAGTCTACCCACGATTTTCAGACTGTTAACCTTTTATAATATCTTCCACTTGTTTCACTGCAAGACCGTCATTTGATATGATAACATACATGAAACACATTTCAACTTGGATTGCAGCTAGTCATGCATGAGGTGAGCAAGATCTCTCATCTTTTCTCCAGCTACCAGATAAAATCTGTGTCCTTGCACTGCAGACAGTGGATCTCTAGAGTCTCTACGGACTCAGAGGAACAAAGCAGAGGTGCAGGGATGTTTCTGTTTTTCCTGAACACATAACAGAAATCAATCGTGTTTAGCCAGCTTGAGCGTGTATAAACTAAAGATAAGCTCAAGGGCTAGGCTCTTATTACAGTGTGATGTTCTAGGAACACAGGTAAAAATTAGAGATGTAAATCTTTGAGTCACAGGAAGTATAAGAAAAGCTGTTAGAAGGATTAAGTAAATGAAATGGTTGGGATGTGTGGTGCTTAGATCTCTTCTGAGATACATACTGTTATTATTCTTCAGCACATGCCACTCCAGTATTCCCTATCTCAAGCGCTTTTTTTTCTTGAGCAGCAACCAGGGAATGCAATTCTTGCTGAGTAGGCTGACAGATGTTACCAGTTTGGAGGTGGGGGTTGTTACAAGAATTTCTTAACAACAATTTCCTGTAACAACAGTTAAGTGATCAATTATATTAGAGTTTCAGCTTTTAAGGAAGCCTGGGGAGTAGGTCTTGCACTTTTCTCCATCCGATCTGACAGGGACATGCCTTGACACGCCACGGCATAGTGGTATTGGTCAGCACAGCTGGGTCTATAAAACCTGACTACTTCATAATAACCAAAGAATGCAAAGCCACCAGAAGCAAGCATGTTTTGGGAGATGTAAAACTGATAACCAATAAACCAATAACTGCTTGCACACACATCCCACAACTAGTGTTGCAGGCTTTCCTTCCTGCCCTGGTAGGAAGCAGGAAAGTGTGCAGAGATGCTCCAGGGCATGACTAGTTGGTTATGTATTCTGCGGAAAATGTAAGTTACAGAAATCACTTGCCACAGCTGCTTTAATGTATGGAGAATCAATTGCAGAAATAAACTGATTTTAATTATAGAAGTAAATATAATTAGCTAATAAGCTATAAGAGAAAGGGAAAGCCCTTTTACAAAGGTGTTTTTTTTCTTCAATTAATCAAGAGCTTAATGGGCATTATGTTCATATTCAGCTATTTAGTGTACACTCATATTTTTATTTACAGTGTCCTCATGAGCAGTTCCACAGCAACTGAAGGTAACAGGCAAAAGGGTACCTAGCTGCAGGTTTTTGAACCTAAAACCAATGTTATATTGGCAACTGTGGTCACCAGGAATAAAATTTGTTTGGCCTAATATAAGTGTGAACCTGTGAAATGTCCATGTTTATGTTAGTCACCCTAGGCTCACTTTATAGGTATCAGAGAAACACAGACATCTCTAGAGGAAAAATGCATCTTATCCTGTTGTAGAAAATGAATTATTTTTCTCTGTAAAGAAGATCAGGGTGAGATGCTTAGACTTAAGATACTGCATGTCTACATCTAAGGTTAGGACTCAAGTGATCTTGACCAGCTGCAGAGAATCAATGCTGCTTATTCATCTCATCTAAAATGCCACTGGATTTCTGAATTGAAAGACCTTGTAATAGCAACCAGGAGCCAAGATTTCCCTCTACTGGATAAGCTGCTTAACCACAGTTTTAGACTCTCTTGTGCCCTCTCTCTAGCCTAGTGAATCAATGTTTTCTCTGCATGTGGCACAGCTTCAACAAAAGGGCAAATTATGGCCCCGTGTTATAACACAGTCTATCAAGCCTTGCTACTGTGGGGGAGAGGCAGTATCTTTTCAATTTTTAAAGAAAAAAACCCCTTCTTTGTGGAGGTTTATTATGTAAGAGGAAAGTAGTAATGGTGGCTTCAAACAGAAGGCTGAAACTCAATTAGGACCGTGAGAGGCAGGGCACAACTGCTGCGTGCAGGAAAAGGCACAGAGAGTCTGCATAGATGAAAACAGGAATCCTCTTTTTAAAGTTCCTTTATATTGACAGCGCTAACTGTTGTTAAGCACTTAGTTTGGCAAAGCCTGGGTACTTAACTTCAGGAGCCTAGACCTAAGCTTGACTATTTGGATCTTAGTCGTTCTTTGTAAGACAAGAAAAATAGTCTTTTGCTGCTTGTCAGGGGCACTGTTAAAATAAACAAGAAGACGAGAGATTCTCAGGGGATCAGCTATTGAGGTAATGTCACCATGCAAGTTACTTTAATATTTTATCCTACATGTTTGTATCCTAATGATCTCATTTGCTTGACCTTTTAAAACGCTTATCTTTGCAGTGAGAAGAAATAACATGAAAAGGAAAGTGTTAAACTACATACACACAAAATCATCAGTCTCTTACATGGAACATACAGTAATTGCTTTCAATTCTGGTATAAGGTTCAGTGGCAGTTGTTGAGGTTTTCATAATAAGAGCTTAAGAAAATGGGCATTATGTAATGCCCAGTTCCAAAGTATATTATATTCTCTGAGATATCTTGTCACATTTTTGATAAAGGCTGAGCCGTTAAGACAGATTCCTGAGAGACTACTTTGGTGTAGTTACTTTCAGAGGTGCCAGGAAACGTCTATCCATTTTTCCTGGATAATTTGCCTTAAAACACTTCATTTTGCTTTCTCTGTTGTTGTGATGACTACAATGTGAAAGAAAACTATCAGCACACCAGAAGGGGATAAAACAATAGCATTCCGCTGTCCAGAAATGGTACTCCTTGCAGGAAGTAAACCATGGGCTGGTCACCGAGTTTGTTTGCACCTCTTGCTAATTTGTATCCTGGAGTATTTATTGAAATAATTTGTCTGTTGAAAGGCAGACACACAGAAGTCAGAGAGCATAGAACTGAGATGTTTTAAGCAACATCAGTTTGGCCTCATTTTTGTCAGCATCTGTGCTGAATGATCTGACACTTCTTTTTATAGGATCAAAGTCTGGCACCTCATCTGTGTCAAATTATTCCCTGTTTCTTCAACAAAACTCAGAGTAAAGTAGACAACTTTGAATTTTGAGTTTAACACCTGATTGTACCTTTCTAGTTATTAAAAAATGCATTCTCAATATTCCAGTGCATGAAGGTCCATGAAACACAGAGGTGAAAACCCTGGTAATCAAGATAAGAAAATAAAATTCAGAAAGTTAATTTCCTCACATTTATTTCGAAGTATTATTTGTGGAGCTTTCTGCTATGAATGTCTACTCACTGCTTCAGCAAATCTCATCTCCTGATTATACACAGATATACAGTTATTTTAGACTGTTCTATGAAGTCCATCACAATCACTTTTTTTCACTGACAGGTTGGAAAACTTTCCAGAGGTTAAATTTTCTCAGTCCAAAAGCTGACCAAAGGGGAAATCCATATTCTAAGTCCCAAGCTAATTTTCTGTCTACTGAAGGTCATGAACATACAGTAAATATTTTTTTAATGCTTTATGTATGTAACATTTCATTTCATGATATGCTAGACTGGAAATGGCCCACTGTTTGTTTTCATACTTTGAAAGAATACTTCCCACACAGTGCTACATCTGAAAAGGTTGGCATCCAGTGCAATAAATAGCCAATACTGTAAAAAAAAAAAAAGCAGGTGGAAAAAATTTATTTCAATCTAACCCTATGAAGACTACTCAAGCAGTGGTGCTGAAACAGCATTGACCTCATGCATTGGCAAGCTTGATAGACAGACTGTCTTAAAAGAGGTCATCCTTGTGTAAGACTGCAGGTATCACCAGCAGGCTGCTGTATTATTAAATACCATTAGAGGGATGCATTCATGACTTGGAATATATTGCGACGCAGAGGATGTCAGTGCGTACAACTGGTATGTGCCGTAAAGATACAGGTATGTTTAGCTTGGATATTCAGACACAGAATTAAGACTCAAACAAGGTCAAGTGCCACTCTTTATTTGGTTATGAGGCATGCATCAAGAGGAAGGAGAAGGAAAGAAAGAAAGAAGGAAAGAGAGAGAAAGAGATAAAGATAGCTACCACCACAACACTGTGATGTCCTGTCAGTCCCATGCTCAGTCTAGTGGGAGAATGTTCTCTAAACCTCATTCTTGCATCACCCCTTCATGTGCTTGGGGTCACGCCTTCCTAATAGGCTCATTTCACTAATTCCATCCCTTATTTTCCCACCCAAAACGTGCACTTGTTCAGGCATGTTCAACTCCCAGTAGTTGTTTGGCCTGTCTAGTGTCCAGCTCCTGGCAGTTGTTTTCTCTGGTAGTTCTATTATCAGGGTCGACCCTGCAAATCCCTGCTGTTCAGCACTGCAGTGATGAGCGAAAGCAGGCAGTGGGGTTGGGAATTAATAAACATACCTGCTTTATAACTCATTTTGGATTATAGGGTTTGATTCCGCAAAACAGCAGTCCACACGCAGTTGTGGGCAATGAGATCTTCATGTTAGGTGTGATGTTGAGACAGACCAGTTGTTTCTGTGGCATACTACAATATACTGCAGTACGCTTCTGGAAGCCTGCTGTAAACTAACAATTATTACATTATATCCTATAGGCATAGACAGCTAAAGCACTAGGATTAGTTTTCTAGTTTAACTTGGTCCTGATACTGATGCCCAAACTTAATATCCCGGAGACATTTTTTCAGATGTGAAGTACTGGTCTGGCTCCCTACATTCCTGAAAAATTGTCCTCCAATGCCACCACTGAATCCAGCAGATGTCATACACTCCACTGTCTCACAGGACTCTGAAGAGACTGAAGAAACTCTGTGTGCACTGTGTAGGCTGAACAGAAAGTGTGGAAAGCAGGAATAATGAGGCATGCATCAGAAGAAATAATGGACCACCAGAAGGGGAAAGGATGAATGATAGTGACAGTATAATTATATAAAAACGGAAAAGCAAGAGTTCTTCAGGATATTCCCGTTTGCCATTCCTACATTTACGGATTATGGTGAAAGGTGATTCCTGAAAGCATAAAACCCAAACTTCTGCATAAGAATCAGCAGTTACTTCACACTGCACCTCTTTTTAAAAATATGTTGTTTTCCTTGGGTGGCAGAGAGCTTGACCACTGCACTTCTATTTAAAGCAACAGAATAACTTTCCAGTTTAGACCACAATCAGGCAGAGCAGCTGGCTTGGTGCCACAAGCAGTTCCGTGTGGTGGCTAGGCACCATAAAATCCACCTTCCCTGAGTCTGGCATCTCAACACCAACCACTCACCCACCATTTCCTACAAGCAGTGCATCTGTACTAGCAAAAATGCCAGGAAATAGAACACTCTAAGACTCATTTTTGAGTTCTAGAAAGCAAGCGCCCTTGATCAGGCCTAGGCAACATGATGGAGTGATCTCCATCAATTGTGCAATGAGACAAAAGCTGGTTACAGAATGTATTTCCCACTTAAAATTCCCACTTATAAATTTTCACAGAAATCTTATGCAAATTCTATTACTTTCCAAGGACTAATTTTAATGTTATTATGAACTTCACATCAATCAAATCTCTTGCTAATTTGGAGCTGGCTCCAGCTCTCTGTTTGACCTTGCCTTTGAGATACGGAAATACTGTAAACAGAAGCAATTACAGAAGAAGAGACATCTCTTCAGCACAGATCATACTGCACACAAGACATTATCATCTTCAAAGAATGATCAGGGTCTGAAAAAAAACAGTTTTAATGAAAACATGCTAACAGATGAACATTCTATCTTTCAAAGAACACAGTTATTTAGATGAAACTGAACTCTACTTCAGCTTAAATAAAAAAAAAAAAATCCACTTTTTGTAACAGTAACTACTTCTCATATCATGGCCAGCAGGTTGCGGGAGGTGATTCTGCCTCTCTATTCCTCTCTTCTGAGACCCCACCAGGAGTGTTGTATCCAGTTCTGGAATCCTCAACATAAGAAGGGTATGGAACTGTTGGAACAAGTCCAGAGGAGGCTACAAAGATGATCAGAGGGCTCCAGCACCTCCCATACGAGAACAGGCTGAAAGAGTTGGGGTTGTTCAGCCTGGAGAAGGCTCCACGGAGACTTTACAGTGACCTTCCAGTACCTGAGGCGGCTACAAGAAAGCTGGGGAGGGACTGTTCGCAAAGGCCTATAGTGAGAGGACCGGGGGAATGGGTATAAACTGGAGAGGGGCAGATTTATACTAGACATTAGGAAGAATTTCTTGACTATGAGAGTGGTGAGACACTGGAACAGGCTGCCCAGGGAAGCTGTGGATGCCCCATCCCTGGAAATGTTCAAGGCCAGGTTGGATGGGGCCTTGAGCAGCCTATGTCCCTGCCCATAGCAGGGGGTTGGAACTGGATGATCTTTCAGCTCCCTTCCAACCCAAGCCATTCTCCGACCCACTCTATTACCCGCCCGGCTCGCAGCAAGGGACCAGCGCACTGCGCCTGTGCGCCCGCCTGTGCACCGATGCCCCTGCGGACGGTGCCAAGTGCAGCGGAGAGGGTTCTGTAACCGCTCCTCCCTCCCTCCCCCCCTCCCCCCCCCCGACGAACCCTCAACGATCGCTACTTGGCACAGTCCCCTCCTCTCCCTCTCCGTCCCCCTCCCTCGCACCCTCCCCGTCCTCCTGCGCCGTTTGAAACAGTTCTCGCCGCTGCACCTGCGCTTGCCACGCCCTTCCCCGCCTTTGCGCATGCGCGCCTGACAGTGCGTCAGGGGAGCCCGGGGCGCTGGTGGGTGTGTCTCGCTGCTTCCGCTTCCGCGGTCTCGCGCGAGGCGGTTCCGGTGTGAGGCGAAGCGCGGGAGCAGGCACCATGACCTCGGCCTTGGAAAACTACATCAACCGTATCCTTCTGGCGGCGAGAGACCAGGGGGCGGCGGGGAGAGCCCTTCACTCTCCTTGGCGCCCGCGGGGATGAGGGAAGGCCGAGGATGGGAGCCGGAGCTGTTGCGGGCGTGCTGTGTGTGAGGAGCTGCTCAGCCCTAGGCAGGCTGCTCACTGCCGGTGCGTTGCTCGGGGCCTTCCTGATTGGCCCTGACGGTTTCTCTCCACATAGCACTGGCTTGTCAGGTAGAATGGAGGTTACCGGAGACCCAGAGAACAGGGTTCCCTGTAGTCTCAAGTGCTGCAAAACCTTGCTTGATTTGTGATGAGGGGTGAGATTCACAATGAGTCTGGCCCCTTAAAGGGCTCCTAACACGTGTTTTGTTAGCAGCTTTACATCATTTGCTCAAAAGCTGTGAGTTAGTGTTCTTAGAACGCTTGCTAAGTTTCTGTACTCCCAGAAACCGATGAGCATTTTCAATTTTACTGACAATCCGTGAGATATTAACTCAGGCATTCAGGATGATGGATATGTGATCATCAGATTGGGCTCATCAGATCTTTAGTGAGGACATGTAGAATGCCAGACTTGGGATCCCCACTGCTAAGCTGTTTTTAAGAACTGAGATTGAAGCATTTATAAAATTGTTTATGTTCTTTCAGTTTAGGGTAGTGCAATTGGTAATGGGGAGAGAGGTGAACTCAGATCTTTAGTCTACTTTTAATAGTATTTATATTTCTGTACGACTTTCCACAGTTAGGTAAAGTGAAACTACAAAACAGAGTGTCATAAAAAATACAATGTCGTTAAGTGTTGCTGTTAACTGTGCCACTTTTTTGGTAAATATAAATGCTGATGGGCTTTTCTGGCTCTTAATGGTTCTCAAAAATTAAATTGCCTATGAACGTTTCAGGAAATGTTAATGGTTCTGTTTCACATGTCTCTAAATATTTCCTTAATGAACTGTTAGGTACTGTTGCAGTAATTACTTCTGATGGAAGAATGATTGTGGTGAGACTTGTATTTCCTAACATTTTGGTTTACATATGCCGTAAAGACTTTGTATCATGGCAATAAGGAAACCATGCTAAGATATATGTTCACTCCTTTACAACTTTTAAATAAAGCTTTATGGCCATTATTTTTATACTGTGTGATTTGAACACTAGCTCTTGCCTGTCAGCTTAGTCCATTGATGAACTTGTCCTTGCAAATTTTCAGAGTTTTTGTCAAATGCCCTTTTCTATGTGAATGCACAGGAAAATTAATTTCTTTTTATTTAGTAAGTCTTCAACTTTCATGCTAAACTGTTTCTTCCTTATGGTGATAGACAAACATCAGCTGATGATTGCTGAAGAATTGTTGTTAGTTTCTGCTTAATCCTGAAGGCTGAGGATTGGCTAACTATTATATGTTAAACTGTATAATGGTCTGGGTTTATTGCTTCTGTGTTTTTATTTTTCTTCTATTCTTCCCCTTTACCCCCATCTTTTATTCTTACGTATTTTGAGTTTAACGTAGTAGTATGGTCATTGTATGAAGATTATATCATTTTGTCTGTGTATACTTAGCCTCATGTGGCCTCTAGAAAAAGAAAACAGTACTTTTAGCGGATATTTGCTAGCTTCACTAAATCTGCCTGGTTGGAGTCAGTCTGGTAAACTTTGTGTTGTGATACAAGATACTTTCTATGGAAAAGATCTGAATGGAATTGGTATATTTCACTCATTGTTACATGTGTTTATGACATAAATGGACATTATCACTTTTTGAGTGATGGTGTTTTACATGAGTATAAATTTCTTAATGAGTTACTGATGTGAAATTAAACAAATCAATTATTTTAATTCTTTTTCAAAATATGTTTTTAAGTGGCACAGAAATTCTTTTGAGGTTTTTATTGAGTAATTCTGTGTAACCATGCTAATCTCCTTTAAAGAAACACTGCTTAAAATTGCTTGTTGAGAATGGTTTCAATACTGTTGAACACAATCGAATTTTTCTGTTGGTTTCAATTATTTATTTGATTTCTGCAAACTTCCATACAAGCTAGGTTAAAATGGTGTCAACATAGTAAAATTAGTTGTCTAGAGGGCCGACATTGATAAAAGGGAAACTTTATCACCGTTTAAGATTACTGTAGCTTTTAATGTGAACACTTAGTGGGGAATACAGATATTTGTCTTAATTGATCATAGCTTTTAAAGTTTCATTCTTCAGCAGTCGGTGTTTAAGCCTCATGATAAAATCTAAATGGAATGTCTGTTCTCTAGTACCTTAGTATTGCCGCTTTGTTTAAGTTATCCTCGAGGATGAAGATGATAAATTTAAAAGTTAATTGGAGTGCTTTATTTTTGTATATCTTTTCAGGGAACTCTCAAAGGTTTTGATCAGACCATTAACTTAATTTTGGATGAAAGCCATGAACGAGTGTTCAGCTCTTCACAAGGAGTTGAGCAAGTAGTGCTGGGATTATACATTGTAAGAGGTGATAATGTGTAAGTATAGCATATTCTTGTTTAAACCAATAAATAGAAATTTAGTGTGTGTTTGTTTATAGATACGTGGTGCATCTGTGTACATCTTGATAGCCTCATGCATCTTGCATCTTTGTGGGTAGCACTCATAATACTTTCAAAGCTGAGGCATATTAAGTAGCAAATATCTCTGCTTCTGTTACAGAAGTGATTGCATTGTAGTGTTAAGATATTGTTAGTCTAGATTCACTGAGCTGTAAATTAACCAGCTCGTGTACCGACAGCAGTCTAGGAAAGGGCAGTATAAACCTCGGCGTTTTCCTTTCTTGAGTGTAGGCACTGGGTAGATTTCTTTATTCCAGTCCGTGGAAGGCAGGATCTGTCAATGAAGGAAAAGATAAAAGAATGAAAAAAAGACGAGCTAGAACTTTTTTTCAAAAAAGTCAGGGTCTGGTATACAAAGCTGACTTTTAACAGGGTTTTTTGAGATGAAGTGTTCACAGAGAACACTTCGTAATCTGGAAGATGCATGAAGATTTTGGCATGACAGTGTAAGAGCTGTTGAAGCCGATGTAGTGATAAGTCAGACATATGAGTTGATATTTGGTGTAAAATTCCATGACAAAATGAGAGTAAAAGCTCATTAAAGGCAGATGAAAGTAGGGATGTGCCAGACAGGTGGGAAGGTTACAAGAGAAGTGGAAAAAAGGCCTGATAATTGGGCTTGCTAGGAGCATGACTTTTGCAGCAGCATTCTGAAACTGATGGCAAAAAAAAAGAGATTATTTTTTATCACAACCAGAAAAGGAACATGTCTCAGTGAACAACATGTGAGCCCAGATAGGAATTTTAATCTTCTAATTCTAGTAGATATTTCTGTACTATGTAATGTCAAGACTTAAATTTATATCTAGGTATTTTATCTAACATAATTGAGAAAGCAGATCATTTTGGATGGCTTTCATCACTTTTGACTTGAGCTTTTAAGCAAAAATAAATAAATTGATAAATGTACAGTGGAAGGGCTCAGTGTGCTTGCTCTAGCAGTAACTTTTTATTCAAATAGTATAAATATATATAAAAAGCCAAACAGTTGTTTGCTACTTCACGTTTTCACCATATCAGACTACCAATTAGAAGTGTATTTGCTCAAAGGAATAATTCTGTATTCATGCAACTGTTAACATACTGAAATTCAGCATCCTCATAGAAAGAAGTGAAAAAACCCCAACAGCTTAGTGACAGTAACTTCAAAACAGGGGACTGTCAGAAAATAGAGAAGCTACTGAAAAAGTAAAACAAACGAAATGGAAAATGTATTTCCTGACGTTCTAGTGTGCATTACTGGAAACTTGCAGTGAATATGCAGCATCAGTCAGAAAAACTCAGTATGGTTCAATAGCGAGTAAAAGTTGTTACAAGGAAAAGAACAACTTCTGTTTCAAAAGTGTGTGATTAATTAGGAAAATAAAAAGTGATATTAATACTATCTGTAATGATATTAATTATTAATGTTAAATACTAAGAATATTTGTAATGAAAATGATGAAGGAAAGCTGGTTAAAAACCCCAAACCTCTTAAACGCCTGTGTTTGTTTTGCTGCATAAGAAGCAGAAAGCTTGTGAAAGAGACATCAGGAGTGGCAGATAGTGTTTATTCCTTTTACATCTTGGAGAATGATACCATTGATGAGAGAGCTGTATTTCTTGGTGTGAACTAAAGAAGAGCGTAGTCTTTGATATGATCAGTTTTTAATCTGAGGTAATGTTTTAAATTGAAGAGTCACTTTGGATAAGGCTAATAAATGGAATGGTGATGAGCATTCAGGCTCAAGGTCTTTTCACACGAGAGTTTTGAAGGCGCTCAAATTAGAAATAAAGTTTCATGCTGCAGTAACGTTAAGTTGGCATAAGCAGTTTACGTTTGTGTTGTCTAAGGCCCCAGCATAGTGAAGATCTAGTAGTGATGGAACTAAGAAGGCTTCTCAGCTGACCAGATTTTGTGTTTCAAGGTGATACTGATTCACTGGGAAGAAAAAATATTAAGCATTACTAGTAAGAAAACTAAAGCAGTAGACATCATCACGTCATTGCCTAAAAACCTGGTATACTACTATCTTTAGAGATATGTGTGAAAATGCATGAAGAGCCGAAGTGAGAATAACGAGATATGAAATATTTTCTGTCAAGGAAAGGCTGAATAGGCAGGGGCTCTTCTGTTTGAAAAAAACACAGCTATGTTGTGAAATGAGGAGTAATAGAAGGCGATAGCAAGGTAATAGCTTCATTAAAATTCCTCTATTTTTTCCTGTTGCTGAAAATGGAAGATAATCCAACAAGTTATTTATAAAGGTATTTTGTTGCACACTGCATAACTTAACTGTGGAACTCTCTGCTGCAGGATGTATCAAAGACCAAAGACAGAAACTTATTCAAAAAGCTGTTTAATGTATTAATATAAGGTAATTTCTGGTGGCCTTTAGTTAATTTTGTAGATACAGAAATTGCTCCTAAGTCTCTGAAGTGGTGAATAGAAGGGTATGCCAGAAGGATCAGACTTTGTTCCCATGTTCCCTCTGGGCTATTTCCCATCCTGAGTATGACTTCTACTACCTAAACCTTCTTTTCTCTTTAAAGCAGTTTTACTTGGTCTAGTAGTGTTTTAGTCCAGGTAAGTTTTGGCGTAGGTGAAATATTGTATATTCTCCCTTGGGTGCATTAATAACATTTTATTAGCCTGTGTTGAAGGAAGTTGTCTTTCTTATCTTGTGCTGTATGCACTTAAGAATTGCTACAGTTAGTTACTCTTGAAAAGCTGTTCTCTCACTAAAAGGTTTCCAGTTCTTGTTTTGGATGCTAAACTACTGTGTAAACCAGACCAGTAGTGTCTAGTTCTTGTATACTGTCTTTTACAAAAAACACCCCAAACAAACCAGAAAAACCTAACCTCAAAAAACCCGGCAGCTTCCTTCAGACTCTACTTATAGCCATCAGTATTTGAAGTTCAAAGGGCAGACCTCAACAAGTATGTAAGGAAAAAGGGGTTGTTGGCATGAGGTCTTCACTAGCAAGTTAATTTTCTGGTTTTCCAGATTTGTGCCCGGGGATTTCAACAAATAACCTGTTTTTTATTGCAGTGCTGTCATTGGTGAAATTGATGAAGAGACGGATTCAGCTCTTGACTTGGGGAATATTCGAGCAGAACCTTTAAACTCAGTTGTGCATTGAAAAGATGAAAATGCACAGGGACTCTGTAAATCTTTGGTTGTACAGACCTATTTAATAACGTTAATGATTTTTACAAATTGTTTTTCATTTGTTTAGTCACAAGTTTTTTATTATGAATATGATGTAGTTTTGCATGTAAATTAAAGTTTCTATGTTTTACTAAAGATGCTTTTGTTGAATTTCCTTTAGGGTTTCGTGCTGCATAATTTCTCTGTAAAATGTATACTGAGGAATGCAAACAATATCAGTGATTGTCCTGATACTGTGTGTATACCTTATTCTTAAAATAAGATCTCATTCCTATAGGTAAACCAAGGCTTTTTGTGTTAACTCAGGTTTGTTTGGAGGTAGATTTTATAACAGTCAATTTAACCATCTCTAAATGTAGTTTGGGCTCTAAGTAGAAAACTGGGGTATGTGAATTTTTTTTTTTTTTTTGGTATGTGTGTGTAGTATAGAAAGCAAGAACGTTAAAAGCTTTCACGGTCAAATTAATGACTTATGCATGTCATAGAGATCTTGGTGACTAGAAAACAATGTTTGATAAACAACTAAGACAGTTAGAGGTGCAGGAGTTCTTACTGCCTTAATGCCTATAGACAAATTAAATTGGAGAAAGAAAGAGCTTTGAGCCTAAAACCTAAACCAAATATACACTTCTGTTTGAAGTAGGGTAAATTCCAGACCAACTCATTCCCTATCTTTTCCTCTCAGCAGCTGTCACACTGCTGAAAATATGAGTGAGATCTATAGAAAGAGGATTGTGTTTTTGCTAATGTGTAACCATAGTCTTACTGGAGTGTAACTGAGAAGGCATGAGAGTACTTTAGATAGAGAAATTATTTCTTTTGAATGAAATTTGCGTTAATACTGATTATAAGGATCACACTTATAGTAGACCTCTCATACATCAGCCATAGCCAAGTTAAGTGCGACAAGGTCTGTGCAGTATAGTGTGTTTTAAGCCACATCCTATTCAATCGCCAGCAGAAATACTGGTATGGTGCTAGTGGGCGGAACTCGGGACTGCTGGAGTAAGCCTTTTTATGTGTCCTCTAGTGTACCAACAGGTCAAATTTTTTTTTTTTTCCCTCATATATAAATATGCTGTTGGGAGGGAAGAGAAAAAAGTTATTTTAATGGGCTTTTTTTTCTTTTTTTTAGTATTGATTTTAGCTTAAAATGGCTTAGCATAAAAAAAACGCAGAGGCAAAGAGTAGAATCAGGATGGGCTGATTTTTAAATGTGCTCCTTAGCCTTGGATGTGTTAGGAGAGTTAGAGTTGAAATATGTAGATTGAATACTTGTAGAAGCACTGGGATGACTAAGGACTGAGGAATTATGTCTGAAGCTGAGTTCATAGAATCATAGAACAGTTAGGGTTGGAAGGGACCTTAAAGATCATGTAGTTCCAAGCCCCCTGCCATGGGCAGGGACATCCCACTAAAACGTATGGAGTTCTAGAATGGTAATGCATACGGAGAGACATTTGCAGTGCAACTCCTTGGTCCTCTATTTGAAGACTTAAAATATGATGATGAGCTGATGGTGATAGTTGGAACTATTTTCTCTATGCCTGAAGTGATGATTTCAGATGCAAAGCTGTGGATTTAAGGTGGTGAAGCTGATCAGTAAAATCCAGGGACTGACCAGATGAGAATTCTGAATAGTTCAGGAATTGCTTAAGCAGGAAAAGCATAATCTGGAAAATAATAATTTCACACAGGTGTTTAAAATGCAGATTGTGAACTTTGTCTTCTTCCCTTCAGGTCAGTGACCTTGGCTTCTTTCATGCGCTTTTTGTGGACCTGTGAAATTATGTGTGGAGGGGTGGAGGGAGTTACAGCTTAAAGAAGTAATGATGTGTCTCTACTCATGGCCCAGCCTAAACTTAGAACATTTAAAGCATCAAGAAAGATAAGTTTAAACACCCTTTCAGGAAAGGATCCTAACGAAAACTGGCTGTTCAAAGCCCTAATAGGTTGATAACGCAATGTGTTGTCAGACTGATGTAGGTAAAGGATGGCCAAGTCACAGGTCTGACTGAGATTGTGAGCAGTAACTCAGCACTGCCAAGATGCAGCGTGCTCAGAGGCAAAGTTCTGTCTAAAGCCTTAAGACTGGCAGCTGTGGACTTTGCTTACCTTTATGCTTAGACATCATCAATGTGAAGCTTTTCTGTGTTGTGATTTTTGGCTTACACCCAAATTTTGGTCTGGATTTAAGCAAAGCCTCTTCTGGATATACCAGTGAAGAAATCAAAGCCAGGAGATCTAGTCAGGTTTCTTGAAATTGAATCTAGGGTCTGATATGCTTTTAAAAGTTATAAAATGAAATTATAGCCCTATGAACTTATAAGGAGCTCTAATCTGTAGTGGATAATGGTGGAGAGAAAGCACTCAGGAAAATAGTATTCGATGCAGGAAGTTGAATTGTAACCAGTCTGAAACAATACTTTTGTTGAATCAAGGCTGTAATGCAGTCCAGTGGAAAAATAGGTCACTGATGAAATGTAATAATTTTTATATCATTAATTTACTTTCATAAAATTAATTAAAGTAGGAAAAGCAAGTGGGATTGAAACAAAAAAGTGGACATAGAGTGGTGGCCTTCTGTTAGTCATTCTAAAAAGCAAGCTAGAGAATGTTAGTCCCCGGAGGAGGAGGAAGAGTCTAGGGTGGAATCTCGGTAAGTGGAGGCCGTGTATGTATCTTGACTCTTGGTGAACTCACACTGCAGCCAGTGTAGTAAAAGTGTTGAAAGTAGTAAAGAGGTTAAACATAGAGGAAATGCAGTAGAGCTGAGTTTTTGGGAAGAACAGTTATGTCCTCAGGTGCCAAAGAGGTATGAAAGAGGACTGGAAAGGAAAAGGAAAAAGAGCACCAAAGATCATTCTTGTGTGGTGGGCAGGGGTCTACCAGTCAGTGTGTGACAGCTGGCTGGGGCAAAGGTTCTCCTTGCCGTTTCCTACTGATTAAGGAGATGTAGCAAAGCAAGTGTCTTGTAGGAGATGAGGAGTAGTATTGCCTGCAAAAAGCCTTTGCTTTATTCTTGCTGGGGGGGAAAGTACTCTCAAAAAAAAAAAAAAAAAAAGAATAAGTCTGTTTTCAAACTTGAAGGCACTCCCAGCACGTTCTGACTGCTGTGGCTCTATGACTGTCAGCTGATTTCTAGGGTAGATGAAGAGCTCTGCTGAGACAAGATTGTAGTCCATCGTGTTCTTGGGAAATGGTATTTCCTGCAGAAAGCCTAGATTAAAGATCCAATAAATAACAGGTGATGTTCAGAAACATTCAATGAGTCCTTGCAGAATAATAAACCAATTTCACAAAAATGAGCAGGGCAGAGAAGGGTGATGCTAAGGACAACAGGAAGTAAAGCTGAATTGGAGGTAATTGTCATATTTCATTAGGCTTCCTTCATTGCCCTAGGTTGGGCACTTCCTCCTTTTGTTTGTTTAGTAAGGGTCTTGGAGTGAAAGGACAAGTCTTGACTAGTACTGGAAAAGGATGCCTCCAGTGAATTGATTGACCTAGCTTATAAAGAGATTAAAGTTATTTGATGTGCATGAAGCAACGCAGAAGTCACCTTCTGTGGTCCAAGGGCAACTTCCCTAATTGTAATTCATGTGAAGAGCCTCCATGTCCACCTCATATATTTGCGATCTGAGTTCTTAAAATATTACATGGTGTACAGGCAGGTTACTGGGTTGAAAGAACATAGATTGTGTTTTGAGGACTTATTCTGACAGTGGAGAATTTCTGTACAACTCAACCTATTAACTATAGCCTGTTATCCTTAGTCACTTGAGTTAGTGTTTATTCTTCAAGGAGTTGTATAAGTAAAGCAGCTGGGAGATATATCAAACACACTGTGCTAGATCTGAAGATAAATAACGAGTGGCTTGTATGATAGATTTGTCACATGGCCATCACCTTGCTACTTTGATAGTGAATGTACCAGATCTGTATGCTTGAGTGGGTGCTTTGTGCCTGTGGTAACATAATTCCACCTCGTGGTCCCTGCTGCACGAAGCTGCACTCGGCTAAGAATTTTATTCTGCATATTCATACAGAAATGATCCTAAATACCAGAGTTGTGTTCTCCTTACAT
The DNA here is from genome assembly GCF_017976375.1 of Cuculus canorus. Classification (NCBI taxonomy): domain Eukaryota; kingdom Metazoa; phylum Chordata; class Aves; order Cuculiformes; family Cuculidae; genus Cuculus; species Cuculus canorus. The sequence continues at coordinate 182,659,862 of NC_071401.1, forward strand.
CAGTAAGGAAGGGTTTAATTTATTCCACTGTTAGTGTGACAAATACCAAGCCATGAGCTGTTTATCCTTTAGGAATTAGATGACAATGACCATGAAGGCACTTGGAAACTATGAATGTGAGTCATGCCGGAGAGGTCAACATGGTTTGTTCTAGGTAGTTACATTTGGTCTATGGTACATTTTGGCACATATGTATGCAAGTTACTAGTTTTTACTAATTGTGTTTTTATTTCTCCTTCCCAGTTGTGGAAATCCTGAAAATAAGTCTGGATTTTATTTTTAAGTGGAAGAGATTTCTTGAGTAACAGTAAAGTTGCAGAAAAGCTGTGTCATATCAATTAGTCTTAGTTTCCCTGTTGCTTAAATAATAAAGTATACTTTATGTATCACATATTCACAGACAAAAATCCACAAAACTCAGATGTGCCATAAGGTGATACCTGCCTAGACTAAGCCTTAAGGTGAGGGAGGGAAAACTTGTACCAGGCTTAGGTTAACATATGACTGGAGAGTAAAGAGCCAGGCATTTATCCTGGAAATCTTGTTGCAGTGTGCTCTATTTTGTCTTAGGGTCCTTTTCAGTGGCCTTTTCTTGTACCATTAACAACATTTTCCCTGAAGAATTGTTCAGAATATTCCCCGAAGAATAAAAGCTCCACTGACGAAGGTGGAAGTCAATGCTGAATACGCAATAGCATTCAGACTTTCACCAGGAACTATGCTAGCACTAAAAGCCTGACCTTATCTAGGCAGTAATATTTTCCTTCCTGGAGCTTTGCGGGATGTTCCAGAAACTCTGGAAATTGGGTCGAACAGTGTGGTGCTGTCATTCAGCCTTACATCAGTACCAGCACCACCCAAGGCCAAGAAATCTTGCTGAATGCTGAACTTGCCTGCTACTTGCACTTCTATCTAAAAGGTGTTCAGGACTGGAGGGAGCACAGTGGCTTGTGTACGTACTGTTTTGTCCACTAAAACATCTTTAATAGTTGTGTTGCCATCTTCTTCTTGGTTTGTGCTCTAGATTTATCTTCTCTTTAATTTGGTGTCTGTTTTTCCAGCAGTGATTACAGTGCTCTCCATAGAAATGGAAGTGGAAATTAAACAGGTGGAGCAATTGTAGAAGCTGGATTTGAATCCATAGCAAATAGAAGCAAGCCAGGTAGAAACTTGTGGAACGTGGACAAAGTTGGGTTTTACAGCAGTGCTTATAGTGAAGTTCTCTAACACATACAATTATTGTGCATTACAAGAAATACTGAGAGAATGTTTTCTGACAATTTCTACTCAGAAATATTTTAAGACACGAGAATTTTATATGGAAGATACTCATACTAAAATGTTATTCTTAAATTACGGTCCTTGCTTTGGATTTTTGTGGAAATCTTTGGGAATTCTCACTTGTATAATTTCAAACTTCAGTTCTGCTTATGATGCAGATGGAAGCCTGTATGCAGATGAATGCTATGATGTTTCTGCAAACTGGCCAGAGTTGCTGGTGGTGGGTGGCAAGGATCTGCAGTGTTTGCATTGATGGAACATGCAGGTGACCTAGTGTTCTCAGATACAGGGGACAGATTGCCAAAATTGTGTTCAAAGCAACAGGCATGCAGAAGACCAGGAAAAACGCGCAGCAATAAAAACTCTGGTTATTTGCAACCATTTCAAACTCAGTTTATAGCATTTCAAATCAATAAAAACCTGTTCTTGCCAACTGCTACTTAAATACCACTTAATCTCATGTACACAGGCTGGATTTATGGGAGTTCTGTTTCGCAGTGAGTTGAAGCACTGAACAGAAGCCAAGGCAGGAAGTGATTATGGCTAAGGAGCTGATGCTGATTGAAAATGTGTGATGCTGGGGAGGAAATGGCATACAATAGAACCTCAGCTAGCTTGGAAACAGATTTCAAAAACAGAGCACATTAAGATGTAAACAGTCAATAGGACTGAGTCCCACCTTACTCCTAACAATCAGATCATTAGCAGTAGGAACGTGCAGGATAATTTCCATGATTAAACTGCAGGTGCAAAATGCGTGAAAGTGCATGCTCATCAATGCCAAACGGAAGGAGCCATTTTGCTTTTTGGCATGTTTCTTTTACGGCTTGTCCTAACTTATCCTGGATACAAGCATCAGGCATAAATGCAGCCTAAATCTAGGAAGTGCAAACTCAAGGTCTTCGAAAAGGCAGGCTTAAGATTCTTTTGTGTAACTGTGATGGCATAGAATGGCTCTCTGGAATTGCACTTCTGATTTTCGAAAGTGCTTGCCTGAAAAGTTGTCAGCTCACATTCAACTGAAATTGTCAGGATCTGAGTGGAAACAGTCTCTAATGAGAACAGGAACAGAATTCATATATTTGGTTGCATTCCCTATTGTTATACTTTAAGTGATGATTGTAACATGAGTTAAGGAGACAGCTTCCTGTTTTATCTAGAGACTCCTTTAACATCTTCCATAGTTTATAACATCCATCAAGTTATCTCAAGTTTGAAGTTCTAACCTCTGTTTCCACCATTTTTCGGAAGTCCAGCCATTGCAGAAAGCAGTAAGAAAGACACGCTTTAATCTGAGAGTCATGCCATTTTATTTGTGGATAAGACCTGTTCTACAACGACATTGTGTATGTCAGTAGTTATGGGTTTGGTTCTATTTATGCTTTTTTTCCTGAGTTTCAAACAGCAAAGCACAGATGCGCTGAGCTGAAAGGGAATTGCCAGGCTACCCTGGTGCTAATGTCTGGATATTTCAGAAGTCAAGACTCACTGGGTGGATATACTAGTGCTATGATAGCACTACTACAGATACTCACTACTATGATAGCACTACTAATAGGACTACTACAGAGCCTTTCCCTAGCCTTTTGTTCAAAGCAGGTAGTTTTTGGTTAAAACATCCTGGTATTCCTGACCTGCCCTGCTAACTGGATCCTGGTCACCAACGGAATTTTTTGAAGATCCACTAGAAGGTACCACGGTTGAAATTCTTGCAGATTCAGTTTCAAGTCCAGTAGTGGCTAGGGAGAAAAGACACAACGTTCCTGGTATTACTTTTACAGTAGACAAGGCCAAACAAGTCACTGTAAAAACCTTATCGGTAACTGGAGAGACTACAACCCAGAAAGAAATTCAAAAACATCCAAGGGAACATAACAATGAAAAGGTGAGGCACAAAGGAAGAAACATTTTTTTCCTGCGTATTCTTGTCAGTGAACAGTACTTCCAAAGCTAGAGAAACTCCAGATGGTACACCGAACATCTTCAGGGAATTCACAAATGACTCCTGCTTACACCAGTGCTAAATTTAGCCCCCTGTGGACCTCTTCAGCTTTGAATGTCTGTTTTCCTTAAACGTTCAAGCTAGTGGTTTACTGGAACACTACTCCTAAAAAACAACTCTGCATTTGCTGTGACAAATTTTAGAAGAATCTGCCTGTGAAAATGCAAACACCTTTGCACTGCAATCTGGTCAGGACAAGTCTGCCAGTCTGGCACCTTTTCTGAGGGGCAATCTTTGTAACTCGCCCCGGAAAAAAACTCAGTCCTCCATAACGATAGCAAACCCACTTTTGCCATCTTTCTGCAGCTGTCAAACACATTCCATGACTCCTAGTGGATGCACAATTATATTCAAAATGCACACGGATGCAATGTAATGGATTTATGTCCATTCAGACATACGGAGAGAGCCATGAAGCTGCAGCTCAACACTCTCTATAAAGCCATATAGGAACAGAAGGAAATGCTCTTGGGCTATCTGCTTTGAAATAGCAGGTAAAGTTGTGACTCTGGAGGAACAACTATGAAATAAGGGAAATTCCTCCTTTGACACCTGGCCTTATTATAGAGCATATTTTATGCTATGTATTACACGCATTCAACTCATATTTGCCTAAACACTACTGAATGACCTTTTCCTAAAGAAAGGGTATCTTTCATTATTGTTTATATTCTTGCTTATTCAAAACAGACTGCAACAAATAAACTACAAATAAAAGCAATCAGTAAGAGACAGCAAAAATCAAGAGAATGTGTATAGTTTATAGTATAGCAATTGATGTATACGGAAGATGTGATGGCTGAAGTCGATAACAATCTTATCTCAGGGCTTCTTTTATGTTTGACGTTTGTGCTTGAGGATTAACTAGTGAAAGTGACTTCAACTTAGGCCAGGTTATTTATGCATGGAAACGGATGAATTTTCTTTGCGCTTTTATTTTTTCAGGCAACTGCATAGCATTCTACACAGTATTTTGTTAAGCAGGGCATTTTCACATTCAAGCCTAAATTGGAAAGCTAACAGAAAAAAAAATATCTATGCTTAGCGCAGGAACTTGACAGCTTTCAAGCCATTTTTTATCTAAGATAACAACATATTACCCTGTTCAAGTTCTTTAGTGATTTTTTCATCCAGTTCCTGCCGTACCTAGAATTATACAGAAAACATACAGTTAATATTTTAACAACTACATTTTTGTAATATTAAACTTCTAAAACATTCTTAAAACTCACACATAACATGATAAAAACCTAAAAATATGATCCCAAATAGAGAAATCTTGGTTTGGGGGTTGATTTTTTTAATGAAGGCTGTAGCATTCTCATTGCTGAGCCACATTAACTGTAGCACAAAGCAATCTGTAACTCACTAGCTGGATTATAACTGGGCCTTTAAAAAATATACAGGAAGAAAGCACAGTGGAGTTATTACAGTGAAGGTATGGCTAGTGTCTGTCATCAAATACACTAGAAGGATGTCAGCTAAATGCTGAAATAAAAACAAATGCCATCCATAGGGTAAAGTTCAGTCGAGGCTGAGCCCTATGGCTTTGGAAGAGACGAGGTGCAAGGGCAGCTGCTGCAGAATTGACATATACCACTGTATAGAAAAAAAAAAACCACGCACCAATATTCTTTTCTCCATCTCAAGATGGAAAACTGGAAGTGTTCTGGCAGATGAAGTGCAACTCCACAGTAAAGCAGTGGAGTGTAGAGGCTGCAGACAAGTCAGAAGCGGTGCAAGTGCTAGAAAGGTCTCACCAGGGGCAGAGCATGTTCTAGGGGGATAGGCTGAGGACGCTTGTCCTGGCATACAGCAGAGACATAACTAAACTCACTCCACACATTGTCTGTGGTAATTTGTGTGGTGCAGGGATAGTATCATAGTATAGTTAGGGTTGGAAGGGACCTTAAAGATCATCTTGTTCCAGCCCCCCTGCCATGGGCAGGGACACCTCCCACTAGATCAGGTTGCCCAAGGTCCCATCCAACCTGGCCTTGAACACCTCCAGCGATGGGGTATCCACAGCTTCCCTGGGCAGCCTGTGCCAGTGTCTCACCACTCTCATGGTGAAGAAATTCTTCCTAATGTCTAGTCTAAATCTGGCCCTCTCCAGTTTATACCCGTTCCAAAAATTAAAAGAAACTTGTGATGACAAGGTTTGTAGCCAGTATTTAATCTTGAGTGGTATTTTATACTGGTGATGATTTTTTCTATTTATGCTGTTAGGTTTAATCAAAACTCACTGATGCATTCACAGTTTGCTAATACTGCAAATAAATTGAACCGCAAATATTAGTTTGTTGAATGATTGCCATGGAGTACTTTGATGCTTTATGTATTTGCAATGTTACGGGTTCTGTAGAAGTTACGCTGTCATCTTACAGATGGGCAACCTACTGCAAGACACAAATCTGCACAGAGTGCTTTGACTAAAAAAAAGAAGTCCAAGATGACTATCTGAGGCATGCTGCAATTTCAACTCCTTAACTCCCTGTCATTATGAGCTTTAGCGGTAGGAGCATTTGTAATCTCCAGCCAAGAAAGCACTCCTCAGCTCGAATTCTGTAGAAAGGAACCAGGTTACTGGAAAAAAATGAGGCATACGTAAAGCAGAGCAGTAAAGTGAAGGAAAAGGTTTAGAGTCAGAGAAACTCTTCTGTCTTTAACGAATCCAGTGAACAGGCAGCATACTAAGCATCACAACCTGAAACACACTCTGAAATAGACTGTCATCTCTGACTTCTTTGCTCACGCTCCAACTGGTTTCTTGAATGGCGCAACACCCCTACAGAAAGGACAGCACAGACTGTATATCTGGTAATTTTGCATTTGGAAACGGATCAAGATTCACCATCTATTATTGTATGCAGAGACATATGTGCAGTTTATCCCCTTGCTACTTCTGGACTTAAAGCTTTGTTTTATAATTTAGTCCTCTTTTTTTAGCTGCACAGGTCAGGAATCATGTACTTTCAGTTCCTCGAAGACACAGTATGGCTTCAAACACTGCCAGTGACACACTGCACACAGTTAAGGAAACTTAAGCCAGCAGTCCTATGTGGAAGTGCAATATCCACTTCAATACACGTCCTTTAGCTACTACTGCACCTTCCAGAACCCTGTTTCATTTTTTCTAGAGGATTCTGAAAGTGAAGATCAGGTTTTAAGACTTTCCTGAATACACTGCCCACTGAGTGACTTGAGGCTACAGACAATGACATTACAAATATTATCAGGTGTTCTCTAACTGGTCATTACAGGAAGAAATATCACTAAAGGATGTGCAGCTGGATTTAGTAACAGGGAGGTTCACAACAGCAATTCTGACTCCCAGAGACCATCCTTTTGCTTTAACTGAGGGAAAACAGACATGCTGAGATTTCCAACTTTTTGTTAAGAGAACCTGGTAGAAGTGGTGAGAAATTGGTACGTTCTCTGAGGATTTCGCAATAGTTTTACTTGCCTTCATTCAAGGAAGAGAACTTTAGAATTGAATACTATATTAGAAATAAAAGGTAAACCTCGGAAGGCAAACTGTGTATAGTAAGAGCAAATTATCCTCTGCTCCTCAGCTGAGAACAAAGAGTCTCTGTAGGGTTATGGTAAACTCTTTTCTTTTAAATTAGGGCTGGTTTTGTCCTAGACGTGGCATGGTTTCCTTCTTTTCCTTTTCTTCTTTTAACATCTTGCTCCCATTTCTGCCCTTTCTTTTCCTCACTTGTTCCCTGCTCCCTATCCTTCTTATTCTCTTGCCCTGGCCTTTTCCTTGTTTCACTTTTGCAGTGGGTCCCTGAATTTTGCCTTCGTTCTACTGCTGGCATGCAGAATAACCCCATACAACTACATCTTGCATGCAGATGGTACAGTACTAATTGCCTCCTAAGTTCTTTCTGTAATGTATGTCCAACCCTCTGACCTGAAAAACACATCCACCTTGATAAAGAAAAGTTATCCCTAACTGTCATGCCACACATTACCTATACTGCTTTGTCTGTTTTTGTTTTGTTGGTTTTTTTTCCACTTCTTAAACCAGGAGCAGTATGTAGGCACATTGCTTAAACAGGTTCTTTCTGGTGTGGGAGGGACTGCTGAACTGAGTTGGACTTAAAAGTGAATAAATGTGCAAAGTATTAATTCAACAACAGAATACTAAAGGGATAGAATAGTGACCAAATAGAGAAGCTTGTCCATGCCTCAGTCCTATGCTATATGGGAAACTTGATGACAACTAGTGACATCTGGTTTCCAAATCTCATAATCTCACCATTCTGTAAGGGATGTGCTATCACACAGCCTGCTAATCACAGGGCATACTTTGACCAGAGGTATTGCACAGGTTGCAATATTGCTGCAAAATTAAAAAGCTGTGGAGACTTTGAGGAACAGTTAATTTTACCTTTTCATGTAACAACACATAGGAGGAACTACTTCCAACTCATAGTATATGTCCTGCGCTGAACTATAAAGTGAAAAGTTACACGATCCCATTCATATCACCCTATTTTTGAAGCATCCTTTTGTTGGTATTAATGCAATACAGCAAGTTCCAGTGAATAAACTGCTAGAATGAAGATCGGTGAAGAAGGAAAAGGTGTCTCAAGGAAAGATGTCTGATGATTCTGCACTCATTGTGAAGCTAGCCGTTTTAAATAGCTCATACACACTATATATTAAAATCTAATGAAAAGCTTAGCTGTGAACTTCTATGCCACAGTATTCTTTATCACAGTTTCTCTTAAAGAAGGCAGTTATGCAGTTAATTAGATTTCAGTATTTTTTTGGTCTTTGAGCACTCTTGGGAACTTGTACACCCTTCATGACCAAAACTCTTCACCTCTACCAAAAATAGTTGTGTACAGTTCTGATGATTAGTAGTAGTTTTGGCATATTTGACCATATGGTTTGGAACTATAAATATATTCTAACTTTAGGCTAAAAAGCATAACCTTGCTTATAGAAGATACTCTTTAGCAGTAGCTGAGAACAGTATTTCAAAATGCTTACCTTAGCCACAAAGGCTTCAACCTTGCTTTTTGGTGATAATGCGTTCCCAATCGAGTTTAGGAAGCTTCCTCCTAGATTCAGGCTTCTGTTCAGTCCCAAACTGTTGCCAAGATGTCCAAGTTCAGTTGAATGCAGAACCGGACTTGCAGCCAGACCACCACCGACCATGCCATTTACAATTAAAGATCTGTTCCTTTGGCGCTCCTCAAGGAGCATAGCCTTGGCTTCTTCTAGTCTCTCCTTAGTTCTGAAACATTCAGAAGCATACAAAGAATTATCTTTGGGTGAAGCTTTCGCAAAGTCATCCTTCACATCTTTGACTATTATGTGACTTCTGAAAGTGGAAGGGATTAAGGATGCTCAAAACAAGAATACCATTTGATCTGAGGATTTTTGGAGAGCCTATTTCTAAGAAGTCACACTACCTGCAAGAAGCAGCAAGAGTTAGCAACACTAGGTAGGATTTCTTAGCTATAAGGCTTCAAAACAATCAGTGAATGCCATGTGTTTACATAACTTTTGAAAGGTACTGCATAAGAACTCTGGGTCACTCTCCCTTTCCCAAGGAAAGCTCAAACCTCGGACAAGATGCTAAAATGGAAGCCAAAAGTTTTTTTCTTTTTCTTCACAAAATCAAATTCTGCTCTCTGAAAGGACCTTTCTTATTCCAGCAGCAAAGGACATGAAAATTATCTTTTGACACAAACAGAATAAGAGGAGATTACTAGAGACCGGCAAAAAGGCTGCCTGTTAAAACAACCAACTTAAAAAATAGCCTGTCAATGCCGCAATCGGTAGTGTTACTGCTGTAACAGTAGAGAGAATTGATGACACTTCTAATGAAGGAGAAGGGTCTTAAGGGATTTCACTTACAAATCTTATGCTTACATACATAATACGCTGACCAGATGGAGAAGAGGAATTTTAGGAGGAAAAATGCATGAGAAAAAGGCAGTATCTTCTTACCACTCTAAAAAACCTTGGGCTTACCTTTCCAGTTTATTTGCTAGGTTTCTTCTATTTTTTTCTTCTTCCAGATACAGCTGTTTGTACCTTTCCACCTCTGTCGCTGTGGATTCTTTTATTAAAATATTGTCTTGTTGGGTCTTTTTTAACCTGTCCCATTCACATTCAAGATCTCTAATTCTCTGTTTTAGCTGGTTTGTCAGTGAAGCATGATGACTGGCTCTGATTTGTTCTACTCTGTCCTGGCAGACTGCCTGTGTCTGAAACAGATAATGCACTCTCAATCATCACAAAGAAAAAGGGAAGTTGTCATGCCAGTCAACTGCATGTACCAAATTTGAAGGGCCCAGCTTTACTTAGCGAGGCTCCTCACTGCCATCAGTAATCAAGACAGAACACTGGAACTACCATATTATTAATTCTTTTCATTCCAAACCAACCCCCCTCTTAGCAATATTACCCATCGAAGCTACTAATGAAAGAAAACTGTCTCTGTAGGACAGGGCATATAGAAAAAGATTCCTCAAAGAAATTATGAGGATTCTGCAACTCCACACCACCTTCCCCCACCATCCAACTTTGGTGGCTTCTTTTCTGAGCATTTTCACCTGTACAATGACAAAGCAGGATCTCTATGTCTGGCCAGGACAACTGTAAATTACAATACCCTTTCAAGGATTAACAGAGAGAATAAAATCAGCAGACAGGGATATCCCCAGCAAGAACTGCAAAATGGAAATCTACCTCAGGCAAACTTTTGATTCAGGGATTTGCAGGCACATTACACACACATGAATGCATTCTTGCCCTACCATATCCCCTTCTCCCACTGCCCTTCAGGAATGACAGAAGTACAGCACTAACACACAGGATTAGGCACCAAAACTAAATTACTAAAAAATGACAACCACAATAAAAGTACAATAGATTCTACAGACAAATGAAAAATTCACTTACCTGCAAAAATATATTGACTTGTTTTAATTTGTGTATTATTTCTTGCCTAGCTTGTTCTTCCACCTCTTTTTTATATTTTTCTATCTGGCTGTGATCTACCATCTTAGTCTCCAAATGATATTTGAGGTTAGCCACCTCTTCTTTCAGCTGGTGTTTGCTCTTCTCCAGTTTTTCATGGCTCTTACGCATGGTGGACAACTCTTCTTGCAAATGCTGATTTTGTGCTTCTAGCTGCATGCATCTTTTAGATTCTCTCTCCAGCTGCTGTGAAAGTTCACCAACCTGCAGACAGCACAAGAGGAACTCAGAGGGATCTAAAATTTGTCAGTTCTGAAGAATCAGTAAGGGTCACTGATCTGCTGACTCAATATTAAAACCAAGGTTAAACCAGGCTCTTAAAACAAGAGCAGCTCTCAAAAAATTTCTGATAGGATTACTCAGGTTCCCATCCTTTCTCCATTCTTCTGCAGTAGGTCACCGACCAACAGACAGCAAACTAGCAGCATTCACCCACAAGGTTAGGTTGAAAAGCACTAGGGCTACTCTTATGTGAGATGCTTGCATGTTAAAAGAAAATCTAAATGTAATGCCCTTCCCACAACTTTTGGACTGAAAATGGGCCACAGCAAAGGCAGTTGACTCATTCCACAATAATATCTTCTAAAAACAAACATCGCTTTGAAACACGGCTGCTTTAGCAACAAATTTGAGCAATGAGTGGAGAAGTAGATAAAAGGTTACATGCTACTGAACAACCAGAGCACTTCTGGGGACTCTGCTTCTGGGTTCCTGTGACAAGGGAAAGATGGGCTGAGACAACTTCTAGTGAACAGCAGTAGAGATTTTTTTTCTGCATCACTTCACTGCATCGCACCCTGGTAGCCAATGACACTGTTTAGAAAAGCAAAATCTGAGCTGCTTCCTAACTTGCGCCTAAGATGGGTCTCAAGGGGTCACCTTGGGGAAAGCCAACTTCATGCAGTTCTGATTTATGGTGGTGTTACTTCTCTCTCTCCCAGACAAGGAATTAATCTTCACATCTAGAAGATGCTGCCACAGCCTCAAGCTGCAGCCAGGCTTGTGCCGGGCCTCAGTGCTCTCAGCCCTAACTCTCATCTGTGGATCTGATGTCCTGGAGGGACTGCAGACTTGCCTGTGCCTGTGGACTTTGCCTGGTGATCTGCACTTTTGGCTGACCTTGCTGTCACCAGACCCGTTCTGCTTTTCGTGGTGAGGGCCTGTGGGACCGCTCCCTGGCCCATGAGGCTTGCCCTTCCTCTACAGCACAGCCTGCCCTTGATGTGCCCTTGCAGATACTACTTTGCACATAACATTTTCATCTTTATCTGTAATAACTACATCAGTATTATAGTCATCTACTACTGTAGCAGTAGAAGGAGCATCAAGAAAAGTCAATCAATTCCAAAATATAGACAAGTCAAAAAAAAAGAAATCAACATGAAATGAAGTATATGGAAAGAATAACACTGGTTCCAAAAGAAAAAAACTCCACTACCAAAAAAACCCAAACAAACCAGACCTCACCTTTGTTCTCAATCTATCAGCATCATTGACCATATCAGAATACTTGCTCTTCATTTCTTCCTGCAAATTAAACTCTCTCTGCTCATGCATCCTTAGTTTCTTCACAGATCTGCTGAGAAGCTGCTTTAACCTGTGCAGTAAATTAGTCAAGAAAACAATGAAGCAAAGAACAACCAGCCTTTTTCACATACTCTTACATAAACAGCACAGATGTGGCTTACTTCATCTTTAATGTGCTAGACACACCAGGAATTACTGAAAAAAAACCCAGCACTCCCGGGCCACAAATCACTTGAAGGGTCCAAATTTCAAGTGAAAAGAGGGATAAAAAGGATTCCTTCCCTCCAACAGCACTGCAGGGCCACCTGCACTTGCAGTTCTTTTGGCACCAATTGAAGACTATAATCACAGAAGCCCCTTGTGAGAAACTAACATGAGGCTCCAATTTGGTCACAAACAAGTACATACACCTATTTTTACACTTAAGTTCAATAAAGCTTGACTTCTACTCAGGTATGTCTCTATCATACTAAAAAGCCATACCTCTTACAGTCTTTCTGCAGTTCAGTATTTCTTTCCACTTCTTGCTCTAGATGCACTTCAACTGGATGTTTCAACTCTACCAGCTTCTTCGCTTTCTTTCCTTCACTCTCGCACTTTCAAAACAGAAAAGATACATGACACAACCAACATAGGAACAATATCTACATGCAGTATGTGCATCGAGCATTCTCCACTGAGAAGCTGCTCTGCGTCTCTGTCCATTAGCCAAGATCTGCAGAACACCAAGGGACAGAATTTCTGAGAACTTTTTTTTGCTTCATGTTTCACATCAAATAGGCCAATACGTAAGAACATAAACAGATGCTTCCACTGCAGCGAAGGCCGCCACTTGCTAATGCTTCAAGGCAGAAAGGTGGAAAAGATGGTGGAGAACGCTTTTGGCAGTTCCTCTGTTCACAGCATGGCTTGCATAGGTATGCACACCATAGGAGGATGTAATCAATCCAAAGCTTTCATGAGAAAAGCAGGGGCTTGCAGGCAGGGGCTTGTGGAGGAATTTATCTTTCGGAATTCTTCTATGTTTTACTTGCCTCTGCCATTACCTCCATCTTTTTTGTGGGTATTTACTTATTCACATGTTGTTCTTCCTCTTAGATTTTTCTCCGTCAAACTAGAGGAGAGCTGGCAGCTGTTTTGACTTTGTACTTCCATTTTTTTCCTCTACAGAAAAGGAGAAATGGGGAGGACTGCCCCTTGGAAACCGGCAGTCATTTCTTGTTTCCCAAGCACTAGTTCAATTGCCCAGAATTCTTTCAGCATGTTTTTCTGTAGGGCTTTTAAGCTTCCACTACCATGAAAATATGCAGCAAGCTTCTCCACACATTGCACTAGAAACAATAAGCACGTTAACCCTGCCCAGAAACCAATCGGTCAGAAGATGATTAGAAGATATTCAAGGAAGAACGGGGGAACTGCAACCTTGCTTAGTATGCTCAACTGATACCAAACCACATTGGGCACTCTTTCCAGCAGAACCACTCCAGAATTTACACATATACTCAGCTAGCTTTTATTTGCTTCCTGGATGATCCCCAAATCACAAAATACTCAGACTGTGAATGGCAGGGACAACAGAAAAAGCCAAGAATGTAAAAACTCAAAAAAAGGGTAGGCACGATTCTCCTGTGTATTGGCTAGGGGTGTCTGGAGAATGCTCTTGGCTCACCTATTCCAAGAGCCCAGCCTTTTCCCTGTCAAGCTGAACAACACGCTCTCCAAGGTGGGACCTTAACTTCAAGTGATCTCCACACAAGCTGTGCAAGTCCTTTGATTTCAGTGGCATGACATTCTGCTTTTGCATATGAGAAAGCAACAGTGGCAAAAGAAAAGTCTAAGGTAATAGGAAAGACAACTTTGCAATAGAAAGCAGGAACTCTAATGGAAAGAGGCTTAAGCTCTCCTCTCCACCTCCAAGATCTATGGTTCAGGTTAATACAGCGTGGAAAAAACACCTCAGGAAGCATAACCAAGAAGAGCAATTGAAGCTGGCGGGAAGAAAGAACACTAGCAGTGACAAGATAAAGTTGCGGCTTTGGGGATAAGATAACACACGTGCACACACACACAAAATTACCCTATAACCTTCTTCCAAAGGTCCTCCAGAGTTCATGATACATACTTTGTAATATAATAATTCCTCTAGTGCCCATCACAGAACGTATCCTACACTCGAAGCTTCTACAACAGCTGTACAGCTCCTGAGAGCAATAAAATGTTTTCCAACTGGCAGTGCTACTTATGCTTCTACCCAAAGGGACAAAGATTTGCATAACAGATGCATTTTAACGGAACAGAACTTGGTGATTCAGTTCAAGTATAAAGAATGTAAGCTGACTAGATGCTTTTAGTGGCATTCTGTGAGTAAAAAAAAAAAGAGAAAAGCACAAAGGCTTAGATACAAATTCGGTAGGGTATACTACTTTGTCAAGCTTCCTTACAGAGCAGGTAAAAAGCTGGATGTTACGACAGAAGCTAACATGGTCTTGAGGGCATGGTGTGACAAAGCTGCAAAGATAATATGGATCTCCCACGTCCAGTCTCCCCTCCCAGCTTTCAACCACAGATCTGTCCCTGCCCACAACATCCATCTAATCCATCACCTGGCATGGTGTAACTGCAGTAGGCAGCTAAGCACCACACAGTCACTTGCTCATCCCACCCTAATGCAATCGGGAAGAGAATTCATCTGGTGAACCACGCTGACAAATACAAGTACCTCGCACACCACAACAGAGACAAAACACAGAAGCAGGGGAATGAGGAAATTTACAGCCTTTTCCCTTGAGGGTGCCTTGCCCTAAAACCAGAAGAGCATTTGTCAGCTGTACTGTACCTGCAAGCCCATCTGATCTTTTCATCAATTACCTGCACACAAAAAATTCAAATACTAAAACATCCATTCATTTCAGATCGGAAATGTGGGGAATGGATCAGGCTGCCTTCCAAGCATCTTATATTCATTAAAATGCAGGAACTAAACTCCCCTAGGCTCTCCAGGAAAATCTCATCTTAACATATCCCTACAGGAAAGGGCCTCGGGGTGCTAGCAGACAACCAGCTGAACATGAGCCAGCAGTGTGGCCAAGAACACCAACAGCATCCTGACTTGTATCAGAAACGGCGTGGCCAGCAGGACCAAGGAAGCGATCACGACACCGTACTCTGCTCTGGTGAGGCTGCACCTCAAATACTGTATTCAGTTTTTGGCCCTTCCCTACAAGAAAGACATTGAGGTGCTGGAGCATGTCTAGAAGAGGGCAACAGAGCTAGTGACGGAGTACAAGTCTTATGAGCAGTGGCTGAGGGAACTGGGCTTGTTTAGGCTGAAGAAGAGGAAGCTGAGGGAAGCCTTGTCACTCTCTACAACTACCTGAAAGGAAACTGCAGCAAAGTGGGTGTCAATCTCTTCTCCTAAGTAACTAGCAACAAGACAAGAAAAAATGGTCTCAAATTGTGTCAGAGGAAGTTTAGATTGGATATTAGGAAAAATTTCTTTACTGAAAGAGTGGTCAAGCGTTGGAATAGGCTGCCCAAGGAAGTGATGGAGTCACCATCTCCAGAGGTGTTTAAAGAACGTGTAGATGTGGCAATTCAGGACACAGTTTAGTTGGCATGGACTTGATCAAACCTCCACTTCTACTAGCAAATACTGCTCCATGAAAATGTGAACTAAAAAGTTCATCCTCCTGAAGTGACTTCTCAACTCCCTCATAAGGAGACTTAAAACTATTTCTATTTCAGAGCTCTGAAGCCTGTCTACTCCAGTTTTTATAAGAACACTGTAAAGGGTGGTCCCCATCTCAGAAAGGAGCTTGCACTTCAGTTGTTAGAAATCTGCTTAAAGAGGACAAACAACAGTGGGGCCAAAGAAAAGGAAAAAAAATATGTCTATACGTATGTGCAGAATCAGTTCTAAAAGCATTCAGAATTGACAACATGTTAGCAGGAATGGGGAGGTGGAGGGTGGCACAAGGGCAAACACAGCATCAAAAAGCCCAAACGCAGCAGTCCAGTACTTCTGCTTTTCTTCAGGAAACAGACAATCTGCTCGGTCAAACCAAATGCAATAAACTATAGACACAACAGTTTACTTTCAAAAGCACCTCAGCCAATACAAACCTTTGTGCAAGAAAGGACTTGGTGTCCTCATGTTAGACACGGACACCAAGTCTATAAAACAGTGAAATTAATTCACATGTCATTACGACTGTCCTGTCGATGTTTTTTCTAGGCTTTTAGGGCAACACTTATTCCTACTTTCCATCAGCCATTCTCACATTTATTCATATAGTTAGAGACACTATGTACCTTCGTTTTAAGCTTTTCCAATTCCTTTTGCAAGTTCACCTTGTCTTCCTCCAGCTCACTGCGGATGCATGTAAAAACTTCAAGTGAAGCTTCTGACATAGATTGCTTCTTAAGAGCATCGGCAAGCTCCTGCTGCAGCTGTCTGATCACACCCTAATGAAACAGTTAAACAAGCACGAAAAAAAACGATAAGAACATGAAATATGCCTTCACTAACTTATTTGATTATACAATTAGACCTGTCTTCAGATTGAACTCAAAGGTCCAAAATTTTGCCTGCTACCAACGGGCATCTGCACAGATGATGACCGCTCATTCTTTGTCACCTGAGCACCTCCAAACTATCAGCAACTGTTCATGAGGATTACTGCTTCCTAAAGCATAAACAAGGCTCAAATATTGTTCTCCTCAGAACAATACACAAGCACACACTGCAATCATGTATTTTTTCTACCAAAACCTGAAGAAATTTGTTGCAATGCAAGAGCAGTTTGACTGCAGATATTACTCTGATGAAAGGCAGGACTTTGTGTTAGATCATTCTTTATTCTATTTCTCCATATATAGAAATATAACAAAATCAATACATAGATCTGAAAGCTCTTTTGAGATACACCATGCATATGTTGAATCACATCCTTTTGCAGTCTTCTTACTGAGTTTGTTTTAGAATAACGACTGCCTTTATACTGACAGATTAGGTTTACAAAAATCTGGATAGTTCACATATATACATATAATCTTCAAAAGGAACTTGCTATTCTGGTAGTAACAATACAATGCAATTCACAGATTAAAATGACTGAAGGCCTGCTGCAAAGTTCTGTCTTCCCCCTCCAAGTAACTGACAAATGAAGAATAAGGTGGTTATCTGACACACCTGTATTTTACTTCACTCAGTTTCTGAATTTGACATGAAGAAAGAAAGGTAATTTAATCACTATTTAAATTATTAAGGGAGACAAACCTTGCACCAGAGTGTTTAAGTACTTAATGTGATTAAGTCCTATTTTCCAGGAAGAAGATTAAACAAAATGTGTAAGGCAATTTTGAAACCATTGTGCTACTTGGCACTGTTAAAATACTCTATCATCAGAGAAGACCCAATCTACTCCTAGGAACACACATAATAATGCATTCTTACATTACCTAGAGCTTTTTTACCTATCTACCTATTACTCTTACCCCCACCTTTATTATCGTCCACCTTTTTCTTGACAAAGAACATCTGCATGCAGAAATGTGAGCAACACTTGGTTCATATATGTTTGAGCGACATAACGCTAGTGCTCTGCATAGGAGCATGTTTCATGTTTATGTACTGTGTGAGCATCCAGAAACTGATATCCTAACGGATCTTCTGTCCAGTTAATTAGTCTTTCATAGAACCACAAATCAAGCACATATTTAAATATGACTATACATCATAAAACAGAGAAGGGAACACTTAGGTTAGTGTCTGAAATTAACTTTGCAAGAAACAGGCAGATCTCTTGAAAAAACTAAAATACATACATAAAATAACACCTAGAGAGTAGTCATACTCTTAAATTTAGGAATAGGAATTTATGAACAAGTGATTTTTTTTTTCAGTAGAAGTTTAGTATAAATCCATCCATATCACTTCTCTTGTTTGCATCTTCATTTCTCAACTCTCGCATATTGGATGGTTCTTCCTTTTATACTGCTCTTACTTTTGTCATCAGTGCAATACGTACATCAAACCCACCAAATAGGTAAAACCATTCTACAGGGCATAGAATAGCCTAAGGAAAAGAGATGAAAGAAGTTCTGGAGAAGAATCACCTTTCTTGATCAGAGCTTACACTTGGATATCTTTTTTTCCATTCTCTGTTAATATCTGAGCAGTAAAATCCTGTTTGCCAAAACTTTCCACAATTCCAAGAGAAACACAACAAACAAGAAACAAAACAGTATTGGTCCCATGCACTTAACTTATACCTGTGGCATTTTAGAAACAACATAATTGAAAGAATTGACAAACTTTGAATTATTTTTTCTCAGTATATACTTTACCTCTCTTTCTTCTTTGTCAGACTCATGTTTACGGACTTCTTCTCTTAAATCAGAACACCTCATATTTAATTCCTTGTTTCTCTCTTCCACTAGGTGAACTTGCTTTTCAGTATCAGCTCTGAGTTTGTCGAAAAGATCATTAAACCAGTCCTGCACATCATTCACTGCTTTTTCTTTGCTGATCCCCTCGTTATGCATATCTTCCAGTTGCTGACGGAGTAAAAGGTTTTCACTCTGAAGCTGGGCCAATCGCTCCTGCATGGATTCCTGCTTTATTTGAAATTTGCTTACTTGATCTTTCTCAAGTTGTCGAGCGTGATCGCTTTCCTTTGCCTGACACTGGGCTTGAGTTAATTTTTTCTGTGTCATTTCTAAAAGCAATGTTTTTTCGCTGAGCGTTTGTTTCAACTGGTGAAGTTCATTTTCTAGACTATTAGACTTGCTTTCAGCTTTAGTCAGCTGCTCAGACAAGGTCTTGTTGGTTTCTCGCACATTAGAGAGGTCATAATGGAGCTTGTCTTGCGAGCGAAGCCATTCATCACGTTCTCTCTGAAGTGTCCGTTCGAGATCACTTTTTGATGACTGATGACGTTCCAGTTCTTGAACAGCAGTGCCCAGGCGTGAACGAAATGATTCAGTTTCTGCCTCTAGTCTGTCTCTGCCTTCTTTTGCCTGCTCAAGTTTGGAAGTTAGTACTGCAGATTCTGCCTTTAATATGTTCAGCTGTCCAGTGTACTGCAAAACTGCTTGTGTTAAGGCTTCCTCATTCAGTTTAAGTTCCTTTTTGAGATCTTCATTTTTTTCTTTCAAGGTCTCATTTTCCTCTAGATATTTCCACTCTTCCTCCTGGTGCCTCGCTCTTACTTGATCAAGTTCGAGTCTTAGCATAGCAATCTCATCTTGTAGCAATTGATTTTTGCACAACAGATACTTCTCTCTCTCAGTTTCGAATTCCTGCATGACAGGAAACATGAATAAATAGCTAGTTGGGTAATGAATCTATGAAAAAACTTCAGTATTAAACCGTGTTTTAACATTTCTAATATTGAAGCATGACTTCAAAGATGAGAATGAATTTTCAGGTATTACCAAAGCTACTCTATGAACCCGTGCACGTGTACAATGTATGCACATGATGGAAGTGTAACACACCCTTAAACCTAAACGAACGTCTCAAAAATACATCTTTCTTTTTTTTAATGAAACCAACAACCAAATAATAAAATTTAAAGTATCACAAGCATAAAGCTTTAAAAAAGTCACAACGCTTTCTCATATGTGCATACCTTTAAAATGCTCCCTTTCAAGTTAATTTAGCTGTCACAAATCTGGTAAAAACAAGGCTAAAAAGGGTATTTTCCTTCTCAAATGTCTTCTTAACACTTACCCCTTTGTATTACTGAAAGCTACCTGTACAACTCAGTCATACCTGGAATGCAATAGTCTTACATAGTTCCTGTTTATTATATATATAACTTTTTTCCACATAAAAATATTCACCCTATAGCTATTGAGCACCACAGGGAAGAACAAATAATTCTTCCAAGTGCTGCACATTTTTAGTGGATTCAGTAAACTCTTATGAGGAATTTTTAATACAGTCTTTATGACTGCTTTTTCTCCTCCAACAATTCCAATTCCTACAGAGAGTTTAATTCATTGCTGTTATTCCTTCATAAAATTTTAGTATGTGGAGGTGGAAAAGAAAGGCACACTTGAAGTAAGAAAGTTTGATAACGGAATAAGTAATTAAAAATCAAGTAATGGGACTACAAAGAGTATCAAACAACTTTCCTCCTGGTCAACCTTGACATAGGTGTTTCCCTGCTAAAAACCTTAGGCAGTGATGGCAAAATGTCTTCAAAATGAAAAATAACACATAGCTTAAGAAACAGCAAAAATAGCATCTTTGATTAGTTTCCTACTTGGACACGTAATTCAGGTGCACACTTTGCAGAACTTTTAGACAACAGGCAAAGCAGAAAAGGTATTCACACAGTTAAGTTACACCGGTAAACTGTAAATAATCCATCAAGAAGCAGACAAAGATTTCTTCGTAAGATTTCTTTCATAAGATTTCTTATGACTTTAGAACAAACATGGTAAAAATTACTGAATTAGAAAAAACCCTGTTTACCTCTGAATCTTTTCCTATAGTTCTTCTTGTCTCTTCTTCTGAGTCCTTTTCTCTCCCAAGATTGTTTTTCCAAATTTCTTCTTGTGGGGTTCTGGCACTCTGTTCCTGAGAGAGCTGCCTCTGCATTATATCACGCTCTTCTTCAGCCTACAACAACAGAATTAAACTACTTGAATCTTGAGCAATATCGGAGCTCATTTTCTTGTAAATATTGCTTCCCCACAGGTTATGATAATACACCTACAAATAATAAATTATTTGTAGTTATATAAATATTTATATATATATATATATAGTTATATAAAAAATTATGAAATACAGGATGTTCTGTAGTAATTTAGAAAAGTAACTCCAAGTCAGGCTTCGCCTGAAATACAAATGAAAGCTAATCAAACAAGAAGTGGAAAATAAGTGTTTAATTCATTATTTAATATACCTGTTTCAAGAGCTTTTTCAGTGTTACTAACTCCATTTCTAAATTCTTTGAGTGTAACTCAAGTTGCCGTTTCTTCTCCACCGCTTTACAATACTGATCTTCTTTCCTTCTGAGATCTTTTCTTGTTTTCTCATACAGCATTTCTACTCTGAGTCTCTTTTCCTCTTCTTGTTTCAAAGTACATCTGGGATTGAATAGAATATTTGAGAAACTAAAGCACCAACATAAAAAGTAGATATTCCACTTTATGAACTTGCAGAACATCTAGAAGATTTTACAAGGAAGTAATATCTAGGCATTTATTCCCCCTGGCATGATGTCCTTTACAACATTACATGCTAACAGGATTCAAAGATCCAAATGCAAAAGATGAGAAACTTCTCCTCCTATTGCCCATACCACTAGCATCTTCTGGAACATTAACACTTGACAAGATAATGCATGATCAGAATGCAAAGCTACATACGTAAGGCTTTGGATATCACTTTGAGCCAATATGGATTTCATATCTTGAGCATCTTCCACCATCAATTGTGACTCCTCCTTTTCGCTTTGCAATTTCCCTTCTTCTCCGTAGAGAGTTGTATGTGATTTTTTCCCACGTTTTATCATCTGTTCATATTCAAGAAGTATGTCTTGAATTTCAAAAAAAATAGCAGAATCTATTTTGAGACAGAAAAGACAAAAAGCTGCACGTAAGCATAAATACATTAAAATGTAAATTATTTAATGCTTTGCTGTGCTTGGGGAAGGTGGCAAGGTTTTGATAGTGGGAAGATTGCAGGTAGTGGGGAGATGTCTCTGAGAAGAGGCTAGAGGTTGCCCTATTCTGGACACATGCAATTCCAACAGACCCACTGTCGGGCACAGATGAGCTTCTCAGCAATGCTAGCGGCACCTCAGGGAAAACTTATTTCGGAAAAGGAAAAAACACCAAACAGGCAAAGAAGGGGAAAAGAATGTGAAAAACAGTCCTGTGAACACCCAGGCCCATGAATGAGGGGGAGAAGGTGCTCCAGGTGCCAGAGCAGACGCTGCTGCAGCCCACAGGGACATCATGGTAGAACAGGCGTTTCCCTGCAGCCTCTGGAGAGGACCACGTTGGAGCAGATAGCCACAATTCTGTGCTGTGGAACAGCCTTTGCCAGAGGAGATGGATATGTCCTGAAGGACCTGTGGCCTGTGCAGATCCCAGGCAGAAGCAGATTTTCCCTGAAGGACTACAGCCCACAGAGGGACTCATGTGGAGCAGGAAGAAAGCGTGAGGAAGAAGCAGCAAAAGGAAACTGCTGCGTCCTGACTGCAGAACCCGTCTCCCTGCACTGATTGGGGAAGAGCAGGGGAGTTGGGATTGACGGAGTGAAGTTGACCTTGAGGAGGGGCAGTGGGGAAGTGTTCTTTTTAAATTTTTTGTCTTTGTTTCTCACTATTCAAATGTATTTTAATTGGTAACAAATTAAAGTTAAGTTTCCCCAAGCGGAGTTTGTTTTGCCTGTGACAGTAACTGGTAAGTTAGCCCTTGCTAACATAAATGCCTTTGCATTATCCTCAAGCTTTTTCATCCTATTTTCTCCTGTTGAAGAGGCAGTGGGAGCAGCTGGGTGGGAGTTTGACCTTTAGCCAAGATTAATCCTTGCCTAACAAAATTTTAGAAGAGTTTAATAGAGGTAATAAGCGATGCTTATGTTTATATAATGCTATGTGCACATATGCAAGTACTTTATGACAGCTAATTTTTTATATAATTTTTGTTTGATTGTTTAAGCAAAGCCATTATTTTGCTGCACTATTTGTTGAGGGGATATGAAGAGGGAAAGGAACATCTTGCTAACTTTAGATGTCTGCATTAAAAGGAGCTGAACTGTACTTTGCAAGAACCTGCTTCTCCAGCTCTGACTAGACAGAAGACCAATGATAAACTAAGGCATGTTTGCTAACAATACAGGCAGATGCCTAAAGTTAGGTGGGATAATTTCACATCTTTTGAGGGGGATCTCTGATCATAAAGAAACATAAGATTGAAGTATAAAACTAAAATACCAAGGAATGCATAGGAAGAAATTATGTTTTGAAAGAGGAACTTGTAACAGCTGAAGACAAAGTGACTTGAAAACATACCTTCAGGATTCACACTAAGCTGTTCTAACAGCAGCATAGCTTTTGTGTAGTTTGCAGTTAGTAATTCCTCTGAAGTGCCAGACGAGTGAGTTAAACTAAGGTCATCAGTTACATCCATCCATACGTTAACCTACAAACAATACAGTATTTTTTGTATATAATCACATAGTATTAGAGATCATTACAAATGCATAAATGATTCACTGTAATTCACAGCACATACATTTGGCTCAAATATGAAAAAGTTGCATGCCAGCAGCAATTTGTGCATCTGGCTGATTGCTAACATAAATGCAGTTCCCATCTAAGCAATTAAAAGCTGATAAAACCTATTTATCAAGAAACTAACTTGACGGTACCTTTTCCTTTTTACTTCTTGTTTTTGCTGCAGGTCTGGAAAACAGAAATATATTTCAGTACTGGAATGCTTATACTGCATTACGAGCAATATCTAAAGTCGCTCTGAAAACTTAATTTCAGAAATGAATTAAACTAAAATTTCATATGAGAATTTTGTTAGATGTAGTTAAATGAAAAAAAAAATCCATGCTATTATGTCTATCGGAAGACTATTTTTTCAATAAGATATTAAGCAAATAGTTGAAGTAACTGCACTTCACCCAAAGTGATAGAAATCTTACAGCTACAGATATGTAGGTATAGAGATAAGGAGTTAGCTGCATTCCCTATTCAATAGTAGACGTTTAGCTCTCTTCAATATTAAAAATTCTTTTCCTATATGTCAAGGAACCATAATTTTGGATTCTCTAGCATACTGGGGCTCGTTAGGATGGATTTAATTTTCTTCATAAGCCCACACAGTGCTGTTAGATTTCTGACTAAAACAGTGTTTATCGCACACCAGTGTATTAGCTATTGCTCAATAGTACTTGTACACTGTCAACATCTTCTGTTTGTTACTTCAGCTCCCACAAGTAAGCGCAGAGTGGATGAAGTTGGGAGGGGACACATCTGCGGGAGGGGGAAAGGGCATAAAATCTGAGAGGCCTGCAGTGAAAGAGTAATTTTCCTCCCTTATAAGTCTCTCCTCTTCTATTTTAAAAATGTAAAATATATATATTTACACACGTGCACACACTCAGGTACTTATTCAGATTTTGTGTACATGTGACCTTATCATTAAATTGACTAGTACGTTCAAAGGATTCTAGGCAAAAAATAAACGTTTTCAAACACAAAGGGCACCAGACAGTATTGTCACATGAAAGAACAAGAATCATTGTACATACTAGGTTTACAAAGCTAACCTTTAGCTTTCAGATCAATTTTTATCATTAAGTAAGTTTTATTTATAACATTCCTTATATTCAGTACCTTGCTTCATCTTGGGATGTTTCACTGAAAGTGCTATCATCCAGTACTTGACTCCTACTGGAAGAGCTCTTCTGCTGATTAGCCTTCTGCTTTGAAGTCCATCTTTTATTTGTCTTTGCCACTTTGGTATTCAGGTCAAAATTACTATAGTAAACAGAAAAAAAGAAATCACCAGTTGAGTAGCTTTACAAAGAATATTTCAGTGGAACAGACATACTTAAGATGATGTCCAGAAAAATATGAGATGAAAAATATCTATGATAAAACACAAACTTCACTCCAAAGATCATGGAAGATACACAAGTATTTAGAAAATCCCCCTTAGGAACAAGGAAGAATTGTGGAATCCGAGCTAGACTCAGATAAGCTGGAATATACCTATTATCCCCATTAGAAGAAGTATTTAGAGCAGAAATTCCTTTCAAGGACAAGAAAAAACCCTGCTTAGGGTTCCACTAAACCCTAATCTGTGCCTTCTTCAAATTTTTGAGATTGGTTTGGTCTTTTCCCTCCTTCTGACAAAGAGTATCGGAACTTAATGAAAATACCAAATGCATGGAGATAACTAAAATCATATAGAAAAGAAAGCAAGCAAAATAAACTGCAAGTTCGTACTTTTCTTTTCTGGATGGACATTTCCTACAAAAAAAACCTGTTTTTTCCAGTCTTTAACCCCAGTTTTAAAAATACATTTTGGCACAGTATTGACATGGAAATCCAAAGGAATTTGATTTATTTTTTTGGGTTTTTATTAAGCAGGCAATACATTTGAACTATATTATGAAATGAGGTTTTTCTAAAAAACTGTTTTTTCTTAAGTGTTTGAGAAGTAGCAGGCTAATCAGTATGGCTTTCAGCACTGATGTAAGTACTCCAACTACTACAACATTAGAAAACCTAAAAGATGCTTAAATAGTACTACAAATAAGAATTAGAAATTATTGCCTTAGTTTACCTTTTCGTTGACATTTTAATCAATCCTGGTTTCTCCTCAGAAGAAAAATTCTTTTTGTCTTTTTCCTCTACAACATTTTCATTCTCCGTTTCCGAACCATCATTATTCCTTAGAGTAAGCTCTTGCTTCATTTGCTTATTAGGAATGTTGCCTGGTGGTGTAATTAATTTATCAACATCTTCCTGTTTTGTCACCGCCTCTGTTTTGAAACTTTTTTCCTTCCCAACCTACAAGAAGAAAATTAAGCTTCATATATTTCTTATCATTTCTAGAAAAGAGAAGCACCATACCCGAGACTGAATAATTCAGTTTACCTCTGAAATAATGTAAAGTGAAAAAAAAATTATATAGAGAAGCATTTTCACAAAATTACACTACAAAGTGTATTGTCATTGAAAGTAATATGAATTCACTCATGATTAAGATATAAGAAAACCACAGCCCGTAGAAAGAAAATGATACCATATCCTAAAACATGAACAAAAGAGTGAAAAAGTGTTACTCATGGACAAGGAGTTAGAAGGACTGCACAATGTTAGTCGTAAAAACTCAGAAAAAAATCAAGTGGAAGTATGATGGGCTACTGGGAAGATTCCAAACTCAGAAGCAGAAACAGTGTCACAGCAAACTAGAATTTTAGTGAAGGGCACTGAAGACACACCATGCAGAAATCACAGTAAATGAATAGATTAGCCAAGACCCTGTTCAGAAGCTATTTTCGTTCTTTGATTCAGAATTAGAACCGATGTAATTGTGTGTTTCTTTTCATGGCAATTAAGTGAGGACTACTTACACTGGAATCGAGTGCCACCTATTGTTAAAATGGAACAGTAATGCATTCTGTGTTTTCCAAAACTGCAGAAAAGGACAACTGTCCACAGCTCTCTTTATTCATAAGTAATATATTTCCATTAAAACAAAAACAAATTTGCACAAAGCCTCTTCCTTTAATGATTAATAGCGAAAGTGAACAGGACCATTGAAATGGAGAAAGACTAAAGAATAAGGAGTAGAAAGTGAACTTCTACCTCTTTTTGGAGCTGTGCCTTCTCTGTCTCCAAAGTCCGGAATGCTATTTGCAGCATCCCTACCTTACTCTTAAATCTTTCCAGATCTTGTTTTAGTTCTTCATCAAGATTTCCTTTCGGCCTGCTACATGACTGCTGAGCATTTGCAAAAGGATTTTCAACTTCTGTTTCTCCTACATTATTACTGTGGTTAAGAAAGTCCCTGGGAACATCATCATTAAATCCAGAGTCTTTTCCAAGTTTTCTTTCTGTTATAAAAAGGGCTTTTTCATCACTTGTATAAAAAGGTTTTATTTTAGGAAGACTATTAGAAACATCCAAAATAGTTGTTTTTAAGCTATGTCTCAGAGAGTATTCAGGATTTTCCTCCACATTTCTACTACTTCCATTTTCTTTCTCTTCCATTGCCATAGCAGGCATTTTGTTTTCCTCTCCTTTTGGTAGAGGGACCTTTGAATTATCTGTATCATTTCTGTTGTCTTCTTCATCTGTACTCCAGTTATCGTCCATGTTTGCATTTAAGTTCTTTTGATCGGGAAGGACACCAGGACTCGGAATTACAATTTCCGTTTTGGGTACTTTTCCACCTAGCGTAAGTTTAGCATCACCAAATTCACCTTTATTTTCTAACTTATTACTTGATTCCATCACACGAGATGAAACAACATAAGAACACTTCAATTCTTCACTGAAGCCATGTTCTGACAGTTCTTCCACAAGGGAAGGAGTTTTCCCAGTTTCATTAATTTCACCAAACAGCTGCTTCAGCTCTGCTGTAATGTTTTTAAAATTTGCTTTCAATTCTCTTTTCTCATTTGCAACCCATATTCTTTCATATCTTTCTTCCCACGGTTTTGGACTTAACCGTTTGTCAGCATTGAGTGAGTTCCCATTTTCTGCTATGGCTTCCTGATGTGAAATTTCTGCTTTGTCAGCCTGATTTTCATGTGCTGTGTTTTCTATCAAGTTGGTAGTTTCTATAATACGTTTATCCTTAAGTAAACAGGTACAGACAGAAAAATTACCAAGAAAAAGGAAGTTATAGTTAATCTAGGTAGTTTCTGTTGCAAACTCATCCCATCTTGTAACAGAAATAATAGAAATGAGATACTTTTGAAAACAATTTTTGTAATAAAAATCAAGGGATACTAAAGTAAAGGTTCACCTATTCATCATTTTTTTTTAAAAAACGGACTTACTTTAGAGCTAACAGTTTTTCTTGGATTAGATTTGTCTGGACATTAGGGTTGCTTTCAGCTTGCCCGCTTTTTGTAACTGGTGGCATTTGTCACAAAGCAATTTATTTTTTCATGTTTTACTGCTTTAATACCATTTTTAATTATAACTGCCTACATCTTCTCACCCTCCTTCCTCCATCATTCCCTGCTGTCTGGCATTCCACAGTCCCCAGCCAGCTCAGCCAACACAATGAACAAACGTGACAAGCCTTTTACTGTCCACCACACAGAGAATTGGCTAAGTCAGCACTACTACTTTATCCAAGATTCAGAAATATTAAATTCAATTCCAAGCTCCAAAGAACAGCATTTATTTGGGAAACCTGTCCATCCCTTCCCTCATCCCAAAAATCAGGAACCTAAGCTTGTATGAAAACCGTATCATGCCTCAACCCCACCCAGTCTCTTCACATCCCTGACGACCCCACGCTCCATTCCTCAACAGTTCTTGCTGCTCCTGTTACGTGCCATACTCCTCTCAAAATGCTCCTTCCCACAGGCTTCCTTAGCTCATGGTGCCTTCTAATGAAGGCCTGCAGCCTTGGTGCTCCAGTGGGATAAGACCACCCAAATCCTCACTCTTTCCTCAGCAGCCGGTCCCTTTTCTCCCTCTGCAAAAGATCCTGTCAGAACAGGGAAGGAGCACCTCAGCCAGCCCGTCTCAGGCTCTCCATTCCTAAGTTCATTGCCCAACTACTACCACCTCCCAATGAGCTCAAGTTCTGTGCTCTGCATGTTAAACCTAAGCATGACCCTCTTTCACAGTGCCCAGGCATGAGGTGCAAATAATTTGCTCCACTGTCTCTCGAGGTACTACAGAAGACTGCAGACCCCTCTATCCAGCTCTATTTATTATGCTCAACACAAACAGGATATCTGCCTTATTTCCTGCTAGAATGCCCTCTGAAAAAAAATCCCTTTTCAAACACTGAACACAGCCACACAAGCACATATTTTTCAGAAGCAGGGAAAGCATCAGAAAAGTCACCGAATTTCAAGGTTTTGCGTTCGATCTCTCTCTTACAAAAAGGAAGACCAGGCATGTTTAATCAAGCAGACCAGCTTATTATAAACAAACCTCCTTCTTCGCTTGAATGTGCATTTTATATACAGAAAAAAAAAAACAAACTCAAACCAAACTGCACTGTTTCTTAGCACTGCACAAAAGAAAAATCACTGGTCAAAATTTAAGCAAAGCAGCTGGAAACAAATCAGTATAACAGCAACTATCCAACATAATGACAAGGATTTTATCCCACCATAAGAAGATTGTATCCAACTTTACTGTAACACAACCTTAATTTACAAGACTTTCCCTTCAGCGTTATACACTGAATGGTAAGTTTTCTTTAGGTTAGTGTATAATACAATTTACCAATTCAGACTCTAATTCAAAATATTTTCTTTTACATACTTGGACCTCACAGTTTTCAATAACATTCTCATTGTCTTCTTGTTCAGTTGATGGTGACATAGGAAAGGTAGATCCTTTTCCACCTACAGTGAAAAACACATTTTTAAAAACAGCGTGACTTAATACTACTTATTTACATCTACAGTGTATCTTGAATTTGTGAGAAAAATCGTAACATAAAATAACACATCCCTCAAACTTGTAAGTCTCTGGAGATAAAATGATCATAATACAGATTTAAGACGCAGCGGTGCGAATTCCTTTCTCCCATGGCATTTTACTTTTTAATGTATAAAGGAAATTTGCTAAAAATCACTATAAATGGTCACAAATAAAGCACTTCTTAAAGGTGTATGATCTCTCTCTTCATGTGCATTTATACACATGTGCCATGGAGAAACTAGCTATGTTCCTCCAACAATTCTAATTTCCTTGTGTTGTGCACAGAAAATCATGAACCACAAAATCACAGGCTTTAAAGCCCCAACTTTACTCCATGCATGAAACAAATGTGTTTCTAGACAAGGATCTGGACTAAGTATTCCAGTCAAACCGCTGCCTCATCTGCTGCAGAAGACATGGATGAGATACTGAATGAAAGACACGGTTGCGAAATGTTAAGAAACAACCCATTATCCATACATCTCATTTGAAATTCATGTGAGAACTGGACATGTGAGAATATGAGACATTTCATTCATGTGAGAACTGGACTCTAGATAGTCCCAGATGCTATTTAGAAGCAGCAACTCGTTGTTTATCTGCAAGGTACACTGATTATCAGGCATTACAAAAGAAAAAGTCTCAGCAGGTTAAGTGTGGCATCTAAAAACCAGAGATGGAGGTTTTTCACCTTATTCACTCTGCACCTCATTTTCCTGCTCCAGAATTCTCTATTTTCTAGGTAACAGCCTTTCTATACACAAAGCTTCATCGTGGGAGACAGAGAGACACTATTCTTCCTACAAGTAAAGTGACTAAGACAGGGAGAAAACAGGTATCATCATAAAAATACAACAGGGCCCACTAACAGCGAGTTACAGGGCCAACGTCACTTCTGGAATTTTCTGCCTTAGGTGACTCCTTTTGCAAGCTTTCATTTCCTGATGGAGTCTACATTAGATATAAGCTTAAGAGTTACAACTCATATGTCTGAATTGGGAACCTAAGATTCTCAGTCAGTTATATAGGTCTCCATAGGTTGATTGTAACCTGAAGTTACCCAGTGTGAAATAACTTCGTCCTCCCACAGCTATCACTGGTAGGTGCAATTTCCCAGCTTTTTGATAAATCTTTGGGGGTTATTTTAGCACAAGATATTTCACAACACAAATTAACCATTAGTGCATTGACAGTGCTTATTTCACAGGGTTATTACGACAAAGTATTGATGACTATGATGTATTTCTGAATACATCTGTCTGAAGAGGTAATAACAACGATAATTAATGATTACTTAAGGGTAATGCTCTATAACAAAGAGGGGTGTCTTTCCCCCTTTTTGTTGTTTTCCAAGATTACCAAGTAGATTTAGCCTTTACTGATGCTTGTAGATAGCCCAATACCAAGCCGTTCGCTGGTGCAGATGAAGGCTTCAACCAGTGTTAGAAACAGGGAACAGATGTGCTAGTGTTCAAGGAACATTTGTAGATAGCATCATAAAAGGTAGAGAGCGTTATCAATTATCAACATCAAGACACTTCAAATAAGTAAGCTCCTAGCTCCTACACAAATAGCCTCTGTAATCTGCAGAGCAACATCTTCCTTTTGTAAAATAGTTACGTATAGTTTTTTTTTTTAGATAGGTCCTTGTCCCTCTTATTAGAGTTGTAATGTGGCTGGATAATTTGAACCAGCAAGTCCCTCCCCTTCACTGAGCATACAGTTCTGGGAGTGCCAGCTGGAAGGGGTGCCCAGAAGCATCAGAGACTGATGAAATCCAAGAAGTATCTGCACAGATAACATCCTTTAAGAAAACAAAATGAAAAGAACTCAAGAGAGCTGAGCTAGGCACAGACAGGCATCCAGTACGTTGGTGATTTTCACACAAGCTTCTTGGGTGGTCAAAGTATCTCCTAGAAAGCAAAGAGTTCAGACACACCACCTGCTCCAAGTTTCCACTACTCCTAGAAGCTTCTCCACCCCAAGTACAGCAGGGTGTGGTCAATCTCTGACAGACACGACTGCTTCTACACTGTTTCTGGAAAGGTACACTCAGCAGATTTCTTCAGTCACTTCATCAATGTTCATTCCGGTCAAACTGCAACATGCATGCAGCTTCCTACCACACAACTTGGTGTGTACGATCACTCCCACCACGTAACAAACAGTACAATTTTGCTTAAAAGAGAAAGTATTTTGTGGATGCATGAGAGTTACGCCACCTTTCCTGAAGAACACACAACACAGACTGAATAATCTTTTCTAGTTGACTGTTTCTACCTGAAAATTGAATAAAAGCAGAGCTGCCAGCACCCAGAGTTTTGTACTGGCCTTCTAAATGTGAATTCACATTCTCTGTTCAGAGTATGTAGGTATATGAATGTTTTTTGATTCTGTTTCAGAGCTCAGACACTTTGAAATTAGGTACCATATTCCTATAATCAAAACCAATCCAAACTCCTACTCAGTCTTGCTCATCATGGTCAACAATAAATTTTCCAAGTCCACTGGGAAGTTACCATTGCTGTGTTCCTTGGGAATAATCGCTGAGTATACTCCGTATCTGTCTATAACTGGGACAAACACGCCAGGCGATATTTCTCTCAGACCTCCAGCTGCTGATGGTATAATCTAAAAAACATGCATGAGAAAAGGTACAAATGCATTTTCAACTTATTTCTATGCAAAAAAACCTCCTTCTAAACCAATCTGCATAGCGTGGTATCAAGTAAATGAAGAGATACAAAAGCCTTTGATAAGACTCTTGGAAAGAATACTTCAAGACATATTATATTGGAAAAAAACACAGCAGTCACGTGTATTTTCAGATCTTAGGCAAGAACCTCACAACTCATCTAAACTATTTTGTCATGCCCATAAACCTTGACAAACTGGACAGCCGCAAAAGAGAATTAACATGGTAACTCAAGATGTAGGTTGAGAATCAGAAATTTAAAGTCTGTGATGAGCCAGCTTTTGTACTCAACTTGTGCCTGACATTCAAGTTTGTGCTTACATTCCCTAGATACGTACCCTGCAGTGGTGAGCGAACACATGCTACACCTGATCGCAACAATCGGGGTTGAAGAAACACTACTAAGACACAGTTTACAGAAACTAACACTACCTAAAAAAATAATATATCAGCCTTGTATTTTTAAGAAGGGGGTGGGGAACAGTTTGGTTTTCCTCACAAGAAAAGCCAGAGGGGGTTAGCAACAGACCCTGCTTGTTTCCTTCATTACCGCAGGCGGAAGGAACTAAAAGGGCAAACACAGCCAGCACATATTGTATCTCTGTTGAACAGACTTTCAAAAAGGGCCAAAGTACACCTACAAAGGTAGAGAGCATCTATTCAGAAGCAGCTAACTGTGTAGACTGTAGGCTTAAGGGTAATCGCTGACCAGGTCAGCAAAATAGAGCTGCATGCTGAAAAAGCTATAATCCTGCCAGCCCCCGTGAAAAGCTCAGAGTACTACAAGCAGCAAGAAACTTCACTGCTTCAACGCTACTTTAGAAACCAAACTCAAAAGCCTGTTGCTATGAGACCCAAGTCATTTGCTTGACCCGCCTTCCTCCCAGTCCTAACTGAACAGCTGGCCTAGAGCAGTAGTATTTCAAGGGTCCCCAGATACAAACATATGATAGAAGCAGGAAAAGAGGAAATAAGCTTCAACAGTAGGGCTCAACTCAAAAACAAGTTCTCAAATATTCTACATCTTACTCCTACCCTCTCCCTTGCCACCCCCATCTGGTGGGAACCCTTGCGTACGTCACAGAAGGTACCTGACTCTCAGAATCCCAGGGAAAGTCATCATCTTCCCCTTCCTCTTTCTCTTTCTCTTCCTCTACTGCTACTGCAGGCAGGGCATCTACAAACAAAATAAGAAGTGAGACACTGAGTGTTTATGTTTCCCTCTGCTTTTCCCCACCAGACAAACCATGCATCCAAAAGGCACACAGTGCTTTTATTGCTGAGGAGAAACTAAGAGGTAAGTGTTATTCAAGGCTTTATTCACACCCAGCCACGCTATGTTATTTCCTTTACACTGCCACCTCCTTTTGCCTCCTTTCTTTTGCCTCCTTTCCAGCAGATGGCTATACACAACAGCTGACACAGCTACAAGCAACACCCAGCATGTTTGGGTAACATTCAGGAAGACTCTAGTATGCTGCAGTCCTGTGATATATACAGTTTAGGTCACCTACTCTCCAGCCTACAGCTCCAGGATTTCACATTTATTACCACTTACCACTGTACAGGAGATACCATAGAAACACCATCCAAAATATCACACAAATTTCACTAAAATTGCCAAGAAACAATGGTCTTTTTGTAGCACTGCCAGGAGAGATGTTCCTTGACAGAGAGTTGTTACTCTGTACCTTCCCAGAAGCTACACACCTAAGCACTGCCTTTTTAAAAGGGGAGAGGCTCACTGCTCACTCACCCCAAACTCACAAAAGCCTTTTCTATCTCAGGGGGTTAAAATCCAAATCTCTTCTCCAGCAGGGAAATAGAAGGCTCAGTCTCAATGGGCTCCTGGCTGAATTAGATTATCTTCACTTCTCCGTTTTAAGTTACTCTATTAGGTAAAACTGATTCAGGATTCACTTATGCGGAGACATGCACACAAAGAAGGGGGAAGGAGCTGGAGGTCACTGAGGGTCCCCACCCCAGAAGAGGGCAACTGCTGGTTCCAATCAGCACTCTCATTACTTGCACTATGCCAGATGCATGCTTACAGTAGAATACATAGAGACAGAAGAGTATGTATGGGCACAACACTTGAATACAGCACCTTCTGCCAGGCGCCCTGTAGCATTTACTCAGCAGCTACACATGCTCTGGTAATATCTACCACACCAAGCTACTGTCTGGAGATGGACAATGGAAACTGCCTTTTCTGCATGCTGAGACATGAGGTGAGTATCAACGTGCTCAACTCTGAGCTGCTAATGCTTTCAAGTGCACAGAAGTGTGGCACCAGAGAAACATGCTACATTTTAAAACTGGACAAAGTTAGGCACCAGAGCAGAATGGCTTTCTCTCAGCTCAACTCAAATCTTTCCCAGGCTTCAGCCAAGATCAATCACAGCTTTTCCATCTGACAGTATGAACCAGGAATGGGAATACTACTGTCACACCTAAGACACTCTAGTCCTTGCTTCACATAGCATACTTTGGAATCCAACACCACTATTTCAGTTCTTCAAGAATGACTGAAAAGAAAAGAAAAGCTGCTTTCCTTCTCTGCCAATGCCCACTAAGATTCACAGGTAAGGGAAAAAAAATGCTATCTTAGAAGTCAGTCATCATTTTAGTTCCTCTACTGTGCATTAATAACTACAGAGAAAGAATTGGAATCTGTATTAACTAACTCATTTCTCTCACCAGCATTGTGTTTTGAAGCATTGTGAACTTGATGGCTATCATTACAGAGAGAATTTTTCACATCCTCCACAATAGCAGCTTGCAGCACTTCACCAGTGTCATCCTTTTCCTGCTCCTCTTTCTCTTCTTCCTGTTCAGGTAATTTTCCGTAAAAGAGATTGATCAAAACAGCAGGAAAGAGCAACAAGCATCTTCTTTGCCATCCACTGACAACTTGAATACTTTTCTTGTATCAAGAAAAAAGGGAAACTTTGTTAAGCTTTTTTAACAAGGCCTTCAGCTTTTCCATGGGAATCTATATGATCAGGAAGCAATGCTTAATGCCCTAAATCTCATCCCTGGTTCTACAAAGACCCTGAGAAGTACTACTATTGTCTATTTTTTTTTTTTTCCTGCAAACCCACTGTAACCAATAGAAAAAAAAATATTGAAAATACTGCTGGATATTATTCTTATACCTAAGAAACTGCTTTGGCTAGAAATAAGACATTTTCTAATATCCAAAAAGGATGCTCAAAAGATGGATATATGTGAAAAGTAAGTATTAACAGAAATCCAGTTTAGCATTTATTTCTTATCTATATTGCTCTTAAAAATATCCTTGTGATTGAATCATCCCTGTATGCTTACTTTGGCACTTGAGTGAAACGCTGCTCTTAAATTTTCTTCATGCCTATTTAAGAACAAGTCTTCACTTTCTCGTTTCAATATTTCACAGACTTTATCATCTACTCCTTCACATTGTTTTTCTTCGGTATCTTCATCACCTACATGTTCAAGAATGTCAGAGTTCAGTCTTTGACTTTCAAACCTTGGGTTTTTTGCTGCTGACCGAGAATTATTAACATTTCAAAGCTATTATCAAAGCTTGACTTTTTCTCAAGACCATAAGTTTCTGAGAGAAGCTGAGGTATCTCTTTTTTCCAGTCTGTCATTTTAAAGTCTGCAAAACAAGAGTCAGCATTTCTGTGAAACTTCTCCTGCATCATACTTTTCCTGTTCCAGTTTTCTTGTGTATCTTGCAAATTATTTAGATTTTGAAAAACAGCTTGTTTTGGTACTGACTTGCAAGATAATTCATTATTCATTCTTTTTGGAGACATGGAAGATGTATTTTCTTGCAGTCCCTCATAACACCCAGCTATAAAAGACACAGGAGTATCAACAGATTCCTCCACCTTTTCATCAAGTTCTTGACTTATTTTATCATCATCATTACCATCATCATCATCACCATCATCATCACCACCATCATCATCATCACCATCATCACCATCATCATAGACATCTCCAGTTCCACACCAAGCTTCCCCTTCATACTTAGCATTACTAAAATACCCCAATTTCTGATTAATTTCTCTTTTAGGTTCCGTTTTCTCCCCCTGCTCCTCCTCCAGTATGTTATTAGATTGAGTTTCTTCATCTTCCAGATCTTCCTCCCCCTTTTCATCTTGAGTAAGATCTTCATCCTCCTCATCCTCCTCCTCTTCTTCCTCTTCCTCCTCACCTCCATTGTCATTTTCATCACCTTCCTTCTTCAATTCTTCTATCTCCATGTTGCTTGCATTCGAGACATCTTGATTCAACAATTCTCCACGTTGTCCTTGGTTCACCGGTTTGAATGGGTTTCTTTGTTTCAGGCTTTGTTTTGGTGACTTAGGACTTTGACTTCTAGAACTATCACCTTAAAGCACAAGAAAAGGAAAAATGCCTGTGAATAAAAGGAGTTCTGCAAATCTCTACAGGTGTGTTACCAGATTAACACACAGGAGAGAGGTAATCTGGGAATATCTGGAAAAGGTGTCAGCTAAAGGATGTGCAGAATGGAGGAAGGATTTGACCAGGGACAAAGGCTTAGAAGGGGATTAATATCTTAATTTAACAACAAGGCTTTTTTTTTTTTTTCCTGAAATTACTAAGTGCTGTGTTACCAAAATGCTACGTTTCTCATTTACCATAGCAAAAAAAAAAACCAAAACAGAAATAGACTTACTAACTAGGCTTTTTTATATATCAGTATACCATGCGATCTTTTCCAAATAGCTTACTGTTTTTCCTGGGCTGCTGGGAAGAATTCATTAACAGTTTCAAGTTTAGCTTCTGCTGCTTCTGTAAATAAAGATTTATTTAAGCAATTTTTTTTAACAGTAACAACAACAAAAAAACCTTTTGTTCACATAAAATCTTGAACAATATATATAATCAAGCTGTCCTTTTGACAGTGTTTAGGTGCTGGCTCCATCCTATACTTCTAACTATACAAACACTCTTCACATATGTAAAATTCAGTGAGTATTTCACTCCAAAACAAGTAACCACCCTTCTGCAAATTGTCTCCAAAACTATGTTTACAAGCATAACAGTTGTAAAAAATCTGGTTTTAAACAGATAAGTAAAACAGTAAAGATAAGTCAAATAAGTAAATTCAACAATATTTAAGATCACAGTTTCAGGATACCCCCTTGCAACTACACACAATGCAAGTAACTTTTTAAGATCCCTGGATTTGATGCATAAATTAGTCCCCGCAAGTTTGCTTACCAAAATATTCCTAAATTTTAAATTCATGCCAGAAAAAAATGCATCCTTTCTATTTAAATCAGAGCAAGAAAATGAAATCATGTCAAAACTAAACATGCTTGCATCTCCAGCATTAAAGAGTGGCTTGAACTACCATACTCAGGTTCCTCATCACTACAGAGTCCCAGTGAAGAGAAGCTCCAGACACCACTGCCAAAGTTGGTGTTTCTTCAAAACATTAGTAAAACTAGTAGACGCAAAAGCTTGTAGGTGACAAAAAGAACACTAACTGAGCATTCAAAAATAAAGGAAAACATGCAGTGTGAGACTACATGCAAGCACGTAATGTCATCTTATAGAGGAAAAAAGATGACCCATTAGGGTAACTCATCCATAGAGCGTTCTTGAGGAACCTGACAAGGAAGAAAGGAGAACTAGGTGATGAAAGATTTCAGTAGATCTTGATAAATATCCTTCTCCTTTTTCTTTATCAGTTAGCATTCTATTCCCCAATTTACAGAAACAATAACAATGTTTGGAGAAGAACAGAATGGGTTATAATAGTGACTTCTAAAACTTCAGTTTGCAAATCTGACTCAAATGCGCAACAACAAATAAAACAATGTTGTTTTTTATCTCGTCACCTATTGCTCTTTTGCCCCAAACCACAAATCCACTGCATGCTCTGCCACAGCTACAGGTCTTTTCAGAAAAACTCACAGCAGGAGAAAGGCTGGCAGACCAGAGACTGCTTCTAAGAAGAAAACAATATTGGCTGGAACTGCAGTTTCTTTCGAACCCAGAGAAAACTTGCCTTCAAATCACTTATTTTTACTGGATATTTTTCTTGTAAATGAACCATACCTTGAGGACAAAATCAAGTTCTTCTTCCTCAGAAGTTTGCCAAGTGTCATCACTCCCCTCTTTCTCACAGCTTCTTAAAAAGCAAAAGTAAAATGAGTACTATGCTTCTCAAATCATTCCTCAGGTAAGGGTTAGGTATTTTTAAAGTCTCACCTTATTGAGTCTCTTTCGGACAAGTCATCTATTGCTGTTAAAATATTAATTGATATGTTGAAATTAGATTTAGCATCCTAAAAATTAACCAGTACATATAAACATTTAATACTGACTACTCTAGAGGTCATAACAGAATGAAACTTTGGGTAGTCAATTCAACACCAGACAGCATGAACGAATGCATTTTCAAAACAACTGCTTTTTCAAGCCATACTGAACTAGGAAAAAAAAAAAAAAGAAGAAAAGGCCAGACTTCCCCCTTTAGACTCTTACATCTACAAGCTCTACGTCTCTAAACTGAAACAATAATAAAAATAGCATAGCATGAATATGCTATGTTAGTAAAGACTTAACAAAATAGTGGTGGTTTAACAAGACAGTAAATGAACTTCCAGAGTACTTCTATTATACACAGAGTACATATCACATGCACAGATTTTACTATTTGATGTAACATTATATATAACTTTATGTTATATATTATACTATCTACTGCTCTACCCAGTTACAGATTATTCTGAAAATATAAAATCATGAAACATAATGAAGGTCTAAAGGTTATCCTTGGGTAGAAAATCACCAGTAGTTCTCTACACTGCACCAAAAAGGGATTTAGAAAAGCAGTCTCTAGGCATTGCTTGTTCCACTTTAATTGAAGTCCATTTCCATTTTGGAGTAACAGAAAAACAAATTTAAAAAAAACCCCAAACAACAAAAAAACTATTACTAATGATAGAAACCAAACACTAAATTCAATCATAAAGGGCCCACGCAAAAAAATAAAAAGTGCTCAGAGTTTCCTTTCAAGTCTAATTTACAAAAGCACCAAAAACAGGACCTCCAGGATAATAAACATCATAGACGTGTTAATAATCTTATATCATACAACATGTTTCATATTTGAAATGCTGCTGTATAGAATACCTTTCCTTGATTTCCCTGTTCTTGATGTCTGCTTAGGAGATTGTTGCATTCCTATACCCATTTAGGAAAAAGCATGGAAATGATAGATGAAACAATGACATCAAAATAAATCTGAATTCCCAGAAATTTTGAAAACATTAGTACATCATCAAAGCCACAGCAATGTGACAATGCACCATGACTATCATCCTACTCTACAGTGTAAGTGCTAAAATCAAAACTAACCGTGATCTCCAGAACTCTGCTCTCAACAGACGCTGTCAAACTGTGTAACTTAATATACTCATGCCAAATAAAATACCCATTTTACAATATTTTGAAATTCTGAAACAGATTATTAGAAATTTGCTCTACTGCCAACTTCATATTTCCTTCAACTTGACTAATCCTTGTCCAGAAGAGACTGCAAATGCAATTCCTTCATATTTGTAGAGCGTTTTACACTTAAAATCTGCCCCCCATTAAGCATCCCCAAAATTTTTAGGTGCTAACAGCTAAACTTGCGAGATACACTACCCAGAAATTTTGAAGGAAATCTTGGCTTTAAGTACTCACACCACCACGCAACTTTGAGCCATTATGTTATTTTTAATGACTTCTCTCAAGTTACAGTTTTAGCGTGTTTGTTATCCCTCACTAAAAAAGCAGCCCAGAAACTTGTTGCCTGAAACCAGCTCACCTTAGAAGCTGTTTCAGTCAGTGCCTGATGCAGACACAGGCCCCTCTACCTCAGTTTGAAGGTAAGAGAGTCCTCCTTACACCGATCTGACCACGCTGAACTGTTCACATACAGAAGCTATGCCAGCAGCCAGAATGCAGGCATGACAAGCATACAGAATGAATACTTCGTCCCCCTAGGGTTATACGAGAAGCCATAACTCGACAAAACGGGGGCATTAACTGGTGTGAGTGTCATGCATGTGTGTTTCTGTTCATGTGGAACAGAAGTGTTAGAATCTAAACCGCTACCTACCTGCTCTACCCACCCTACTTAGTGAAATTTTGTATTTTAAGTTGATGAAGAGTGTACTTCTGTTACTGCAGCTACCTGACACCAAATTTCTTTGTGACGAGGCCATAACATTTGTCTCAGAACAGAAGGGAGTCCTGTTTATATGGATTTTACCACAAAGACATGGAATGGATGCGACAAAATGACTCCAATCAAAACCATACACTTAAAGAGTTAAGAAAGGACGTAAGATGGTTTTCTCATCCCTTCTCCATTTCTCAATCTTCTTAAAAGATGATACATGACAACTTTTCCTGACTCCAGGAGATGTAAATCATACTGAAGCACTCATTTCTTTTTCAAGAGCTCTATGATGAAAAGCCAACAGTTTCTGTAGGGACTCAGGGAAACCCTGAAGGGGAACACACTAATATGCAGTGCAGTAGCTAAAAAAAAACCTGCTCCTGTAGACATAACTGAAATCTGAATCCTTGCCTTTATAAAAATGGCATCATTATTTTTTGCAAAGAAATTCCAACTTCAAATCTAAAAAGTCTGTCATTGAATATGCCAGGGTTGGAAGCCATTCATTTGGAGGTTCTGGCGACCCTGCCTGTGATTAATAAAAAGGTTCCTAGTCTCACAAAAAGTAAACATTCAAATAAGCGTGAGACAACTTCTTAAATATGCTGACTTGCTCATTAGACAATAGTTTGAAGAACGTTCAACAAGTGCAAAAGCAGCAAAAGGAATAAGGACAACACTGAAGAGTCCAGAAAAACGTACAGAAGACCAAAAGAAAAGAATTCCAAAGTGGGCATTTTTCTGGCCTTTCAAGGTAATCCTAGCTTCTCCTCCAACAGAGACGTTAAAGCCTATTACTGCAGCGTATCAAAGGCACTCTCAAGATGCAGGGCCTGTGCTTTGTGGGTGTGGGCCAGTCTGCAGAACTCACGTCAGTAAACATTGCCTATATGATACCAATCGCTCCCACTCTACATGCTGGGGTCATCTTTCAAGAGACTGAGTACAAGGAGAAAAGAATTCATACTACTAAGAAGAAAAACAAGCACTAGTAGAAACAGACTGTGAACAGAACATACTCTTTCTCCTCCCAAGTCCTTAAAACATGTAACACCCTCTTTACACTTAGTGTGCCTCTTCAAATGAAGATAGGTAGTGAAGATTTCCCATAATATTGGGGTGTTATATTAGTCACATTGGAATTTTCTAGGAATGGGGCAAATGTGGTTCAAGAACGCATATCTCCCTATTGGTATGTCAGTTTTGGAATCACACAACAGTGTTATTCTTCAAGCACATATTTTAAAATGACGCAGGCCTGTCAGCTATTACAATGTAGTACCACAGCTATTATCTATATGCACAGGAGGCAGTAACAGAGAAAGCAACTGTCCCCAAGTCAGAAGAATAAAGTTGGCCTCTAAACCGGACTTCCATATCTTGGAAAAAATCAATGAGGATAAACACCCCTTGTTTTGCTCATATTTCTTGACATACTTAAATAGCAGTCATGAACTGTGTTTGAACACTGCTGTCCATTTGCCACATTGCTCTGATAGAACATCCTTAAAAAACCAGAAAGAATAAAACTTCTCACTGTAGGGCCTGAGACTTAAAGTACAAGAAAATCAATTTAATTTATATTAAAATACTAATTTTCTAAGCTTTCTCTAGGGCTAAGTGGGCTCATAAGGACAGATCGGATGTTAAAAACTCACTGAAAGAGTTAATTTTTTGATCACAAGGTAATTTAATTGCTTTTCTGGATAACAAGGTAATAGGTATTTTTTAAAAATTTTATTTCAACAAATTACTCTAAGTGGAAGAAAAGCATTATTTTTATTGTAAATTGAACTATGTCCAAGAAGATAAGAGCATATACAGACACTGCATTGTTGTAGCTTATGAAGTTACTTTTCCAAGATGAAGACAATTTTTCCTAAGGAAGTGTTCACAGCACATACACAGAAACAATTCTGATGTTGAGAAATAAGATCAGCTTAACTCAGTGGACATTAACAAGACACATACCTCCCGTAACGCATCTGTTGCTTCCTAACTACTGAAAGATGGACAACTACTCAGGATGAACCTATTGCTTGTGTAATTAGATTTTCACAATCCAAACTGCCGTCTATAGGTTAAAGTACACAGCTGAAAACCAAAAACTCTCTCACTTAGTTGCTTCCCTGTCTCCCTTCTCCCTCTCTACAATCTAACTAAATGGGGCAACACCTGACAGGCACAAGGCAACAACGCTGTAAGCAGACCTGTAGCGCATAAATCACAACGGCCTTCACAGCCTGTCAAGAAGCACCTCCAACTAGCAATAAATAAGCACATTCACAACACTTCTGCTGCTCCCTTTGATGCCTCTGCTAAAGTCAACAGTGAATACAAGCATTAACAATACAAACCACCAAAAGAAAAGGCCATAGTGGTTTTCCTCATGAGTTCTTCCACTGTTAAGGATCCTACCTCCTCTGTCCACAGCAGGTGCACCCAATGTAAAACTAGTAGCTCCTGTCAGGGAAGGAGTGCCAGCTACTGTGGTGTTTTGCAGACTACCTCCTGAAGCTTCTCCTGTGTCTTCCCATCCTGCCAGTTCTTGACTGATACTGTACATAGAGAAGGAGAGAAAATATATTTGGTAAAAACAACCACAAACTTGCATATACCATTTCATAGTTAACATCCATTACACATATTCATAGCCACGTGAATTCATATACTCCTACATATAGTCCCGTCTGTCCAACCTGGTGGCTTTCTATGATGGGGTAACTGCAGCAGTGGACACAGGTAAACCAATGGATGTGATCTAGCTAGACTTCTGTAAAGCCTTTGACACGGTCCCACACAACACTCTTCTCTCTAAATCAGAGAGAGATGGATTTGATGGGTGGATGGTGGATGGTAAGGTGGATAAGAAACTGGTTGGACGGTCGTATTCAGAGAGTAGTAGTCAATGGCTCAAAGTCCAGATGGAGATCTGTGACAAACATTTGTCCCTCAGGGGTCCGTACTGCAAAGGGATCTGAACAGGCTGGACCGCTGGGCTGAGACCAATGGCACGAGGCTTAACAAGGCAAAATGCCAGGTCCTGCACTTGGGGCATAACAACCCTAGGCAGTGCTACAGACTAGGAGAAGTCTGGCTAGAAAGCTGCCTAGAGGAGA
This sequence comes from Cuculus canorus, assembly GCF_017976375.1. NCBI lineage: Eukaryota > Metazoa > Chordata > Aves > Cuculiformes > Cuculidae > Cuculus > Cuculus canorus. The sequence continues at coordinate 182,702,865 of NC_071401.1, forward strand.
AGGACCTGGGGGTGTTGGTTGACAGCCGACTGAACATGAGCCAGCAGTGTGCCCAGGTGGCCAAGGCGGCCAATGGCATCTTGGCTTGTATCAGAAACGGCACGAGCAGCAGCGCCAGGTAGGTTATTCTCCCTCTGTACTCGGCACTGGTGAGACCGCACCTTGAGTACTGTGTTGAGTTCAGGGCCCCTCACCACAAGAAGAATGTTGAGGCTCTGGAGTGTGTCCAGAGAAGAGCAACGAAGCTGGTGAGGGGGCTGGAGAACAAGTCTTATGAGGAGCGGCTGGAAGAGCTGGGGTTGTTTAGCCTGGAGAAGAGGAGATTGAGCCTTGGAGACAAGTATGACCCATCCCTAGTAAGAAAACCTGGGGGTGGGTGGGTCACCCCATGATCAAAGAAGCCAAAGCCTCTCTCCTCACACCAGGCTCGGAGCCAGGCATTAATCATCTGTACGTTCCTGATCTCCTGTTCCATATTCCTTAGTATTGGGATGGAGCTAAACACCACTTGCGCTCCAGAGCCCTCAATCATCTTCCCTAAAGCCCTGAAGTCTCTTTTGATGGCTTTCAGCTTTCTGTGCTGTAAGTCATCATTACCTATTTGAAATACTGACAGGGGATAGTAATCCGTTTCCTTCACCAAGGAAGGAAGTTTTCTATTGATATCCCTCACTGAAGCCCCCGGCAAGCAGCAGACCTCCCTTTGGAGTGGGTCCGGTCTGCAGATGGGACCTTCCATTCCTTTAAGAAGGGAATCCCCTAAGATGATCACTCTCCTCTTTTTCTTGACAGAGGATGTTTTTAGGGCCCTCCGAGGATGCTGGAGCCTAGGGAATGTTTCCAGGCTGTGGGGACCATCTCCTTCTTCTACTGCTTCTTCCTGGGGAATAGGTTCTACCTGCAGCGTTTCATATTTATTTCTGAGGGCTATCTGGGGGTTAATTGTCTGGGTGGGGGGAGCAGGTTTCCTGCGCCGGACAGGAACCTGCTGCCATCCCCCATCTCTTGTTCTCCCTGCCTCACAGATTATAGGATCAAGCTGCTCCGCCGCATTGGCTCCAGCAGCCTGCTGGGTTTGTGCGAGGGCACTGCTCCAAAGATCTATGTCCCTCTCAGATTCCCTGATAGTCCTTAACCTATTCACCTCCTCCCTCAGCTCTGCCACCATGTGAAGGAGTTCTGCGACTCGTGCACAGCTCCCACAAGCGTAGCCGGTATCAGAGGCACGGGCTGGTGTGGGAGGGGGGCACTGCCTACAGCCCAGGGTCTGCGTGGCTGCATGGACCCACTGAGGCTCTGTCTGGGTGGCAGTATCCATCCTGCTGGCTGGAGATCTTATTGCTCTCTACGACTACCTGAAAGGAGGTTGTGGAGAGGAGGGAGCTGGCCTTTTCACCCAAGCGACAGGGGACAGGACAAGAGGGAATGGCCTCAAGCTCTGCCAGGGGAGGTTCAGGCTTGACATCAGGAAAAAAATTTTCACGTAAAGGGTCATTGGGCACTGGAACGAGCTGCCCAGGGAGGTGGTTGAGTCACCTTCCCTGGAGGTGTTTAAGGGACGGGTGGATGAGATGCTGAGGGGCATGGTTGAGGGAGTGTTAGGAATGGTTGGACTCGATGACCCAGTGGGTCCCTTCCAACCTAGTGATTCTATGATTCCTTTGAAACAAAACGCTGGTAGCTCCTGGTCATTGTAGTGGAAATTACTAAGGACAAGGGTGCTGGTCTGGGGAGAATGTTTATATATGTATTTCACTTTGCCAAGTTCCACCTCTGGATAAATTTCAAATACAGACACTTCTTAGTTTATATTGGGCAGATCAGAGTTTAGCAACAAAACTTGAAATCTAATAGAGAATTCTGGGTGAAAATTTTCCTCAACTTCCAAATTACCACTAGATACAGGAATGACACATTTCGGAAGACGTCACTGAGCACAGCTTCAAGACAGGTCTCAAGACACCATTAAACTTCGGGGCTGTTACCATAAGCATTCAAAAGTCACATTGATTACCGACAACTTATTCCAACGATAAAAGTTAAAGATTTACCTAGAAAACCCATGAATAACAGCATAATCCTCAGCTGTCCATCCATTAGAGTCTTTATGGGAAACATCAGCACCATACTGAAGAAGAACTTTTACCAAATTAAGGTCCCCACCATAAGCAGCAATCATAAGTGCGGTTCTGAAACATACAGCATATGATATGAAACAGATCATTTTACACAGACAATGCATTTATTTTTATTCTTATCTGCTCTCAAAAAAAAGTATTTTCCTCATTACTTTAGAATGAATGGAAGAAAAAATAGTTTTCATTAAGCATTAAGAGCAACAATAAACAGACAGCGTTAAAAGAATTAGATGTTGAATCTTCAGACAAAGCTTTTACATAAACAACACTTACATACAAACTGTTTGTAGGCTGTTTTCTGAATTAAGGCAACACTGCTGAGCTAATGGCACTTTTCCTGTCAGAAGGGCCAACACAGACAATGCTCTCTTGCAATCCCCAACGCAGAGAGCATCCTCTGAAGAATGACAGCAGCCAAGTGCAGCCCTGCTTTCAAAAGTCACACAGAAACAGCTCCTTCTGTGTGGCTCCCTGCCTGCTTGTTTCAGAGCTCATTCCCGTGCCTCACCAATCCAACCTAAAGAATACGAAGGAGATTTTTGACAAACCCCTCACCTTTCATGCTGATCTCGGACATGCACATCAGCTCCTTTTTTAAGGAGAAACTTTACTATATCCTCGTGATGTTCAGAGACAGCAAGAAGAAGGGGTGTATTTCCCTCCTGAAGGACATAAAAATAAATCAAGTGAAAAAATCAAAGTAAAAAAAAAAAACCTTGAAGAGAGAAGTTAATGCAACTTTTTGAAATAGCTTCCTTAACAATTATAAAAAGATACCTTATTTTGGGCATCGATATTGGCATTATGCTTCAGTAACAGCCCTGCTACAGATGCGTTAGGAGATAGGACAGCAAGGTGAAGGGCAGTGTTGCCATCAGCATCTGCCAGATTCGGGTCAGCACCACACTTGAGCACAATAGCCACGCATTTTTCTTGCTGGCACTGTACTGCCTGGGAACAACACAGACAAGAAAAAACTTCCAGCATTTGCATTCCCCTCAGCTTCCCAGTGCTGGAAAATAAGAGCACCTTCAAAGATTAGTTAACATAGGCCTATTTCAAGACAATCACAAGATGTGTGTTTCTACACAGGTCTATATAAAGAGTCTGGCAACATACATAATTTGGTGCATAATCAATAAGCCCGACTTACAAGAATATAACACATTCCACATACCTTCATCAGTGGTGATCTGTTATCACTGTCAAGAAGATTTAGCTCACACTTGTTTTCTACTAGATATCTGATGACATCCACATGGCCACTTGCGCAAGCGAGATGCAAAGCTGTGCTGAAAATTAAATATATTAAATTAGCACAGACGGACAACTAAATAAATCATTTCAGGCTGTGACAAATGGACATGACTACAAGTGTCACTTAGCAAAATGCAAGCTTAAGAAAAGATTTCTCATTCCATTACCGATAACAGGACATGGCTAAGGCTGGCTAGCAAAAAACTTCCATAGTGTCCAATTAGTAAGATGACATCTCCCTCACTGTAGAACTGAATTTGCACATATAGAATCCACAGCAACAGAGACCAAAGCTTGGGAATCGGAGGACTATGGAAAGTAAACCTCCAAGTTCTTCAGTCCTCACTCATGTCCTTCCAACTCAGGACGTTCTACTACTCTATGATTCTAAGCTAGAACACAGCCAGGACCTTCCTCCCTTGAAGGTGACGCAAATACAAATCCTGTCGTTCCTCAAGAACCGAGGGGAATGCCAGCACTAGTTTAGAAGCACATCACTGTGGGTAAGTCCTCCGTATTTAAGGAAGCTCAACTAACCTTGCAATTATTTTGGTACCTTGCTGAGAGCCAGGAGCACAATGGCTTACTGGCTAGGTGAGAACAGAAAGGGAGAGGTACATAAATGCAGTGGCACATGGTGCAGAAACACAGCAATTTGTAATGCAGGTAGTTCTTGTTACTGGGTAGCTGATGAGCCTCCTCCATGGCAACAAGGACAAGGGCAAGAAAAACACACAAAACTTCAAAGAACTTGCTACAGACAAGCTTGAACAGCTTGAAGCATCAACACAAGTGTCCGTCACAAGCTACTCACCACTGCTTTTTGAGAAATTTTGATGTAAGTCTACAAGACCCTTCAACTCTAAAGAAAAGACTGACTAAGATTGTCTGAAAGCCAACCGGGACTGCTTACAAAGGAGTCCGTGATCATCTAAAAGCTGCTTCTACCAAGCACTAGGAAACATGATAGACCTGAAGAAGTCACTATCTGCTTTGGAAACAGAAAAGTCTTCAGAAAACCCACGGACTCATTGCTGCCCTCCCCAACCAACACTCTCAGTGTCTGCAAGCTGGAGAGGAAATGGCTTTGCTTGGAGGAAGGACTGCTGAGCTCCACAGAAGATCCACTTCAGGGAACAGGCTGGCAGAGAATATCAGTGTTCCCAGTTGCCTGTCTCTGCAAAAGGCCTCCATTGACACCAAAGCTGCTCTGTCACCCAGCCCTGGGGACCATGCCTAGACTCTGTTGCTCCAGCTGCTGCAGTCCTATGCTGGTCACTCACGGGATACAAGATTCATTCCTGAGCAGCTGGGAGACCACAGGGAAACAGCAGGCTGACAGCATGCCCTTCCAGTGGCACTTGGTCGGACAACCCAGCAGCTACGAGCTAAGCTCTAGGGTTCACTCTGACAGGCAGGTGACACGGTAAATCTCTTGGTGATTGGCTTTGACCCAGGATTTATGACTAGCAGGCATCATATCTACAGCGCTTTCAACTCCATGCTGAGTTTTGCCCATAAGAGATGGGCAAAAAGCAGAAGGTTTTGCTAAGACCACCTCTGAAAAGCTGCCTGCTCCTAACCGATGCTGTTCCAAGCACACCTTTTGGGAAGTCTTATGGAATACAGGACCCACTTTATGGAAGGAGCCTGCAGGTGTGATATTTGCCATGACCATGGTGCAGGACTTTGCTTTTAAAAATCCTGAGCAGTAAAACTGAGACAACGACAACAGACACATTTTAGCCATTACTTCCCACATTTCCTATTCTTCACTTCTCTTTCCAGCCCTTGAAGAACACAATGAAGCTCTGAAACAGAATTGCATCTAAGGGTCACTCAGGCCACATATCACATCCACAAGAACCAAAAGAGCACAGGTGGGCCTGTAACCCTCATGGCTGATATAGCTTACAGGGACTGCCACACATACGCAGACCACCCACTGAATCCCTCTCATGTAAACCTTTCTGCAGCTTTTCAGCATGATCATGCCTAAACTATTGTAGTGTTCTATTGTACGTACGCTCTTGGGTTTTCTTTACCGTATGTTACTTTATTTGCCCAATTAAAACACTGATAATAGCAGGACACACAAAGGGAAACTCTTCTGGAGAAAACAAAGCTTTCTAGACAAGATGAAATTGCAAAAACTATCCAAATTTCATAGAAGGGTCTGCTAAGACCTAAGGACTGAACAAGCCACAGTGAAAGAGAAAGTAGTGACAAGAAAATAAAAGACAACCATTCAGCAGTAATTTCCACAAATGCCATTGGGCACCTTGACTCAGGCAGCCACAGTATGGACAAAACACACTCAATCCACCTTAAACTGCATCCCTTATCTCAGCTGCACAACAAATACTGACTGGCAACACTCAGGCACAACCTACATTATTAAAAATTCACGCTTACCATGCTCCTCCTTGCTTTGCCTTCAAATCCAGGTGGGTTTAGGTGTTTTCAGGGCAATAAGCTAGCCGGGTGGCAAAAGTCCAGCCTTCAGGATAGACAGCCTAGGAAGCTGAGCTACTCTGATAAAACCGGCATGTCTTCAGAACGTCATGAAGGCTTTGACTCTGATTTTTTTTTTTTTTTTTTTTTTTCTCATAAAAGGCATGAAAGGGTTGATATGACCTCAAAACTTCAGCTGGTTCCCTTATGCTTACAACGGATCAATAGGAGCTACGCTCGGGTCTTCTCCTTAAGATGTAACTGCCAAGTACTTGCTGTGCTTGACTCCAAAGCCCACACAGTTATATTTGCCAGAAGAGGAGGAAGCTTCTCCTTAAAGTTGCTCCCCAGACCTTCCAATCCAAGG